>NC_066377.1:3738750-4361875 GCF_013377495.2 Cygnus atratus
AAGCTCCTTAAACATCTGGAGGCTGCAGAAGCTATTTGTCTCTCAGCCTGGAGGCTTCACAGAGACACTCCCTAGAACAACCATTTTACAAGAGGGTTATTCACCCCTTCTTCACTCACTGCTTGAATCTGAACTTTCAAGTGCAGACTTCTCCTTCAGCATAAAGCAGCCTTAAAAAAGTCAAGTATTACCTCTGTCTGTTTTTAAAGACATAGAACATCTGCAGAATTCACGTTCAGGCTAAATGCTTCTCAAAAATCAAGTAGGGAAGGAAGCAGAGAGGGGAGGAGAGCTCCCAGTACCCTTGTTCAGGAGTCTCCCAGGAGAGGAGCTGCCTAGCAGGCAGCGGCTCACCAGGAACTGCTTACCAGTGGCAGCAGGGCTGCCCCCAAGCTCTTCACCCCGTTCCTGGGGGCTTCTAGGACTTGTGTGCTGGTGTAGCTGGAGCCTGAGTCTGGGAAACATCAGATCACCTCAGCACCTTGGCTGCAAACTGTGGCTCCTCAACTGCCGCATCACACCCGGCTGAGACTTCACAGACGCCTTTAAGAACTGGGTTCGGGGGGAGCTCTGGGCTAGGAGCTCTGCATCGGCCGCCTGCTCTTGCGTCTGCCTGAGGACTAAGCGGTGCACAAGCTGTGAGGCTCAGGAGGCTCCCAGCCCCAAAGAGGACCCCGAGGGGTGACTACAGGGTGATCAATACACCCCGTGTGGACATACATAAGCACTTGTGAACATCTATGGTATCTCCATGTGACGTATGTAATGCGGAGGCCAGGTCTGCACGTTACCCATCGTACCGTCTGCTTGCATAGCCTTACGTGATCTGCTCTAACTGGCGCTCCTAGGCTGGCTGCCGCCTTTGTCTCATCACCAAAACAGCACGTCTCCTAAGTGCAGTAGACAGATAGTCGTCCTTCTGCTGAAGCAAGAGAGAAATATGTAGAGCAGGAAAACTACAGTCTGCTCGGCTCTGTCATCCCTTATTTACCTGACATGCCAGGCAAATTACTCTGGATAAACAATAACTGAGAATTGTCCACATTACATTTTACAAATCACTTTGTAAATTATCTTAGGTACAAAGCACGATTTCTGCTTTCTGTTCGGATGGCGAAAACTCTGAATAATGAATGACAGCTAACAAACAGCAAACAGCTCCCAGTGACAGCGCTGCAGCCTGCACACAATCATTCGGCATTTGTAAACATTTTAATGAACACTAATGATTGTCTGAAGAGCTAGAGATTACAAATAACACGAGATCCCGAACAGCCGCAGAATAAAAGCGGTGTGGTGCCTCATTAAGACATCCCCCCTCCCCCCAAAAAAGAAAACCTAACTAAACACGATTCTCTGTCCCATCTGAGGCAACACACACACAGCTCGTATCCTCCGCGCACTGCTGGGTGCTGCCACCTGGGTGCTGAGCCGGGGAAGGGGAAGGGGAAGGGGAAGGGGAAGGGGAAGGGGAAGGGGAAGGGGAAGGGGAAGGGGAAGGGGAAGGAAGGGAAGGTGCAGGACGTGGCTGGGGGCCCTCGGGGGCGCCCTGCTGCGAGGTGCCCTCGCCCCCAGCCCCGCGGGTGACTGCCCCTGGCTGAGAAGAACCCCTTGGCCGCCCCCCAGCAGGGCCGGGTGGGCCGAAGGGGAGCTCTGCGACAGCTCCTGATGGGAAAACAGCTTCGGGAGGGACAGGGAGGCGGCAAACCTCCCCGCGAGGCAGCTTCGGGCGCGGTTCTGGGTTCGCAGGATTTTGTCGCTTCGCTTTTTTGTTTGATCTCTCTTCTTCAGCGACGTTCACAACTTCTCCGACTTCCCCAGAAGGGAAGGAGCTTGGTCGGGGCCCCGGCCCCGGCTCCCGCTGCCCGGCCCTGCCCCACGCCGTCTCGGGGCGGCCGCGGCGCCGCCAGCACGCGTGGGAACGCCGCCCCCGTGCGCGGAGCGGGCCCCGGGTGCCGGCGGCAGGAGCCGCTCCCCGCGGGCAGCACCCGGACACGAGTTACTCCCAACAGCCCAACACGTGCGGGGGGAGGCGAGAGCATCGCCCCCCGCCCCCGTGCCCGCGGGCCCCTGGCTGGGGGTAACTGAAGGACAAATGAAGCCTTTAACGCCGCTCCCCGCCGCCCCGGGCACCTGAAGCAGGCACCGGGAGCGCTCCCCAGGGCCGCTGCTGGGTCCGGGGGCGCTGCGGGGAGGCGCTGCTCACACGGCCCGGGGGGGGCTCGGGGGGGCTCCGGGGGGTGCGAGCACGCCGCGGGGCGGGCGCGCAGGACGCGGCCGGCTTGTGGGGGGGAAGGGGAGGTCCGGGCTCCCCCTGGAGGGGCTGGGGGGTCGGTACCGGGGGGGCGGGGAGGCG
Organism: Cygnus atratus; assembly: GCF_013377495.2. Taxonomy (NCBI): domain Eukaryota; kingdom Metazoa; phylum Chordata; class Aves; order Anseriformes; family Anatidae; genus Cygnus; species Cygnus atratus. Next base: position 3,741,107 of record NC_066377.1, read on the forward strand.
GGGCCGGGCCGGGCCGGGCCGGGGAGGGGCGGCGGCGGCAGCCCCGCGGCTGCGGCTGGGTGCGGAGCGGCGGGGCCATGGAGAGCGGCGGGGCCCTGGGGGGCGGCGGGGCGCTGAACGGCTCCGCCGCCGCCTCCGGGCGCTTCGCCGCCGGCGGCACGGCGGCGCTGGGAGCGCTCATGGCGCTGCTGATCGCTGTCACCGTGGCCGGCAACGCGCTGGTGATGCTGGCCTTCGTGGCGGACTCCAGCCTGCGCACCCAGAACAACTTCTTCCTGCTCAACCTGGCCATCTCGGATTTCCTAGTGGGTAAAGTGCCGCCCCGCCGCGCCGCGCCCGGCTGCAACTTGGGGACGGGACGGGACGGGACGGGCAGGCACCCGGACTCCATCCCAGGCAGCACCCCCGGGTCCCCCCCCGGCAGCTCCCCGCTTCTCCCCCCGATACCCCTCTGCACCCCCTCTGCACCCCCGGTCCCCCCGGCAGCCCCGGCGCCGCCGCCCCCAGCCCCGCGCGCTCCCCGCAGCCCCCGGGCGAGCAGAGCCGGCAGCGGCCGCACCCCGGCCCCGGGGCTCTTGCGAGGCCGCCCCGGCCCCCGTGGCCTCCCCCGCGGGGGCTGCCGCCGCGCAGGGTCCCCCGTTTCGGCGTAAATGAGCCCCACCATTGCAGGTGCCTTCTGCATTCCCCTGTACGTGCCCTATGTGCTGACGGGGAGATGGATCTTCGGGAGAAGCCTCTGCAAACTCTGGCTGGTAGTTGATTACCTGCTCTGCACCTCCTCGGTCTTCAACATCGTGCTGATTAGCTATGACAGATTCCTCTCGGTGACAAGAGCGGTGAGTCCTGTCATGGCAGCTGAAAGGGGAGTAACTCTCCCCTGCTTTATTCTCCCAGATTCGCTGCAATAATTAAAAGCTTTTTTAATCCTTCAAAAACTATGAATCTTTTAGCCTGGTGACGGAAAGCAATAATTATCCACAAATACATAATTCAGTTATGGCTTCAAATTATTATTTCTGGCATAATTAAATCATTTAAGGTTCAGACCGCATTGTGCAGGTGTTCCCTTCTCAGATAACAGGACAGTGTACAAAGTGAGTCAGCGAGGTAAGCAGACCTATTGCTAACTTCCAGGGGCTTGTTATCTCCAGGACAAAGAAGCAGATTGTGGTTGGATTCTCAGCTTCTCCCTGGCTACCAAAGCCGAGGAGATTTCAGAACCAACTTCAGCAGGGCACTTCCCGGAGGTCGTTGGGCATGGTGAGATGAAAATGCTCAGCCTTTTGCAGGAGGGAACGAGCAACTCACGGGCTGCTTGTTTTTTTCCATGACTCCAAGTACGATGTGGATTAGCTACAAGGAGCCTAGGTTCAGAGAGACCCAGAGCTAAACGCCTGCCTAGCCCAGAGCTTGAGGCATGCCTCTCCCCGGGAGTTGCAGGGTGTAGCTAGGGACAACTCACGCAAGTGGCTGGGAGCAGCAGCCTGCCGGGCTCAAACCAAGTCAGTACATTTCCACTGAGCAGAAGCCACGTCTGTTTTTGGAGCTGCAAGACGAGGGTTCTAAGTCTTCCCTGCAGGAGTGTGATTTATCTAGCAATTGCTCCTGTTGCCTATGGCATATGAATTTGTTACACTGCTGGGAGATTGCCTAGCAACTTTACCAGAAACACTAACAGTTTATTTGTGAAGAGCCTCAACCAGTTGGTGTGTGTGGCCATACTTAAGGAAAGGTTTCCCCACTGCAGGTCGCCTACAGAGCCCAGCAAGGCAACATCAAGCGAGCGGTGCTGAAGATGGTGATGGTGTGGGTGTTAGCGTTCCTGCTTTACGGACCTGCCATCATCAGCTGGGAGTATATCTCGGGCCAGAGTATCATACCCACCGGGGAATGCTATGCTGAATTTTTCTACAACTGGTATTTTCTCATGACAGCCTCCACGCTGGAGTTTTTCACCCCTTTCATCAGCGTAATGTTTTTCAACCTGAGCATTTACCTGAACATACAGAAGCGCACCAAATTACGCCTGGATGTTTTCCATGAAGTGCACAACCAATCCTTCACTGAAGAGATGGAAATGAGCCCAGAAGCAAAGCTTTCTTTGAAACGCTGTAAGTGGGAGCAGAAGGAGCCCGCTGAAACCCTCGACCTCTCTAAGAGCAAAGCACAAGCAGCAGCCTCCACTGCCAGCCTTGGTGCAAAAGACCTGCAGACACCCAGCTCGGGGAGCTCTGGGAAACCCAAGTGTTGCAACAAAAAGAGCTGTAAAAATTCAGCGTGCACAATGTCCTTAGAGAAGCGGATGAAGATAGTCTCCCAGAGCATGACTCAACGCTTCAGGCTCTCTAGAGACAAGAGAGTGGCCAAATCACTGGCAATCATTGTGGGCATTTTTGGAATTTGCTGGGCACCATACACCCTCCTCATGATTATCCGTGCCGGCTGCCATGGCCACTGCATCTCTGATTACTGGTATGAGACTTCCTTTTGGCTGCTGTGGATCAACTCAGCTGTCAACCCTGTCCTGTACCCTCTCTGTCACTACAGCTTCAGAAGAGCTTTTATTAAACTCCTCTGTCCGAAGAAGCTAAAGATCCAACCTCACGATCCTCTCCAGAACTGCTGGAAGTAAAGCTAGCCCTGTGTGTGGATGTGAAGAGCCTTCTGTAACACAGGTTTTTATAAAAGAAAAGTACTGTAGCTTGCTTCCTTGGCAGAAGCCGTGGCCACTGGTCTGGCACACGTGAGGAAGGCAGCAGTGAGATCACTATTAAATTACTCTAGTTCATCACCAACAGAAACAAGCAGAATAGAAGGGAAAGGTGGTTGGTTTTTTTAATTTTTTTTGACGTTAACCACAGACGGTGAAATCTGCATCCTACACCTGCACAAAAGAGCACAAAAGAGCTCTGCTGCCACCTAGTCAGCCTGAGTGGCAACAACATTTTGTTAAAATACGATCTAACCTGAAACCACTGGACTAAACTACAGTTTACACTTAAGATATTACATGGTTATATGGAAAGAAAAGAATGGACCTCAGAAAGAAAACCACCTCGTTTATCATTGCTACTACAGCAGCTTCAGCCATAAGCCGGGTCCCCACTGCACGTGGTGCTGCAATAGATGTCCCTTCCACCCCCCAGGAAGGGGCAAATCGCTGCCACGAAGAGCTTACAGATGGACTTAGGGGCATCAGGTATCCTGAAGCATTCTGTTGGCATTCCCTGCTTCCTACTTCAAAACGGATCTGATTCCCTTTGCGTCCAGCCATGCACCAGCCATTACTCCCACGATACACGGGTACGCTTCTCTCCTGCCCTTCGGCAAAGCTTCCTGTCTGTTCCTCCACATAACCCTTGCCTATCTTGCCTCCATTGCAAAGCTTCCTCTCCTCTCTCAGAAGCTGTCCTTCCTCGAGCACTGCCCTGTGTCCTGCAGCAGCTGTCTGCCTTTCCCCCTTTTGACTGTCAGCGGTTGGACCGGCTGTGCTGTGCACCACGTGGATCAGCACAGCACCACAACGTGAGCAGCATCCAGCCCAAGGGCGTGCAGCAGGAACAACAAGCGCAGGCACCGGCCCTGCAGGATGGTGGGAGCCCCGGCAGCCTCGAAGAACAGGGCTGCTGTGCCTATAGGAAAGGTGTCAGCAGGGTTTCAGCTTCTCCATGGGCTCTCCCTCATTGTGACCCAAAGACCTTTCCCAGTCTCATCTGCAGGACCTCATATTTACCCTTTCAGCGATGCGTTACCAAATGACAAGTGCTGGGAGAAGTGAAGTTTGCATTCCTTTTTTTTTTAAGGTAGTTTCAGACCTCTTAACTTCAGCAAGCTCTCCAGAACTCTCACATGCTTTCTTTTAAAGCATATTATTTTGAACAGAGACCCTGGTCAAGCTGTTCCAAGCAACATAAGTATCTTTTTAATTATTATTTTTTATTTTTAAAGCAGTCAACTAATTCCACAGATGAAGCACCAGATTCAAGAGACCAGGGCTCTATCCTCAGTCTTAGCAGGAGATCTGGGGCATTTTAGCTCTGCTTCCCATCTCACACTTCATCATGCTTGCCCATGTAGTCTATAACCTCTTTGGGAACAGAGCCAGAATGACCACAAAGTGGAAGACTAACTCCTGATCTCTGCTGGCATTGTTCAGTGCTATAGTAATACGAATACATAATAAGTTGCCATGGCAAAGCTCATATTTAACAGTATTGTGCAAGGAAGCTCAAAATCCTAAGTCTGAAAATTACATTTACAAATGGAAACCCAAATGCTGTAAGGTAGTACCCAAAAGCTTCTGATGGTGTGATTGCCCATTACACTTTGCTATTGTGAGCAAACTGTTTCTTGGCTGTTGCTAGGAATAAAATAAATCACTATTCAACTTTATTCCAGTGACATTTGCTGAGTAGATCAATATTGTTGTCTGAAGTCAGGTTTTAAATGAAGTCTTGTTTTGTATATATATATTTCAGTCTTGTGACATGTTCAATCAGACCATTATATATGAATTAAAATATATGCTTTGAAGTAAGTGTGCTAAGAGCTGCCAGTATGCACTGTTGAGCCTGCTTGTACCTTTCCTTGTGTCTGCTACCTTCTGAGAACCCCAATAAAGTATTTTTCTACAAAACTTGCCAAATATTTTATGGTAAACAGGGTGTTGCTGGAAACGATGAAAACCAACTGAAAGTAAAACCTCTATGGGTTTGTCTGAGGAGACAATTAAAGCCTATACATTTTACTTTAATAATAGTAATTTTTAAAGCTCCTGGAACAGCTGAATTTTGCTTACCACTGATTAGTAGGTTCTTGATAGCGCGCACAGTTGGTGGTGAGAGCATATCACTTAATTCTTTCCAATTCTAGTTCTTTTCCAGAGCATGTTACATGAAACTTAGATCTGAAAACATTACATTAACCTCCTCTCTTCCTGTGACTCATGAAATCCACTGGTCTGCCTAAAAAGACAAAGTCAGAACGTGAACAAGAGACTAATTTCCAGCTGTTTCTCTTCTTTCGTTCACAAAGAGAGGACTACTAGATCATTCAGTCTGATAAAAGAAAAGTTACATTACTTTAAATTACACCTAAAGAAAAGGATGGAGGAATCGTTTCTGTCTGGTTTACCTGGGATTCAAAATAGCAGGTAATAATCAAAACCCTTCTCTATCTGTCTGTATCCTATGGTTCTAAAAGATGACTTCTGATACTTACCTAAACTTAGCTGTAAGTGATTTTATTCATTGGCAGATTTTGCAGGGAAGATATTTCTATTCCTTCCTCCTGCCTTGCCAAATACAGAAGAGAAATAAACTACTTATGCCTGTACGTGAGGTCACACCTGAGCCCGGTTTTCATACTCAGAATGTTATCAGCTGGTTTGAAGTTTCAGGGTAGCTGATGACTAATTCAAATCCAGTAAAAGGAGTATTGGAATTCTGCTGGTTTTTACTGTTTGGAATATAAATGTCTATATGCATTTGGAAGAGGCAGGGACTAGGGAGCACCTAGGCATAATCAAATATGAACTGTGAAAAAGCATTACCATTAGGCAACGCAGGGCTCCTCATCAGCTAACCTACCAAAACACACACATATTTTCTGCTACCACACCTGTTAATAAAGTTGCCCAATTCCTATCGTCTAGACACAAAAAAAAGCAGACAGGACCTGTTTAAAAAAAAACAAAAACATGAAAGATGACTTGCTGTAATTATGAATATGCATCAAGTATTTGTGGAAGCACATAGGCACAGAGGAAAAAAAAAAAACCAAACAACTATTTCCAGAGAGAAGGATCCAATTTATGCATGGAGTGTTAGTAAACAGTATTCATGCAGTCCTAAATTGTACTCAGGAGCTTTTTAAAGAAACAGGCTAAATGACTTACTGTAAGACCTGTTTGGAGGCAATGTCAGCTCCCTTAATACAAATCTACACTCCATTAACTAGAGGATGTAAAGGGCACAATAACGAGGTCTGTGGTCCTTTCACAGAGCAGTGTCTGCATATCAATAAACTATCAAAGAGCATTTTTCAGCACAGCTACTTTCTTTCTGGCTCTGTGATGCTTCCTCCCTCATCACCAATAATGAAATATCTCTTTCCACAGATAGAAGATCCTTGCTCCCACAGCCTCTCTTCAGTGCCCTTCCTCAATTATGATTCCTTATTTGTTCTCGCCAACCTGTAGTTATATAAATTGCTGCATTGTTCCAGAGACATCACTGAAGCTTCATTAGCTTGTGTAGGAGGCTACAGAGGAAGAAACAATGCAAGAAGAGCTTTTGTTGAAAAACACCTGTCCGGGATAATTAATGAGACTTGCCAAGAGGGATAGGCTTTGAAATCAGGAAGATGTGATTATATTTTGATTTGAAAGAGTGCTAATGTTTTCCTTGCACGTTTGGAAGGAAACATTCAATCTCATAACAGAACTAGGACGGAAAACACTAAGTTAAGTTCATTCATAGAGAGAAGTTTAACAATGTGGTTTCTAAGAGGGAGGATTAATTTTTCATAACCCCAGCCCCTGTGCAGTGATACCAGCACAACTTTGAAATGTGGATCTGGTCTTGAAAGAGACCTTTCTCCTCCACTCTACTGAAATTATTCTGCAAATAGATGGAACAGAGTAAGGAGTATTTTTATATTATTATTTTTACTTCTGACCTAGGAAACACAGGCAAGAACAAAAACACTTCACTAGCCACCCTGGATGAGTGCCAAAAGAGGGAAAAGCTCACTTGGTTTCTGACACCACGAAACTAGCATTTCTCATGAAAGATTTCACAGATATCCTTGTGGATAGCAGGAAGCTCATAACGCTGCTGTGTTCCCTTATCCTTGAAGGAAACCTCCCTTTCCTCCATACCTTTGCACAACGTATTTTTCTGCCAGTACAGTTGTATTTGCAGCATTAAGGCGATATGTTATATTACGAAAAGCAATCAGGAATTTTGCAGGGTGAAAGCTATCATCCATAACCTGTTACCACAATTTTATGAAGATATTCAGCTACCGTGGGCACTCACTTAAATCCCACCACTACCTGGGGAAGGGAAGGCTTGTACACACCACAGAGGCAAGAAAACCAGGTCTGTCAGCAACCTGCTCTTGTCAGCTCAGGAATGCTTATGACTCATTAAATCAGCACCACTTTTGTCGCTGTAGTCCAGGATGCATGAATACTACTTATTACTAGGTATTTACAAACCACACACTTTTACTCCATAATTTACAACCTGTTTGCACAGCCTGAATATAAAAAGGAACCGATATTTAATCCAATTACCAAGCATTATCGGTAGTGCTATGCGTACACATTCGTGGGGGAAGAACAGGACTATTATTTTTCCATTTGTAAAATTCTACAACTTGATACCATTTTAAAGTGACTCAGATACACCAGGCAGGACTTTTTGTCATCGTGTAAAGGCTTTTCTTATACATCAGAAACCTGCCAGTAATTCCTAGGCCCCCCTGCCATACCGGACAATGATCACACATTAGAGATGGCAAGGCAGTGCCATGAAGTAGGTAGTTGTGGTGCATGTGTACAAACACCACAAGCACCCATCCTGTGCACGTAAAGGTGAAGTTCATGGCAAAAATAGTTTTTATAGGCAGGCTGTGCCCACAAGCTGACACCTGTCCTTTTAAGCACAAAAATGCATCCATGATGTGGCACTGACTTCTGAATTCTTTTTAACGCAATATCCTGGGATTCAGCAGCACAATTAACACTGAAGGAAAACTGATTGCCGTGCAGTTAATAATCTCAATTCAAGATATCTCTCTGAGCATTCACAAACAAGCTCTCTGCTAGAAGGGCAATGACAGTCCTGGCAAATACTTTAGCCGCTAAGTAACAGCTCACACACAGCTTTAGTCGTTTGAAGCTGTTTATTGAACAACAAACAATGACGGGAGTTGCATATATAATTCCTTGAACATGAGGTTGCACATACACCCTGCAGCGTTCATGAATTGATGATGGATTGACAAAGCAGAGCTATTACCCTCCATTATGAAAATAATTTACTTTCTAAAAAGCACAAATTCAATAGGCCATTACAGCTAAAGCACTGTTTAATATCTCTGATACAGCTTGTATTCAAAATATACAGGGATAAAATAATATGTGTGATACTTGCATGAAGCCTATGTTAAGCAGTCTCATAATCAGGAATTAAGCTGTTACTCAAGAGCTTTCATGAAAGTAACAAGTAGGGAGATCCTTTGTTGTTGCTGTTGGTACTTTATATGACAGTTGCAAAGTGCTCCACAGAACTATATGGGCAGAAGAATGCCAACACGTAGCTCCTTCTAGAGTAAGGTAAAGACTGAAGTCAAACGTGCACAGATGATGGACACTGCACGTACAGAGCAGCACAGCAAATCAAAACCTCAACAGAGGGCCAAAATGCCCATCATATCCCTTCTGAAATTCTCATCGGGAAGAACTCGTGCAGACAGAAGCCTGCAGAACAGTTCATAAGGGGCTGAAATCCCCTAGAAATCCCACGCGGCTCCTGAGCGGTTTCAAAGCAGCCATCTCAAAAATGCTTTCTGAAAACACAGGTTTGAGTAATTTCCTTGGAATAAACTAGAAATACAACCTTTTTCACTCATCTCTTGAGAGCTAGCCCCAGCTGAAGTGTTGAACAAAAGACTAAGAAAGTGGAAATCAGCTATTTAAGGTCATTACGATCAACTCATCCGAGTAACTGGGTTTTCATCTCAGCAATTAATTCACCAGGTACTCACTTTTATAGAGTGCCATTCAATCACAATTCATAAATAAGGACGTTTTCTAATCAATATTAACCATTCACAAATCTGGCACGACGGGGTATGAAATCAGCAAATAATACAACAGAAGAATTGCCTCCTCCACACCAAACCAACCCAAAACATGCATGTTAGCTAGTCTAAATGCAAGCTACACAACAGTGTCTAAAGAGGTATTTGTTTTGCTAGGATCTACCAAATTGTGTTATAAAAATTGATATTTTAAAAAGAAGAGCAAGCATAAAATATTCTTCTAAATCTGAAAAAGTTTATTTATTCCATGACATTTGTGACCCTCTGTAATTATTTCCTTCCGTAACATGGAAGCACCGAGGCATTAGTAGCATTCCCACTTTCACACTAGTATTTTTTAGTTTGAATATTCACTAAAAGCAAATTTCAAATTGTGTACTCATTAATCAAGTGATGAATGAAGTGACCCAGTTAGTTAAATGTATTGTTGGTTTTGTTCCAGACTAAGTACATTACGAAATTGACTTGTATAGCACTAACTTCATTTAGATTTAGTATACCATTCTAGAACTGTTCTACATCGATCAGTTTCCTAAACCACTTGAATACATTTAGCAAGCATTAAAAAAGCAGTCCTTATCTTTAGATCTTACATGAATGAGTAGCACCAGTTAATAAGCCGCACAGGTTGATGTGGCAATATTGTTGCCCTTCCACAAATCAAGTTTTATTTACCATGGAAAAAAACCTGAATGCCTTCAGAAAAAATAGGAGATACTGAAGTCAGCTCACAGAAAGCTCCTAAATGCTAAAACGGACTGCAATACCATGAATATGGATACTAAATATGGCAAAATGGATACTGAATAAGTATAGTACCTCACAAGAGTATTGCCAGTTCTGGGGAAGGCAGATGTGAAGCAGCACACACAACTGGCCACCTCTTCTGTAAGTCAGGTATTTCTGTGCTTCTCTGTAAACACCTAGGTGAAGTGCTTTGAAGCTACAAACGTGACGTATCTGGTCAGCTCTAAGTCATGCTCGTACAAGGCTCCTACAAATAAAAAAGAGTGTTACTGCAGGGCTAGCGCTACGCTCAAGTTTTTCCAAATTCCAGGCCCTCTGTCTTATCACACGTTTCCTGTGTGACTTTGCAAGTCACTGGGGTACAGATCCATGTGGATATTTAAATACCAATTTTCTAAAATTTAGAGGGACATAGGTTTCTTACAGCTAGATTTGGACCTCAGTCTTCTGTGATTCAATTTCTACCAGGAAAAGGTGGTTAATGAATCAAACATAAGGTACTGTATTAAAAAAAAAAAAAAAGGAAAAGGTAGGATGTAAAACATCAAATTTTCATCCCTCAAAGCCATTTTCCTGACGGCAATATGTCAATGAAGCTGCAAAATTTCTGTTGATATAGAAACAGAGACATCTTCACTTACAAAAATGAAACAAGTTTCGTATATCTATAGTTAGAGGGGTTGGTTGGTATGGACCTTTCGAAACTAGCATAGACTTAACCCATCACATGGATGTGCGAGCTTCAAAACCACAACTGCTGGCATCGAAGTTACATTTAGCAACTCTTATCAGTTTTTGTTTTTCTAGACAGAGCTCACTGTCCCGATAATAGTTTGTTTGAACTGATGTTTTAAACTTCCATTACATGCCTGGTGTGGGGGCGGGTAAATGAAGAAAATAAACAATTTCTAAAATAATCCAGTAAAAACGTTGATTTCATGCAGTGACCTTTTACCAGGTTATTTTTTAAATGTGATAAATGTGTGTCCTGTCTGGACAAAGCAAACTAGCTGCCCAAACTCATCTTCCTGATTTGTAACAGAGGAAAACAACAGGAAATGAATAGCCACAAACCAATATGATTTCATGAATAAGATAATCAAAATATGGATACTTCATCTGTAATATCACAGATGTCTTCTTGACAACCAGTGTTTTAGAAATTACATTGCCTCATGCAAATATTTTTCTTCATAAGCATTTTCTACTTTTAGTGGAAGATTAATTTATCTAGATTTAGACAATGAATAGCTAACTTCTGTCAATGGTTGATCAGTGTGTGTACGAAGGATGTACTGGGTGGGGATTCACGTCTTTGGAAAACAGTGATGTTCCAAGTTCAATGGGAATTAAGCACTGAGGAAGCAAACGTCAAGATTCAAATGAAAAATCTTTAAAATTATGACCAAGCTTTTCCACGGTATAACCAATCCAAGCCCTTTATGTTGTCTAAAATGCTGACCCTTCCCTATACATTTATTGGCTGTGCATTTCTCTGGTTACAAAAATAAAAAGGCACCCACTACGGATTTGAATAACAGGAGATAATTTGTTCTGCAGGTAGTTTTTAGCCGTGCTTTTCAATCAGTGTTAGTATGTCTGGATCTAAGTGCATTTCTGAAAGGTGATTTAATCTGCATAAAACATTTTCAGCCTATGTGAATAAGCACAAGACTCTTCACGTTTTGTGTGTCTCATTCTACCCAATAACCATGACAAAATGACGGCATTTGAGTACACTGCAGTGCTGCATTTTGAAGGAAAAACGCAAACAAAACCCCCACAAAAACAACCAACAACCTGGGCCTGGGTCACCAATGCATTATGCCAGAGTGACTCCAATTAAAATTAATGGAATGTTACCAGAATAAAATGAACTGTAACAAAGTAACCAGTCATACTATTACCTCTTACTGAAATTGAGCACGCAGAGATGAGCTAGTTATTAAACCGTAATTATATGGTTTAGTAGCACGACTAGCCTTTTGTCTTCGCTCCAGGGAAATCCACATGTAACGCCGGAATACTTCCATCTCAGTGACAGGAAGAACAGCGCCTCGCAAGGAATGCACGCTTCAAGGAGTCCAAGTGCTACTTTGGATAAGCAAGGGCAGAGGGAAAAAACAAACGAAAAAATGGAACAAAACCTGCAAACCCGGTGGATAAGGCACCAGACACCGTTAAGGTCTCTTTGGACAATTCTATTTCAATCAGGAAAGAGGAGATGGAAAATTACTCTCTGGGGAAAAATGAAGGACAAACACAATCTCAATATTAAAACGAGCTCGATAAAAATCTCCCTGCCTTTGTCCTACCAGCTATGCTTTATACCTCAGAAAAATGGGCACATACCACATAATACATTTCAGAACTGCACATAGAAAAATCAGGAGTGCAGCCCGAAGGTAGCTTTGTTCTGTTATCAAGAGTTACCAAATCATCCCTTATCATTATTGGCACACGTATATAACCTGCCCTCCAAATATTAATAACTTCAGTCTTTCCAGACCTTTGTAGTGCGGGCACAATTAATCCCTGCTTAACAAGATGGGGAAACTTGTTAATGGGGAACAGCGTTGGCAACTGCAGTATGGAAGAGAGAAGAAAACAAAGCTGGTTTTTAAAGGCCAGGCACACAGCAGTATCGGGGTGAAGTTTTAATTTATACCAAAGCCATTTTCACAGTGGTAATGAATTTCATCATTAACAGAAGTAGTCCACATCCCCATCCATTTAAAAAGAAAATACAACTTCCAGGGACATGACAGGGCTGCGGACCCACTGAAGAGATGCTAAGCTCAAAGCTTACCAATTCTCCCTGTGCACACTGTGCAACAGGCCCAATAAAGGAGATTACCTCTCCCCTAAAGCCTCGCCTCTCACAACCTTTATGCAAGACAAAAATCTGCAGATTACAGACTAGAGTGTCCCCCCAGAATAAGCACTCCCCATGTAAAGGTTATCTTGCTGCTAGTAAAAGTTCGTTTTTACACAGCAACGATTTCCTTACAGTGATTAAACCAAAGCATTTATTCGTTGTCTTTAAATTTCCGTTGCAGAGTTCACAGTTCATACAACACAACAGCATTCCAGACCTTCCTGCCCCCTATTCATGTTCCACCTGCCATTCAATTAACAACTCATTTGAGTTGCACACCTGCAACACACCGAGCCTCTGGCCCCAACGTTAGCTCCACATTACAGGTGTCAGCATACCAAGGAGCTCATTTAGCAACATGATGTTGAAGACAAGACAGCAAAGGAGTTCAACTGGTGTTCCGCAACCAGTCGTTCGTAAATGTTTGTACAAACCATGACAAAGTCCTGTTCTACTACCACTTGTATCTGTTTCATAGCCACTCCTGGATATCTGTAATTTGAGTCAGTTTGTTCATAAAAAAACAAAAGCAAACAAACAACAAACAGCTTACATGCCTTTAAACACACCTGAGTCAGAGAAGCTATTCGCTTACCACAAATTTGCCTGAAAATAAAAATCACTATGAAGAAAAATCACCTAACACACACACAATAACGAAAAAAGTAAGTTCAAAACCTTTTCCTTGCAACAGAAAATGAAATCCTGAGACCAAATGAGATCTGATACCTCTGGTAGCCTTCCCCCTGCCCCCAAACCTCATAAATAGTTAGAAAAAAATCAAGAGAAGTGATAGTAACCCAGCTTCACCAGTAGTAACAGCAAAGCTCTTCAGCCCAGGAGAGCAGCACCATTTTCCATTCGCCTTTCATCAACCACAGCTCTTTTCAGAATTTCAGGTGCTGTGGGGGCTTTTCATATCTTACTCCCACATCCCTCCCGTGACATTTCAGAGACTGCCTGGTTTGCTTCTCTCTCATTTCAGATTTCTCCGCTCCAAACAACTGTGACACAGGAGAGTGGGCAGGCTGACCGCAGCTAAGGATACCACTAAGGATACCCAGCCCTACAGCCCACCGACCGGCCAAGAGCAGGGCAAAACACGAGGAGGCTGACACAGCTGTAACACGGAGCATCTGGGTGCACCTCAGAAAACCCCCACCAACAAATCATGAATAAAAGGTGCTTCTAACTGCTAGGAACTCCATTTGCTCGTATCACTGATTACTGCCCTTTTCTCTTCTCTTCATTCTGGAGGCTGTTTCGGTGCCACTTTATACTTCAGTCTTTGATAACCTTTATGTAAGTGAAAGGTACGCAATCCCTCCATTCAAGCAAGTGGAAACCTACCGCTGTTGCTTCAGTATCACACCTCTAAGCATACCTATTATCAGACTGTACCTGGTATCATTCCTGCATCTCCTGACCCTCGCTGAGACCCTGAGCAGAAATGCTAAGTGCAATTCCAGTGAGTCTCACTTTTACTGCTGGCAGTTCACTTCATTGCAAAGACGTCCTGCTTTACCTTAAAAATATTATGCTACACGAAAAAGCGCTTAACAAAACAGCGTAAGTAAAGCAGACTGCAAAATAGGCCATGCTTAAACACACTGATCCAACACATTTTACATAATGGACTGCAGTGAGTCCTCAATAACCATATGTTTAAAAAGTGTGATCGTTTTTTTGTGGTTTTACATCAATATTTCTTTTCTGTTCAACTGATGCTACCTACACTTTCCATGAACCTACAAAGGGGGAGAAGATTACAAATAAATATAGAGAAAACAATTACCTCTAAAATACTCCTGTAATCATTTACTAAAAATCGTATCAAAAAAGATGAGGAGTACTAGAACTGCAAAGTGCTAAACTCAATTATGGTTCAAGCTTCTCTATGAAATATTAAATAGCCTGAGCTTCAATTTGCACTAAAATAAGGCCTATTGTCAGAATGAGGAAAAAATCCCCCATCTCTTTCCTCTCGACAACTTGAAAAGCACAGACAACATCAAAGGTTTCAGTCAAGGAAAGCAATAGCTACTTAGGGAAAGTCATGCAGAAGAAAGTCACCAAAACCTCTCCAAAACCTAAAACAAACAAAAAGAACATGCTCCCCCTCCAAAAGGGGGAAGAAAGCCTGCAGCGCATCGTTCTTCTCTGAAACCATTCACCCAGTTAATCTGAATATTTTTTTTCCTCTTCTCCTATAAGTGGGATGAGTTTCCTTTGTAAATGCCTTATTTTCAGCAGAAACAGAGGTTACCCCTCAGTTCTGTACCATGTAAGAATTATTTACAGGAGATCTTCACACTAATGCAGAAGGAGCACTATGGAGAAAGGTGAAGCTAAGCTATTAACTCTGCGCTGGGCTGAGCAGCACGCAGTCACACCTTTTGTTTGGCATTAACTTAGAGACCTCTACCATGAGGTCATTTTGACGGAGATCTATATGGGCTACAGAAAGTTCAAGCTCCTACAAGCAGTTGGTCCAGCGACAAAGCTGGAGCTATTTGGCACTTTCCATCAACAGATGAAGGGATCCACGCTCCTGTAAAACCGCTTTGAAACTTATAAGCCTGTGGCTAAGAACTTGGTCTGTCATCTCGGAACAGGTGGCTGAACACGTTAAGAACAAAGAAACCAATTACATGATCAATAGGACATTCTGTTAAGCTGTCCAGCATCCCGCTGCGCTGTTTGCACATCGCTACACAAAACACTCTCCGCCCTCAGTGCTAAGGCTGCATGAGTGCTAGGAAGGCAGTGTGAAAGCTCCTTTGAGTACAGGGGCTTTTAAAACGGTCTCTGTCATTCCCAAACACGGCAGAACACTACAATGCAGTCAGAGCGCTGAGTACCTGTAAGTACTGAACAGCCTGCAAAGCAGCTACCCCAGCTTTTGTGTTTGGACAACCTTCAGGTTTTATTAAATGTGGCTGAAAAGCATACACGAATAGAAGAGAAAACCGGTGAGGCCTAAAAGCGCTGCACAAAACCAGTCAGAAGGACGGAAGTAAATATTCACTTCCACCTAATTCAGCCTGGGAAATCCCCGGGATGAAGCAAGTAGGAAACAAAAGACGAGAGCAGCTCTGGGACTTAATACTTCTGTTTTCATCTTTTCCCTGATCGTATTTATAACAGTATCACTGCTTGTTATGCATAGATTGCTTTTTCACATCTGATCAGATACAAGTACACAGAATGTGAATTTAAGAGACGTAATTACCTATTTTGACAATTTTCTTTAATTTAAGAATCTGGCCATTTGAGTTAACCTCGCAGTTCAGAATAAAACCTGCTGCTCTTAACAAGAAGGAGCACGCACCTGCTTTCTTACACACACGCAGTTAGTTCTAATTCAGTCGTAATCACAGATCTGATCCCAACAGCAGGAGGATGAGTTGAGTTTTAATACTGAAATTGAACAAGACTGCTCCCTTCCAGTCATAGTCAAAGAGTTATGCGGGAAAAAAAAAGACACCATCCATGAAAGCCAAGAAAGCCAGCGTTTTAAGGATGCACCGTTCAGATGCATTAATAAGGCATACGAGATGAAATGAAATAAAATGTGCAAAGAAACAGAATTATCACCTTTTCTGTAGTACACGTAAGAAAGAAGTTAGAGGAGCACTGCAGCTTTATTTTCTTTAAACACAGTAATTCCCACTAGTGGTGATACAGTACAAAATATGACAGTCAAAAAAAAAAGAGAGCCCACATCAAATCCTTAAAGTACTGTATTGTTCTTGTGTTTGGAACATCTAAGTCTAAGACTTCTCAGAACATTACTTAAGATTCCTCAAGGAAACCAGAGAGCTCAGAACTGAGTCTCAGATGAGCGTCCTGTGGCTAGTTTATACAGCTATTTAGCTGCTGCCAGCATTTAAAGATAGTTATTTATGCTAATGAGGAAATGTCAATCATTAATTGCAGCTGTTTCACCACATTCCTCCTCCAAGACACTAAGCACCTGTACCTCCTCCTCCGAGGGGGAAAAAAAAAGGAAAAGTTTGAGACAACTAGAAGTCGTTATGGTACAGAAATAGACAGGAAGGACCACCTTATTTTTATTTTAGAATCTTTGACAAACAAAAATTGAGACTTCACACCATTCCAATTCAGACAGACAGCCAACATACCCTGCATATTGTGAATTTCAGTAATTTCCACCAGATATTCTTTTATTTCCACAATTAACTACCTAATGCCAAACAAAATCCCAGTTTCCAAATGAACATCCATCACGGTTAAAACTTTCAAATTTTGTTGGATAACATTTGAGACACCTCAGAGGTGCAAAAAACGTTCCAACGAAGCACTCCAAAACACATCCACGAGCTGTGTCCAATGCATTAAAAACAAACAAAATACAATCAGGAAGAAAAGAACTACACACAGATGTTGCCTAACCAAATGATGACTTTTTTTCCTTCCAGTAGAGTTCATAGTAGTTCTGTGTCCTACCACTTGACTGGCCTTTGCCCTCGTGATTGTTCTGTCTTCACATAAATGTCATACAGTTCTCTCAAATGCAACAACAGTTCCTCTAAGTTGTCTCCTGTCAGCGCAGACAATGCAATGACCCGGTCACCTATCTGCTCTTTAAGGAGCGGGAGATTAATCCTGGACTGAGCAAGGTCGATTTTATTCCCAACGACAACACAAGGCCTCTCCGACAATCCATTTTTATATTGTTCCAGTTCATATTTTAAGTCTTGCAGCTGAACCCACGGCCGAGGCACAGAGAGATCCACCACATACAAGAGAAAGCGGCATCGTTCGATGTGCCTTAGGAAGGCCACCCCGAGGCCCCTGTTTTGATGAGCACCCCGTATCAGGCCAGGAATGTCAGCGACTACAGTGAGAGAAATTTCACAGTGAATTGAACACATTCAACAACAACAAAGCCTTTCACTGTCCAGCGCAAGTACTTTTAGAATGACATCCCATCAATGAATCAATACCAGAGCATACCTCATGTTAAGTCTGGCTATCACGTTTTACAACCCCCAGATTTAGATTATTCCAGTGAAAACAGCATTCGGATTGCTAGGTTAATATTAGGGGCACGTAGAACTGAACGACAAATGGGCTTCCACTTGTTTTCAGCTACATTAAGCTTGAGTTCTTGCTATTTCTATTGGACTTGAACAGAATTGCTAAGCTTCCTCCTACAGCATTTCAAAGATAAAGCCACCTGACACAAACTGCTATCAAGGTACAGACTGTGTCCCGTGATTTTTACCTGCCACTTGTTCGTAGTCTTCATAGTGGACAATGCCAACGTGGGGGTTTAGGGTTGTGAATGGGTAGGCAGCCACTGCTGGCTTCGCGTTGGACAAGGCTCGCAACAGCGATGATTTCCCAGCATTGGGAAAGCCCACCTGGAATACAAGCATTTATTAAAGCCATGGTTCTAGGCTAATACAAAGGAAAAAAAAAAAAAACGAAAACTAAGCTTTTGCTAGATGTGGAAAGAATCTTCTGGCAAGAATATAACATTAATTTTGCATGCTCAGTTCTGAAAAACAACTTGGTTTCCTTTTTTATTTTTCCTAACTCCTCTTATTTATTCCCATAAATATTAAAAAGGTCAAAACACAGAAGGATCACCTTATTTTTTTGTGTGCACGCAATACTTAAGTATTTATTTTGTTCTGAGTCAAAAAGGTATACCATAAAATCTTTTACCCTGAAAAAACATTATGGCTTTGTCTTGCAGTTCACATTTTACCTATTTTCTAATTGTGTGATTTATTATTTTCCAAAATAATTCAAAGTTAGTTTTGACCCTAACCAATTCAGTAATGTAGCTTGGTCTGTAACTAACCAGAATGCTTACAAGTCTGCAATCTTACAGCTCTCAGTCTTGATATCCAAGAACTTGGCCTTCCAAGGAGAAGACAAAAATTTAAACAAACCTATCCTGCAAAGGAAGTTCCTCTGGGATATCCTAGAGTTGACATACCACAGATACACAGATGGCCAATAATCTCTAGATGAAAGTAGATCAAATCCTAGGTTCTCCCATCTACTGATGTCAAACACACTGAGTACTTGTTAGAGGATATGAAGTACAGAACTTTATCAGATTTCCAAATTTGGCCCACTTCTCATGTTTTTGGCACTGAGTGTCCAGCTGGACAGAGAATTAGACGTTTTGATCCACCAACTCTAACTCTAAAATTTTTGAAATTATGCTAGACAGTTATTTTGCTTGAACAACAGCAGGTAACACTTGGTAGAAATGCGTGATTGTAACAGTTTTACCAAACGGGGTCAAAACGTTATCATACTTAAATATAAAATCAGGTTACGCCCTGAAGTGACTTAGCACTCATGTCTAAATGGTATTTTTGTTTCAGAGGATGCTAAACCCAGAACTAACAAAGTCCAATGTTTAATATCTGAAAAAAGAGAAATATGAGTATTAACTATAAGATAATTATAACTTTATACTTTTTTCTTTTAAAAAAACAGAAAACGAGCTAATTTAGAAGAGTTCTCCACAGTGTACTGTTCGTTTGCAGATTCTGCAGACAAAGCCTGCTGTACATCATCAGGGAATCTGTTAATCACTGGTGAATCTTCAGCATTGCTTTTCTATATATACTGTTGATTTTAGCAGAAGTAGGATGACATTACGTAGCAAAACAGTGACAGCTCTGCAAATCACTTTGGACACCCTTCTACCAAACAACAGCAAGAAAGCATCAAGTTGCATCTCTAAACAAGCACGCCAAAAAGCTAACAAAAATGTTACCAAATGTTATTTCTTCAGTCAGTCAAATGTCATTGTACAAGGCTAAGGAAGTTGAAGAACCGCTGCTACACTCACCAGTCCTGCGTGAGCTGTTGTCTTGAGTTCCAAATGGAGCACCCTTTCCTGACCTGGCTCTCCTGGAGTAAATAACATCGGAGCTCGGTTTTCATTGGAAAGAAAAAAGCGATTCCCTTTCCCTCCAGCTCCTCCGTAAGCTGCAACATACTCTTCACCATGTTGCGTGAGGTCAGCCACAACTACCCCGTCCTCCTTAACCGATGTACCCACAGGGACCTTAAAATGAAGGGACGTGTAATTCAGAGTAATGCCTGCAAAGCCTGCAGAGCTGCCTTCAGCAGGCCCAGCTAATTTCAGATTTGTCGAACGTTATTCCTCTGCTGGGCACCTGGCAGAACCCAACAAGAAGCATACTGCAAGAGGTTCACTTCCTGGACCAAAACAGCGCTGTCAGACTGCAATTCATTAAAATGTCAATGGTACCATAAGCCACTTGCTCTCCTTTTAAGCACAGAAGCTTAACAATAATGAGCTTACAAACATATTGTAGGTGTGCACCAAAATGGGCATATTGAAGAAGAAAATATATGAAAGAAAGTAAGTCTGCTCCTACTTAACAAATTCTGTGTTCTGCTTTCTCTAGGCATGTTACCCCAGAAGAGAAAACAAGTCAGGACAGCATTTTAGTCAGATGTACCTTCCACAGAAGTCTAATTTTGATGAACAATTTACAGCAGTTTGATCTGCCTGTGTGTCAACCAGCCCTGTTCCTGCAGGGACAGCATACAAGGCTCCTTGTAAAAACGTACAGGAGCATTTTCTCCCATTCACCATGAAAATCAACAATGTAAATACAAAGCTAACATAGCAGCCAGAACTTACCTTAACATACACACTTGCACCATTGGCTCCGTAACAGTTTTTGCTTCCTCCTCTTCCTCCATGAACACCCTGATAGAAAGGGAGGACTGAAGAAAGTGATTTCATTTGCTGGTCAGCTGTAAAGCAAAACACATGGATCTTAAAGGCGTTGTTTTAGTAGAACAACCTCTTAGCTCTTCTTTCCTTTCTGAATACTGCATTAATACATATCCAATTCACTGTGTCAACATAGCATATCAGGGAATACTGATATTAATTTAAGTTGTGATGAAGTTTAACTGCCTTTACTTATCTCTTTAGGTTTGTTAACGATGCATTCCATTAAGTGGCCATTCCAAAATGGACAGAACCATTACAAAATACTCTGGAAAATGCATTTGCCGGATTAGCAGATTTTGCAGGAGGGTGATAGCAGAAGCAGCTTTATCTAGCTTAAGAGTAAAACTTGTTGGGTTACTATTACAGTCAGGTACCAGCCACTAAAACTTCTGCAAAATACCGTGTTTTTTAAAATGCTTTCTAGAAACTCTCCTAAGGCCTTTGGTGTCATTTATGTCCTTTTTACCATGGCTCAGGACAAAGCATAAAAAACAAAGGCAGCTTTGAGAGAAATTACCTTTTTTTTCCTTTTTTTTTTTTTTTATTTAAACTAGGGGAGTAAGGTGTTAAAAGATAAGACAACAGGAGACAAAACAGATTTGTTGACTTTTACCTTTCAAAACAACATGACCCCCATCACCCCCATTTCCACCATCAGGACCTCCAAATATTTTTCGAGGTTCACTATAAAAGGAATGACCTCCGTCTCCTCCTTGTCCTCCAACCACACGCACTCTCCGGTGATCCACAAAATAGCGTGTCTGCAAAGAGGATGAGGTTTGTACCTTGTAAGTGCAGTTTATCAGTCACCTTCCAGCAAGCTGACCGTTCTACAGAATTTAATAATATGCAGACCTGCTGTTTTCTGTCATGACAAGTTCCACTGAACGGGTGAAAAAGATCTCTGCTGTCATTCACATATCACTTAAATACAGCTTACTAAGTATAACACTGAAGAAAATTAGATCTTATTTTTCAAGTATTTTTAAGAACCACGTTAAAACATTGCAAAGTACATGCCAGAGGTTATATTGATATAACCTAATAAAGCAGCTCAGATACTAGAAGTGCAGAATTCATGTTAGAAGAGCTAATAACAGGGTAAGTATCGTTTTAATACAGTTACATACTACTAACACTGGTTGCTTAAGAGGACTACCACACTACAAACCAGAATCATCCAGTAGTTGTGTTCCTACACATGAAAATAAAATTGAAAAGAAATCATTTTAAATGGAACTAAAATTTACAAAGAGGACATAGTGCCTGGTGGGGGGGAGATGTTCTAATAGTGATTCACTACCTTCTATACCAGGTGATGAAAGTAATGCAAACGTCAATCTTTTAACAACTAAGAAAACTATTATAAAGAATAATCTTATTTGAAAACAGAATAAGTAGAATTAACTTTAATGTAAGTCATAGCCAGTTACTTAGGGGGTAAAGAAGATACAGCGTGGAGAGGATTCCAGGTTTTGGCCCTAATTCTGACACGAACTTGGTATCTGACTTCTGGCAAACCAACTGTTCTGCACTGCGCTTCAGCTTTCCTGTCAGCAAAGAAGGGTTTTGCTAATTAAATAGCCCAAGGAGTATACGTGGGATAAAGCAGCATTGTGATATCAAGCTAAGCAACTGCAAAAGTACAGAACTCTCGCATAACTCAAGTCACGCCATGCCCTGTGATTTCTTAAAAATCCTCTCTTAGACAAGTGTTTGGCACCACCATACGGCAAGACGGGAAACTAACGCTGCGAACTGAAAGTGACGTATCGATCACTCAGAAATAACAAATTCTTTCTAAGCCTAAACAGAAGAACACGAGGGAGGAGCTCTCTGCACATCTCGTACACAAAGCGCAGCCAGCCCGGCAGCTGATGCCACCCAGGGCACGCCGTTTACCTCAGGACTTACCAATTTCCTTTCCGAAATGGCTCTTTTTTGCCTCAGCCGCCTGTTCTTCCCGCACGCGACGCGAGTTGTGGAGAAAGCCGGCCTCCCCAGCAGCAGCAGCCGTAGGAGGGGAGCGGCCCGGCCACCCAGGACGGCCCCGCTGCGGGGCACCGCCACGGCCCCACACAGCGCCATGGCTCCGCCACGGCCGGGACGCGCAGCCGCGGCCCGCCCCTGCCCCAGCCCCAGCCCCGGCCGTTGGGGAAGGGCGGGAAGGCGCCGCCCGCCACCTCCCCTCAGCCCCGCCTCGGAGGCCGCTGCCCTCACAACAAGCCCGCGACACCGACATAACGCCCGTGAGGGTGCCGCCGGGCGTTGCTGTCTGCCTCGGGGGTACCCTTGAGTCTGCCAGCCGCCTCGCCTCGCCTCACGCATCGTTAATTGGGCGTTAATTAGGCACCCACCCATCGCCCTCAGCATTGGAGCTGGGACAACCTCTGGGCGCACCTAGTGGGTGCGACCCCAAGGCATCTCCCTTTGTTGTTTCCACTCAAAAAGTCTGTGTCGTAAGAAAAGCACCACCAACTTCATTTCCAGATAATTTTTAACCTAAACAATTGTCAAGCATTCTGTATTACAAAACAGAAAATGATACAGTTAATGGGAGAAGTCAAAATGCTGGCATCACTTTGTTTCCACATTGACACATAAAAATGAACAACACATTAAATAAACGTTTTGTTATTAACAATTAGAAATATTAACACCAAAATCATGTATAAATTAGGAAATAAATGTACAAACTATTTCCAAAGTGCTCTTTCAAATACATTATATACACAACATTCAAGAAGTTCTTAATGTAAGACATTTCAGATTGATGTAATGTTGCTGTTTCATTTTAAGTGTTGATCGTATTCTCTCAAAAGTATTTCAGCACTTTCAAAAACCACATAAAAAGGCATATTTCCAAGCTGGCAAAGAGCAATATTGCATTCTTCTGGCTACCTGTAATATTAACATATTGTAACGAAAACGATCTTATTTCCTTTCCGTTCCTTGATATTTGAGAGTACTTATTTGTATGAAAACACCAGCAGGAAAGATGAGAGAAATGAGGACTGACCAGAAATATCTTCTGTTTTATCAGTTATTAAAAATGTTAATGTTGAAAGGGCAGTGCTTGGACATTTGATAGCTATCACATTTGATAGCAACACTGATCTTTAGCTGTCCAGTTAAAAGATTTTCCTCTACAGGAAAAAAAGTAATGAAGTGAGAGGTTTTTTTATTTTACTTGTGGTCTTGGTTTTTCCAAATACGAAGTACCAAAACTCAAAATCCCATAAATACACCAGTTTAGACAAATGAAAGGAGAACATCCTACAACATAGGGTAAATTTACTCTATATTGTAAATTTTCAGTTAATCTCCTATTCAAAATTGCTCATGGACTATAATCATCCTAGCCTTTTGCCACAGAGAAGTTTAGACTTCATTCAGCAGTTATATAAGCACTTTATAAGTGCTTTAGTCAACACTTTATAAGGACATATAAAAACAGAAGTGACTTCAATTGTTTATACTGGCTTTTACATACCACTAGTTCATATTTCTAAAACCTCCCTCTATAGGTATTTTCTCACTGGTTGACCCCATTAACAATTCCCCTCTCTATACGTATATTGTTTCACAATTAAAGCTGAAATTAGTTGCTTTTTGGGGGAAAAAAAAAATAAAAAGGATTTTTCTTTTTTCTTATGAACTATTTCTGTCACAGTACAAGAGAAAAATGAATGTGATGGTAAGCTGTAAGAACAGTCAACCATAAAATTGACAATATTTATGGTTATAATGCTTGCTGGAAAATCTGAGCAAGGGCTATGGGAGAATCAGAAATAAAGGAGGATGCCAGCCACCTGCCTGTGAAATTTGGCATGAAAATGTATATAAGCAAGTTATAAAAATTGGAGTAGCATATTTAAGACCGGAATTTTGCCAGATGTTTTTCTCAGCTAAGCACAATAAGAAGCAATATTGACATCTAGTAGGCTGACACTGCAGATCTCAGAGCTCCCTTCTATTTTTCTTTCCATAATAGAAACATCTTAGTTTATAGATATGCATATATAAAATGTGGCCCTAGTGATTAACGTATCTTTGAATATAGGTTTTGATCATCTTTCTGTACCGTTTACAATAAAAACATGGGTTTACGAAGATTACTGAATTCTAAGACTTGGGTAGTTCGCTCTGGTAGGTATTGCAGAAATTGCAATTAGTCTTACTTTTATCATATAGCATGAAACTGTCTTCACATAAGGAATGTAACCTCCCCATTATTCTTAAGAAGTAAAGTTAAGAGCCATGGATTTCAGCAGCTGGCAGGTAATCTGTAATGGAATTATTTAAAAAAAGATCAATGACCTACTGTAGGATACTTCCCCGGGCTGAGATATGACTGAATGGCTTTGTATTTAGCCAGAACGCCGAACAGCCTGGCTGTCTTCCAGAACGGGGCACAACTGTGATCAAATGATCCTAAAGCTATTTAGAAACATCAAGAATGGGGGGGAAATTAAAAACTTCTGCATTGTATCAACATACAGTACTATACACAGCACCAAATATCAAACCATTAAAGCATTGTCTTGTTACCAGTAGTGCACTGCTTCATATCCAGCATGAAATGAACACTGTTCACATACAGACGCTGCTTTGTGCTAAGGGGTAACCAACATATTACAATTAATCAAAACTGTCGGTACATCCAGTTCAAAAGATGGATATACTATTGAAATGAATCTGACACAGGATCATATCCTTTTATTGCTGATAATTTCCATATTGTCCCTATAAAAAAAAAAGAGAGAAATAAAAGCGTTGGAGAATAACATATCAGAGGTTTACAAACAGTGGAGTTAATTTTCTGTTGGTTTACTAATGTTGAAAGACCCACCCAAGTATCACCAATATGCCTGCACCAAGTTATCAGATAGATTGATGTGAGGAGCTAGTAGGTAAATCTGCTTTCTTATAGCAGAGATTTAGATGATTTACCTGCTCGTAGCCATAAGGCCTCTGTTGCTGAGCGGATGGTCCTGTCTGAGAAGTTCTGTAACTTCCATATTGCTGCCCCTGTCCCTGTTGGTAGCTGGAATACTGTGAAGATGCTCCTTGTGCAGGACCTGAGAAGACAGAGAAGTCTATTAATAAGGCTTGATTTGCTAGGGGGAGTTCTTATGGTTAACAAAATGTAAAATGCGATGGTAATAAAGTAAGCTTTGCAAGTATGAACTGTGAGTAGATTTTGCCTAGACTTCCCCAAGCTGGTTCTACATCCCTCTGGGAAATCCTGTATTTCTCTGGTCTTCCAAAACGTTACCCTGAATCTACGGTTTTGAGAAGCATCAATAAGCTCCCAGCCACAACTTCCCCCTGCAAAAACAGAACGGGAGCAGAGTACTGCAGCTGTCTGGAGTGTCAAACTTAAGGAACCTGAGAAAAATTAGCAAATTCTGCATCTTTAGAAAGAGGAATCCAAATGTTAACATTAAAAACTGAATTTTGGGTTTAATAGAAATCCTTTGCCTTGAAGCTAGTATTTAGAATATTCCCAATCTCTCCAGCCCGTTTTTGTGCTGAATAACCTGAAATGGTTACTCACTTTCAGAGACTCAGATGCATGCAGCTGTCCAGAGAACTCAAAGGCAGCCATCAGACTTAATTTGATGACGATGGGGAGCACTGCTCCTGGTGACCAGAACGGTTCCAAAGCCCTGTGCCAGCGTTAGCTGCATGTTCAAATCACTTCCACATTTTTCTTTCCACCTCAGTTCCAAGTTTACCAAGGATTAATATGACATTGCAAGAAACCTAATTGAGGGAGTAGTGATTCTCCGGATTGTTGATGTTATTTTTTATGCCAGCTGCAGAACTATTTGATGTGTAGGAGGCCTGAGAATGCATACAGTGACCTCCTACCAATGCTTGTCAGGAAGTCAACATGAGGCGTGTGTACTGGGTAATTTTCTCAATTTATCACGAGAGAGGACTCAGGATGCTAACATAACAGTATGAAATGCAGTGCTCTACTAATGATGTTACTGCCCAGAATTCCTTTTCATGCTATGCTATTTGGCTATTTATAGTATGTGGATGTCCAAGGTTAATCAATAAAATAGTTTACACCATATTTTAGATTAGGAATGGAGACATCGGGTTGAAGTATTGCAAACACTTGACTGGCCAGTGACAGTTTCCGTACCATATCCTTGCTGTTGTCCTGGGTAACTTTGTTGATTCGGGTATTGCTGCTGGGAATATGTTTGCTGTTGTGCAGCTCCCTGTTGGTATCCTGCCTGCTGCTGGCTGTACTGAGAATTTCCTAAAGAGGGAAAAAGTGAAATAGTTTGGTTACAGATGAAGCAGGTATTTCAACGTACATGCTAATCATAAAGAAAATAAGGGAGTGAGGAGCCCTGGTGTGGAACTCATAGACAAGTACTCTTTTCAGAAACAGGTGTTTGCATTTTGCCAATCACGATGAGTTTATTTCTCTAGTGACTTTTAGGATATTTGAATGGGAGAGAGTTGTTTTTACACATCATTAAACAAGCAACCTGTTCCACCAGGATTTGTTTTACTCCAGGAGAGTTTCAGAGAAGAAAGAGTCAGAGCTACAAAGATAAGGGTGCCAGGGTAAATAGCTGTTTTTTCATGAAGCCCTCCCACTGTATTCTGTTCCAGATAATGATGTTTATTCATACAACCCAGAAAGACAACACATTTAGTCGTTACTGATATTTTTAAAAACGTCTACAATGGAAATTCCATTTGCGGTATCCTGAAATAACAAAATGAATGGAGACTATATGGAGGACATTGCTTTTCCAAATTGCCACCCCGCTGTATCATAATAAAGTTAATATTTTTACAGTTAATTTACAGGTCGGATGCCTTAATAGCATCACTGAATGTACTGATGTACTGCTGTACAGTGTTTTGTAGTGGTAGAACTACAGACTCAAAATATTGGTGATTTTCAAGGATTAGTTTCATTTAGCACGTTGTTTTTCACAATTTGTAAGGTGAATTAAATAAGACCAAAAAAGTTGGTCCTGGAATAAACCAGTAGGCTTTCTCACTCCGGGTAAATTTTCATTTATAGCTGCCATTTTTTTCTAGCTCTCAACCCCATTTCTAACTGCAACACATTAGTTTACCTTAGTGAGCATAACCTCTTACTTTAATATAGCCACTTTTATTTGCATTCTATAAAATGTTCATTAAACAGTTTTATAAGAGTGGAGCACATCCTGGAAGTTTATTCGCTCACTGAAAAAAAGGTTCACTATCCATAGCGATAATTCCACCAGGCTCAGCTACGTCTGAGGATCATTTTTCTAATGATTATCAAGCTATGCACAAGTTATTAGTGATCCCACAAGGCTGCACAGCGTAATTACCTCACCATACCATTACTGACATGATACTGTGGATACAGGCTGATATGGTATTGGTACAAAAATGCTATACATGGCTGAATTCTATTTTCTGGACACTAAATAGCAGCTTTGTCATGCAGACACTGCAAGTCATGTTTTATATTTTGATAAGGATGTTGTATCCTCGGTCAGTATTTTAGGGGAACAGAGCTTTGGTTTATGAAAATTACCAATGTATTTTCCTACCTCCTTCATAATAGTGCTGTGTAGAGTCATCAAATGACCTGTCATAGCTCTGCTCTGTATAGGATGACTGCTGATAGGCATAATCACCATGTCCTATAAGAAATTGCAAAGATTTATCACATACATTATTAATATAACTTCCTACACACTGTTGACTCCATATATTATGAAGTTGCTTATGCACAAAGGTGAGGCTAAGAGAAAGTCTGAATATGTGGCAAGGAAAGTCACACCCCCAGGGAAATCACTAGGATATACGAGTCCCAGCTTGGCTTCGTGCTCTTTCTGAAATGTGGGTACGCAGGCTCCCATGCAGCGGGATTAAAATTTTCTAGCACTTAAACTGGAAACAAATCTTAATGTGTTTGCCACGTCCTTGGATGTGGCAGTCATGCCAGCCTATGCTTTACCAGTATTACAGTGACCAGAGCTTAGAGGAATTACCATCTGGATAATACTGCTGATTCATAGGTTCTGATGAGCCTTGTCCATGACTGTACTGTTCGCTGTAATATTCTTCCTGACCCATGTACTGCTGTGAGGAACCTGCAAGGCAAAGGCAGGAGAGAGCACACTGAGCCCGTGGACTCCTAGGGGATGTTTTTTATTATCTTATTTCTTTTTTAAGAAAACAATGTTTACATCTGGAAAAGTAAGCAGGCTATGTACGTTCAGAGCGGTTTCAAAGATACTTTGCTCACTGGAAAAAAGGAAATAACTTTGTATTTTCAGAAAAAAAGCTAGTTGAAACTGAAATTATGCAAGTGTCAGCAACATGTCCTAAAACCACTCACTTGGGTGTCAATACCGAAAGAAAAGGCTACAATTCATCTACTAATCTGAGTTATTAGAAAGCACAGGAATGTATGCCATGCTCAAGAACACAGTTAGAATCAAATATATTACAATTAATGTATTCATTTATTTCTTAGCAAAATTCATTTTATATTAGAATCAGTCTAGCATTTTTATTACCTCTCTGAAGTTTTTCTAGAGGTGTTAGAACATGGTGGCTATCCTCTGGAATTTTCCTTGCTTTGGCCTAATTTTTCTTATTAATTGCTGGCAAACTATATCTTGTTTGCAGAAATGTGTTCCTTGTTAACTCTGCCATTTTACGGCTGATCCAATACCATTTGAAAGAAACAAAAAGGTTTCCAATGACTTCAGTGAGCTGTATATCAAACTTTTCTTCTTTTCTTTAGAGATATATGATCTCTTCTAGACAGAATTATTTCTAAACACCTGAAATAATTAAAAAAATACACTTGAAAAGAGATTAAAGTTCTGGCTGTCACGGTACTTCCAGCATTTCAGATCTCCTGTCTTCCCAGATGGGTTCTCTATTCATAAAAGTGGCTTGGAAATCTTGGTGACTTACCTGCCCTACACAATGGGCAGAACATCATCAACCTACTGGTAATTATATCAATAAGCTACTGGTAGGCTTTACCTTGCTGTGAAGCTCTGTAGGGGCCCATCGGTCGCTGCCCCATCATACTGTTGCCCTGGTTGCTCTGACTCATCATGGCAATGGAGGACTGGCCCTGGTAGTGCTGGCTCCCTCCTTGCGCTGAGTTGTAATGCGACGTTGCTGCTTGCTGGTGCATCATGGAGACTACAACGTGCATGGAAAATACCATTTTATAAAAGGATACGACCGTTGTCTCCCTGATCTCTTTGGAATCAAGTTAAAACCTTCAACTAACTCACAACCTGATCATTCTGTGATTTTTCCATAGGGGGAGATGTTTTCCTACTACATGCATTTAACTCTTCTGCACTGTAGTCAGAAAAGGATATTCTTTACGTGGTTAGTTCTTACCATTTGTTTCAGTCACACATTTGAAAATACATCTAACCTTGATAACTATTACCTTAATTAAAAGAATGGAATCATTATTACAGTAGGATTAAAGAAAGAAGAACTGATATTTGTTCCTCACTCCTGACTCATTCATTGCTGCATTTGTTTTCTAGTCAATTCTTTCTTCTACTTCGATCTTATTACATACCTGATGATCATACAGATTAAATAAACTGACATTCCAGGATTTATTTGCTCCCTACATTTCATATTGTCTGAAAGAACAAGCATTGGACATCCCATTCAATACTCAGTAGCAATCATTTTTACAAGTCAAGAGAGAACTTCTGAGTTGTCTGCTAGCCTCTCTATGCATAAAAAATGTGGTAGTAACATAAAAATGGTAAATGTGCCATACTCTTTGGCTGGCAGGCCCTTTCAGCTAGGCCAAAGGTGCTTTTCCGAGCCCTCCCACAGGCGTGAGACTTGCCGTCAGGGCCTACTGGATAGTGCTGCTGCACCTTTACCTAACTAATCCTCTTTTCCACAACTCATTGTTAACCACAGCAAGTCAATGGAAGTTGAAACAAGTCTGAAACTGTTCTCACTTCCTCTGGTGCCCGACACCTTAAAATTCAGAGACATCTTAAAGCTTTTCCTCTTGCATGTTTGCCCCTGTCTACAGAAAATATTTACAGAACACATTCGCGTGTGGTAAACCTCTGAGGTCACTGAAAAGTCAAGTTGGCCCAGAAGGAGGAAGAGGGAGTTTACCTGGATTAGACTGCATGTTGATGTTTGTTCGAGAGACATAATTGCCTATTGACCCCTGGCCTTGCATTGGCACATTCTGAGATGCAGGCACTGTATGGCTATAACCAGGCCCAGTTCCATGACTGCTGACAGTCATACTCAGAGAGGTTGTGGGCATAGTGTTCTGGCCTGACTGCTGCATAGACACGTGATTAGGACCTAGAAAAATTAAAGAGAGCAACAAGAAAATCTGTGCTATTATTGGCAATGTACAGTGAGCATTAAAGCCCTCGCAGCCTTTCTAAAATATGATAAGGCAAAACAAAACGAAAAAAATCCTCATTATTAAAATTCCCTGGTATCTACAGACAAATTAAAATTGCCTCCTGCAAAATTAGAGAGATCTTCCTCTTCCTGGCTGCCAAATCTAGGTATACAGAATTGCAGACAAGAAGAAAAACATCAGCAGCACCAGCCTACAGCCAGTTCTTCATGGGCTGCCGCAGATCTTGCAGGCAGCAGAATGAACAAATGCCAGTAATTTCAGATTCTTCAGAAAACACACGCACTCTGGTAACATCCCAGCCTCCTGAAATTTGTTCTTTCCTTCCTCCTGTCCTGCTGCCAACTCATCTTCCCCATTCACACAAATGGTGATGACGGGGAGCACAGCAGCTGCTCCTTGTGCATTGCTGCATTCAGGCAGTTCCCCTATAACCAGTTAACCTTGGCCAAGGCTTAGGAAGCACTGAGGGACCCTTCCCTCCGAGGGCCAAGAGGACACACCTGCCTCTCCCCTTTCCTGAAGTTTGCCTGGAAGAACCTCAGACTTTCAGAAGATAAATCTTCCAAGTCACCATAATCATCATCACTATTGTTGCAGCACTCCCTGTCCGATATCCCAGCATGTAATTATCAGGGTGCTCCAATTGTATCCTGACATTTTGAGTATCATCCTCCTTACCTGGCAGTATACTTATTTTTTAAAAAATTCTGTTGCTGTTGGATAACTAACACTGGGGAAAACTGGTCCTGGTTTTTGCTGTTAGTTGCTGTAAATACTTTTATGAGCGGGTTTTGGAAAGTTGTTTTCACTGGGTATTGTTACTACATAAATTGCGATAGTATGTATTGTCTATCTAAACTCAACTGTGTATTGCTGTCTATCTAAATTAATTTAGATAGGATGGAAGACATGCAGAATCCCTAGAAGAGACAGAATTGTGTTGTAATGTTTAAATAATGATATTTCAATCCAGTTATTAAGCGTATCTCCAGCCTCTGAAAAATGTATCTAATTCTCTTAGTGCAAACCTGATTAATTGCTCTTAATGATATTTATAGACATCAAAATGAGAAAAATTGCTGTTGATTTTTATATTTTCCTCTGATGGAGAGAAGCAAGCAGCATTTTTAACAGGAGATGAACAGATCTAGGCCTACTGAAATCAGTAGAACCAGAGATACACATACTGCTACATGTTCTACCTGTTCATTACACTCTTTCATCTCCACTAGATGGAAAATTTTCACATGTCCTAGAGCCCACGTATCCATAACTGTTTGTGCATACTTACTCCTAACTTGCAAAAAATGTTGTCCACTAACTGTCGACAAACGTTAAATAATTTCTCACTCTATCTATACATGGAGTGATATGTCACACAGCAAAAAAACAAAACGATGTTTTGACTGATTTATTCTAATACTTGTACTAGTTAATAAATCCTTCAGAAAGAAGGCTCAGATAAAGTTAATAAGCCCCTTTTACCGCTGGAACTGTTTAAAGTAGATACCTCATCCATTAGTTTAAAAGGTGCCATCAGCTTGACCACAAACAGATTTTTTAAAAGTCCAAAGTAATTTCATGGTTTGCATCTGCTCTTGAGTCCCCCTGCCAAGGTTTGTGATTTTACAGTCACATATTTCTATTTATAGAAACTGTTTTTCTCTCTCTGTCACTTTGGGAAAGACCCACATAAACAAGAGCTAACTAAATAATCATTAAATGCAAAATAAATAAACAGATTATTCATACTATAAAATGCACAAAGTAAAAAAAAAACAAACCCTTTCAGTGAGTTTCTTTTCAGTTGTGAGAACAAAAGAAACAAATAGATAAAGTTGTATATTTATCTTATCCATATAAAATGTCTGTGCAAACTCTTTGGCTACGTAGTTCAATCCCTGCAAGATTCTGCAGAGGACAAAGACTGACGTAACACCATTTTATTTTTAAAAAGGCATTTCTCCTAGAAAGCCTTTGCAATCTAAAGGCTCGGTTGTGCAGCCAGTTACACAAGCAATCTCATTTTACCCTGGCCAGCCCCCACCGCCTTCAAGAGAAAAATACTGCAATATATAATTTTTCTAACTAAAAACTTGGAGGCATCTTTACGTGGTGATTTTCATTACACATTTTTTTAAAACAAAAATTTTTATTTTTAATTTCCCCTGCAGAAATACTGAGCAGCCCGGAGTCCTTGCAGAACCCAGCATCATTACCGACTGTAGCCATTTTGTGATGATTTCAGCATGTGCCTGAAATCTCCATATGCCTGAAAGGTGAGTTAGGAGAGGTCTTTTACAGCTCTCTAAGTATATTCTGCATTAATGATTTTGTTGCCAAGCAACAGCAAAGCAGCACAAAGGGGACCAAGGCTCACCATTGCTAATCTGACTCTGCATGAGGGAGGAAGGAGGAAGGCCCGTCCCAATTGCATCACTGAGATTGCTCTGTGAATGGAGAGATTGGTTGGATGCACTCTGAGTCATTCCTCCTGGGCCCAAGTTTATGTTTTGCGTTGGAGGCTGCAAATAACAAGGAGGAGAAGCAAATTTTTGGTTAGGTTTTATTTAGAAAAATAATAACCCCCCAAATTAGCCTGACTATGACTAAAAGCTGCCTCAACTAAATGCGTGCTTTCCTCACTTTTTAGGCTTGCTTGAGTAAACCTTTTTTCTTTTGACTAGGGTGTGCAAATGACATTCAGCATGACACAGGGAAGCCAGCAGGCAGCACAGCGAAGATCTCAAAATTGGGCTTATAATAGAGCCTGCCTTCTGTGCCCATTCTTCTGTACTAACATGAATTTCATTTTGTGCTGGTCTGAAAGTAACTGCTGAGGGTATACGCGTTAGCAGAGACTATACAGAAGAGCGTTGACAAATTGACCCTTGTCAAGCATAAAGCTATTTTGTGTTCTGTGTTAGGTGGGATACTTCCAAAATCAATCACTTTAGCAAGAATAACACAACGTTTAAAAACAAACTAATGCCCAAATGCTGAATTCGATTTTTGATATAAAACAGTGGCTTTTTTTTTTCCTGCGTAAAGAATACAATAAGAATAATTAAAGAATAAGAAATCTGGAACAAACGGATTCTGTTCAGATCTGTGACACTGCAGCATTTAGGATATAGAACTTAGGCCACGGAGCCAGATATTAACACTAACATCCCGAAGAATGTGATTCAAATACAGTAACTTTTGTTTAGTGGTCTACATGACCACTTCAAAACTTTTTGCTGGAAAAATACTAAAAAATGGTTTCCTGACAGTGATCAGTAACAGTATGAATGAACACTTCCCTCTGATGGTTTCTGATGGTAGCACTGGTACTTACAGCAGGAAGCAAGGACTGCATATTCTGGTTAGAATCTGCTATTGTTGCCAAGTAAACGAGGTTTCTGTGCAAGATTTGTTGGTATCTATAGAATAAGGAGTAAAGCTTATTTGGAAAGGGTTAACAACACAGAAAATTACAACCTTTTTTTTTCTCTTTTTTTTTTTTGCTCTTTACAAATGGCTAGTGAAGTTACAATAGCCCACTTTACATCAGTCTTAATAAATAGCAATAGTACTGACCTATTTCTGTGCTGCCATGCTTTTCAACAGTGGGTTCAACACCCAACTTACAAATGGGTGAACCTGGAGAAAGGGGGAAGCAAAGTACGCAGATTTTTGAAAGCGCTTTGAGTGACCTGTAAAGCTGGAATCTCAGGATTTCTTTAAGTACTGACACTGGGTCCGCTGCTCTAACAGTTAGCCACAGCTTCTTCCTCTCTTTAACCAGCGTCCTAGTAGTAATGAAACTCCAAAAACCAAAACCTGTTTGCCTTTCCAGCAAGATAAGAATAAGATTTTTATAAGAGTGCTTTCACTGGAGTGTTTACTCAAGTAAGCACCACCAGAACCATGTATGCTTCTTCACAGTTCTCGATGAACTGGAAAAGCTCATAAGGAAGAACAGGAGAGCATCCAAAAGCAAACTACAGCTGCACCACTGAGCAAAGTGAAGAGCCAGACACGGAGGGTTCTATAACAAGGCAAGAGAAAATACTTTTTTAGCATGACTTTTCTTCTGATAAGGGGAAAATGTGTGGAAAGCAGTAAAAGAGGCAAAAATAAAACCAGGATGGTGATATGAATACAAGGAGCATGGAACTTGGTAGCCTCCTCCCAAACACACACATACTCCCGTAGTACCGCCTTCTTTGCAGAAGCATTCAGTGCTGACCTTCAGTGCTCAAAATCTTCAATGGATTAATTTCCAAGCAGGCAGTGCATGCATTATTAAAATAATTCAAATCTTGTAGGTTGAATTAATCAAGAACTGAATCATAAACTCATTTAGACATTTTTTTGGAAAGTACAGCTCTTTTGGGTTTGGCCTCATATAACTTGACCTTTCATGGGGCAGATTGGCTATTCTTCCCGACCGAGACTTAACCCATAAAGTTTATAAAAGCATTTTACTTTCAAGATTAGGAATAGTACGTAAAACAAACTGGTATGTCTATATGCATATTGTTTTAGCCATAGATAACCACTAGTGATCCTTAACATTTTATTACTTTCTGATGAATCTATGTTATACCTGATTCTACTCACATTTAATGAGTCTGCATAAAGCTAGTGGTCCTATATCACCAGGTTTGTAATCCTCTATAATTATTTTCATAAATGATCTGTTAAAAATATTCAAAATAATAAATTCTTGAATATTTTGGAGGAAAAAAAAACAAAAACACCAAAACCTCTGTCTCAAGAACAATCTTAATTTCTTAATACAAGTGAACCTAAATAGGAAATAGTCCAGGTATTTTCTTAGTGGCCAGTAAGCAGAGCTGTTCACAGTACTGTTCTTGCGAAAAAGTACACCCAAACTCTCTGACATACCCCAAAACTCGTAATACTCACTGAGTACATTCTGCAGTTTTCCCCTTGCTCTGGTAATCCATAATACATTGTATTAGGTGGTGGTTTTCATCTAGCATCTGCATAAGAGAAACACGATCAAAACAAGTTACTATGAGAATCAGATTGAAGTCCCGTGGTTTTGACATTCCACATTCACCCTCCTTCACCATGGATTGTGTTTTGTGCACTACTACTTCTACTTTGGGATATTACAAAGTGCTTTTCAAATCGTTCCTTTATGAAGTTATCTTCAAATGAGTTAGCTGAAATACCCAACAAAGAAGAATTAATGGACTTACCTTTTTTGCTCCTTAAATGCCAGATAGATTTTATGCTGAAGAAGGAAATCACTTTCCCTATGAAATGCGTCTCCCTCATTCTAAAGTATCACCCAGCCCTTTGAAAAACTTCAGACTCTTATTTTCAAATAGGAGACATACTTTCAAACAATTTAAACCTACTTGTTTTCCTGCATGGAACTTGTGCCTGCAGACTTCTGAACTTTGACAAAATATAAAATTTGCAAGGCTGGATCCACTGAAACCACATTTAGGAAAATTACATCCCAGTACGTCCTTTGCGGTAGTTCAGTTGAAATACAGGGAGGACTTCAAATGAAAATACAGAGTAACTATATTCCAGTTAATTTGCGTGTATCAGTGGCTGCTAACTTAGCTTCATTCAGTAAAATCTACTCACTGAATTATTTCAAAAAAATCAGGGCTGCTGGACAAAATGCCACCTGTCATTTAATTAATGAACTTACTACGCAGTAAAAAAATTAAAATATCCTTTCGCTTGTTTCAGAATTTCAAAGATAATAGTTTGCCTCTTCCCCATCACTTTCTTGGGAATGGAGCAAGCTTTCTGCAGGTGAATGAATGGAAAAATAACAACAGCATTTATGAACTTATAATTGCCTCTGTGAAAAAACTCACTACATAATGCAATTTGTGGGTTCCACTGCTATTAAGTGCTTGCAAGGTTGGGCCTTTGAACTTGGGCATCAGGACGTAAGAAAAGTATAACATCTTTAATACTAGCTAAATATGAATTAATCTGTGTGGGTGTATGTTCTGATGAGAACAAGTTCCTGACCCATTTAGATGCAGAAAGCTAGGTTATAGGAAAATGAGCAGAAGAGTCTTTTCTTTGCGCTTGGTCTGGCCAGTCACCCCCTTGCAGAGCTCGGCTCGTCGTGCTCCTTGCTTGGGACTTACAAGTTGTCCAGAACTTCGCTGGACGCCCCTATCCACCACCGGTTGCTGCTGGCACCTGCAAGCGACCTTGTCACCCAAGCCGGCGAGGGGCTGAGGACCAGCAGGATGTCTAGGTGGTGTCCTCAGCCCTGGCAGGGAACGTCGGAATTGTGTCAGACGGAGCCCTGCTCCTCCAGCACACATGCAGCCTGGGAGCAGCAGGTAACCTTAAGAGAAAATACTCCTGCCTGACTCACAGCACAGCTCCTTGTTTCACTGTCTGCATTCATTGCACAGAATTTTCACTGGTGCCAATGGAAATTCTGAATGCAGAATTAGTGAAGTATTTAACACTGTCCTTATCAACTTTCACTGGCAAAAACATTTTCACATTCAGTGAAGGTATGTATTCCACACCAAGAGTCCAAGCAATACCACAGATACCTTTATCAGAAAAGGGTTATTATTCTTCCACAATTAGCTGAAGAACATTTTGCTTACTGAAAAGGAAACAGGAATAACTCTTTTCCTAACTTCCTAGGAAAAAGAACTGAGTTCTGATCTCTGTTGCACACAAGAAATTATAGTTCACTGCCCTAAAAATGCTATTTGGTGAATCATTTTAAAGCATCATCATCACTGCTGTGTTGACAAAAGCTCTAACTTCCTCCGCATGATTTATTTTAGGATGATAGTGTGTACTTGAATAATAAAAGCTTTAACGGACTATTAAAATTGAGTTAACAAATAAAAATAAGCAGCTTATATATTACAAATGCAAATAAGAATAACGTTGTTTCTCAACAAAATTGGTATGTTCTAAAAAAAAAACACACTTTAATAAGAATTTTAATGAGTTTGTAGCCCAGCATCTGTTCCCTCTCGGACTGCCCCACTTCTCGTACTTGACTGCAAAGCCCATTTGGTGACTGTGCCTGCAAGCCTCTCGCTCAGCATCACTGCTTCGCAAAAAGGAAGATCACTGAAAACCACCCGACGACACCGGTGAGCAGTCCTGAAGGAACGTGCCAACAAACCTTCCTGTGACGGGAAACGGTTTTGGATGTTATTTGTAAAGAAATAACATTTTGAAGCCTCCATAAAGTTTATGGATATGAAAAGAAGGAAAGTGCTTGAA
Source organism: Cygnus atratus (assembly GCF_013377495.2). Classification (NCBI taxonomy): domain Eukaryota; kingdom Metazoa; phylum Chordata; class Aves; order Anseriformes; family Anatidae; genus Cygnus; species Cygnus atratus. Next base: position 3,779,018 of record NC_066377.1, read on the forward strand.
AATTGAAATGAAGATACTTCGGCTGCCCTTTGCTTATTGATATGGTGGTGTTTTTAAGTAAAAACCATCTGAATTATGAAATTCTGCCCTAACCTCATCCAATTTGGAGTTTTAGAGAAAAGCTTAGCCACGGGAATATTTTATTATTTAAAATTAATCGGCCCACAATACTACGCGTGGCACAAGAGCTGCACAACGTGGGATTCGTTTCCGAACAGCGTCCCGAGATTTCCGTCACACTTCCACCTCTTACAGCAGCTGTTCTGCCTCTACATCTGTTCTGTCACAGTCCTCCAACGACGGTTTTCCCCTCGAAGTCCCAAAGCGGCACCAGGCAACGGCCCAAACGCCACCGCCGCTGAGTTCCCTCAGTGACACTTCCCCGCCGGCCACAACTCGCCAGCCCCCAGCCCCAGCCCCCAGCCCGACCCCCGCCGGCACCTCACGGCGGGCAGCGCTCGCAGCGAGCCCAGAAGCCAAGCAGCGGTCGGAGCAGAGCGTGCCCGGGCTTTATCGGCATTTCCAGCCTCCTCGGCACGCAGTTTTGCCTTCTGCGGAGGAACGGAGGGGCCGGGCGGGTGCGTGCATCCCCTGTGACAGGGGGGAACAATACCTCCCAGCCCTCTGCTTCGGCTTCTGCACCAGACCCGCGTGGGGACCTCACTCCCTGAGGGAAGCTTTAAGACCTTTGTCACCGAACCCCGATGCCCACAGCACAAATAACAGCAGGTGGAACCGCCAGCGCCCGCTGCTCCCTCTGCCTCCTCCGCGACCAAAATCCCGCAGCCAGATACAAAAGAACCCCCTCGCAAATTCCCTATTTTCACTCACTTTCCCCTTTCCCCCCCCGTTTTTGGCCGGCAGACCCCCAGAACCCCGTCACGCACAGCGGATGCCCGGCAGCACCTCACGGCCGCCTGCCCCCCCCCCACCCCCCCGGCAGCGGGCGAGGCGCCTCCCGCCCCTGCCCCGCGCCCCCCCGCAGCCATCCCCGCACCTCGGCTTTGTTCCTCCTCCTCCTCCTCCTCCTCCTGCCCACCTCAGCAGCACCTCCATGAAGGAGCCTTCCCCGGGATCCTGCAGAAAACTGCCTGTACCACAAGCATGCTTTTTTTTCTTTAAATTTTATTATTTTTTTAATTTTATTTTTTATTTTTATTATTATTATTTTTTTTTACCTTCTGGATAGTTTGCTGGGTGACCTCCCCTTTGCCCCTCGGGCGAGCAGAAGCAAAGGCGACCGACATGGTGGGGTGCACTAAGTGCCTATCGCATGCCGGGCGGGCTGCGATAATGTTGTTATTAACCGGCGAGGGGAGCCGCAGTGCGCGGCGGGGGGAGACAACGCCGATGGTACGCTCCGCAACGGGAAAACATCCCCGGGCTCCTCTCCCCCGGCCGCCCCGCCCCTCCTCGAGCCCGCAACCGGTACCGGAGGGTCTCGGCGACGAGGCGGCGGTGGGGATTTGGGGAGGCCGCCGAAACGGGCCCGAGCGGCGGCCGCCGGCTCCCCCCCGCCGGCCGCTCCCTCATGGTGCGACCCAGCCGCCGGGCTCCCTGCCGCAGCCGGGCGGCTGCTGCCGGCCTCCTGCCGCCGCGCTGCGTCAACTGCGTAGAGCGGCCGGCGGCTACGCCAAGTGCGGGAGAGCGGGGGAAACGGGGGCGGGCGCTGCGCCTACGCCGAGTGCGCAGCGCCAGGTTGGGGCCGCCTACGCCGGCTGATTACGCCGGGTGCGCAGCGCTGCATGCGTACGCTAAATGCGCAGCCGCGGCCGCGCTGCCTCCCCCCTGCCGCCGAGGCTGCAGCGTACGCAGTTGGCGCAGGGGGCGCCGTTGGCGTATCCCGGAAGCGGGCGGGGGGATGAGTGTGCTGTTCTGAGGGAGGCGGCGGCCATGAGCTACGACCGGGCCATCACCGTCTTCTCCCCGGACGGGCACCTCTTCCAGGTGGAGTACGCCCAGGAGGCGGTGAAGAAGGGCTCCACGGCGGTGAGTGAGGGCCGAGAGGCGGCAGGGCGGCTCCCGAAGCCCGGCTGGCTGAGGGGAGGCCGGGCCTGGGCCTGAGGGAGAGGCCGGGAGCGTGGGGAGGGGGCGGCCGGGGAAGGGGCCTGAAAAGGGGCTCCTGGGGGCACGGAGCGGCTGGGGAAGGGGCCTGAAAAGCTATTCAGCCCCAGCCCCTGCCACAGGTAAGGACGCCACCCGCTAGGACGGGTTGCTCAGGGCCTCGTCCGGCCTGGCCGTGAGCACCGCCGGGTTTGGGGCACCCGCAGCCAGGGGTCGGCCTCTTCTCACAGGGAGCTCGTGGTAGGGCCAGAGGGGATGGCCTCAAATTGCAGCGGGGAGGTTCAGGATGGAAATTAGGAGATATTTGCTCTCAGAAAGAGCAGTCAGGCGTTGGGACGGGTTGCCCAGGGAGGTGGTGGAGTCACCGTCCCTGGGGGTGTTCAAGGAAAGGCTGGGCCTGGTGCTTAGGGACAGGGTTTAGGGGGTGACACTGGTGGTAGGGGGCTTCACAGCTCAACAGCGGCTTTGGAGCTGCCTAAAAGCGCTGCTTCTTTCTTCCAGAGCGGGCGCTGCGTTGTGTGCAAGGCGCTGCCTCAGTTCCCCACCTGTTGGAGGGGGCGCGTTGGGGTTTTTGTTTGCTGAGGCAGGGGCGCGAGGTGGGTGTCCTGGGGTGGTGGGAGTGATGCAGCAGCTGTGGATTGACCGCTCCTCGGCGCGCTGTGCTGCCTCAGGGAGCCTGAGTTAGCAGAGCAACCCTGTTCCAGCCACAGGGAGCAAGACCCTCGTACCTGCAAGATTGTGGCAGAGCTACCGGAGAGAATGATCCTCGACTTTGTAATTTTGCACGTGGTCAAAAGGGTAATCTTTTATCCTAGTGCAAGATGCAGATTCGCAGTGGATTGGGAAACATATCAGTAAAGGCATGTAGACGCGACTTTCTGCCAGTTTCAGTCTTCCAGTTTCCCCAGACTTTTGCTCAATTAAGAGTTTTATCACCGGGGGAAAAACAAAACAAAACTGTTAATTCCCAAATAACAAAACGCCAAGAAGAAAACTTACTGCTTATGGGATGGGTGTAAATCACAGTGTGATTGGAAGGTCTCTGAGGACTGCACAGTTTCTGGGCAGCCTGTGCAGGTCTGTGCTCCCTCACCCCACAGCACAGACGTGCTTCCTGGTGTTTTGAAACAACTTGCTGTGCCCCAGTTTGTGCCCGTGGCCTCTTGTCCTGGCACTGGGCACCAATTTTTTTCCCCCCAGAAATTGGGGGATTTCCCCAGAAATTTTTTCCCTGGAAAAACCTCGTAAAAGTGGAGTTAGCACCTAATGTAATCTACCTCTGTCTTGTCTCTTGTCGGGTAGTTGGTTGAGTTTAATGTTTTAGAAACATCTGTAACATAACAGAAGGGGCACTCACAAGAAATGACTGATTCCTGTCATCCTGTGAGAAGCAGTGGAAAGAAAAGTATGAAAGGTGGACTTTTTTTTTCCCTTCCATAATGCTGGAAAACACACTTGAAGTATGCATTTGTACAGTAAAGAAGCCGCCTACTGATGGGCTGCTTGTACATTTTGTTTGGTCTTAAATGGTTTTAGTTGTGACTCGAGCAGTATCAGCGGAGCAGTCACAGTGGCAGTTTTATTGTTGATCCTGCCTCTGGCTGCAGAAATACTAACGGTGGTGTCGGGGAAAACGGGGAGGAGAGGGAATCTCTCTCTTAGGAGCTGCAGAGATTTAAATTGGTGAAAGCTGATTGTGAAACTGCACTCGGGAACCTAATGCAATTTTGGTTACATCAGTTCTTTTCCAGGTTGTAGCAATAGGAAACAAAATGCTGACTTCAAGTTGAAACCATGCTTATAATCTGTTTTTGTGTGACTTTTCTCCCCCTCTCTCCTAATACTCATTTCACTAAAGTCTGCAGCTACGAGGTTCTTCAAGCCTAGCTTAACTTTTTTTTTTTTTTTCCCCTTTTACTGCTTTGAAGGTTGGAGTCAGAGGGAAGGATATTGTTGTTCTGGGGGTGGAAAAGAAGTCTGTGGCAAAACTTCAGGATGAAAGAACTGTGCGGAAGATCTGTGCTCTCGATGACAATGTCTGCATGGCTTTTGCAGGTATGTGAACTCTCCGGGGTTTGGGGTTAGGCGCACAGTTACGGGAGCACCTTCGGTAGGTTTATGGATTCTGAGGACATAACGTGCTTAGTTTAACTGGGTAGCTGTGTTACAGGAGATGTGAGAGCCATTCATCAGTTACAGGGACTTTTTTCCGCAAGCATCGAGCCGAAAAAGCTAAATTGCATAAAACAAAGAATAATCTTTCATCTCCAAGTTCAGAAGATTCCTTCTGAATGAACAGTTACGTGTTTGAAGCACAAATAGTTTAGTTCCACGATCTTCCTGGTCCAAGTGACTCAATTTCCATTGATCAGAGCTTAAACAGGGGGCATGAAAGTTTAAAAACAACGTAATTGGAGAGAAAATGTATTTCCCATCCTCAATTAATTTGGGGTCTTTCAATCAGTATTAATAATGCTTTAAGAGGAGATTCAGCTGGCAAAAATAGTATTTTTTTTCGATGTAGCATGCAGGAGTGAGAGGCTTGGCCAACTTCTGCTGCCTCGCTTCCTCAGCTAAGGATCCTCACGTGTGCAGGTGGGGTCACAACCTTGAGTTCTGTAGCAGAAACAAGTCACAAAACGGAGAGTGGCAGATTGCATAAGAAATAGAACCAAAGCATGGGAGAATTGAAATTGCTTTGTTAGTTTGCTGTTCGATGGAGTGCTTTCAGCCTGGCAGTAGTGGTCTGATTGCCTGCCTCAAAATTGCATGTTATTTAACTCACAAACGTGAAAGCTGTAAACAAAAATGGTGCCATTTTGCTGCATTACGTTCCTACTGTTGTCTTTTAAATGCTGTCCTTGCTCAGCAAGCCTAAGAAATGATGATCTCGTTTGCTTTTTTTCCACTGCTGTTGACACCGTCCTCGTCAGCCTCGTAGGGCGAGCGTAGTTGTTTTGTTTGTGCGTGTGGTACGAAGCCTGCGTCTGAGCATAGCGAATGCGCTGTCGTTTCAGGGCTCACAGCTGATGCCAGAATAGTCATAAATAGAGCTCGTGTGGAGTGTCAGAGCCACCGGCTGACCGTGGAGGATCCTGTCACCGTGGAGTACATCACACGCTACATCGCCAGCCTGAAGCAGGTATGCTGTACGGCGCGGAGACGTTTCAAATATGTCCTGGTGAACGGCGCCTGAGTGCGCGAGTGAAAGGTCTCTCCTGGCCACGTTCTGCTTAGCTGGTAAAAAGCAGTGTAACACAGCACGTGGTGGTGCTTTTCTGGAAACAGAAATGTCGTAATGGGATTGATCACTAGTGTTCTTCCAAAGATGAAGTGAATTGGCACTTGTAATGGCTGCGTGAGCACGTTTGTGATGTTATCAGGAACACTTTGCTAATCTGCAGCTTTAGTGCACTCAGGATGCCAGCGCTGTGTTACCGCCAAAACATCCTTGTGGCTCCTGCTGTAGTTTTGCTTCCTCTGGGACGTTGCAGGGAGTGATAAGAGGGAAGCAAAGCAGTGCAGCACTTAATATATTATGTTTTAGTTTGTTTAAAATTCATAAATATAGTGTCACAATATGCCCAACCCCATTCTATGATTAAAATTACTAATTTTCTAGCGTGTTAAAATAATTTTCAGCAACTACTTGGGACTAGCAATAGTCTAACTTACACAGACATGTTAGTATAGTGATAGTGTAATTCTTGTAATAATTACCTGCCTGCCAGAGCAGAATACCGCTTTCCAAAATGTCAGTGTTCCTTCGCAGTAATCCCACGCTTCTCATTCTGGCATGCTGTCGCTGCTGCCATAATGCTGCCAGCGTGGGGCCTCCTTGCCTGGGGACAATTCTGGTGCCTGATGTGGCAACTACTTTGCAAAACCAGTAAAAGGGCTTTAACACTGGTTTTCCTGCAGCCAGCTATCACCACAGATGATACCGTGCTTTGTAACTCATGGAATTGTTGCAAATTGTTGGTGAAAACTGGCTTTGTGTTTGTCACCCTCCTTTTTGGCTTCCTGAGCATGTTGTCAAAGCACGGTGTTGCTAGATCTGTCTGTCTCGCAGCAGCTGCCAGGAGAGATTCTTCCTGGTAGCTGTAATCATGCAGAAAACCTGAACAGATGTTAGGAGCAGGGATTGAGCAGTTCCTGCTCACTTTACTTGCTTTGCTTATGGCATTCTGTAGGATATGGAATACTGACTTTAATAGGTAGATTAGGAAGAAAGCCTCCTAAAATACTTCTGATTCCTTTTCTGGTTGTAACATCTACAGTCTCTGCTTTTTACTCTAAAAATGTTTAGAACTACTTATGAAATAAACGTCTCTTCTTTCTGGTCAGAGGTATACTCAGAGCAACGGTCGCAGACCTTTTGGTATCTCTGCTCTGATTGTGGGATTTGACTTTGATGGAACCCCCCGGCTGTACCAGACCGATCCCTCTGGCACATACCATGCTTGGAAGGTGAGTTGATTCCATCTCTTATGGAGAAATAATTAAATATTCAAGAGTTAATGCCCCCTTTAAAGAGGGACTGAAGTAGAAAGGAGATCTAACTGACCAGATGGTGCTGGCTCACAGCAGCAAAGATCCATAATGATCACGTTGACTGGGAATGGCTGTCTGCAGCTCAGCTCTACTTGGGACATCTGTGTTTTTTGTTTACCAAATCCATACCTGTACCTGACTACTGTCTCTTTGAGTGATGTGGGGGAAGTAAGGTGTTCAGTCTTACACAAAATACATGGTGACCACAAAAGGGTTTCGGACCATGTAATTGCACAACTCCTATTTCTTGCTTCCCGTGTAAATTAGGTCTCTCTTCCCTAAACCTCTGTGCTATTTTTTTCTCACCCTCACCATTTCCAGGCTAATGCCATTGGCAGAGGAGCTAAATCTGTACGTGAATTCCTGGAGAAAAACTATACTGATGAAGCCATTGAAACAGATGATCTAACTATTAAGCTCGTTATCAAGGCTCTTCTTGAGGTGAGTCAGCTTCAGAACGCTTGTGTGACTCCCTCACTGTATGTTTGGATTAACTCCTTAAATGTGAGAACACCAAAATCTTCATACAGTAGTATGAAAGTATCTATGTAAACTGTACTAATTGTAGGCTATAAATATACATTGTGCGGGGTTAAATTCGAGGTTCAGGGTGCTTCAGGTAAGAATTCCTGCACCTTACATGGAAGAAGTTGCTTGCAGTTGTCTAGGGAAGAAAACAGATTTGAGTTCTCGCAACTAAAATAAATGAACTAAAGGTACTGCATGTGAGGCTTGGGGCATGTTTTGCTGTTGTGTTAAAATTTAAGATGTAGAAAACTGAAGCCCAAAGTCCGATTGTGGAACTGTGGTTTTCTTCAGCACCACCTCAGTGCACTGAGGCCAGAAGGAGGGCCCCTTTTCTGGGAGGTGGGTGGGGGTTGTTACACTACTGCTGGGCTAGAGAGCTTAGAGCTAAAGAGTGAGGTACTTTTCCCCCTTTGAAAGGGGGTTAGATTAATTAACGGGCCTGCTCCTAATACCTGCCCCTAACTGTTGTTAAGGTTGTGCAGTCTGGTGGGAAGAACATCGAGCTGGCTGTGATGAGACGAGATCAGCCGCTGAAGGTAAAAGCCTTGTTTTGCTTTTCTCCCCCGTAGCCCGTTTCTCTGATAGCGTTGTTGTAGAGCTGCCCTAACTTCCAGTCCGTAATCTCACATTCTGCACTGGCAAATATTTCTATTTCATATTAGTGGCCGAGGAATGTTGTGTCTGCGCAATGTACCTGTGTCTCTATAAACAGCAGTTAACTTTCTTTCCGTGTCAGAGTTAGAATCACTTAAATAAAAGCCTCTGAGATGTATTAGTATCTTAAGGGTCACTTTTTTCTTTTAAGATTCTAAGCCCTGAAGAAATTGAGAAGTATGTTGCTGAAATTGAAAAAGAAAAGGAAGAAAATGAAAAGAAAAAACAGAAGAAAACATCATGATGAACAAAATTCAACTGCTTAGCTGCTTTTTAATTCAAGCAATGGGTTACTCTGTATAGACACCATGTAGGCATTCCATTATTGATACTGTGCCCCTCTTGAGACCTACAATAAACCTACTGATTTTTTTAAGCTCTTATTTAAAAAAAAATCCGTCTGTTCCTTATATTAATTACCAAGGATCGATTGGCTACACAACAGCAGTAGCCACCCATTAAAGGAGGAAGATTTTGATTGCAGTTGTTTTCTAACACCTCACTTAATGTGAGAGTCATTGAACAGGGTCAGTTCTTTTTTGTTGTCTCAAGTGTGCACTGGCCTTAAGAGAACACGACTACTAGTACAGAACTGTGCTTCCCCCCCGCATTTCCACATTTAGAGGATTAGAGCCCAGACATGAAGCTTCTGAACAACTTGCGCTAGGTTCTTGACTTACACTACAAAGACTTCAAGGTGCAGTGTTTTGAGGAAACCAGCATGAGCACTGACTTTTCTGAAAGCATGACGTAACGGAGGAGTGCATGACTTGCTACTTGCATAGACTTTGCATGATTCATCGGGTTTAGAATAAAGTGTTGGTGTTGTGATTGCCCACTAGGGGATTTGTAGACCAGTAGTTTCCTAATGCTAAAAATAACTCCTGAAATGTTACATGCAACAGTTGAACGATAAAGCTCTACTCCACTTTATCCTTTTGTATTTACCCTCATCCTGCTTCCTCCACACACCTTGCGCCCAGGACAGAGGTTGCTGTTTCTGGTCCAGCCTCCTCACAATTAAAGCAGCTTTCTCCGCCACTTCTCTTCCTTTCAGCAGAGGTAAATTGATCACTCTCCTTCTGTAAGCGGTAACACAGGCCTACCTCTGCACCGCTGTGCGCCAAAATCACATCGCACTTGAGACAGGATCTGCTCTGTGCAGTCTGTTCTATTCACAGACTAATAAACTGTGTATAACAGAAGTGTGTATAACAATACATTTAAAAGCAGCAGGTAACAAAAATATAGCCTAAAGGGGAGATGAGTGAATACCCAACTAGGAAGGTTTAGTTGGGATAGGTATCTGCACTGTAGCACCTCCACTATCCCCAGTTCTGGCCTTCGAAAAGCCATTTCCAGCTGACTCGCCTGCTTGCACCATCCCTGCTCTGTAAGGAAGCTGATCCCAACTGGTCTTGAGCTCAGCCCTGTTGATTAGTCTAAGGCTGTCTGCAACACAGAGAAAACAAAAAGGGGCGGGGGGGAGCTGGAGTCTTGCTTTAAGCCCAGGCAAGGCTTTTCCTGGTGGCCTGGGTGGGGTCTGTGGTGCTTAGACCAGGTGGGGTTCTGGGGCTGTGCTGCTCTGAGCCAGGAGGTGGCTGTACAACAGGGGGGTCTCCCATCCTTTAAGCTGCACAGGGGGTGTCAGGACTGACCCTGGCCCCTTTTTCCTGTCTCCACATTAAAAATTGTTTTTTTTTTTTTTTTGCTGCAGCACTGTTTGTCTTTTCCTACAGCCCTGAAGTTGTGCACAATAAAAGGCTTCACCCAGTACATCTATATGCCTGAGGGAATCTGTTTACTCCTAGCACTGAGGGGAAGCTGGCAGGAAGGGGGCCAGTCATGGCTTGGTGCTTAGCACCCCTTCCCGCTGCACAGAAGCCTCCCCTCGAGCTCTCACCTACAGGGCTCACTCCCTGCTGCAGCAGCGAGGTGCTGCTTTGTTACAAAAGTTTCCCTATTTATATCTGCTGAGGGGTTGGAACAAGAATTAGGAGAGCCTCAGAAAGCAGCTCTTCTGTTACTGGCAAAGAGTTTCACAGGTATAAAACGAGAACTTGCACCAAAAGCAAAAGAGAGACCAAAAGCATCTTGTGAGCACCCTGTGAGGAGCTCAGCTCCCCGAGCCAGGCAGCGGGACCTGCAGCACTCCCTGCAAGGGAGGCGAGGAAGGCTCCCGTCTGACTATTCCACTCGCAGTAACTCACGTGCTTTCCCTGGCCCAGCACACCACAACTAAGCTGTTTACAGCTAACTCCTGCAAAGCAAAGTGTGGGCTGAGTGCGATACAGGAATCAAGGACAGGGAAGCTGCAGTGCTGTCCCCTGCTCAGGACAGCTTTAGACCACAAACTAGAGAAACAGAGTTACCGGAGTACCGCGCTGGTTCATTTATCAGTCCTCAGACCGGAGTTTTGAGAGGAATGGTTTGTTTTTCCGCGCTGTCTTTCCCTCGTGTCAGGAATCTTCCCCATGAAAGCTGATAGGGCTGCAAGGCAGCCCTGCGGGCAGCTGCCTGCCTCAGACCGCGCTGGAATTAATGCTCCTGGCGGACGAGGACGAGCAGGGAACAAGTCCCAGCGTTCAGCAGCCACCAGTTGTCCCCACCGTGCTCAGCTCAGAGGGGCCAAGATACGCCCACAGGACAGCAACTTCAGGAGTGCCAGCAGCACCGGTTGTGTCTATGTACCAGATTGAGGTCAAGTGCAGAACAAAGGGAGCTACTGCCCTAAAAATGAATTATAGAGACGTTGCTGTTTTCTCATTTCACCACAGCCAGACAGGACAAGCTCTGAAGCGCTCACCGCTCAGTTGACTTTGGCAATGCGATTCCATCTTACACCGCAGCGTCCCAGTGGCTGTTTTGCCTTCAGAGAAATTAGAGGCTTGCAGCAGCTCCCAAATAAGCTATTTCAGCACACACCCTGTGTGCTGCTTTGAGCCCAGATAAAGGCAGTTGTGGCTACCGAACCAGAAGCTTCACCACCCACAACAAGCTCTCGTTAAGCTCCACCAGCACAGACTCAGGCTGGGTGCTGAGGACAGTCTGGGTCACAGCACCACTCCTTTGGGCCTCAACACCATTCCTTCGGGCAAATCCTCAACAGCCAGACCTCCCACAGGGCACAGAACACAGGATACCAGTCACAGTGGTGTTCAGCAGCTGTACCAGAGGTTTTAGGCACCCTTTCTGAACACTGCACGACCCTTCCCGTCAGTTTCCTCTGACCAATTTGAGCCCTGCTGACGGGCATCTGACAAGTTGTACGGGCTGAAGATGGACAGAACAAAGTAGGAGGAAAACAAACATTTACATGTTTATTATAATTACAATTTACATTACTCCAAAGAGCAGCCCCACTGCTATGTTCTAATTCTTAGCAAGAAAGTCCTACAAAAATAAATCCAAGCTTTTACAGTAACCTAAGTCAATGCATAACTAAAAAATTCTAGCTATGTAAGGGGTTCAGTCATCAAGGTGCTTTTTCAACAAAATTCCCTACCAACCAAAAAAGGGACACATGCCTATAGCAATTTAACCCACTTATTCATGCAAACAAATGTAAGCCCTTCCCTCCCAGCCCCTCTCCCCACATACAGATTTTAAAAACAAAAGAAAGACAACTAAACTATTTACAGTATGGGGGTACAGAGGAAACAACTTAAACATGCCCATCTGTTAAGCTTCATTATACGGACTCCCCATTCCTAGTTTAATGAAAACATTCCATAGTGTTCCACCACAGGCTACTAGTGTACAGAGAACTGTTTGCGTTTAGTACTGGATGAGCGAGGTACGCACCGAGGCAAGAAGCCGGAGCTCCAGCCCCCCCGGCAGCCAGCTGCTGCCACGGACTCTCCGCTCGGTGCACACAGCAGCGGTGTCCCCGCTGCCCCATCCTGCTGAGGACGCAGCACGCTGCCCTCCCGCCCTGCCCCGCCCTGCTGAGAGGCTGGAAGCCTCTGAGGAGTGCCCAGCACCCTTAAACTCGAGGGAGAGTCACGGTTCTGCGCGAACCTGCTGTACCTCCACATCAGTACCAGGTGGCAAACAGTTGTACAGTCATTTACACTACTACATGATCAACAATCCAGTACTCCCGAAGTGACAATATACATAACTCCCCAGCACCAGGAATCCACTTTTTCAGATGCCAAGTGCTACTTCACACATGCTGCCAAGAACAGTAAGACCAGCAGCACCAAAGAATTCATTTGGTTACTCAGAACAAACAAGTTAGCTGGTTTATTTCAAGTGAGCTTTGGTTCCATGTTAAAATACCATGATTTATCTTCTTCAGGGTTCAGAAAAGGAGTCTGACTTTGAGCTTAGACTATAGCAGCCTTTGAGAGACCCAGAAAGAAGAACCATGTAAGTTAGTCTGCACTTAAAAAGAAAAAAAAAAAAGACACCCTGAAGAAGGTACCCCTGAACACATTCCCTCTTCCAAAGAATACTCCAGCTGACAGTTGCTGGTCCAAAATAAGTCCAGAATATAAGCAGTAGTACATGAAGTTCTGTCACTTGAGCTGAGACAGTAAACAATATGAACCATTTTCCCACATTAGTGCAGCAGTTGGTTGTTTTCTTTCTATGTACAGTTTCATCCTCTCGGGAGAGAAGTTAGAACCTATGCAGGAAAAAGGCAGAATTAGGGAAGGTCCCCTGGATATCAAGCCTAAGAAAAAGCAACTAAAGTTCATATTTGTTTATCAACTAAAACACTTGGCTGGAAAGTCTCACTGAAACAAACAGCTCTCACTTTCTGGAACAGGCAGGTTAACCCCAGAAAAATTAAAACCACTGGTATTTCTCTTACATGACTTATAAAGACAGATCAGACCCAGTAAGGAACGATTATTGATACATCAGAGACTGGAGAGCAAGATGAGGTTGCAAAGACAGTTCGGGTGAAGAAGAAGAGACAAGCCTAGCTCAGGGACAGTATTTATTCTTGCTAAAAAACTTGCCTCTGCAGTTACACTCTGCCAGTACCAGCTCTGTGAGTGGGTTGGTTTCGCCTTGCTGCTCCAGTACCCCTTCCGCCTCGAAATCCACCACGAAAGCTGCGGCCACGAAGGAACCGGCCAGACACTCCAAACGTCTCAGTATTGAGTTTCCTTTCTTCAGCCCACGTGGTACGCCTAGAACTGAACAAGACAACGTTCAGATGCGTGGCCATACTCCCTTCTGAAGACTCTGTTGATTTTCCTGTTTTTTCCTTTGAGACTTTTTTTTTATTGAGACTTTTAGAAGAGTTACATGTCACACCATGTCATATGTCTAGCTTTTCATGCAATTTTAGTTATAATTCAAGTTTTAATAGACACACTCACCTAGATTTCAGTTCTGATGAGATGTTGTCAAAGAAAGACTTGGATTTATCATAATAGCAGTTGGGTCCCAGAAGGTCCTCCTCTGCATTACCATCATTGTTTTGAGTTGCCACTCCAGGGTCCCCTTTCTCTTCCCCCGTCTCTGCTTTGTCATCTGAAGATAATAAAATGCATTACACCTCCTTGAGGCATACCGAAGAGCCATCTGTTCTCTTGCTCCCTCAAACAAGATTGAGATGCCGCCACATGTAATCACGCGATTTCTCAGCATGAGTTTTTCTATGCAGTGTTTACTACTAGCTCAGCAATTCATATTTAATGAAGCCACAAACCTTTAAAGTTTAGTTTCTTCTTGAATTCTTTATCAAGTTCCTCTCTGTTGAATTGTGCATTTGCACTTTCAAAGTCAAAGTCACCTTCAAACTTTATTGTATTTTCCTTCACAGTAGTTGGTCTGTTTTGTCCTCTAGAACGATTTCTGGTTCTCCTGTTTCCTGAAAGCAGGAGAGTTTAAACACTTGGTAACGTGCAGGGAGGTTAAATGACTTGCTCAAGACCAGAGGAAACCAGGATTAGAACTCAGGAGTTTCTGGCTTCCAGTCCTGTGGTTAGGCCACACCTCTTTGAAAGTAACTTCTCAACTTGGCTGTAGAAAACATATTACAGCAATATTTTAACTTTCTGAAAAGCATTCCTCAATGTCAGTCTTACCACTAAGACAGAGCATGTCCAACTTTCCCTTCAGTATGAGGACAGAAAACAAAGAAGTACTCTGCCAGGTGAAGCTAAGGGAAGGGACACGCTATCAGGTCTGCTTGCTGATTTGCAAGCACGTTACCTACAGTCTGTAAACCTGTTATGAGGGGTTGACACCCAAGACTCATCTACCCACAAAGGGGGCTGGTATTTTGTAATTTCTTAGTTGTAAAGCAGAAGTTATCAGCTCCTTTTTGGAAAAAAAAAGAAACTATAATAATTCCCCTTCCACAGCACTGCCTTCAGTCAAATAAATTTGAAGACCCAGTGTCTCAACTTCTGTTTCCTGCCGTTTCTCATTTTGCTTGGGCAGGGATGTCTCCTTGAAGTTAACTTCACTTTCTTTTGACCTGTGCTTAAACTGCAGTCTCAAGGTAAGAACTGTATTCTACAGATCCAAGAAATCCCAGAGATCTTTCTACTTTAAAAAAGTATGAAATTTTTAAACAGGCTGCCCTTCCCAGTTAAAGAAATAAATCAGGTTTCAGAAAAATCTGTTTATTGCTGCCAAGTCACAGCAGCATCAATTTTTTTATGATGTACCTCCAGTTTCCAGAAGACACCAGAATTTTGTTCCTGGAAGGTTCTGAACTTCTATGGCTCCAGAATCTATTTTGTTAGGGAAGCATCTCTAGATGGCCAAAGACTTATCAAGCCTTACTTTGCCCTTAGCATTCTGTCCAATAATCCTTCGTTGAAATTAACAATATTTGCTTTCATAAGCTAAAGCAAATCTTTGGGTGTCAGATTAACCTACCTGATCTTCTCCTTTGAGGTCTTCTGTTTTCATCATTCACCTGCCCTTGGGGTTGCACAGGTGGTGCCTGAACTGTATCTACTGAACAAGAAAGCAACTTAATAAAGGAGCACAAGAACAAAACTGAAAGAGTTGAGTCTTGCTATGCACCTTTGAAGGATGCCTAAAAATGGCACTTCAAGGATCGAGCGGTACATACACACCGTTTGTCTTAGTGTTGCTCTGCGGAACCTGCCGTCCGTTGCGCTGAACCCCTGGAGTTACTTTCACCGGGGGCGGCTTTTGTGAATTCATGTTGTCAACCGGGCCCGTCTGAACAGCCTGCTCGACCATGGGGCTTTTGCGGACTGGGTGAACAGGCGGAAAGCCAGCACCTGGAAAAAATTCCAATGATTAAGTGCCTCTCAGACAGCGTGCCGATGCTACTCAAATCCTACCCACTCCTATGGAGAAGCCATTTTGTCAAGAATTATTCAAAACCGTGTGTGTTTACCATTGCATGCTATGCTTAAGTGGCATATACACTAGGTAAGGCACTGCTGCTCTGACAAGCCTTGGCTCTCAAATCCAGAGCCTTAAATCAGAAAAAAAGCTACACATTTATTTCTTAAACCAAGTTAAGAGGCACACTTCAGATAAGCAAACCAGGTCAGTCTCAGAGAGTTTATAGCAAAATTTGATTTCTAGGTGTATCTTTGGTTATGCAGGATTGTATTTTACATGGTACTTTATATCTAAAGCAAAAAAAAAAAACAAAACCACCTACCACTTCGAAATCACTCAAGAAAGCCTTCCCCACTTCACCTAAAAAAAAGTTTGCTGCAAAAGTTTAACCACCTCAACAATATCCCATTTTGTAAGCCATTTTAGAAGCCCCTTCAACTACTTGAAGTACTGTCATTGCTTATTGTTAGCTTTCAAATAAAGAAAACCTGAAACCAGACCAGGATCTCAAAGTTACCCTTTTAAATTCCTCCTTGGTCAAGGCCAAAGTGTTACCCAAGACTTCTGTTGCTCTTCCATCCAGGCTTATTTATTCACACTACAAAACATGTAAATACTTTTCATGGTTTGGTATACCTTACACCAATTATATTAGAAAGTGACAGTCTTCAGTACTCAGAAGAAATACTGCATTCTAGGTTTAAGTAGAAGTTTTGGAGTACTACAGCTTTATGTAGTTATGCGTAAGAACCGCTCAGAAGTGAACTTTAACTAAATACACTTTAAGAGCAAGAAAAGTGAAAAAGCTGAAGAGTACACACAAACCAAGCCACTGACACTTCTGGGTCACCCAAGTCCACATGAGATATACCCAGTAGGTAACATCATGCAGGTTCCCAGTTATGTACACCTGGAAAACTTGCAAGGAAGACAGACACAGCCTAAGGATTATTCAATAGGACAAAGCTGCTGTGCAAGTTTAACATGAGAAAGTTTCAAAGCTTAGCCAGAATACTGAGAAAGTACGTACAGACAGATGGCCAAAACCAGAAAGTAAGCAGAAACAGTTTCATGCCAACACAAGCATACATGCTTAAGTTAAAAACAGATGAAACTAATTACCATGTTTAAATGCAGGCTGCACCTGGACTCTCTGCTCTGAGGATGGTCAGTCTAGTTATCCCTACTCAAACTCCTTTAAATTTGTTTAAGCATAGAAGCAAGCACCCAGAACTGTTACCTCACAACTCAGAAATTGCTTACTGTTAGTCATGCTTTACTCAAAGAGAGTCTTGACAAGGTACACTGCCCCATCATGCACGAAATATATCCTGACGTTTCCTCAATTACAACAATTCTCCTGATTTTTCTACCAGGTTACTTATTTTTTAACAGCAAGGCCACCCACAATTTAAGCAGTGTGCTTGTCTTTCTAGGAAAGACCAATTCATTTCTCACCCAGTCCCTAAGCTGACGCATGCTCCTGGGCAGGATGTAGCACAACATCCCTAAGCCTCAGCCCTCTCCTGATACTTACACAGGAGGATCCACAGTCCTTTACTTTCCTTTCTCCTGTTTCCTCTAATTGATAATTCTAGAACAGGAGGAAGTAATACTTCACGTAAGGAAAAGCAACAACAGCCAAGAACAAACTCGTTTGACTAGCATTACCCATGTAAGTACTATCATTCTAGGAGGGGGTTAACAAGAACAGATTGTTTGCAAGTGCCATGCAGTTCTTCCAAATATTTGGAGTCCTCAAACTGCTGTTACCCTTGGAAGAGAGCTGATGGGGCTCTGAAGACATGTCAGGCTCTGAAACAGGTTGTGGAGACGGAGAAGAACTAGGGCTGGAAGCAGCTGCTGATGCTGGAGGGCTTACCAATTTCTCTAAAGAGATAGAGGGAAGAAGAGAAAGCAAAAAGATATATGGATAAGATACAAGGTAGTGAAACATCTGAAGGACTTGGAAAGAGATACAAGAATCTCTAGAACAGCATTAGAGCAGCTTATTTACTCCTCTCTGGGAACACAAGTTCTTTTCACGTGCGCTGTGTGCGTAAGGTATGTTAGACTAGAAATAAACTGGCCTCAATGTTAGGTATTCACATTACTCTCAGAAAAAAAACTTTAGCTCTTTAGTCTCTCTCATGTATGCATGCGTCAATGAAAGATGGGCCTCCTTGCAATAAGAGTGCTGCACAAAGTTGTTAACTTATTCACTGCTTGCTGCAGCCTGACACTCGGCAAGGAATTCAGCATTAGTTACTCTTATTTGCTTTCACGGTAGCTGCGTACAAGGACCGTACCTTTATTCTAGCAAGTAAAAACTTTACTTACCTAAACCTAATGAAGCTGCATACTGCTGGCTAAGTAAAGAGCTGGCAGCAAGCTGGCTGTAAGGTGGCATACCTCTAAACGGGCTGTAAGGCACATGCGGCTGAAAGGAGGATGTGGAGGCAGAGCCCAGTGAAGACTGTAACAAGACAAAGTACATTTCCATTTACAGTGTCCAGAAGTCAACTTGCTTTGGTAGTGATTCTTTACTTCAGTACAGCGTTATTAATGCTTAAGTAAACACTGAGAAGCGTTAGTTTGCCTGCATTCTCAGCTAGTAAACTCGAGAGAGTTTTGTTGACAGAAGTCTTTAATCCTGCTAATCTAAACATTAGAACGAAATTCAGAATGCTTCCCAAAATCTGAAGATTCCTGGAGACACTGACCGGCTTTCACTTTCACCATTTTGTAACAAAATCCAGTCTTTCATCAGCAATGTTTTACCTTAGCTGCCTACCTCCACTTCGGGCTAACTTACTTGAACAATGGCAGGATCTTGTGGCAGGGTATGTTGAGCTTTTGGAGGTTCACAGACCGTGATGTCTTTGATGTCGCTTCCTCGGAAAATAATGTATTCATAGATCTCTTCTCTTGGAGGAGCAGGTCTGTCTGTGGGCCGGTCTTCAGTACCAAAGGACCGCACTTTAGCATTAGAAAGATTACCATTAGTCCAGTATTATCTTTACAACATTGTACACGTTGAAACTTAGGCAGAGTGTGCTCTCGTAATACTTTGGCTCCCCTTATCCCACACATCTCTCAAATGCCAGCTTTTTCAGCAGCCTGCGTAAACATATTTGTTTACAACTAACTGTGAAGGTGAAGACCATAAACCAGCTGCGAAGAAGCCTACTAAAAACCCGAGGATTTCCCCACAGCACTGTACTGCCACAGTCACCTTCCCTCCCCATCCCATACACACGCAGCTTGAGACAACTGCCACTGCAGCAGGCCACAGGAGAGGCCTCTGGCAGCAGGGAAAAATTCTTAGAAGGCTTTAGAGCTCAAATTTTTTACCTTTGGTTTCAGTTATTATTAATAAAAAAAATACACCTGTATAAACTTATCTGTAAAAATCTCTACCTGTATAATAAATAAGAGGTTACTGTTGAAAGCCTCTCCACTCCACGCTAATGGTTTCATATTTAGCTTTTTAAGGGATAGATCTAAGACCTTAGTACCTACTGAGGCTTTGCTGAGTTTCAGGCACCAGAACACTTGAGCAGGTACTAAGCAGAATGATGTCAGACATTAGAGTGGAAAAAAGGCAGTAATTGAGCGTGCGGCTGCCAGGGAGGAGCGTAAATTAACCCAATCTATAAAACAGGAAGAGGTCAGACTCAGCCTTACTACTTTGTTAAGGAAGGAAAACAGGCAGCAGTCACTTTAGACACTGGAGTATGAAAGTCTGGAATTAGCTAGAGAATGAGCACGCATGCAGATTTTTTGCCACAACTTTCAGGAGTTTATCAAGCCTACTAGCCTAGCTGTTTTCCGTCTTCACGGAGCTTGGTCAGTTCAGATAAGCCCCGGCACATCGTCGCCTGATATACGCGCCCTGGCACTGGAAGAATTCCAGGCTGGAGTTGCATCACTTAGTTCTAGCAGGTTACCACATAACTACCCAGCCTCTCAGCCAGGACACAGCAGCAGTCCTGCAGTACCTTCGCAAATTCCATCCTAACCAGACCTTCCCCAAGCACCTGCTGTATCACAGCCCGCGGTTGTGTGCCAGCCAGCCACCACTCCCACTTCCCAGCTGGACAGATAAGCAGAGACAGCCCCGTCACACGGACGATAGGGGACAGCTCCCCCAGAAAGAGGGCTGCAAGAACCGGACCAGCTCAATCCCCCTGCTGAGCATCCCTGCCATCCTGCAGCAACACTAACTTATTAACGAGTGGTGATGGTTGTAGGCAGCACTGCTTGTCAGGAGATGGCCTCAGATGGAAAGCTGTGTCCAGGCGGTTCCCCACCAAGCAGGGGTTTGTGCTGCACGCAGTCTTCAAGCCCCACTGATGTCCAACACGCATGTGAGCTCACGCAGAGCAGCAAGCTCAGGTCAATGCCAAACTTGATTCCCATCTTGCTGGTGCTCCTTAGCACCTCAGCTTATACCTAACTGGTGCAAGCACAGTCAGTTGCTTCCTCTGAATGCCATCTTCCATTAGTTACTAGGGTAGAAAAGCCTCCAAGTTATTTTAGATCTCCAGCTGCTGTTTGATCGTATTACAACTGTAACCTAGTCAACTAGAAGCAGATTATAAACTGAAAGCAATACTTACAGCCTTTTAGACATGAACCATACTGATATCCCTGGTCAAGATTAGATTATTACAGCATCCAGCTCAGGGCAATGGATGTTAAAGCTACCAGGAGCTACCGCAGAATCCCACGGCTAGCTCTGAAAGCACAACGCCTTCTCTCAGCCCGTCAGTTGCCACATGGAGAAATACGGACCTGCAGAGCCTGAAGCTGTGCAGACAGCCTCTCAGTTGGCTGGGCTCAAGGTTCGTAACTGAAAGGGTGGAAAACGATGCCCTTGTTGTAGACAAAACAGCAGTGATGGCATTTGAGAGGCCTCTAGGAGTTGAGCACACCCACCCCTGTATCTGAAGTGTTTAATGATTTTTGGCACAGCCCAAAGCACAGCTTCGGGTTTCTGGGAGGACTGAAGGGCTGTCTCCCATGAAGAGTTCCAGTGACTATTGTTTACAGATGAACAGGAAATCAATCCCACACTGTGCTGCAGCTAGCGCTCCGCGACACAGTTTGTATTCACATGTAGGACTCAAAGCTAGACCACTGGCGGGTCAGGAAGCACACAGAAGAGGGACTGGATGTCTAGAAAGAGCTCACAAGGGTGTCTCTTGCTCAAAACCTGCAGTTTCTTCAGACTCCTGCAGAAAGTGAAGTTACTGGGGCTCACTGCCAGCAGGAGGCTCATTATCTACTGCGTTCTGACCACTGCTTGTAATTTAAGTTTAGCATCTAACGAGATGGACAACTTTCTTGCAGCACTTAATTAAGCACATGGAATCTTCTTATCCAGCATTTAAGTTGTTGCACATGTTGAGATTTAACAGGAACAACGTTCAAATCAACTGAAGTGAGCTCTGCTTTGAGTAAAAGGCTGAACCAGATTCCTTCTTGAGGTTCCTTTCAACCTAGGTTGTTCTTTGTACTATTTGGGATGATAAAAATCCGGAGAATAGCACAGCATAATACATACAGTCTGTATTTAAGTTGTCCGAACCATAAACATTGGCATTTGGGGCTTAACAATAATTTATCCACTATCTAGACAACATCAATTGCTGATCAGTAGTTGGCAGTGCTTTTACCCCTCCAGAGACCACGTGCTTTCAACCAAATCCACCCAAACAGTGTTGGCACTGCTGTCACTGACTTCAGCACCGTTGCTGTGTTCATAATTCTGACACTAATTTTGATATGAAGTCTCAGAATTTAAAAAAGCCTCTGAGCTGCAATGAAAAGCAGGCTTTGCACTGTAAAGTTTAAAGCAGCAGATGAAAAAAAGAGCATTTTTCCACGTATCGTAACTACTTAGAAATTCCAGTTCATCAAAACTGAACACTGAGAGCCCGATAAATACAAGATGTGCCAGATAAATTATGAAGAGCATGTGCTTTCTCACACCATAAAACATTTCATCACATGTGCCTTTGAAACATACCACTTCAGCTCTGCAGTAGCAAGTGCTATATGGAAGCCAGAGCTATGTGAGAAACCATCCCTGCTTTCTGCTGAAGAAAGGTGAAGGCCATTCTGCACATACAGAAAAGGAACCGCACCCTTTCTGAGATATCTCAATTAATTCTAGTTAATAGCTGTTTATACATTTAGACAAACAGCCCTAAAAAAGAGGGAATTTGTGAAAACTCACATTCTTAGCTCCAGATTAAATACCAGCAGGTTTCAGGTGCTTGTACTCAACACCACCCAAACACCACTATGCTGAACCAAGACTGTGGCCTAGGCTGCCTCAGGTGGAGCTGAGAACCAGGCAAGCCAGCAGCTTGTTCCAGCAGACAGTCACGTGAGACAAAAGATGTTTGGTTTCTGGACAATCCCGGTGGGTTGTTGAAGGCAGCGATGAAAGTTTGAACTTCCCGAAGAGAGAAGAACCTAACTCAGGGACACAAAAGGCTGATATGCATTAGCTGGACTAGCCGAGCCGGACCATAAAAGCAATACAGAAGTAAGACCTTGTTTGAGAGGCTACACAAGATAGGACAGGCTTTTCTGAGAGCGAATACAGGAGGCTCCCAGCACAGGTGACAATCGAATCCAGATTACACCACACAGCAGGAGACAGATCACTATTTCTACAGGGGACCAAGAGCAAAGCCTCGAGGAGCAGCTTGCGAGGTAGGACGAACCAGCCCCACGTGTGAACACCCTACAGCACTCTGTGTGTTCGCTCCCAACCTCTTACCATGAGCAGAGCCCAATTATTGATCACGAGAGGAACAAAGACACGCCAACAGCAGTGCTGCTCTCCCCAGCAGAGGCCTGCATCCCCACTCAAACCCAGCACTGCCTACCTGCCAGGCACACAGCTGGAGCCGAGAGGGGGAAAACCCAACCTTAACGCCAACACGTAATTTTTTTTTGGTAACAACGCGAGGGGACAGAACCAGCCCCTCAGAGCGCTGCCACCCCCGGGCAGGCGGGGGCCACCCCCCCCCCAGCCCCCCGGAGCCCCCCTGCCGGGCGGGCCGGGCACCCAGGGCAGCGGCGGGCACGCAGCGAGCCCCCGGGGCCGAGGCAGCTCCGGCTGCTGACTCACCGAGAGCCGCCGCGCTGCGGGCCCGGGGCTCGGCCCCCCCCCCCCCCCGGCTCCCCGCTCGGGCAGCCCCCAGCGGCTCCCCCTCAGCGGCGAGGCCCAGGCTCATTGTTCAGGCCCAGCCCGGCCCGAGGCGCCCCCCCCCCCCCCATCCCCTCACGGCGCCGGCCTAGGCCCTGCCCCCCTTCCCTCCCCCCCCCCCCCATATCTCCTCACAGCCCCCCGCCTCACCCTTGGCCAGCGCCACGGTGGAGTTCTCGGTGTCGATGGTGTAGAGGATGCCCTCATAGCGGATCTGCGCTTTGGAGATCAGGCTGATCTTGCTGCCGATGTAGGGGGTCCCCGAGCTCATGGCGCCGCCGGGCCGGGGCCGGGGCCGGGCCGCTGTGAGGGGCGGAGGCCGCGTGGGGGGGGGGGGGGCGGGGGGAGGGTGCCGCCGCCCGCCCACGCACACTGCGGAGCCGGGAGCCCCCGCCGCGCCCGCCTTATATAGGGCGGAGGGAGACGCGCTGGGGGGGAGGCAGCGCGGGGGCGTGCTGCGGCCCGCGCCGCGCATGCGCCGTCGCCGCGCCGCTATTGACCAGACGGGAGACGGGGTCAGACGCGGAGGGATAGGAGGAGGGGGAGGAGGAGGGGGGGGGAGGAGGGAGGAGGGGGAGAGGAGGAGGGGGGGGGGGGGACAGGAGGGGGGGAAAGCCCGCGGCTCGCGTCACGTGATGGGCCCAGGCGAGGTTGCCACGTGCGCTGCGGGCGGGGCGGGGCGGGGAGGGAGGGGCGAGGGCTCGCGCGCTTCCCGCCCTTCCCGCGCGCTGTGAGGGGAAGGGGGGGGGCAGGGGGAGGCGTGACAGGACCGCGCTGTGCCGCCCGCCGCGGGGGCGTTTTGTCACCTAACGCGGGGGTGTCACACACCTCGGGGGGGTGTCACACAACAGGGGGGTGTCACACAACAGGCGGGTTCCCCCAAAACACGGGGGCTCTCCCAAAACACGGCGGTTCCTCACACACCTCATGGGGTTCTCACAGAACCCCCCGGGGCTGCCACCGCCTCAGCGCCCCCCACCTCCCCCCCCGGCTTGCCCTGACGGGAGTGGCCCCCCACTCAGCCCGCTCCCCGCTCTGACAGGAGCCGCCGGCTGATGGCCGCCTCCCCGCCCAGCCCCTCGCCCTCCCCTCCGGCTCCGTGCGGCCGGGCAGCCCGCGGAGCGCTGCCCGGGGCCTGCCCCTGAGGCGCCTTTGTTCCCGGCGCTGAGGGGGGCGAGCGGGGTGGGGGGGGGGGGGAGCGCGGAGCCGGGCCGCAGCTGGAGGACGGGGCCCTGCCCGCCGCCTCCCCCGGGAGCTCCGCGGCCATCTGCGGGGCAGCCGGGGACAAGCGGGAGCATCTGGCGGCCTGGGTGGCAGGAGGTGAAGCCCCCGCGCAGCGCCGGGGGTGGGTCGGGACGGAGCAGGGCAGTCGCACTCGGGGAGCGGGTCAGAGGGCGCAAATCTCGCTAATTCGTGTGACGCGAATGAATAAGATTCAAACCCAGCGGCTGGAGACAATGCAGCGGGAGCCATTGTCTCGGCGGAAGGAGGCTTAGCCGGAGCGGCGCGCACCCATCCCCTGGTTACATCTTCCAGCAGTGAAGCCGACGGGTCTGGCCTCCTGTCACAAAGACCTGCTCGCCTCTGCGCCGTGCCTCAGAGCTGGTCTCCGAATGCCCCGGGCTGGCCGAGCCGAGGCCTCACGGGTTTTATGGCGCTACTCCTCGTGGTGTTCGTACAGCCCGGAGAGCAGCCTCCCTGCCTGAAGGGGAAAGACGCCGTCCTCCTCGCTCTCCCTTATGGTCACAGTCTCTCTCGTGTTAAATCTTCATCGTTTTAGCTTGGAGACGGTTGCTAAAATATAAAATAAATGATTCCGCACATACGCATTGGGCAAAGTATTTTTCTGAATGCAAAAGTCAGCCTTTAAAGTCAGCCTGTCTTTAACTCGGCCTTAGGTACAACCTATACAGAGCAAGAAAAGATGCCTTTTTATTGTAGTAAATGGTGATCCTTAGTGGGCAAATCACTGGTTAAAAACTTCCCTGATGAAAAAACTCTTCTGCCTTCTGTATATGAGGAGTGTCTCCTTTAAGTATGTGGAAAAGCTCAAATGGAGTAAAGGTAGGGTGAGAAGTAATTGCCAAATGCTCAGTTCACTGGCAAATAATTGTTCTGAACGGGGAAAATGATATTAGTAAAGGTAATGTAACCCGAGGCAGAGCAGCAGTACTTCCTCTTCTGCACTATATTCTCAAACTTTTACCCTTTCACTTTTTTTTTCCCAATAGCAGTAGAGGAAGGGACCATCATGTACCAAAACAGCAATGTGGATCCTGCAGAGAGCCTAATTAAAACAGTGTGAAAAAAGAACGATACATGGAAGCGGCATAAAATATTCACAGGTAAGGAGAAATATGTAAACGTATGGAATTTTAGTTATCATCATGGCCATAAATCGACCTGTCTCTGGAAGATACTCTTATTATAATGAATTACCTCAGTATCTTTTGACAACAGTCAAAGATAACAAGTGAGCAGCAAGACGGAAGATGACACCTGACATTTTAAATGCCCTGTTAGTTTTATTTATTCTGCTAAACAATACAGTTCTTCATCCCTTAAGCACTGAAATGGTGGCCAAAAAACATGTTTCACTGCTTAAATTTATGACAAGTATGCAATCCTGGGCATCCCTCATATAAAGAGGGAAGATTAAGCTTCATATCAAGCAGCTGATTGCAGTTCATTCTGGTACCAGAAAGAAACCTCACAGAGTGGTTGGTACCTGATGATAGCAGCAGACACAGCTTTCACAGAACAGCATTTTGGACCACCAGTGACCACTGGAGACTAGACGTAGGGTACAGTCAGAGGAAAACTATGTTGCCAGAACTAAGACTCCCATGGCAGCTGGAATGCAACCACTGGCATTTGGGATGGTCACCACTGATATATCTAATGATATTTCCTAGCAGCTAGAGAAGAGATGTGTGACTAAGAGCAATGACGAAAATTTGTGGGGTTTATGATGGAGAAAGTACAGTAATGTGACTGATGGCAGCGTCCATGGCAATGTAGGTTGAACTGACATCTGGCAGAGTTAGTGACAGAGGGCAGTTGTTGGAAAGATGTCTGTAACAAACTCCCAACTGCTAAAAGAAGGGAGCCAGGCACTGGCTGTTGAAACATCTCCTCTTGTGCCTGGGGACAGCAGGATATGGTGGCAGTTAGTTGCTGGTAGTAGGAACTACTGGGATACACGCAGCTGCTGAGAAAAATGGCCGCTGCAGTGGTAGCAGTGGTTGAATTGGAACCTGTAGCAACTGGAAGAAGGCCAGTGACAGGACAGGTAAATTTTCGTCAGCTTGACAGATGGAAAGACATCAGTGGAATTTCGAGTACAATAATAATACCACTTTGTATAAAGTGGGAGAATTAACAATAGGAGGATTGTCGTTGCAACTGGAGGAGAGATCAGGGATGTGGAGTGCTACAAGTGCTATTCTGTGGTAGGAGAAAGATGAGTATCTGGAAGAGGTAGTGATTTATTTTATGCTGCCGTATAAATTCTAGAAGTTGGTTGGAGGGAAGAATACCAGAGGCGGCATGGGGAAGGCTGCAGTCTTAAGGGTCTGCATCCCTTCCCCACGGAAGGAAGAGGGAAGAGGAGGGAAAAGAGGCTAGCGTAGAAAATGGAGGAAGTGAAAGTGGAACAGAGTTTTGAGTTTGGGTATGGCAAACAGAACACAATTATATAAAGGAAGGCAGAAGCATGAGCCCTGGAGAAGAAATGTTAGAAACTTGCTAGTAGTTTCAAAGAACATGTGGTAGCTGCAGGGAAGGAGGATAAGGTCACCAAGTACAGAACACAATTCTATAGTGATACGGGGAATGTGGAGTAGAAAAGAGCTCAGAAATGAAGGAGGGACTAGAAAAAGGAGAACTGAAAAGATGCAGGAAAGATGAGATTAAGAAAAGGATCCACGTATGTAAATGTTTTTATCCTTTATAAGAAAAGCACATGAAGTAGAATAAAGAAAAAATATGTAAAGTCAACTGAAGAAAACTAGAATAAAGGGAAGAGAGAAGGAACAAAAGTAAATGAAAAGGAAAAATAGCAGTAAGTAGAAAAAAAGAAAACTTGGCAACTTTTATTTAGATAATGGATACATCATACAGTTAGTTTCTCAGTGTCCCGCAGTCTAAGAACAGGAGACACCGTGATGTATGTAGGAAACTGCTTCATTACATTAGTTTGTCCTACATCTCAGTAAGAGGGGTAGCTCCTCTGAAGAAAAAAATACAAGTCATAACAATAGGTGTTGTTTTCTTTTTTTTTGTTGTTCCAGAAATAAATACAGATATTTTAGCGCATGTAATACTGTTCTGTCCTCTCTCCCCCTTTGTTCCTCTCTTTTTCTCGGTTTTGAGTCTGTACCTCAGACATTTCAATTTTGACATCTTTCATTCCACCCCCATACATCAAATTTAAAGTCAGTTTAACTTCTGGATTTAAATGAAATATTTTATAAAATGCCATAGTTTTAGGCTTGTGTGGGATTGTCTCTCCTAATTAGTATGTTGACTGCATAATTAGTGGGACCAGCAAAAATCTGCATTATTCCACTGCATTTCTCAGCAGTCCATATGTGTTGCGCAGTCAAGACAAAATCTATTTTCCCAATAAGGATGCTGTGGTAGAGAGCTTAAACCTCACATCCAGACCCACAAAGTTTGTGAGGATCAAAGCAAGACCATAATTTGGGCATTTCTCTCTCTACAAACCCTAACCTCTAACCCCTAACCAAAACCCCTAACCCTGGCCACAGTGCACTGTATCTAGCCACAAAGGCTCAACTCCAGTCCTATGCCCGAAATGTCCCCAATGTCTATTTCAACAGTCTACCGGTAAGAAATATAAGAGGAGGAAGTGTTTGCATGAGTTAGGCTGTACAGACACACAGCCTTTATAGCATATCGTTTCAGTATCTAAGAGCGAGTTTTAACTATAGAGATATAAAAGGAGCATTTGCAATTACCTACTAGATTTAACAGGTTCTTAATCAATACTTTTAAACAGCTTTATTATAAATACATTCTCATTAAAATAGTATGTATTTCTTTTCTTGTTCCATGTATGCACTTTCATGCTGTAGTCAGTTTACTCTTTTCCCTGCTAAATCAATCATTTTCTGCGGGGAAAGAGTTCTTTGCTATAGAGCAAAATAATACTTTCTTTTGTATTTGTGAAAAGGCAACGGTAAAATTACAAAAAAAAAACAAACAACAAAACGCTGCTGGAGGATTTATTCTTTTTGTGTAATGCTTCCAGGCTGCCTCTATACTCTCACGTTTTTTAAGAGCAGCTTGATATCTTCACGCACGTTTATGGGGTAAGTCAGCAGTGCCTTTCTCACCTGCCCAGTCTTTGCTGTTTCTACCTCACGAATGTACAAGGCCTACTTGTAGAAGTTATGTTTCGTTACCTGACCCTATAGAGGTTAGAAGTCGTGATGCTTTTGATGCGACAGAGTAAGGATGGAACATTTACTTATTTTAATAAAACTGAAATATTTCTGACATGCATAACACCTTTTATTAGAATGAATGCAAACTGCTATTCCAGACTTTTTTCGCACTCATATCACTACCCTACAGTGTCTACTTTACAAGCTGCGAAACTGAGACTAAAAAAACACCCGCGGCACTAGACATAAGACCAAGAACATAACCCCAGATCCTGTCCACTCTCGTGATTCATCTCATCCTCGAAGCATGCGGAGGGGGAGTGCAGCAGTTAGAGATGTGCAAACACCTTTTATATTGAGGTGTACATTTTGTGAATCAAAAATGGCAAGGTGAAGTTATCCTGGGTTACTGGATGGTGATCTATTCATGGGTTTGGGAGCTGGAGATAATTTTAAAAGATCCTTTCATGAAGCTGGGGAAATGGATAATATAGGTGATACAAAAAAAGTTAATGAAGCTGAAGTTTGCAAATTGTTCACAAAAACTGAAGGATGAAGTCTCACAAGCCAGACCTAGATTCTAAAAAAGGTGTTTAGGCATCTATCTTCCATTCAGATGAGTAAGAGGATTCAGACCTAAGTTTAGAAATAATTAGGACATAAAGAGAGATAGCTGTCTATCTAGGACACTGGGGAGCACCGAACATAGCCTAAAATACGAAGTTCCATTAGGAAAAAGCTCTGACTGTTTGTTTTGCTGCATAGGCTGTTTTTTTTCTTGGGTAGCGGTGCGCTGAAGTGAACTGCAAGCCTCTGTATATCCCCAGCATTGGGCTGAGAGCACACAGAGAAAAGAGCTCCTTCATTTGATGTTTTAGTTCAGGAACCTCTTTTGCATTAACTGTCTATAGTGGATTCTGTTCTTGAGACACAGAAATGAATCTCCCTCTCCTTGTGTGTTTTGCAAACAACTGGTAGATTCTGCTTCTTTCTCTGCAGCTAGGTAATGTATCGTTTTACCTAGCCTCGGCTGTATGCTGTTCTTTTCCTGTGCAACATCTGCTGCAGCTTTCATAGCTCGAATTGTTCTTTGACTTGTTTTAAAAGGCATGTTTCAGAAACGTCTTTGAGGACATGAGTTATTATTCGTTGCTTCATCTGCTAGAGTGTTCTTCCTTTATGTTTGTTACTTGACTCCTTAAAGTAAGACTAAACAGGCTTTTGAGTTTAAAGTTTATAGGTTTTAATTGATGTTTTTAGTTAAAGATCCCAAGACTGGTAAGGCTAAATCATAGCAATAGGATTTTAGAGCAGTTTCAGAAAGTAATTTATTTTTGTATGACAATAAACTGGCATTTAATCTCCTTCATCTTTTAGAAGCTAAACTATAAATCAGACTTCACTTAAGATGGCAGCGTCACTCCGGTTGGTCAGTTCTCCTCACTGCTGTGGTATTTGCGTGTACGCTTTCCGCATACACCTGGAACTTCTGACCTTTACTGTTCCAACGCTTTTGCATTATTTGTATTTCATACCTCATTTCTCTATTGCTTGAGGTATGGCAGGGGTTCTATTAGCACAATTTTAAAACAATTTTTTGTTCTGTAAAGTGATCACACCAGCACTTGTTCCAGTATGCAGCTTGACATAGCTTTTAGGGTCACAAGGAAGTTAAGTTTGATGAGTTCTTGCTGGGGACGAGGGTGTAGCAGAGGTGGCTTCAGGCTGCCAAGTCCTACAATTCTGCATAGACGGCTTCATGTCAAGGAACAGCAATGAGTGAGTAAACTTACTGGCCCACTAAACTGTACAGAGCAGCAAAACTAGCTCCCTCTTCTGCTCTGCTGAAAATAATTAAGAGAAACAAGGTTTGCAGTTTTGGAAAAACAACTTCATTTTCTTGCAGAAGAACATACAAATTGTTGCTTCCCAAAGTAATCATTTTCTCTAACTAAGGTGTGGTGTTTCTTGCTTGCCATTTTGTCCAGTTGTTAATAATTGGTTAGCTCACACAGGATGGATGGGTTTACTGTCCTAGGTAGAAACCTAAGTAACAATGACTCACTATATATAACTCTGCAGTAATGAGAGAGTATTACAAGTAACCCCATACAGAAAAAAATGACAATAAAGAATAACTTAACGTAAAAAACTTGGCCCTCCATCTGGGGTGTCATTTCCTGTGGGTTGGCAGTTTTCCCCATCTTGTATTCTGAGAGAAAATATCTGTCTTACTTGTTTCAAAAGTTGTACTAGTTTCTTCTCTCAACTGTGGGAACTCATCCCATATCTAATTGAGTTATTGGATTTGTTTGGAGTTTCAAAAATGAGCAAAAGCTCATTAGAGGAATAGGGGCCAGTCCTTGAACTCTGATAGTGAGGATATATTTTAGGTAGCGTAAGAAAGTAACCTATAGTCTGGAGTAATATCCCTAACTATTTTAGGACTGCTGGAGAATTCAGAAGAAAACTCTAAATAATAGCCTTTCATGCTGTGCTTTCATTAAGTTTGAGGCAGCTCAGAACAGATGATACAGCATGATTTATTTTAATCAGTTAATACAGAGAGTTCACTAGAAAGTAAGAATAAAAAAACCTTGGCAAAATCTTGCTTACGTACTTTTTGCATTCCAAATCCACAAAATGTTTAGATACAATCTCATTTCGTTATAACCAAAACAAACCTCCTTTACTACATTTCTTTCACTTTTTTTCTTTACGTGATGATGTTTCCATACCTCTTCTGTCTCCACTGGCTTTCCAGTTCAGTGTCTTTCATGTCTGTTTTCTTTATACTGTCACTAAAATTAGTTAGGTTGCTCTGAGGAATCCTATCGTCTCATACGGCTTGGTAACAGCATTTGGCAGACTATGGACTAGAGATGGAGTGAGGAAAATGACTTAGCCATTTCTGTCATCCGAAGACGACTGTCAGAAATGCTTGTACATGTGATTATTTTTCCAATTAAAATCTACAGGAATCTGGATCTTGACCTATGTGTTGTATGTACGCTGAAAATTTTACCACCTCTTTGGCCTGCTAGTTCCATTTGATGCTTTTTATTGTTGATCTCCAATGTGCATATTCAGGCACACGGTCCTCCTTTGAAATAACTCTTCTATTTAAAAAGAGGGGTACCAGGGGGCTATTGAATGATTTAGATAAGGGCTTAGGGACAAAGAATGCTTCTAGCTCTGTTCCTGTAACTTATGGTCTCTAGCATTGTGATAAAACAAATGCCTATCAAATTCCATAGGACAAATGTTTTCATCTACAGTAACTGCTGTTTCACAACTGATGTGACATTAACTGTACCTGTTCTTGGCACTGACCAGAACCAAACAAGATGAAGATTTATCTTCAGTTCTTCCATTTATGATTCATTTTATTACGTATTTTTGAAGATGAGTGAATGGAGGGCAGCATGTGAAGAAAGAGGATAAAACTGCTTGCCATAACTGGCCAATTGTTAAAGAAGTGTCCGGTAAAAGCTATATTTGAGAAGACAAAAAGGCAACAACCTAAGAATGTCACTGTATTGACTGGAAAAAGTTGAAGCAGCCTTCAGTTCTCTAAGGAGCTCTGTTTTAAGAGTGCATGTGTGCATTTAAGAGTGCAAATTTCATTTTTACATTTGAGAGCAAATTTCATAGAGCATGCTATATGTTGTGTAAAGTGGCAGAAATATGTTCTATGTAAGAGAATTCATGGAGACCAGGGAATAAAGAAAACCTTAGAGAAGACAGGTTTTTGTTTTTGTTTTTCTGCAGGGTTCTAGTGATGATCCAACCTAGGAAGGTGAGGCTGTGCCCTTTGGAAATGCAAGCCAGTTTGTCCAGTTGCTAGCGCAGCAGAGGCTGGGGAGGTAAGGAAGAAGTTATACCTTTACCTGCTGTTTTTTAAAGAACATTTGGGGGCCTGTTGAATTCAGCTTATTTTCTTAGAATAGTTTGGTTCTCAAAGTTATGTAAGTCAAAAGTGACTGGCCCTTGTGAAGGAAATCTGAATTCCAGGAGCACTCTGCTCTCCCAGTCATTTTAGGATGAGGGTTGGTTCCAGGC
The DNA here is from genome assembly GCF_013377495.2 of Cygnus atratus. Classification (NCBI taxonomy): domain Eukaryota; kingdom Metazoa; phylum Chordata; class Aves; order Anseriformes; family Anatidae; genus Cygnus; species Cygnus atratus. The sequence continues at coordinate 3,810,815 of NC_066377.1, forward strand.
ATGGGAACTATTCTGGTTAACCACGACCCTTAACAGAAGATAGGGCTGAGGATGGAGCACGTGCTTTCCAGATGAGCTAGAGTAAGAGGAGGGGTAGCACATAGGCCTGTTAACAGCCGAAATACCTCTGGCAAAAAACTACTGGCACCGGAAAGATCAGTAAACAGGACAGAAGCTGCCTTCTGACCTTAGTGGGCTACCAAGCTTGTGTCTGGAGGCAACAACCGATTTACCTACTGGTTTTCCAATAGGTAAGGGAGGTGGAAAATAGGTGGCAGGTGGAAAATTGAAGTCTAATGGAGTTGTAAAGGAGGAAGAGGACCAGTGATCTGCGCTGCTCAAAAAGTAAGTGGTGAGGACTGGTGAAGAGAATTTTAGATATTGAATGATGCTAGAAAGTCAGAGAAGAACCAGAACAGCTCTGAGCTAAGAAGGCTCAAAGGAGTCCAGAACTGAAACATCCATTGCATTATTATACCATGACAAGGACCTCTGAGGATAATTGTTGACAAAATATCCCTGGCAGGGTAACAGTTTGCTCACAAAGAATACCAATTGAAACTGAAACTGCCAAGGCCACCTTGCACTAAAAACAAGTATTTCAGACATATTCTAACAGGTCCAGACCGTAAAATGTACAAACTGGATTTGCAGTAATGAGACCCATCACTAGGCACAATTTCTTGACATATTCTGTCAGAGTATCACATGGAAGGAGGGACTGAAGTTTCCAAAAGTTACTTTAATTTACTTAGAGAGGAAAGCATTTTCATTTTGCCCGGTCAGTTCTAATCATTTGCTAAATTCAAAATAGAAAATTATTGAAACTAGCTGTCATGACCAGAAGGACCATTCATCTTTTAATATTTTTTCTTCCCTGAATCACGTCGACTTGCACAATAATTTTTTTATTACAGATAAAACGTAAATCTTTATTGACATGCCTGCTTCTTGTCTCTTCTACAAACATTCTGGACATTTGTTAGCAATCTCCATTCAGAAGATTTGCTTTAAAAGAATCTGCTTGCTGCCGAGCATGTAGTTGGAAACTTACATCTTGTACAAGTGCTCCTTTTTCTTAGTAAAGTTCCCTAATTCTTGCCGTGTAGACGAGTCTGGATTTTGATGCTTCCTATCTTGGCACGCAGTAGCAAGCATGACAAGTTAGATTAAGAGCAGTTGGGAAGGAAAAACATTGTTGTATTCCACAACTCTTTTATACTGTAAAGCCTTGAAGCCCTTTAAACAATGATCCTTTATCCCACAATATATTCTCTGGGCATCCTCTTTTGGGCACAGGATGTTTAGCTGCATGGACTTTGGTATAGCCATACTTAAGTAACTCCCACATGAATTGCATATAGCGTGTGCTAGGGACACACTCCTCAAACTGTCCCATAAAAACTAGAGAAGATTCACAAGGCAGCTGCGTGCTCAGCTAACTTTTTTAAAAAAAATCTAGCTCATTAGTAGTCTTTCTCTAACAGATTGTTTTTATGTATTTCCCAATAACCAGGTACAGTTAAATAATTTATTTTTTAGAAGAAGGAAATCCCTGAAGTTGTCACATTTTTATTCAAGCATATGTCACTGTAGGTCTTACTAGCATCTTTTATGGAAAAAAGAGGTTTGTTTTTCTGCACCACTTCTGAAGTTCCATTGTTATGTAGATATAAACACTTCAAGTGGGTGATTTCGGTATACCTCTTCCAATTTCCGACTATTAGGGACATTAGACTTATTCAGAGATCCACCAAATGACAGCTGAAATGCAGTGTCATGATTTTAAGACCAAGACTTCAATGATACCTTGAGTTTCCAAGAAGGAGACAGCAAAGTGCAGACTACAAAGAGGCACAAAAGTTGTTTTATTTATCTGCATGTGCTTGTGTGTAATAAGCCTGCATTTGCCCCTCAATTCAAAGTAAAATGTTCACAACAGGAATACTTTTTGTACAGGTCACTGTCAAACTTTTGTATTCCAGGTGCACACGAAGCCTGCTGCAGACTGACACCCCTTTGCAGAAGGATCAGCATGCGGACTGTGACAAACTGTGTTTCTGCATAGGTCTGCATCATCCTCAACCAGAGCTCCACTGTTTTGTCTTTCTCCAGACACTGTGTACTTCTGCAATTGTCCATTAACCTCCTGTGCTCCTGTCCTCCAAACAATTTGGAAATGCACGCAGATGCAAACATGGAAACAGTTTCTGCAGCAGTACCTAAGTTTTGTAACAAACCCAGAGCATCATGAAACCAGGGCATGGACATCAATGGGACGAAATATTCTCCTACAGTCATGCTAGGTGAAATGCAGGCGCTTTCATAAAACAAACACTCTGAAGTAAAGCAAGCATTTATTTTGAAAATAGGTCTTAATTCCACGAAAATTGTACAAAAGTGTCACAATGATGAACATTAAGTATACCTCCGTGTTAGTTGTTACCAACAAATTATTCTCCATTGGCTCCGACCACTTCTTGAAATGTTCTGATTCAGGTTTGAAGTAGTTACAGAAACCAGATTTGAGGAATATTAGAGCAACTTTTAGAATAAGAAGTGAGCAGTACAATACAGCGGAGCTGGAATCTCGGGCCTGAAGAATCCCATCTAAAAAGTTACTTCCAATAGCAAACGAAAGGCAGAGTGCAAAAAGATAAATTATCCATTAATAAATCTTGCACACTTACAACACACAAGCCATAATGCATTTCAGTTGCTCTTGTAATTTTGTAAAGTTGGTTTACCTAATATGGTAAATATGCCATATGGGTCTACTAACGGGAGTGCTAGAACAAAGACTGATGATTTCTAGGTTTTTATTTCTAGTTCTGTAATACAACTGTAAGCTGCATTCCAGCTGCCCTAAAATGCGAGCAGCAGAAGAACATAGGCTGCTCTAACCTTTTGTGTTGACTACTGCTGCCATGGGATAATTTAATCCATCTCTCGTGTCGCTCACTCTCTTCCTCCATCACTCTCACCAGCCCAGCTTTGGGCTATACACCCATTTAGGTGCTGCAAAAGAAAGATGTGCAGCCACTGTGCACCTTCAGGCTGCTTTAGCTCAAGCCTAGCTCCCCCCATAAATCATTTGAGCAGCTGATGTAGATTAATTCTTCCACTGTTTTGGGAATGCAAAGAGACTTCTATTCTAGATAGTTCTTTGGTATGTTGCTTATAGAATTTCATCACAGCTAAAACTGGCAATGTGCTTGACTGGGGCAGCAACAAACCGGTAGACGTGACTCTGCTTGAAGCAGCATTCCTGCCTTGCAAGAAGTGGGCAACTACTTTGCAGCATTACAATTGGGCAAAAAAATGAGAGTAAGAGTTGCAGAGAGGAAAGAGGTATTTTCTTTTTCTCTCCGAGTTTTGAGTGATGACTGAGAAAAGGTACGAAGACAAAAAAAACTATGAAGTACAAAATATTTGAGAACAAGAATAAAGGATTATAAAACCCTAATTTAGAACTTCTCAGAGGACCTATGCAGTCCCTTCTAGTGACGCCTCCTTGTAAAGCAATCAGAGCTGAAGGAAAGGCTCGGTGTCATAATTTTAACTCAGCAGCAGCAGTCTTGTGCAGGTGAGAGGGGGATGTGAGAAACCACAACAGTTATTGAAATACAGTTTATGGTAAGGGCTAAGACTTGATTTAAAGATATTTACTCACCCTATTAAGGAATAGCTATCGGTTTTTGCTGTTTCCTTAGTGACCTTTTGGCAAACACCTCCTATAGACATATTCATGTGTTTGGGGGCAGAGTAGGATATGGAACTACTTTAGGACTGCTCCCATCGCTTACTGGGCCAACTGGTGAGCAGGGCACTTTGTTCTGTGTCACAGCACTACGAGTTAAGTGATCACCACAAATTGTAACGCAGAAAGCTCTGACACCCATCTTTGGGCAACCCTAAGCAGAGAATCCTCTCATCCCTGACCTATTTAAAGCAATCCAGTCTCAGGGAGCTCAGAGCACTTACTCTTACCAGTCTCCACCAGTGCAGCCCTACTGTCAGCCAGCAGGCCGGTGAATTCTGGGCAGGGCATTAGCAGGTGCTGAGTCGATCCCTGCAACGCAGTTCCAGCCTTTAATTCCATCCATTCCCAGCACACAAGAGCAGCGCTTATTTTATAACGCTGAAACACGAGGCCCTGCTTTAGGCTCGCTACCTCTCAAAACTTACCCGTGCTTTCTCTTCCCGCTCATTTTGCTCCAACGCTTCAGCCGCCTTTGGAAAACAACACCTAGAGAAAGAGAGCGTTAGTGAGAAGCCAGGTCGTATTTTTCACCCCGACCCTATTGACTTCCTTGATGGCGGTTGCACAACGGGGTCAAAGTGCGGCTCCCGCCGCTGGGCCACCCCCGGGCGCGGAGCTGTCCCCGCAGCAGGGCCCAGGAGGGAGACCCGGGGCCGGGCACAGCACCCCCACCTCCCCCCCCAGCACCCCGGCGGGCTGCTCCCCGCCCGGAGCCGTCTGTCTATCCGGCCGCCTGTCCGTCCCTTTCCCCCCCCCGCCTCCCCCGGGGCCGGCGGCTCGGTCACACGCCGCCAGCACAGGTGCGGGGCGCCCTTCGGAGCCGGGAGCGGCGGGGGGAGCCGCAGCCATTTTGCGCCGGGGCAGACAAAGAGCCGCGGCCTCCCCCTTCTCCCCCCGCCGCCCGCCCCCTCCCACAGCCGCGGCCCGGCGGCCCCGCGCCCCCTCCCCGTCCTCCCCCCGCTCCCAATCGCCCTCCCCCGTCCCCGCCGCCACCAGCGCCGCCGCCGCCCGCCTCCCAACTGAGCCTCCGCAGCCATTTGCCCCGCCTTTTATAGGCGGCCGCCGGCCAATCAGAAGAGGGCGGAATCCCTCTCCGGCCGCTGAGGTGAGGCCGGGCCCGCGCGCCTGCGCGGTGCCGGAGCGCGGAGGGGAGGGGGGAGAGGCCTGAGCGTGTGTGTGTGTGTGCGGGGGGGGAGGGGGGAGGAGTGGAAGGGGAGGGGGGGGGGAGGAGGGAGCCGCTCACAGGAACCCTCCAAAAAAAAGATGGCGGCGGGCTCGGATCTGCTGGATGAGGTTTTCCTGAACACGGAGGTGGACGAGAAGGTGGTGAGCGACCTGGTGGGCTCCCTGGAGTCCCAGCTGGCGGCCTCCGGCCACCACCACCAGCACCACAAGGCGCAGGAGCCCCTGCGGGCCGCTGGGGGGCTGCTGGGGAACCATGTTGTGAGCAGCGGCAGCCCCAGCCCCAGCCCCAGCCCCGCCGGAGCAGGAGCGGGAGGCACCGCGAACGCCCAGCCGGAGAGCGGCGGCAAGATGGGGCTGAGCGCCCCGGAGCTGGCCAAAGCAGGTACCGCCGGGGCTGGGCTGGGCTGGGGGGCGCCGGGGCCCTCCCCTCCCCCGCTCCCCCCCTGCCTTCCTCCCTCTCCTCCTCCTCGCCGTGCCGGGGGGGGATGGATCCTGTGGGGGCGAGCCCTCCTCGAGGGGTGCGCGTGCCCCCTCAGGGTGTGTGTGTGTGCCCCCCCCAGGGGTGTGTGTGCCCCCTCAGGGTGTGCGTGTGCCCCCCCCGGGGCGCCCCCTCCCCTTTATTTCCCCTCCTCGCCTCAGGATCTCTCACCCCTCGGCTTTAGGGGCAGCCCCCCCCCATGGGAGCAGCCTGTCCCCCCCCCCGCCCCCCCCTTTCCCTCATCTGCTCCTCCTGAAGGGGTTTGGGGTGACCCCGGCGCTGGGGGAGGCGCTGCCCACCCCCCCCTCGGCGCTGCCTGCACCTCGTGGGCCGCCCCCCGTGCCCTGACCGGGGGTAGGGGCTGCTGCGGGGGGGGGGGGATCCCCCCTTCTCTGTAGGGCCGGCTGGGGCAGCGCTCCCTCCCTTCCCCCGGCCCTGTCCCTGGAGCGCAGGGGGGTGTTATGGTGTTATTAATCATGACACCTATTTCCTGCGCAGGAGGAAGCGAGGGGGGATCGCTGAGGGGAGGAAGTCCCTCAAAACGCGGCCCCCCCAATATCTGCCGGCCTGGGTATTCCTCCCCACATCCCCCCCCCCCCCCCCTCCTCCTTGCGGGGGGCTTCAGGGGGCAGCCGACACCTCCCGTTCCTCCTCTGCCCTCAAGGGGGGGTTGTCACAACGCCGGGTCCCGGGAAGGGGGGGAATTCAGGCCATGGCACCCCACCTGGTACAGTGCCCCCCTTCCCGCCCCCCCTGCCCCCGCTACCTGTGTGTGTTCTCCTTCCTCGTCTCGTGAGGATCATAGGGGATGGGGTTGATGCTAGGGCTGAGGGTTCGCTCCACAAGAATGGAGGGAAGAGGTTTTTCTGGGGAATAATAATAATAATAATAATAAAATGTCTCCCCAGAATCTCTCTGCAATTCCTCCCCTCCCCCCATTTTTTTTTTTTTTGCTTCTTTTCTTGTTACTAAAGTGTAAGAAGATATTACAGACCTTGTGTCATGATTAATGAAGCTCTTCTAGGAGGATCTCCTCAACCCTCGTAACATGCATCTCAATGTTTGTCTGTCACTGTTCTTTTCCCCTTTCTGTCTCCTTAGGGCCAGGACCCAGGCTGTCTGTGATTGTACTTGTGGTAACGCCAGGCCTCATCAGGGGGGCGTGAGGATTATTCAGGACAAGAAGCTACATCATCTTGTCCCTTCTTAAACTCAGCTTTGCTTTTTATTTGTTTATTTGGTGGCTCTCTCTGGCTGTGGGAACTTCAGATCCAGAAGAAGAAATCCTGTAATAAGGGGGAGGGGTCTTCTTGCAGCCTGCGCCAGGCATCACAGTACTTCTTACCTTGGCAGGCTGATGTTTTTGTTTCCCTTCGGTTTTTTCATATTTTGCTCGTGTTGAGCCTCTTGCTCTGACTGACTCTGTAGGAGATGAAAGGATTAGGGGATAACATGTGCTGGGCATAAGGAATATGTCTTATTAATGTGTCTTCTGTTGCCATTTGCCCCTCTTGCAGTTGCAGTCCTGTTGATAAATGTGGTATCAGGCTCTAGAATGGGGAAGAGGTCTGAGATGATCTTCCTTCTTCCTTCCCTCAGATCATGTCAAATCTTTTTTTCCCAATTTTCTCTTACTGTAGTGATGAGGGTGAGGGTGTTATGGTTCATATTGAAGCTACCAATCTTTGGTGGGAAATTGGGGGTTTCAGGATAATGTCTTTAAATCCCTCTTCAGTTTGTTCTCTATCTCATTTTTTTGGCTGCGTGCAAGTAGCCTCGGAGATGGAGAAGACTCGGTGATGAGGGAGAACGTTCTGTCTTTGCTGGAGTTCTCCTCCTGCTCATTCTCTCTGTTTACCCTTGTTGTTGTTTTGCAGGAGCAGGAGCGGTGCAAGGGGGTGTTATTAATCATAACACCAGGTCCCAGACTTCAGCTCTGGATGGAGCCACCACGACGAGCACCAGCACCACCACTGCAGCAGCAGGAGGATCTGAAGTCACTGCTGCTCCAGGGACCCTCAGTCAGGGCAAATCGGTGGTTATCAGCACCATGGCGACTGCCATGTCCACCAGGAATGGCAAGATTGGGACCACAACAGTGCAAACTTTGAATGGGAGTAACGTGGTGATGAACTCTCACCATGCAGGAAGTGCTGCTTTCTCTGGGACTCCTGTGACTGCTAACCCCGCTTCTGCACCTGCTGTTGCCCCTCTCGTTAACAATGGACCTGGATCTGTGGGAAAAGGAAATACTGTTAACGCTGTTTTGCCGTCAGCTTCCAACACTGTCATCCAGACTTCTTTCCTTAATACTGCTGTGTCCTCCGCATCTTCCTCCTCGCCCACAGTTATCTCCTCGCAGCCGCCACCGAGCGTTGGAAGTGGGGGGCCTACGGTGACGCTCGTGAGGCCACCGATCCACACAGCAGGACCCACAGTGGCTGCAGCTGGTGCAGCCACTCAGAATGGGAGCAATACTGTGATCAATTCAACCATCAGCGTGGGAAGTTTTCCTGCTGTTGCTACAGCCACTGTGGGATCTGGAGTTTCCCTCCAGACGTCGCTTGTGAACAGCCAGCCTGGTACCACCGTACCAGCAGCTCCCGCCACGCAGGTCATCAAATCTGAGTCTCCTAAAACTATAGTCCAGGCAGTATCCCAACAGCAGACGCTGGCTACTGCTGGCCAGCCCAGTACTACAGGGGGTAACATGATTATTGGGCAAACTATGCAAGCTGGGCTCTCCAATGTTGCTCCCAATCCTGGTGGGATACCTCCTGCAGCACCTGGCACCCCTACGGGAATGGCTAAAGGCACTGCCAACACAGTGGCACAAACTCTGCCAAGGACTCCAACAGCAACTACGAGTGGAATCAGAGCAACTTTGACTCCTACAGTTTTAGCACCTCGTTTGCCTCAGCCACCTCAGAATCCAACGAACATTCAGAATTTTCAGTTACCACCAGGTAAGTAGAAGCTCAAGGGCTTTTATTTCGGGAACGTACTTGCAGGGAGGAAGATGTCCAAATAAGATTTCTTGCTGTTTAATTGTGAATTGTGGAAAAGGCATCGCATTTAACAATGAGAATTGTCTGGTGTTGAGTAGTAGTGTAGTAGCATTCCACTACGAAGCGTATGATTTCAGGTGACCAGAAAGTCTTGTGAGAAGGAGTAATTCGGAGATAATTCTATCCGGTGTCTTCGTTACAACATTGCCTGTAGACGAAGCTGCAAACTGCCAAAGTGTGACAATGAAAAACTATCAAATGAAACGTTGCTATTTCATTTTCACAGAAGGCGTTTTAGGGTGGTTTTGTTGGTAGTCTGTATAACCTTCGCGTGCTGTTCTGTTCCCTCCCTGTCCCTGCATGCCCCCAGTACCATAGAGCACTCTTGAATAGAGAAGCGGCAGATAGAACACAAGAAAACCACCTTCTTTTGCTTTAAACACCTTCAAAGTCTGACTTAAAAACTCCCAGATTTGAAGCTTATGATCGTCTTTTTAGTCACTGGAGTTTTGATACAAAAGGCAGTCTTCCTATGTCCTTACCTCACCCTGTTGTGTCTAGGGTTGCAGCTTTGTAGTAGCTGGTATCGTGCTTAGTGCAGAGCATCTCTGGGCACGCAATCTAGTCCTGACCTCAGTGGGTGAGTAAAAAGCAGGGTGAGAAACATTTCTCTTTTGAGAACTCTTCTGTCCCTTCCGGAATACCCTAGATTTGGAGGTGTAAGGTTATATATTTACTGTTATTTTGAACCTGGCTTGTACTTGTATCAATGCTTCCTCTATAACTGAAAGTAGGAGTGCAAGCCTACACAGAGTTCCCTGTCTTTTTAATAGTATGCGATAATAGGTATATTCTTACTATCGCTGTTTGCAGGGCAGTGTACAAAGAGCAACTAATTAAATTTTACTACTAGTACCTAATGAAATCAGTCGTATTTGTATATTATCTATGTCATTAGGTCTTAGTAAAAGTGTGTCTGTTGAGACACCTAACAAACATTAAAGCAGCGCACCTGCTGTATAAGGTAGACCAGCAACCATACGGTGTTACTGCACACGAGCTTTCTGTCAAATATGCTATTTATGGTGTGTGATGCCATGTAGCTCGATGAAGTCTTATCGAGCATTCAGTACATCTGAGTACAACTGGCATAAATATTCCACGTTTTTTTGTGTAGCGAGTTATTCCCTGTATGAGTAATTTGATTGAGACGTGGCGCTAATTTAAAAAACATCACTAAAACTCAGACCTTGAATTCCTAGTGCTTAATTTGAAGCTTGTGGGTTAATAGTCTGGAAGAGCCTTATTTATTTATTTATTGCCACAGCGTATCAAAAGATTTTTCAGGTTTGCAATCTATTGCCATGTATACATACATTTTCACTAATACTGCATTATAAATCTGATTATGGGACAAATACTACTGTGGAGCCCAATGGGACCTCTTTTCCAGGTAGCTGATGTTTTCAAACCACCATTGCACACTGAAATGTGTTACACACTGAAGCAGCACTGCCAGTCCTTAAGCATAATTGGACCATAAATTGCTCCTTTGGAGGTCTTGATAGATCAAAGTAAAGCAATATAGTTTCTAAACACTTGAGATTTTTTATTAAGCACTTTTCTTGTCTGTCCTACACTTTTAGGAATATTTATAACTTCAAAAGAATAGCATGACTCCTAATATAAGCATATATTCATGACTGAACAGAAATAGGAACTTAGATTTTTGCATAAGACAGACTTAATATTGGAAAGGATTTTTTTTAGCGGAACGTTTTGTGTTTAATTCTTTTCGTTTACGTTTTTATACTTTGCCAAAGAAGCCAACTTTGCAAATGTTCTGCATGAAGCGAAGAACAACTTGAGAACTGATGGGTGCTGAGCTCTTAACAACATCTCACAGGTGCACGGGCTAAGCGCTTCTGAAAAATCTAACCGTGTGCAACTGCTTTAATCTTTAGTAGAGTTCATCTACATTCATAGTGAAAGCAGAATAGATGAGTATGGTTTCAAAATCATATTTCAAATTACACTGTGATAGGCCAGAGTTTTAAAGGCAGTTTGGCAGTGTGAGGCTGCAACTGCAGTGCTTGTATGCTGTGCAGCTACTGTGTGCACCACCACATTTGCATCCACAAGTTTGTGCCTAAAAGTTAGTGGTGTGTCTGTACAAGAGTTGGTAAGACTTAGTGCATGAAAGAGCTTGAGATTAAAGACGGAACACGTCACTTTTTACGCTGCTATTTACAAATACCTGGAAAATTCTCGTGGAAGGTCTGACCAATGAGCAGCACGCGTTTTACAGTTAATTTTCATATCCTGATACACTGTTTCTGGCCCTCCAAAGTACAGTTACATTTCTCATTTATGAAAAGCAGAACGTGAAATGTCAGTAAGTGTTACTAGCCTGGACTTCGGCTAGAGGTTTCTAACATACTCTTAAAAAGAGCATGTGGAACAAAAGTTTGATCAGCACTCTCTAAAATACGTTGCTTTTAGAATAATGTTTTGTATCGCATCAAGGTGGTTGTATAACAAACAAATCATACAACAAATATATCAATAACATAACAAATCGGAGGTGTTTGAATTGCTAATAGGACGGAGTTGTTGTGACCTTGCAGGGTTCTGGTAAATGGTTTCCCAAAGAAACTGGACTGTTCAGAGCATCTGTGCGTTTATAACAGTTTCCCATTACTGACATCTATGAGGAAGAGAACTGTTGCTCAGTCTTTTCTTCAGTAGCTTCATGGTCCAGCTGGACAGATCCGGGTAGTGAAGGTCCAAAAGTAACCTTATTTATAACTTTATAGCAACGACGTGGAAATGTTGACAGGTAACTTGCTAGGGAGCAGGGAGGGGGTAACGCAAACATGCTTCTCTTTATGCATGCTACTTTGAAGATGCAGCATCTTTGAAATAGGGACTGAAAATAAATTAGATCCAGTTCTTTGTTTTGGAGTACTTCAAGCAATAATACGAAATGCATTGTGTGTAATCACCTGGTAAGAGGTAGGAAAATTTGTGAGTTTGTTAAAACGCTGTCCGTGTTTTGCTGTTACAGATACACTTCTCTGCTGGATCTTATAAGTAACTGAGACTATGCTGTAAGAGTAATCTTTTGCAATGTAGGGGTTCATAAAGTGATTAGAGACCATCACTGACATGTGGTAGAATCATCTTGGTAAAGTGACTAACTTGTGTGCTTTAAAATCCCTTTTCAAAATACTATCTCCTCCTGCAATGCTGTGATACAATTTTAAAACCAAAGTCCAGGAGCTTATGATCACCTTAGCACTATTGTCAACTTGAGGGTTCAAAGATTTGGTTTCTGTTCTTGGTGGAGGTGCTTCATGTCGCTACTCTCCCACTTCATTTTTATGGACAAGCATCTCCTGACAACCTTTAAGGTGCCTGCTTAGAGAAAGGAGCAGGTTGGAGAGATTGCTGCAGGTATGCAGTAAGAACAACATGCAGCTGGTAGGTCTCTTGGACAGTTTTCTAGCTCGGGTGAAAATGAAATCTAGAAACCTTCACTTCCCTCTGTACCCGTTTTTCTTTCTTTTACCTTCTGAGTGAATATTAGTACTCACAAAAAATTGCCAGCTTGATCCTAAAGGTTTTTTTTCCCTGAATAAGCAAGATTGCGACACTCAATTCTGTTTGAAGATAGAAGATAGGACAGGTTGTTTTTATAGTTTATGTAAATTTTTTTTTTTTTTTGACTTCGGAGCTCCTGACCAGCATTCTCATTAGCAGTAATGCAATTTTGCTGCTCTAGTAGAACAGCTATCACAGGCTTGTTTTGCTTTGTACCTAATGATAAAACTTCTTTATTGCTTTTACGAGGCTCGGTTGAATCTGCCAGGAGCTGCTGATGGGGGATGAGAGTAGGCTTCTCCACCGTTTTCTTTGTGGGGGCCTTTTCTGTTCTCTGTGTGTGTGGTGTGACTCCAGGATGGGTCGTTTCTCAGCCCTGGAAACTATGGGGCTGTTTGAAAAGTTGGGTGTTCCAGAACTCTCAACGGTGCTGGTGCAGCTGCCCCCGGCCGTTGGTTTCAGCTTCCTGGTGGTGCTTCGGAGGAGCGAGGAGAGCTGTCCGAACGTCGGGACCCTGCGTCAGCAGACCTTGGAGGATGGCGTACTACTGTTCATACCTTGAAGGTTTTCTTTACAGCCTGAGAGGCTGGATATTGAACTTGATTTGAAATGGGGGGTTAACTTTTGTAGAAACCACCGTTTTTTAGCTTGTGTCGGTTGTACAGTAAGGGTTGTAATGCCTCAGGCCTTGGTTATTCTGCCTTAGGATGGGAAAAGTACCTAAGCACGTGCCTAATTTAAAATGTGTTCAGGTCCTGTCAACTTGAGCACTGATACTTTTTGGAGCTGGCATCACTGAAAAATAATTTCTACAGGACTAATTCGGTTTCCTTCAGTAAGGAGTTGGGGTGCTAGGCTGTCAGGCAAAAGAGAGCAGATAGGAATAGGAGAAGGGCGTCAGGCTGAGGAGAATCAGACCACCTTGTCACTGTAAAACACTTGGTAAACACTTTGTGAAACGCTTTTTCAGTCTGAAGGTGGCATTTTTCGGATTATTCTGTGCTTGAAGTGTACCCCAGAAGTGCCTAAAATAATTAGAGACAATAGGAATATAAACACATAAGGGGATCTACAAACTTCCATAATCTTAAGAAATACAGAAAGGAACAGAAGAAATAATACGAAGTAGTGGAATGTCGTTCTTTCTATTTCTTACTATCAAGCGAGTTCAAACATATCCTGGTTCGAGCTTCCCTGCATCATGCACGTGCTGCCAATATTTTGCCTGTTAATTGTGTTGGCATGGCTGTGTTTTGTTCAAAACATCTCTAACATAAAGTGATAACAGGAACTTCTTACAGTACGCGTAGTCTGTTTTACTTTCAAGGTATTTTACAAAACTTGATCCTTGCAACATGCCCATGTGGTTGGTAAATAAAGTAGTATGAACTCTGCTTTAAAGCTGGGGGAAAGAGCGAGTGAGAGGAGTTCTGACTTGCCCAAGGCCATGAGGGAATCGATATTGAGCCAAGATTAGAGCTTGGGAGTCCTGTACTTGGCGCGTGAAGTGGTAGCTCGCTCTCTGAAGGGTAACCGTGGATCTCGTCTGAGTGCAGGGTGGATTTCATGTTCAAATCATGCATCAGCAAAAGGAACATTCTGCTTTATTTGAAATCTGTTACATCAGATCTGCCATATGTCACCAGGCTGAAAGTTCTCGCTGTGATTTCTATAATTAAGGAATCCTGCGTGCTTAGCTTTGTACCCCAAGGAACCTAAAAATGAGAGAGATGCTCGGTAGGATTTCTGTTGTTGTTACAACGAGTGTCACGAGGCAAATGAATGCTTTGTTTGTACACATCTGATAAAGGTGTCTCTTTAAATGTTGAGATTTAATGGGAAATATAATTGTGATTCTACTAAGCCAAGCTATGAAAGACATTAACTTTGCTTACTGTTCACTTCTGTTACGGAAAACGCTGTTGTTCCCAGCAAGAAGAGCACGTATGGATTTATTTTATATATCTACCTACACTTCAAGTCACCGTCTGTCTGGGGCTTGGGGTATCACTAGCGTTGTGATGTTGGTAGGTGAGTAAAAGTGAGCACTTTGTGTCTTTGGGGCATTTTGCACTCTGCTGTTGTAGGAAGCTCTATGGTGTTTGCACGCTCAGTGAGCTGAGTGAGTTTCCCATCTCTGGGGTTACTGTGAAGTGCAACATCTTGGTTAGAGGACCACAAATTTGGTGCTGCCTGGGACTCGAGTCACTAATACAGGGCACTGCAGCAAAGTTAGCAGCTGAAAATGAAAACGTACCGGCTTTGGACACTGATGTGATAAGACACAAATTAGTAGGTAATGCAAACGCTCTTCAAACGAAACCCTTTGGTGTATGAAAATCCTTACTGTTGTTTGTCTGCTCTGTCTCGGGAAATGATATGTAAATAAAATCCTAAGAAGTGTGTGAAGGAGTTCAGGAGCACAGTTAAAATACTGGTAGTAGCCTGGGTGGGTTTTAAGAGAAGGGGTCGGCTGGTGGAAAGCCTGCTCTCTGCTCTCACCAAAACTGTCACGAATAATGAGAGTCTCTTTGGTATGAAGCAGGCATAGAAACCACGTACAGACAGGGCACGTTAAACACTTCTTGGCTGCTATATGCACTTTTTGTCAGAAATATTTGAAACGAACATTTTAACCTGAAAATAACCCATCTTGTCAACTCTCGTCACGGTTGTTTTGTGTGTTGAAACTTTTTATGAATGTTTACAACTCCATTTATCTGTCTGAATCTGCTCCTGGAGTTTGCTGTCACTGCTTGATGTTAACAAGAAGGCTTTTGCCAGTTGGACGGCAGTACGCGTTGCCGAGCTAACTTTTTGGTAGGTGTGCTACCTCTTGTGAGAGAAGATTTGACGAAGCAGCTGCACGAAAACACACAACGTTGAAAATGGTGCTTCCCACAACCGAAGGCAGTGATAGGAAGGAATTTTCAGTGGTACCTTGCAGACAGCCACTCGGTTTGTATCACAAACAACGAAGCTGAAGGAAGACTGAGCTCAGAGAGCTTACCAGGAGCTTTGTGAGCGCGTGGCCGCCGTCGGGTTGTTCCTTGCCCGTGAGTCGTGTTACCTGTGAGCATCATGGCTTTCCCTCCTGCACGTCGGGACTGAAGCCTCGGTACATCTCTGACGGGTTGCACGCTGCTGTTTTAACAAGACGGTGGCTGTGCGGATGCTAAGGAGCTGTGTTTGTGTTGTTACGAGGTGTTAATGCCCTGAGTTGAGTTTGGTTTTAAACTAATTAAGTTCTTGAGGAAACGCAAGAAGTTGTAGTTTATTTATACTGATGCAGGCTTCTTAAAAGTTGTATAACCTTTTTTGTCTGGATGATGGCTCTGCTGCATCACCCCTCCTGCACGTTTCCTCCTGGCAGCAGAAGGGAAACGGTTCATACAGCAGGCAGCTTTTACAGTGACCCAGTTGTGTCCGTACTGCACGTTGTTACTCTGAATTACTGGGGCAAAATGGTCCCGTTTCCACCTGAAATGTTGAGAGAAGTACAAAACCTGTATACAGATGAGGCTGTAATTAAACAGCTGTAAAGATTGTGTGATCACTCATATTTCAAATTAAATGAGACCTTTTTCATCGAGACCACAGACACACGAATAGATTATCCTAGAAAAACGCTGCTGCCTCAGGAGCAAATTATTATTATTTTTTTTCCCCTTCATGGACAGTTTTACCTCAGCTTAGTCTCATTTTTTTACCCCAGTTCTATTTTGTAGTAATTTCCTTCCAGAAATGCTGGTCTTTTTCTGGAGGCACAGGAGTCTCAAGGAACCGAGAGCCAAGTCTTTACCACAAAGCCTCCTGCCTTGGAGTAATTTTCTTCGTATGTCTTTAGTGGAATATTTAAGGTAAAATAAATCTCCTTGAGGCCTTATTTATGCCTTTAACTAACTGTTTTTTTAATATAGACTTTTTTGGTGAGGACAAATCGTTGATTGTCATCGCTGTGTAACGGTATAGGTTATCAATATATAATCAAGAAAGAAGTGATAACTATAGGGAGCTGAGAGCAGGCTCTGCAGTGAGATCTATATAAGCAGGCTCAGCACCGCCTTGGCAGAGCTGTTCTTAAGGCCCTTTACAAATACAGATAGATAATCTGTCATCCTGGAGCTCTTGTCAGGTTAGAAATAACATTTTAAAAATACGACTTTCTGTACTTGTATTACTAGTGATGAGAAAGTTACACTTGGATTATAAAGGGCTGACTCTCAGCAAAGTGCAGAAATAGGTTGTAAATCCTTTTACCCAGGGACAGTCCTTTTACTCGGTATTTGTATGGGATTTAGTGCAAGCTTTGACTGTTGCCACGCTCTTCGTGGTATTTAGAAAAGTATATTGAGAAAAATCGAGTAACTTCTTGTTAGTGTAGAACTCTATAAATATATATAAGTTATTTATAAGTTGATGAATCAGAACCATAAGTTATGAACACCACTTATCTTTATTTTTGATGCTTTTTTCCTTAAAATGCATTCCTAAAACACTTTTTTTCCCAGTAATGCATTGCAGCCGGTACCTGGACAACTGGCAACACAAAATTTGCATCAGTGCGTGATGTTATTTCACACGGCTAGTACGGCTGCTGTAAGATCTTGTCTTGAATCCGCCTGCCTATAAAAGTGGTCCAGCTTATTCCACCTGCTCTGAGAATCACACGCTGCCTGAGTTACGCTGTTAAAAGCCACCCCAGTCCTTCTGCACAGAGCAGAGCACGTGCTGGGTGCTGCACGGCCACCCAGTGCAGATTCGGCTGCGAAATACGCTGGAGATAGCAGCGAATAAACAAAAGCTCGGCGCTGAGCTGCGGTGCTGTGCCCCCGTCCTTCTTACACAGCTCGGGGGGCAGCGAGGCTGTGGCAAGCTGTCTTCACGCCTCTCTCACTTTATTAATCAAGCAGCTCGGTGAGGGAGGGTTAGGTGTAGCCCAGCTCTCAGCGGTGCCAGCATCAGGCAGGTGCGTTTAAGCTAAGTGGCGGTGCGGCGAGTGGGACCAGTCGCGCCTGTGAGTCAGAAGCGCAGCTCCGAGGAACTGCAGCACCTGTGGCGAGAGGCAGAGGAGGTGACCCAAGAACGTTTGCTGAGGGATCGGTGGAGGAGGTGGAAGAGATCTCGAGTACGAAGGCTCAGAGTGGCTGGACTCCGCACAAGTTTGCAGGAACGTGTGAGCGGCTGCTAGTTCTTCACAAACATCCATGTGGCCACGTTTGCTTTGCGGTGGTGTTAAGAGTGGACGGGGAAAAGAGGCAAGCGGTCACGCCACGAACTTGGAGCTCCTATTTCCTAGCATTCTTCCTTTTTTTTTCCAGGGTATCGTTGGGTTTTCTTCCCTTCCTTCCCCTCCGTGGGGGAGGGGGAGAGCAGGCACTAATTATTTATAAGTGTTAGTCATACCCAGTCATTAAGCTTAGTCATTACTCAGGACTGTGCTTTTGACGGTTAGTAAAATCAAAACTAGGCTTCATTTTGCTTAAACGCGTTCCGAGCGCAAGCTTACAGGTGTGAAAATACTTTTATTTTTGTGTTCATACCCCGACCGAAACAGCAGCGCTATTTAATAAGTGTTGCTATCGGCCGAGTGACGTGCAACATCGTGTCCACGGTGATCATTTGTATTTGAACTCGCAGGCATTGTGTTTGGCATGTTCTCAAAGCAGGATACCTCCTGTATCGGCAGCGGGAGTCGTGAAATCACAGGCTGCTTCTGCGGAGGAGGACTGGAAGTGAAAGCTTGCACTGGGGCAGCCCTGCTTGGTTGTCTGGGGAATCGTCCAGCGCGGGGTCCCTGCAGCTCCAGGTGAAAAGGCAGCATCCGCAAAGCTTCGTGTCCCTGCCAAAATTACCAAGGTGTACCCAGAGCAGGGCATTCACGGGGTACTCAGTTGTTTCAGGGTGTTGCTTTTACAAGGAAGGCGATGTGCATTTACTGCAGCGTTCCTCACTAGGTGTTTGTGTGCAGGCTGTGGTGAATTCGAAGCAGCGTGCCCGTTTCCATTTCATCGCGTGCTTGAACAGCTCCCGTGCGTTGGTACACCTTGGTGTAGGCAATCTGTTGGCCAGAAAGGAAGACTGGCTGAGTTGTAAAATCTCCGCTTTAGAATGACATCAAAAGAATTAGTAACCCTCTCTTCTGTGTCTTCCTTTCGCAAAAGCAAATCCGATTCTGGTATAGCCGTGTTGTTGTTTGATGCGAGTCCATTGAAATTAGCAGCGGAGCTAAGTCTGCATCGCTTCGAGATCAATAATTAAAGTAATTGGTTTAGATCCTGGTAGTGTTTTTCTTTCTTAGTTCTTTCTGCATCAGCCGGAAGGCGGATTTGTGTGATGGTCGGGCTGCAGTTCGACAGAGCTCTCTGCTGTTCTGCCTTTATATGCTTGACTAGGAAGGACTGCTAACATGCTTTCAAGGAATATGGCTTTCCAGAAAAGTCAAAAGAGTTTCAGTCCACATCGGTGATGAAGCATCTGTCAAATACTTCTTTATAAAAAAAGAGGTGTTTGTCAGAGCACTTGCACACCTTTCCAGCTGAGCAGGTAACATTTCTCTGTATGGGATCACTGTTGAACACGGTGGCTTTTTGGCATTCCAGCCTGACATTATCCCTTTCGCTGTGTTCTTGGAATCAATACTTGCAAGTTGTTCACTTCGCTTCTTGGAGAGTACAGGGAAGTTCTGTAGTTTGAAACTAACTTCTTGCATAGTAGAAGTAAATAAAAGCTTTTCCTGTGCAATGGAGTCGCTTCTGTCTCCTAACTCTTTATAAGGAGTTATAAAATTATTATTATGAAGTTATTATAAAATAATCTTTTATTAAAAGTTTTTCATGATGTAGACTTGTGTACTTGGTCTTAAAAACAACAACAACAACAAAAATTCCTTGTGCTGTAGTCAGGATTCGTGGTGATTTTTGAGGTCTGTTTCATCTGTCTTAGTAATAATCACAGGCCAGCTGTTCAAGAAGTAGAATTTCAGTTATGGCCCAAGTTGTGTGCGCACATGGGCTGTGAGGGGAGGGCAGTGACAGGCAAAAGGAGTGGAGTGCTGTAGGAAACGAGAGCGGTACCAAAACTTTTAGGCTTTGTGGCTAGGTGAAATCTGGCTTTGTTCCACCTTAAGCCCAGCAGGTGCTGAGCATTTAACAGCCAGCCTCAAGGTGTGTGCAGCATCTTACGGCTGTGCACTCGGTCCAGCTGCACAAGTCCCTGGCATTCGGTGCTGTAGGGTGCCCATTGCTCTGGTGCAGGGCGTGGGCGGTTGTGGGCCGGGGTCTCGGTGTGCTGGACAGCTCTAGCACCGCCTGGCAGCCTTGTGGTCGTAGGCCTGCCACTGCTGCTGGTTTGTGTTCCTACAGGCTGTCTGGCACGGCGAGCCGTGGGTTCGTTTTCAGCCGGCTGCTTTGTGGGGTCTGAGACTTGTGCTGCGCGGGCTTAAGCGCTGCGGTAACGCTTGTAGGGCCGAGACGCTTACAGATGTCACAAACCAACCGAGTTTGTTTGTGAAGCCTAAGAGCTTGGATTGCTGAACGCCTCGAAGATTTGGGTAAGAAAATTCAAGTAAAGGTTTTCCCGGGTTGGTTGTGCAGCACAGCTCGCCTGAGGGTTCAGAGCACCTAAACTTTGTTCGCTCCCCGCTCTGCGCCCTTACCCGCAGCGTGCCAGGAAATCCACGGCACGAGGAGGGGTCTGGGCTGCGGCTGAGAAACTGCCCCACTATTAGGTCCGGGCTCCCCTTCTGGTTCGTGGCGTGCTCCCCTCTTGATGAGCTGCTGTCACAGTCTGTATGCGACAGAAAAACGGATGGAAATTTATTAATGGAATTAATGGAAGCTCAGCTGAAGTCCTGACCCGTTTTTACAGCCCCAGCAATATGTCATGTTGAATCCAAGCGACTTTCAGTTTCCCTTTGAATCTGTGGCTAGTACTTGGCACTCTCTCATGGGGTTGTGCAATAATTCAGGTAGGAAGGGACCTTTGAAGATCACTTGAACTAAACCTCAGCTCCAAGCACGGTGAACTTCAAAGCCAGGTCAGGTTGCCTGGGGCCCATTCCAGCACCCTCACCTTGCAGTGCCCCTGTGCTGCGCTTGTTCCACTTTGTCAGTATTTCTCCCGCTCTGAGGAGCCCCAAACTGAAGATATTTCACAGGCAACCTTGCAAGTGCCAGTTAATGAGACTCACACTTCCCTGATGAAGCTGGCTGCATGCATGCTAATACAATCCAGTGTTGGTTAGCTGCCTTCTCTGCAAGGACGTGCTGCTGACTCCTGTCCAGCTTGTGTCCACCAGGACCCCTGTGGTTTTTTTGTTGTTGTTGTTGTTTTTTTTTTTTCTGTAGAGCTGCTGCTTTGGTTTTCAGCCTGCACTATTGCATGGGGTTCCTCTGTCCCAGGTTCAGGACTTGTTTGTCCATAGACTTTGTGAAATTCCTGTTGTTTTAATCTTCTGACTTGTTGAATTCTCCCTTAAAGGCAGCCCTCCCTTGTAGCATATCTGGAGCTCCCCCGGTTTGTTGTCCTGTGCAGACTTGATGAGTGTTTTCTGTCCCATCACCCAAGTCAGTGACAGAGATGGTGAAAGGTTTTGGTGCCAGCATAAAGCCCTGAAGGTTGCCAGAAGTGACAGCGCATCTAACGATGGTGCACAGCTCTCAACAGGTACAAAATAACGCATCCCTGGTAAAATCCGGCCCACGGCTGTGTTGCCATTGAAAGTCTGTGCTGTTCATCGTGTTTGTAACCAATACGTCTCATGAACTGGTGTGTAGATGGTCCTTCACGAGTGCTGTGTGTCTGATGGTTTATTACAGCAGCTCTTCTTTGACTTACACAAGTAATTCCAAACCTGTCTAAAGTTGTCCTGTGCGAGGGGAGGCCTCCTTTGCTTACTTAGATTGTCACGGAGCTGCCAGGAGCTTGCAGACTTGTAGCCTACACTAGTCAGCTTCGGTAGGTTCTTCCCTCTTTTACTGGCTTTTTATTCCTGTAGAGCGAGACCTTGTATAGGCAGGCTAGTTATCATGAGGGGAGTTAGTGTTGGTGTCAGCACCGGGCTATCCTTCCCTGCCTGTAAGAGGAGCCACTGTCATACATGTAACTGCTGCCGAATGCTCTCCCTGAGGTTTCTACAGGCAGCGATCCTTTGCTCCAGCTGTCTATCCACTTTTCTTCCACCTTTTTTATATTGGGAAAATCTTAAAAACTTCCTTTCGTAAAGGTTTTGTCATTCCAGGGTCTCTGCGCAGCTTGATCAAATCACCTAAAGAGCACTGACTCACCCCCTCTGCTTCTTCGGGTGTCTGTGGTGTGTCTGTTATCAACTTGCATACCCTTACGGACACTTGCTTTCCTTTTCATTGCAACAGACTCTCTTCTGACAACATAGAAAGGATACCGATACTATTATAAAGCTTTCTTCTGCTAATATGGCACTGCCCATTTACAATTACTGTCAGATTTTTATTCCAGGTCAGAGTTTGTAACTGAGTATGTGCCTGAGAGCTGTGGGCACTAACTGCTTTGGTGTTAAGATAACCTCTTTGGTGAAATTTCCTGGCAAATCTGGATAGGATTTGAAGATTTGTCAGGTTCCAATGGACTTTACGATCAATAACCTTCTTTTCTAGAGATATTTGTTCGAACTTTGATTTCCTGCACCTGAACTACCAATCCTCTAGTTATTCTTTGGGGCTTGGACATCTTCTCTGAACATGGGTGTATTGAAGGTGATGCTGTGCTGTCTCACGGTGCTCCCTGAGCCTAAGTGTGCGTGTGGTTTTTCTTTTCCTTTTCCTGGAAGTAAAGTTCAGTTCCCTTTTTATTTTGAGAACAGAATCTCAGAGAATTTCCTCAGAAGACTGGAAAAACATATTTTCCATGTGATTTCAAGAGCATACATCCATTAACTCCTCTGTGTCTGTCTCAGCTACAAAAAAGAAAAAACACCTTATTAGAAGTCTACATTCATTAATGATGGTTCTGAACGGGTCTGGATCAGACCATGGGCTGTACTGTGGGTAATGAGCAAAATCTCTTAAGTTTCAACCTATTTGTTCTTCTGCTCAGTATCAGAAATGCTGTTGCTTTTGATCTGGTAGGATACTTTGTAGGTTTTGTATTTCACAGCTACCCAAGGGTTTCAGTCCTTCATGCAGGTGTGACGAGCGTGGGCATCCCTTCCTATGGTCCTCGTGCTGGGTGCGTGCTGCCGTTCCAGCACATCGCCTGGTGTGTGAGTAGTCCCTGAGCAGTGCATCGCCTGCTCTGAGCCGGGCTGACACCTGGCTGCGTCTGCTGGGTGTGCTCGTCGGGGTGACGGTTTGCTGGACCCCGCAGCTCCTCAGGGCCGTAACCTGCAGATGCCTGCTGTACCTGCAGGGAGTTTGAATTCTCTCATTCCAGCTCTTGTACATGTTATTAATCTAGCTTTCTAGGTTTACTGGAGGAAGCATCTCTGGTTCCCTCAAACGTAGAGGTTCCCTGCGAGAGAGAAGCTGCATGTCTCAGGAGTTACCCAGGGTGGTCTGTAACAGCTACAAGATCACTTTTGATTTTTCTGCCTTTATTATTCTGATATGGATTTTTTTTTCTTTAGCCTTTGCTAAGGCACGACTTCTTTCAAAGGAAGGGGAGGGCATTAGAAGAAAGCCTGGTTTGTGTTTTTCTGACATGTCATATGGGCAGAGCTCTTCACATTTTATTCCACTGCATGATTTTACAACTTCTATTAATTTAAGAAAAAAAAAAGAACAAAACCCTTTGAAAATAGAAATGCCATTAGCAAATAAAATACAAATAGCAAGAGGCAAAGAAGGCACATTGTAGAGTCATGTCGCTATGCTATATAATGATGAACTTTTCTGCCCAAAAGGTTTCTTGAAAATTAGCAAGATCTGGAAAGTTCTCTGCAATGAGAGTACGTGAGATGACCATTGCACTAGTTAGGAGGACAAATCCTTTTTGGTGTAAGGAGAAATCCAACTCAATTTTGCTAATCCTTCATTTGGAGCTGTGATGAATTGTTTAATTCAAACTAAAATAGGAGCCTCTTTCAGGATTCTGTTAAGCCTCAAACTTCTAACAAAAATAGTAATTAATTTTAATTTTAATTAGTTTTTTAATGAGGGCCTTGGAAAGAATGCTAGAATGTTTGCATTTTTAATAGCGAGTATGATTTTTGTAGTACATATTATTAGACTTTCTAGGAAAAAAAAAACAGATATTTAATATGTGCAGGGATTTTATTGTCACTTCTTTCTAATAGAACATCTGCAACGATCTTTGTTAACTGATTGGCCTGAAATTGCAATTCAGCCACTTGGGGAACAAAAACCTGGATTGTAAACTTGAAACAAAAGGTATTTCTCATTCTTATGTAAATGTGATGCTGCATTTAATGGAGAAGTGAAGTACCTGGGTACAGTTCTAGCTGTCGTCTAGTACCTGCTGATTGTTTCTGGTCCGGTTCATACAGCGTTTGTACCCTTACGCTTTGGAGTATGAGATTATGGTATTTCTCTGTATGTCAATATTTAAAATATACATTTTTGGAACTGAAAAGATATATATATTTCCTTCACACGTGAAGGTGTCTCCAGCTCCCTTTTAAAAATTGCCAGCAAGGTCGGAGAGATGTGAAGTGGTCAATCAGAAATTAGTCGCCCTCATTGTATTACGGATGAATTTCTGCACGAAAGTGTCACAAACAAAGTTCATCTCGATCTAAATTCTTACACCTTTTTTGAGATTATCTCTATTCCAACAAGACACGATTTCAAGCAGGTGAAATGTGTGAAATCATCACGCTGTGATTAAAGGTTATGCAAGGCTGGTCTGCTGCTTGTAATTGTCTCTGCGCTTACACGTAGCCGGTGAAGTGCGCACAGCAATTTGTCTGTCAGCGGTAGACCCTAACTTAAAGATATATTAGAAACTGTATAAATTGAAAATAACTGCGTATCAAACAGGAGCGCAATATAAAAGAGCTATTTAAACGGGGACAGATATGAATGTAGCTGTGCGTGAATTACTTTTTCTATTAGGACTTCAGGACTTGAGCGAAGATTCAGACTTGCCGTAGTTAAGACATCTAACAGGGCAGCGCCCAGAGCCAAGGCTTCGATTATAGCTGATTGTTTTCTCTGTCGACTGCCAAAACCTGAACTTCCTTGGTATGTTTTGTAAGGTTTACGCTGACACGCTTTTCACCTGTGTCAGCGGCTGTGCTGTGTTACCGTGTAGGCATGCTCCTACTCTGCGTGGAGCTCAGGGAGAGCACCTCGCGGTCCTGGCACGGTGCTTGCCCTGCAGCGGTGGTCACCTTTGGTTTGGTGCTTATCTCGAGTTGGTATCTGTTACGCTGGGCTTCTGGAAGGAGGAAATACACAACTCCCCTTAAAGGACTTGGGTGGTGTGTTAGCCCTTCAATGTTGTAGGGAACCCCAAAATTGTGGTGTTTAAGGAAAAAAGTTTCCTACGGATGTCAATATACTTGTGTGCATTTCAGGGCTTCTTTAAGTGAAGCTCTATAATTGTGCTTGACCTTTTGATTTGCTAGAAACTAAACGGGAATCGGCCAGATTAAATATTTGACGTTGTCCTGAAAATAGCCCCTCTAATCAGACTTACGCTGTCCTCATGTCTCCAGTTATAATAATACTGGAGATTTCCACTGATGCGGTGTTCAGTTTCTTCAGCTGATTATTAAGAAAGGTGACAAAATTGGGCAACAAGAATTCATCACCTAAGATTTCATATTTGCACATTGGGAGATTGTTGCCAAGTTCTTTTTGTGCAAGGATGAGCTCGGCATGCTAGCAAGTCACTTCTTAGGCTTTAAACTACTGAATTTCTCTTTTGTGTGTGTGTGTGTGTGTTGGTAGCCCTGTTCCCGTGTTGTGAGGCTGTTGGTGAGAATGTAGTGGTGGCTCTAATGAGCAGCAGAGAGGAGCAAGCTCTCAGGTTATAAAAGTTCTTGTAAGCTGTGCTGGTGATGCGTGGCTTTGCTGTTGTAATTAAAATGCATCTCTTGACATAAGTCACAGGAAAGAAGACCTTACTTTTTGTGGTGGCATGGTTTTCCAGGCATGACAGCTAAACTTCAGTGTATTTAGTTCTGCAGTCTTAAAGATTATAAAGATTTTCCCCCTCCACCACTCCTTCAGAAAGACAACTTTAGAATATTTGCTTCTAGATACAGCTCTTGTCCGCAGCACGTAGTGCTCCCACCTTAACGCTTCTAAACAAGCTGTGAAAGAAATTTACCTTTTTGATGTAAATGAGCTTTTTGATGTAAATTTTGATGTAAATTAACATCTGTGTAATACTAATATAGTAATGTTTTCCTTTTGATCTCATATTTGTAAAAATCAGTATATGGATTTTGTAGCTGAACGCTAATTTTCAAACCATCCAAGCAAACTTTTTAAGGCTCTGTCTGTAGACATTTCAGCACTTCAACTAGAAAACCAAATGAAAGCTTGATTCTTTTGTGGTAGTCATGCTATGCGATTCTAGAGAAGAGATCTATCTCCACGTATTGTTGGGGAGCATGTATAGGTTTTTTATCCACTGATTAACAATAAAAATGTGTGGTTTTAGTAGTGCCTCTTCATTTTCGTGGTGAAGTTTCCTCCTGTAGGTTGTTGCTCAAACAGGCTAACAAGTTTTGGGTGCCCAGTTTGTTTCCTTGGGTGGCTTATTCGGAGCTCACGAATTCCTGAGGCTCTCACAGACTGACTGAGACATGAGGAATGAATGAACCCTTGAAAAAGTTCACGTTGTCCCGATCCCGATGTTGTATGTGCTTCTCGAAAGAGACTAGCATCTGAAAATCTGCCTGTTTGGGTCTGGTTCCCTGGAGCTCTCCGGTGGGGTTAAGTGCATCGATCGGAGTGACTGAGCAGGGAACGGCTGCCTCGTTTCCCTCTCCGTTTTATTTCCCTTTTGGGGTGTAACATGGCACAGTGCAGTCTGTTGCTGATGCACATGAGAAAAATTACGATTTTATAACCGCTTTCATTACTAAATTTGTTACGGGGAAATTAATTTAGAACTTAGACAATTGTGTTCCTGTTGCTGGTGAAACCTAGTTTGATTTTAATTTCTCAAAAAGTAACAGGAATCTTCCTTAATGGGAAGATCTTGTTTTAGTTGCTGTGTTAAATAAAACATCTTTTACTAGAAAAACAGGAGCAATTTTTATGTGATTACTAACTTTAACCTCTACTCTCATGAGATGTTTGGTCGGGAGGGATGTGACTCGTGTGTGCTGATGCACACCATGCAGAGCATTTTGATGAATAAGGAGTCCTCCTGCAGTTAAGCTATTCTATACAGAATATGGTAACACGTCGGGGTATTTTGCTTTTATTCCAAACTACTTTTGCTAGCTGTGTAGTACTTCAACAGTGCATTCATTCCACTTACGTATCCAACTTGGATAAACTGAAAAAATGTGTTCTTTCACATTTGAAAAGGACAGTATGTTTCTTGACTAATTTCTTTTTTAACAGGCATGGTCCTTGTGCGTAGTGAGAACGGGCAGTTGCTGATGATCCCTCAACAAGCCTTGGCGCAGATGCAAGCACAGGCACATGCCCAGTCTCAGCCTCAGAATACTATGACTCCTCGTCCTGCTACCCCTACCAGTGCTCCTCCAGTACAGATATCGACAGTGCAGGTTTGTTCACTGATTTGCAGCATTTAAAAAAAAAAAAAAAAGAAAAAGGTTTTAGCTGAAAAGAATACACCAGAAAGCAACGTGTTGTTAGTGATTTGAAGAAGTCATTGATGAAATGGGTAATACACAGACTTTCCCATGTGGAATAGGCATTAAGTTTTGTTCTGAATCTGTTACAGTTTGGCTGGCCTTCATCAAAAATATTTTTACTTGTATGCATGGCATTAAGTTTAAAACTTCTTTATATCAATAAAGCCATTCAAGACCAAATATGGTTAATAAGGGATCGGTAGATTATATTTCAATTTAGGAACTACCATGTGTTTTTTTTTCCTCTCTCCCTAGGCTCCGGGAACGTCTATTATTGCACGACAGGTGACACCAACTACTATTATCAAGCAAGTGTCTCAGGCTCAAACAACAGTGCAACCCACCACAACGCTACAGCGTCCTCCTGTTGTGCAAGTAAGTCTGTAGAAATGGAAGGTGTGCCTGAGGTACCTCACTTGTTAAGATAGGTGAAAGCCCTGAAACTGCCAGAAATACAGGAGTTATAATTGGAAGCTTAGTGCATGGAAGAAATATCGTATGGATTATCCTCTCTAAAACATTTGCAGATCCTAATTTACTTCAGATTTTGGATGAGGATGTAAAAAAATGTATATGATTTTTAATGGTTTTTTTTTCATATTACACCTATCTGCATATATATATGTAAAGGTGTCCTGCCTTTATATATGTATATATGTATACATATATATGTATACATATATGTATACATGTATATATATATATATACATATACTGTATATATGTCCTGCCTTATATATGTAAAGGTGTCCTGCCTTATTAAAAAATAAAAGTTTTTATAATTGCAGAACTGGCCAAAATAAAGTAACTTTTATGCCTTCTCCCTCAAAAAAGTGACACTATTTTCCTTTAGATTTGGAGCTTTGGCAGTAGTCCTGTGATGGATCTGAAGTCCTCCAAATCCCGCAACAAAATTTACAATTACAAACAAAAACTTGCCCTGGTAGCCTTCTCTTCCACAAGCCTTCTCCCTCTTCTGAATTTGTGCTTTGGTTTGTGTACTTGTGGAGATTCTAATAGCCCTAGGATAAATCATGATGTCTTAGTATGGCGAGGTCTCTTCTAATTGATCAGCCTGTATTAATGAAAGGCTTTCTTGTTGATTTTTTTTATTTGAGGGGGAGGAAGGGGAATACCAAGTTTAAGACGCAGTGCAGAAGTGTGAAATTCTCCCTTTGACTTCCAGGCAACAATACGATGTGATTGCTGTTGCCTAATCATATAATTGTGCTTTCTTCATCCTTGGAGTAGAGAGGATTAGAGAGTTTTCATTTAATACATGCAGGTTTTGCTGTGCACCCTGTTAACCTTTTTCTCTCTCAGATCCTTTGCCTATGCCAGTGGTCTTTCCAAGTCTAAGAGTTAATTTATCCGAGTCTCACTCATCTACACTGCTGTTGTACTGGAGGAAAAAATCATTCCATCTGCATATTTTTTTTCCTGTAATGGGCATATCGTGGTCTTCATTTATCCTTATTACAAAAGAATGTGACATGTTAAATCCTTAGCTCCTTTTCCATCTCCCAAATACCAATGAAAGTTATCTTTGGCACCACTGGAGCCTTTTTCTTTGTGTATATTTGTATTAAAGAGGAAGTTTACAAATAAATTTTTAAAGTTCTGTGAGCTAGCTTTAGCTTGATAAGAATTATTGTTTCTCTGATTGGGTTGTCATTAGTAATTAGAATGTGTTGGAAGTCTGAGTGGGACTGCATGTCTGAAAAGTTCTTGTTTACAGTGTTGTTTCTTTATAGGTGTTATTCCTACCTTGAATTACCACCTTGTCTATGAAAGTAGAAAAATGCTTTGTCCTGTCGTTCATCAAAAAGACCTAGAGAACACCAAAGCTTTTGTGCTCATTGTGCTTTTTAAAAAAGTCTCCTTTTGAAAGTGGCATTTAAGGAAACAGGCAAAAATAGTTATTGCATTGACAGAAACGTAGTGCTTTTTTTAATCATGTTGTGAAACAACAGAGTATAAGGGTATGTTTGTGGTATTATTTTGCGATTTTATTGAGTAACCAAAAATCCTGCAATTGTTAATCAACTTTTGCCATTTCAGTTTTGAATGTGTAGTGTTTTGTGCCATCTGGTGGCTCTTTCTTTCCACTGCAACAGATAGTAGATGAGCAACTTTTTTGTAGGAGCTGTGAAAGAAGATGCCCACTGCCCTGTGGCTTGGTTAATTTGATGGTTTGATAGGAAACAGTCAGGTACATTCCAAGTATAATAATCTTATGTTTGTATTTTCTGCAGCCTCAGATTGTTCTAGGTGGTACTGCACAAACAACTACATTGGGGACAGCAACAGCTGTACAAACTGGAACTCCTCAGAGAACAGTGCAAGGAACGACGGCAACCTCCACTGCTGCCACAGTAAGATACTGAGTGCATTAAAAAACCCTTTTATTACAACCACGTATGTGTATCTATACGCATATACACACACAGGCACTGATCTGAGTGGAGAGTAGTAAAGATGTACGAGTTCTGTTACCTGATGGTCTTGGGAAAACAGTAAACTTTTGGCAGTACCATATAACTTACGAAATGTGAACACTTTTTTTAATTCAGGGACCTGAATTAATAAATACTATTATTCAGTGATGAACTAGAGAAGGACTTTATTTCTCAGAATTCAGGTCAGAGTATTTATTACAAAGAATTTATTATCCCTTCTGTTTCCCTTCTACTCCCCCTGCCCACCTCCATCAGGAAACTATGGAAAATGTGAAGAAATGCAAAAACTTTCTATCCACGTTAATAAAACTGGCATCATCTGGAAAACAGTCTTCAGAGACTGCGGCTAACGTGAAAGAATTGGTACAGAACCTGCTGGTAAGGAAAGTTCATATGAAAGTTCATTCAAAGTTGTAAGAAACAATATGTGAGCAAATTTAGACTCAAAACTGAGTGTTTATGATGAGGAAGTTTCTAAAATGTGAGATAAACCAAACACTGCTTTTTCTGAATTAAAATATATGCATATATTTTCCTTTAAAGCTTGTAAATCAGATGTTGCTGCTCCTAACCATGACACCTGTTAACTTATTGTAATGGACCTATGCGAGTTAAATTTAAGTGCAAATAATATAAATGATGACTCTTTAAATTCTATGATTTTTATTGATAAAGGAACGAATAAAAATATGAATTATGAAATGTCAGGAAAGACAGTGCAGCTAGTAGAATAGCTAAGTGTAGGAAACCACAAACTTTTACAAAATAATAGTAAATAATGTTACCTGAAGCTAATGTTAAAGCTTGACATACATAATATTTATAGAATGAATAGTAATACTGCTTAGCCTGGTTGTGAGCAGCCTTTAATTTAAGGCACAGCTGTATATTCTGGATGTTATCATGAGATAACCAGAGGTGGTCACAAGACCAAAAGTCAAAATATCCTCCTAAGAGGAATATAAAACTAGTTTTGTGAGAGAGATGCCACCTTAGTATATGATGGGCACACCTTTAATTATTTGAAATGGAGGAGCTATGGTACTTTGGAAAAGAGAACACCAGAGATGGGGCTTGCCAGGCTGTTGAGCAGTTGATCGCTCTTGATAAATCTCTGTGGCTGATGTCTTAAAACTGCATTCAAAAATCATTGCTATGATAAAACTTGATAACTAAAATTAGTGGGGGATGATAAAACTGCTTATTTTCTATAGATTGCTAAGACGTAATTTTTTTGCTTGGTGTTGAATAAATGTAAAAGGTAATTTTTGCAAGTTCATTTATTTTGCTTTTCTGTTCTGAAGGATGGAAAAATTGAAGCAGAAGACTTCACCAGTAGGCTCTACAGAGAACTTAATTCTTCACCTCAACCTTACCTTGTGCCTTTCCTGAAGGTAACTTGTGTTCACAAGTCCTCATGTATAACTGTGCGTATCTGCCTGCAGCAATGAGCACAAGCACATCTTTTACCAGTACAGATGGAATTCTGAGATGATGTAGATGGAAGTTTTAAATGGTGCCTGGTTAGACTTCTGCACCCTTAAAACAATATTTCTGTCTCTTGGTTCCAAAGGTTTGTTAGTATGATTCATTGGCACAACCAATAATATTTCTACTAGTGTCAAATCATAGCTACTTTAAGAAATCTGAGAAGTGTGGGTCATCTTTCTATTACTTGCAAGCTGTTTCTTTCCATAGCACCAAGCCTATGAATTGATTTATTATCATCTCTTTAGTCTCTTAAAAAAAAAAAAAAAAAAGTAGGGATTGAATGATACAGAAAACTGTACCTTCTGGACAAACTCATGCTCTTATGCCTCTGCTATATACCATATATTCATATGGATAAATAGGAAATTTGTCATCTCTCAATAATAAACACCATTTGTCCTAAATTTTATAGTAATTCGACACATCTCAAAATAATGTTTATTCTGAAACATTTAACATCTGAAAAATCAGAGAAGGCACATCAGCACTTTATGGTAAGAGTATAACTCTGCTTGGCTAATGTATGATTAAGGGATATAGCTGTAGGTGTGTGTTGATGTTTCTGGATTCTTAAATACTTGTTCATATGTCAGTTGTTCACAAGGACAAAAATTGTTACTCTAAGTAACTAATGTAAGAATTCGGTAAAACTCTGCAGTCTTCTAAGCCATCACATCTCATAGGTTGGTACATGCAGTCAAGTGAGGCAGCATGAGCTTAGACTGTTAAATATGTACCAAGGGTTCCAGATGGGCTCAGTGACTTAGATGCCTGATGCCAAGTTCCCACAACTAAAGGTCCTGTTGCTCTGTCTAGCTTTAAACGTGAAGTGGCATGGTATTTCTGTGTGCTGCTGTCACATTTTCTCTTCTGATGATGATGTCCATGCAGACCAATGCAGCACACTGACGTTGCATAAAAAGCATTGCTTTTTATGATTAATGTTTTCTTCTGTGATCTAGCATTAAGATACTCAAGCAAATTCTTTCCCTTCCTCTTTTCAGAGGAGTTTACCTGCCTTGAGACAGTTAACACCGGACTCTGCAGCTTTCATTCAGCAAAGTCAACAGCAGCAGCCAACAACGCAAGCAACAACTGCACTTACGGCAGTGATGCTAAGCCCGTCGGTTCAGCGCACAGCAGGGAAGGCGACTGCAACTGTAACGAGTACTCTCCAACAACCTGTAATCAGTCTAACTCAGCCTACACAAGTTGGCGTTAGTAAACAAGGGCAGTCTACACCACTGGTACGTAAGTTGAAGCGCGTCAGCTGTTACTGCACAGTTGTTTTTTCAGAATGCAGTGAGTTTGCTTCACAAATTGGTTGTTTACCTCAGTCGGATCTTTAACCTTTTTAGAGAAGAGAGCTACTAAGAAGAAAAAAGGTATAATTTAAAATCCATTCACGAATAAAGTACTATATTTCCTGTTTTACCAAGAAATATTGACAGATTTTCTCAATCACTGCATCCCATGAGAGCAGTGTTACGGAGCATTTTTCACTTCCCATTTCATAAGTCTAACAACAAATTACCCCAAAAGAGGAAAGAAGTTTCTTAGGCCTGCATGTAAACCTTAATGAAAACCATATAAGACTATTATAATGTGCACCGCCTTTTTTCCTGTTCTCATAACAAAGCAGTGTCTGCACACAAGCTATTTCTAGGATATGTATTAATTTATGTTATTAAATGGCTAGGGTTTCTTGCTACTTAGTACATGAACGTTGCCTGTAGAACATTTGCCATTCATCTGAGCTTCTCTGTCCAGAAATTTTTATATAAGATGAAAAGAAGAGATTGCTTTTGTCAGTTCATAAATACTTTTTACTTAACTTGAAAGAAAATTGGGGATCTTATCAGTTTTATGGTCTTTATAGCCTAGACATTATAGCAAGGGGTTAGGGACCTAGGGAAGAAATAGAAATTGAACGCTATATATATTTCTATATCTAATATAGAAACTACAGGTAGAACTTTTACCAGGATTGTTGTGATTATAGTTTGTTTTTTAATAGCAGTAAGGCTTTTTTTGTATCACAGAAAGTGGATTAGTCTTCCTCTGAGTA
Source organism: Cygnus atratus (assembly GCF_013377495.2). Lineage (NCBI taxonomy): Eukaryota > Metazoa > Chordata > Aves > Anseriformes > Anatidae > Cygnus > Cygnus atratus. Next base: position 3,843,649 of record NC_066377.1, read on the forward strand.
ATAATTTGTCTAAAGAAACTCAAATACCTTAAAATGTGCTGATTCTAGATCAATGAACAGATGTGTTAAGATGATAACAATTTACAAGTTTATTGTTAGGCTTTTTTCTTCCCACCAGATTCTTAGCCTTAGTTGTTTCAGATTGTTCACAGTTCTTTTTTCTACTTATCTGCAGGTTATCCAACAGTCTCAAAAAGCAGGGACATTGATAAGGCCTCCACAGGTAACGTTGACACAGACACCGATGGTAGCGTTGCGGCAACCACATAGTCGTATTATGCTTACTACTCCTCAACAAATTCAACTGAATCAACTTCAGACAGGTAGGAGGTCAAGATATTTAGTATATATTGTATTGATAGCACTAACTGAAGTCTGTTTTGTTACTGTCAGTTCTAAAGTGCCCTGTAGCTGTATGCTGGCTGTTGTAGTACAGATAAAATTTTCAGAGCATATTGCCATAGTGGCTGGGGTTGCACATATGTTAGGGCAGCATTTACAGTCAACTAAAATGTCTGGGAGCTGGAAGTGCATGGGGGGGTCCTGCTCTAGATGGGTGAAATGCGGGTAGAGTCTTTGTGCCAGGCCCTTGCCATTACCACCCATGACTGGCATGTAAATCTGAACTCTGAAGTTTGATGTACAAATGTTGTCTGTCTTCTTGCAGTACCTGTGGTAAAACCAACAGTATTACCTGGAAACAAGGCTATTGCCACTGTTTCAACACAAGTAGCTGCTGCTCAGAAGAATAAACTGAAAGAACCTGGGGGAGGTTCTTTTAGGTGAGGAACCATATGCTTATTTGTACTTATACTGCCTGGGCAACCTGCTGAGCTCAGTGGGATCCTTTCTGTGTATTCCAGTGGTGCTGAATCAGGCTAGGTAAACTCGCAAGAACTAGAAGTGAATTTTCTGTAGCAGGTTTGCTACTTAAAAACTTGTACAAACAGCTGTGGATATACTTGTGCCAGACTGGTTTTAGCATTTAGCTGGCACTAAGGATAGATATCAAACCTCACAAACAAATCTTGTCTGGACAAGCAAATAGAATTCATTCCTCTGCTCCTGCCAACTCTGCTCAGGTCGTTCAGATGTACAGCCTGTTTTACGGTGATGAGTGCAGTTTATTATTGTTTGGTGGTAGTGATGTCTAGCCTTTTGTTTCTCAAGATGCTAAAATGTTGCATAAGAAAAGACCTTAAGAAAAACAGTTAGGAAGTGCAAAATGGCAAGAATACTTTGGAATCAAATGATTTATTTTAATGCATAATAAAAGCAAATAAAATGTAAAAGTTAAATAAAATATTCAGATTTGTTGTGGAACTTACCTGCAGTTGAGGTTTTGTAGCAGAATGTGTAGATACAAGAACTAAATGTTATGGTTGTAATGAGTTTTTGTTTCTCAAGGGATGACGATGACATTAATGATGTTGCATCAATGGCCGGAGTCAACCTGTCAGAGGAAAGCGCTCGAATATTGGCAACAAACTCTGAGCTAGTGGGCACGTTAACAAGGTCCTGTAAAGATGAAACCTTCCTCTTCTCAGCACCTTTACAAAGAAGGATATTAGAAATAGGTAAGTTAATGTTTCTAGAGCTTTAAGAAACAAATTTCACTAGTGTTGGGGGTACTTGAAGACATTTTCCATAGAAATTGATTTGAATAGTTTTAAAGTTGCTAGAGTAGTTACCTTTTGTATATTTGGATGCTTGTGTGGGCAGTCACTCAGCTTATGAAAGTAGAAGAACAGTGTAAGCAATAACAAAGCTACAGAAATATTTTCTAAAACGATGGCAACTTAACATCAAAATTAGCGGACCCTGTTAAAATTCTGACTGCATAAAATGATAGAGCAACTAAAATAATTAAATTTGTTTTTAAAAAAATAAATCCAGAAACAACTTTATTGTATTTATGCACAAGTTTAAAAATTATAGTATAACTAAAAATGTTCTTAGGTTACTTGTTTTACTGTGGCATGCAGCATTTGTTCATAGTCGTAAATTTTGTTAAGCTAATGTAAACTTTTATATGTATACTGTTTCCTGTCTAATGCTTGTTCTCAGAAATACACATGATGGCCTTATTTTTTAAAGTGCTTAAATTTCCATGATTGAGATTGACCAGATGTTTAGCTGCATGTTATAATTTTTTTTTTTTACAACTTTCTGTCCTGATCATAGGTAAAAAACACGGAATAACAGAAATCCATCCTGATGTAGTTAGCTACGTATCACATGCTACACAACAAAGACTACAAAACCTCGTGGAAAAATTATCGGAGACTGCTCAACAAAAGAACATTTCTTATAAGGTAACTGTATTTAATTGCACAGATAAAATCGCACAGTTTCCATGGGCTCTTAGGGTTGGCTGTGATACATGTGTTTAGATGTTCTTCATTCTGTGAAGTTAGTTTGTTTATTGTCTCTGACTGATTTACCTTAGACTAAGATTATTAATATACATAGATGATTAGAATACTTCAGCTTGCCTTTGCAAAAATTTTTTCAAACCAATGTTTAGGAGCTGTCCCCACCCCTTTATTATGTCAAATGTTTAAAGTCTGAGTGATTGTACAATGAGAGAGGCAGATAAAAGATGTGGTTTAGTATTATTCACCACACCCAAGCATTATGTGCCATCTGGTAAAGGTCAGTCAGCATCAAGTCTCCCAGTGTAAGGCTGAATGGTGTGATGGATGAGTATTTTTCATTTCCTTTCTTCAAGTGTACAGCATCTTTGCAAACAAGCTTTTTGATCTCCTACTGAAAATACATACAGGTGCTCATCTCCAGAAGCCTTTTTTGTGCTCAGTGATGATCTATTTGTAGAGTCCTTGTGTTCTTTTATTTCTGTAATTCAATCTATATAGGCCCAGCAGGTACTGGGAGAAAGTGAATCATTGAACATGCAGTTAATATTCCCTTTCAAGGAAATATTCTTTGGCTATGCTGACCTTCCAAAAAGGTATACCCTAAGTCACAGAAGTACAACTCTACAACTGCTCAAGCATGAAGAGGATGCAGCAAAATTTAGCATTGAGGCTTACACCACATTATATCCTTCCTTCCCCCAATGTGAGCATATAGGAGAGAAAAATATATCATATTTTCTTCTCCTTTTTGATGGTAACCCATGTTAAACAAGGCACTTTGTATGGGACGAAGCGACTGAATGTAAAATGAGCTGTTTCACCTGCTCTCCGTGCATGTGGCCACGTTGTATTAGAATGAACAGACTGCACCTGTTGTTAATGCTGCTGGGATCAACGTGGGACTAGAGAGCACTGCTCTGAATTCTCAAGAGACTTCTATCTGACAGATGTGTGTTCTTAATAGATGCAAATGCCTAAGCATTAAAAAATAACAAAAAACAGTTCTCTCTGAAATATGTTTGGGAGGTTAAAGCCGTGATGATATTAGCATAGAAGTCAAAATCTGATGAATTCGTGGAATAGAACAAAATGCTTTTAAGAGCTCTAGCTGGTTTGACTGGTGTAAATATACACTTGCTATTTGTTTGAAAAGGACAAAGTGAACACTTAGCTTTAAATCTATATGTTCTTCTACAGTACAGTACAAGGTAACAGCTTTGTTTTTAAGATATGTAATGAGAAACATATTTGCTATGTTTTCAGGATGATGAAAGATATGAACAAGCAAGTGACGTTCGGGCACAGCTCAAGTTCTTTGAACAACTTGATCAAATAGAAAAGCAGCGTAAAGATGAACAAGAAAGGGAAATTTTAATGCGTGCAGCAAAGGCAAGTGCTTGGATTTCACACATTTTCGGTGTCATTTTTGACGTCAAAAGTGCAGAGTTTCTTTGCATTTTAAAGGACGTGATGAAGGGAAAGACTTTAATCTTCAGAGGTAGAACTTGATGAATGTGTTCTTTAGATACAGCTGTGTTCTGCTTTTCTTGGTAAAGCACGTGAGACAGCTGCTCTACCATTCTTGTTGCATTTTCTTAGATTTACTAGAACTTAAAAACTAGTCCTTGCCATCTTCATTGAGGAAAAAGGTTTATTTTGTATCTTGGTGGTATGCATAAATGAAATGGTATAGAAAAGCTACAAGTATTTTGGAGAATAGAAATAGAATTGAGAAAGATTTTGACAGGATGAAGAAATATAATAGGTAGGAAGCAGTTGATGCAAGTACTAGACTTTGTGGTTGTACTCAGTGACCCGAATATAGGATGAGTATGACTACCTATGCAGCAGCACTCTAGAGACAATTCACAAAATAAGCCAGGATTTCTGATAGGTTTGTGTTGTGTTATTGTGTTACTAATCCACTTCCCACAGAAATTTAAGAAAAGCTTTCATACACTGCAAAACTTACCATGTTTATCTGCTTTTGTAAACAAATTACTTTTTTTCTTTTTCTTCCCTCGCTCTTCCATGTTCATCGTTTATCAACATAGTCTCGATCTAGACAAGAAGATCCAGAACAGCTTAGGTTGAAACAGAAGGCCAAGGAGGTAAGTGTTCACTTCAACATAAACTTTTCTTTGCAAAATTAAAAGAAAAAAGATTAACCGTACTTGTTTTGACAAATGCAGATGCAGCAACAGGAGCTAGCACAGATGAGACAGAGGGATGCCAACTTGACTGCATTAGCTGCAATTGGTCCCAGAAAGAAAAGGAAAGTGGATTCACCAGGATCTGGATCAGGGACAGAGGTACAGTGCAATTGCAGTCCTTGGTTTTGCTGTGTCACTCTGTAAAAGTCTTTTTCTTCAGAGCTTTCTTTGCTAGTTTGTAGAAGTTTTTGAGTAGCAGGAGTGTATTTTGAAATGTGCTAACATTTGCTTGCTCCAAGGCCAGAATCAATTTTTAGCATCAGTGTAATGGCATAGGGGACAAAATTTGAGTAGTCATTATTTCCTGATTCATGAAACTTGAGGAATGTTAGAAAGCCATCGCTGTTCTCTCAAGTCTGTGCTTCTTTGGACCTGGTTTCAAAACAGATTGTCATAGCTGTATCCAAACTAACCAACTAAGAGAGCAGACTAATGCCTTTAATGAGGTGGGTGCAGTGGTAGAGTTGAATCACTGCTGAATTTTACATCTGGACCGTCGGGTTATAGGAACTTGTCTAATTTCTTCAGCCTTTGATTGGTCTGTAGTTTTAGGATCTCTACAGCAGATCAGTTTGACTGTTTCTATTTGATTAGCATGTTCATATATATCCCTTGTATGTTCTACCATTTAAACTAGCATTTTAAAAATTAAAAATGCCTCTACTGACAAAGCTATTAGTATGCTCAGTATTTGTTTAGTTTAATGTTCATTTAAATTCAGGTAGATTGATAGACTATCTGCTATATTTGTAAACAAGTTAATGAACATGAAATAGTATAAAATTACTTTCTGCATGGAAGATATTGAATGAAGAATCTCTAATGCTTGAAAAGAACAAAGTCTTCCGAAACTTGTGATTAACAGGTCCAAAAACGCTCTTCATAATTTGAGACTTTTTCGATGCAGAGTTTTGTATCTGATAGCAAGAGACAGGATACTAATAGTTTAATAATTTTGCTTATTTACTGCATGAACATCCCACATTTTTGCTGCTAAAGCAACTCATTCTATAGAAAAGTGACATTACAGAATAGTTCACCTTGCTTTATACTGAGCTATTAGAAGCCAGAATTTGTGTGCTTGATATAAAATTTACAAAACAATCTGAAAACTAATAAATTTTATTTTTATATTAAAAAATCAAGCCTCTTGAGCATCCTCATAAACAATTTTGTGTTTTGAATGTTACTGAAATGCCTGATATTATTAATAATATATCAGGCCTGCTTATTGATAGAGTTGTTTTTATATAAGTTAACTAATTATTGTATTGAAGTTTTATAAACATAATTTAAAATCAGAATTTAGAAATTAGAAATTGCAGAATGCAGCACTCGGAAAGATCAATATGTTTATAAATGATGTGGTCTCTGAGGAATATCCTGAAATATTTCACAGAGTGTTGATGTTGGCATTGCCTGCTTATGCACGCTCAACCGTGCAACATTAATAGTCTGTTAATGTCACTTAGGTTATGGAAAGTATTTTGCATCTACTGTGAACACTTGTTTGTATTTCATCTAAATCTGACTAATTTAGTTATCCTAGATTAATCACTTATTGGTTAACCAATTAACTACAGGTTCCCTGGAAATCTAATCTTTTTGTCTGTTTAATTAAGAACCAGCTGCTTTTGATCTGATAGACTCACAGCTGTGCTTTTGCTGCTGTGTCACTTAACGTTTTTAAATTGAGCTCCACTTGTCACCATTTGTATGCAGTTTGTAGTTAAGGCATGTTAGAAGAAGTGTGGAAAAAAATCTACTTAGACACAGATTTGTAAATGTAAGCTTCTGTTGTCTAGGGATGTGGAATCTTAATTACTTGTAAAATCACCTCTAATAATTGTACTGTTTCAAAATTCAACAAAACAGGTTGGTGTCAGTTTTAGAATTTTAGGTCCAACTGATTTTATTGAATGTTGTAAGAAAGCTCATAACTTATTCTGTGCCTAAAGGAGTAGCATAGTTCTCTCTTTAAAAAGACTCCTGATATTTTACTTTATAGACTATAATAACATTTTGAATAAAAATCAGGATTGAGCTAAGGCATATTTAAACAAACAAACAGCTAACCATTCCATCTATAGACCTTTTGTTATTAACCTGTATGTATTTGACAAAATTTATTTAGCATCCAATATTGTCCTACATCTTCTAACGTCCATTGAAGTAGATGGAAATTAGGCACCTAAATTGTGCAAGTGCTTTAAAGTGACCTTTTGAAACGTGTCCTTTGTTGTTAGTGGTGTGTTGATGTAAGAAGGGCGGCAGCAAACCCAGTATGCTACCACCTCAGAGATGACAATTTCCAGTGCAAGTTTAGATTGGTTTCTTAGTAACATACACTGAGCAGAAATACATTACTTTAACATGTGGAGGACTGTGTTAGTGTGCGTCTCAGCAGCTCATTCACATTGCTCTCATGGCTTTTCTCCACTCTGCAGTGTTCTTACCTAGAACACTTTTAAATGCTCTAAACTGCAGGCAGATGAATCTTTATCCACTAGTGGAGTATTTGGGCCTTCTGGTGTCACGTAGTTCTGAAGTTTCATATAAAAAATAAAAGAATATTAGATTCTTCTAGTAAATGAAATAGGAGGGGAAAAAAAGTATCCAGAAGTAAGTGATAGAAATATAATCTGTTCCCAGTCGCTCAGAATATCTTCATTATCTCTATAAACACACAAGAGCAAGGTATCAGCAACAAGCAACTACCAAAAATATTTCCGATTTTTAAAGTTGAGCTGCAAGTTGGCTTTTTGGTCTCGTTGTGCCATCTACTGGCGACTGTGCCTCACTGCTGCTGCTTCCACCCTGCAGGCGAGGCAGAGCCAGGGAGGCTGGTTGAGAACTTCTTGGGGGCTGCTCTTCTGATGCTTGCTGCTCTTCAGCTGTCGCCAGCCCCAAGCCAGGCTGCGCCCCAGTACTGCTAAGGAAATGTCTCTGCTGCATGTGCTAGAGAACCCTGGCTGTGAGAAAACCCCAGGCTTTCTGGAAGGAGACGCTTTGTTATGGGATAGTGTTCCTGCCTAATCCGATGGCTTTAAAGCACTACAGGATTTCCTTGCTGGTGTAAACAAAAGCACAGAAGACATAAAAGAGTTGTATTTATCACACGTATCCTACCAGAGCTGTGACTGCTGCAAGCGAGAATGCATGGCGAGCTTGCCCCAGCAGAGCTGCTCTGCAAACTCAGTTACCAACCAGTCTATATCTAAACAGTGTGGGCATCTCTAAAGAAATCTTACGTTTCTCCTCCTGTTTTTTGAAAGTAACAAATAACGCTCTGCTTGTTTCTTTTGCCACCCTGTGTGGCACGCTACCAGTGTGTAGCGGAGGGGTAAGTGTTGCTGAATGATAGAGAGGAATTCAGAGATGATTAGGGAATGTTTGCCGGTGTCCAGAATAGCTGCTGCTTAATATAATGCTGAGCCTGGTTACAGCTGTTGTCAACAACAGGCAGAGATCGTGGCACTCTGCTGGGAAGATCAGGGGAGACAGAGGATATTCCTTGCGACCTCGCAGTCAGGCTGATAGGAATGATTCCTAGCTCAGCAAGAACTCCAGGGCTGCTCCTGGGATCCGTCTGCCAACCTGGTGAAGAATACCGAGAGTAGTTACTCGTGGGTTTTTGCTTGTTGGGATTGTCGGTCACTAGAGCCTGCCAGCAGATAAGAACAGCACTTTGCTTGTGTGTTTTCAAAACACATCTATATTAAACATCACCAATAGCTTCTAATTATTCACCTATTGTTTATAAAATAGTAATTAAAATGAAGTCTGTAATCTGGTAGCATACACTGTTTGCTAGCCTCCTGGACATAGTCAGTCAGTTTTTACCTCACGTGTTTTCTCTGAACAGTTTTGGAGTACCTGTGGGCATTACCAAGTCCTGATTTCTCTGCTCTTCTCGTTCACAGGGATCTGGTTCAAATGCAGCAGTCCCAGGCAGCTCTGGAGTTGGAACAACCAGACAGTTTACGCGACAAAGGATAACGCGGGTGAACCTCAGGGACCTCATATTTTGTTTAGAAAATGAGCGAGAGACAAGCCATTCACTATTGCTATATAAAGCATTCCTTAAGTAAAATGGAAAAGATCAAGGTATTTTTGATGGAGAGCCGCCTGAGGACATTTTTTATATATTTGCAAATTACGCCTTTTTGTAACAAGCAAATGGGATATTGTTTAAAAAACAACCACCTCTTTACATGGAACAGTTTTATATTCCTGTTTATAAATAAACTCTTCAGTATAAGAGAAATACATTTCTGTAACAGTGAGGATACTTACAAGGCCTGTGGATACTATAAAAGGACAATTAAATTTTAACTCATCTCTTGATTGAGTGGCCTTCTTGCCAAACAAGCCATATATAAAGACTGATGGAATCGTTTAGCAAATAACTAGCTACCCTTTGTCAGCCCTGTAGCAGTTTTGACATTAATTGTGCATTTTAGTTCAGTTTTATTCAACTAAATCAATTATATGTCTACAGCAGATGACCTCATTTCATTTAGCTTTTTTTTTTTTAAACAGTCAGTTAGCAAAGCAAACTGATTTTTTAAGAATATTTATCTTTCCCCAAAATGTTCAAAATCTAGAGGGATATACAGTTAATTTTAAACATAACCTCAATTTTAATCACATTATTGCTTATTAGAGGCCCTGAAATCCCATAAAGGAGGGTTACTTCTGAATGTTTTAGCAGCATCTGTAAAAATGCATATTATTTGCTATAGTTTGTAAAGCTGTAAAGTTAAAAAAGGAAAAAAAGGAAAAAAAGAGAAACCTTTTCAGCATAAATATATTTTACTTGCACTGTGTTTTTTAGCTAAAGTGAAAGCTTAGATTAAATAAAATCAAAGTTGAGAGGAATCATCAAAAGACTGTTTCTCAGTGTGAATCAAGTGTTGAAAAATGGTTGGTGTATTTTGTCAGTAATTGTACATAATTTTTGGCACATAACATAAAAATGGCTATGTAAACTATAATTATTTTGCTAAAAGACTGTATGCAAGCTGTGGGCCTACTTTAAAGATGTCCAGAGCAAAGTCCCTTCTTTGTACCTATTTTTTTATTACAAATATACTAATTGGTTCTTTATATTTTCAGAGGTTATTGTATTAAATTGTCTATTGATAGTACTTTTATGACTGTAAATACTTTGGCTTTCTTTGTGTGAACTCTCATGGTAGAATTTAACTCTCTTGCGTGTAAACTGAATGCTGATCAGTATTTTTATCAACACCTGACAACTGTTACACCCCTTTTATTTTGTCTTTTAGGAATCCTGTCTTTCCATTTTTTTTCATGTAAATTTTGCACAGTTACTTGTTCATATGTAAATATTTTACTTTCAAAAATGAAGTTTTTAATTGCTATTGTTTTATATAGGATTGAAAGAAAATTAACTCCTTTATTAAAAACAAATTTATCTGTATTTGCTAATGTATTTTTCTCTCTAAATCTTTTCTCTTCTTGGATTTATTTTTCTTGGTACAGTAAAATATTAGTCTACCTGAGGGGATGTTGTTTCCTAAAGATGCACTTTGGTTTTTTATATTGTTTTGTTTGTCAGTGTTTTGGAGGTATGAAACTTTATGAATCTTAAAACTTCATTATTGTCTTAGGGATCTTGGACAAAGATCAATGGGTAGTGGTTTTGTTTTGTTTGCTTTTTAAGCAGGGAAACCTTTTGAAGAGATCTTGAGTGTTTTGTTTTGATCCAGTAAAGATTTAATAAAATACCCTCTCGCTGAGGGCAAGCCTACTCCCTCAAACACAGTTAACCGCAATGGGTTTCAGAAGAAGATGTGATATAAAACAAAGAATTTGGAACACAATTATGAATATTATAATAAGGGACGCATTTTTGATTACTAATATGAAAGTCAGAGGTGTATTTCTGGTGCTCTGTACTGAATGTTTATTTTTTTATTTTCCCCCTCTACATGGGCAGTTAAAAAAAAAATCACAATTTTGACGGCCCAATCCTGCTATTAGATGAATAGAAAAATCATATTATTTTGATAATTATTTCTTGTACATGGACAAACCTATCCACAGGCTACTGCAGCAAGCACACTGCTAGTGAACTGGCACTCAGCCCGGCATTGACGTGGTCCACCTGAGACTGGTTGTCTCGCTGAAAAAACGGATTAGCTCCGCCACTGATGTGTTCACCTGACATCATGTGTGACACTTACTTGAAGATTTTAATCGTTTGTAAACTCCAAACTGTCTTTGAAATTATGTAATGTTATTAAGTGGAAAGAAACTACTTTGACTTTTGGCCAAAACATTGTCATAGCCTTCCTTTAATTGTAAAAAACAATTGTGATTGCTAATCACCACCAACCATCCAGCAAGCGAGCACGCTAACTGCGAAGCTGCGGCAGGTAAGTTGAGAAGAAACTGGCCTTCAAATGTTGCTTCCAATAACAAGAGGAGGCTAAGACATGTCTGAAAAATTGAAGTTATTACATGGCATGCTATACTGTGTGTTCCTTGTGCAGTAGAGGTAGTAGCACTTGGTTTTAAATAATATCTTCTTAAGTGCACAATCAGCTCTTCACTCTGCACAATTTTTTCCTGGCTTGTAAAAGTCATCCTTTTAGAGAGGGAAGCTGGTAGGGCCCATCTCCCTCCTCCAGTTCAAATCGATGTCATTTTTGGCTGAAATACTGGCCCTCAACTATCATTGGTGCTGGATTGCTTGCTGCCTCATGTGGCTGTTGGGATACATCTGAGATGTTCTTGTGGCAGCTCAGCTGTTGATCTTACTTTTTAATTATAAAGATGGTGACTCCCTTTAGAAGCATCTCAGGAGCTTTATGCTCCAGAGCAAACCCACAACCGAGGAGGAGTGACATTTCCAGGAACCGTGTACGTAGAGCAGCACTTACCTGGTGCGTTAGTGACCTGTAAAGAGAGAAGCTGTGCTCTTTTCCTGGCCCCAAAGCTTGCACAGCTCCACCAAAGTGCAAAGGTTCATTTGCCACCCGGCTCGAGCTTCAGGCTGTCCCTTTTCTTCATCCTCTCAGCACCTGTCCTGGGTTGTGTGCTGCAACTTCTGGCACCCCTCGAGCTGGAGGTACGTGCTGGGGAGACTTCTGCAATGCAGAGGCTCTAGCTCTGCAATCCCCCAGTTATTTGTTAGACTTTCAGCCCCATGTCAGCAACGTGTTGCTTCTCCCTCTTGCTTCTAAGTTTGCCAGCACTTCTGCAAGTGACCTAGAGGTGGGCTCTGCACCTTGTTTTGCATTAGCCTTGATATCTCTGTTTTAACACCTTTGATTAGATAGCATGTAGCTGTAACGTTCCTGAACTATTGCTGTCATTCTTCTTCTAGCCAGTGGAATAATTAGGATATAATAAGGCACTCTGGATTCAGGTTTTCATATTTCAGAGCTCTATAATTAACGTGCTTTCAAGGCACCTACTGAAATACGTAATGAAAGATGCATGCCTGAACACTGCAAATGCCATCAATTTCACAATTTCATTGGAGATTTTTATTTGATCCAAGAAATTTCCCTATATTTCTCTGATTGTCTAAATTAAAATAACGGTATGAGAGTAGTCTAATGCAGTGAGCATTGTGACCATTTTCTCATGTTTGCAGTTATTTGTCCATCGCTAGAGAAGAGTTAACTTTTGGGGTAAGTCAGAAACCTGGTTGGTTACACAACCGTGGTTACAATTTCAGCAGCAGTTTTCCTCTGGTCTATGTACGTGTACCAGTGTGTCTAGATAAGTGTGCAAACCTTTACGCTTGTGTGTTTGAGTTGGGAAGGGTCTCTGTAGAGATTTCCAGTGTTTATGCAAGGATATTTACATATCAGGGCCTCAGGCAAGTACAGGCCAACCTACTGTATTAGGATGTGGTAGGAAGTGTGAAGAGGGAATTTAGGTACTACAGGTTGATCCTAATCATTTGATTTTTGAAAATGTCAGGTAGACAGCACCCTCCATAAGATTTCTCAGTATTTTGGGAGATTTTATTTAGCAAGTGACATTTTCCTGTCTTTAAAAGTTGCCAGGCTCATTTATTTGGGGGATATTCATTCCCTGAAGGGATAGGTAGGGAGGGCAGCATGCTACTCCTGCTCTGCCTTGCTAATCTGTCTTTAATTTGCCCAACAAGGGCTACAAGTCCTCCCAGTCAGAAAATCCCTTGGGCTGCAGATTGGGGTAAATTGTGAAGTAAAATTTGAAGAATTTACTTCAAATTGTATTTTAACAGCACAGACCTGTCCTCCAGCAAGCCGCTGTGGCCAAAACCTGCTCTGCTCTCAGCTCCCCCTTCTCCCATCGCCCTTTGGGGCAAGCCAGCGCTCTTTTATTGTGTGTTACTGAGACTACCCAATAACATACCAAGCTGTGTGAAAGGGAGTATGTTCTTTAAAATTTGCTTTTAGAAATTCAGTCGCAGTCCTTGTGTTTCTGTGGCTGCTGAAAGTTGCCTCGTGCTGACGTGGGAGTGCAGGTGGGAGCTCTGAGCGTGCTGGGGAGGCTTCACGCTTCGCAGCCGCTGCCTGATTTTACTTTTGTTCTGCTACTTCAGAAATAGCTTTCCTCATGAAACACAGTCTATTTTCCCTTTGTTTTCCTGCACAGCATATTTACTGTTATTTTTTTGTAAGGAGCTGGGTTGCACCCAGTTTAGTTTCCTCCTGGGAGTTTCCCAGCTCTGAAGTCAATAGCCTACTTGTACAAACAACGCGAGCAGCGTTCGGTCTGTGATATGTGCGGCGGTTCTCTAAAAGTACTGCATAAATACATAACAAATCTCACTTTTACAGTGTCTCTGCGCTCTGAAAGTACTATATGGTTTTACTTGAGCACTTATGTACTTTTCAATGCAATAACAAAATTAAGTTGCCAAAAAAAACTTGCGAGTGCTTTCTAGTTGCTTTCTAGTTTACTATGATGCATTTGGTGCTCTAATTTCAAGCAAGCACATTGGAGCATTGCCCAATTATTGCAGATTGGTCTCCTGGGAAATTAGATATATTGTTCTTCACGGCCCAATGCAGTGATGTTTAGATACAGGCTCTTTAAGAGGAAATGAAGATGCTGACAGTGTCACCATTTAGTGCCCAGGCTCCTTTACTCCACTGTGACTAGGGAAAACTCTGGGTAAGTTATGGGTTGAAGGATCTTCACATAGGTGTAGACTTGGTGGGATTAATCATTCACACTGGAGAAATAAGTGTTAAGTACCTAGAACATTAGATTTCTTTGCTCTTTTCATACCTATGCACAGCAGCATTAACTCTAGGTGTGTGATTTGACTTTTTTTTTTTCTTTATATAGTAGCTTTTCCCCTTTGGAAGGGTAGGAGTATGTTTGGTGTGTGCATTCTTAATCTTAATGCCCCTATTTCAGGATCCTTGCTCAGAGCACAGCCCTAGAAGAGTTGTGTGAGTGCTGGTGGAAGCGAGCCCCATCCCCACCCCAGATGGTGGTTGGGGAGGAGGGAACTGGGGCCTTGCCCCCATAAGCAGCTTGTCAGTCAGCTGGGGCAGTGATGAGTGACAGGCCTGGGGCTGCACCTGCTGTCTGGTTTTATGGCCTGGTTGGTTTAAATGGGAGAGAAGCTCCTCCTGGGCATGGTCTCTGCAAATAAATGATATTAAAACAATAGCTAAACTGGGCAACCGGAACCTACACGCTGTGAAAGGCAGGGCCGTGTGAGCATCCACTGTCTCCTTGGCAACTGAAGCAAGCAGGAGAGTGCAGGGGAAAGTGTGTGAGTGTGATTGAGTGAGCGTGTGATCAAGTGAGCGTGAGCGTGATCGAGTGAGTGCGAGCATGATCGAGTGAGTGTGAGTGGGGCTAGAGCCCTGCCTGGCCAGGCTCATGTGTGGCCCGGGCTCTCCTTCCCAGCACCGCCTCGCTGAGCTGTGCACTGAGGGCTTGGGGGTTTCTAACAGACCCAGGCTGATTTTTTTGTGAGCTTCGGAAGTTGCTTTGCTGACACAGAGGAATGCCAGGGTGTGCTGTGTGACTGTGCACCCCATTGCCCCAGCCACCCCACCGCTGTCCTGCTCCCAGGGACCTGCCCTACCCCAACCCTGACCCTGTACACACAGGCACTGGGGGACCTTTAATAAGCCAAGTAAGCAAAGAGAGCTCAGGACTTCATTGTACCCTTCCCTCTAATGCAGGGAGGATAAACTTTTTTTCAGTTTTGATTAAAAAAAATAATTAAAAATGCAAATATGTAAAGTCTGCTCTGCAGGGAAGCTCGGTCCTCCCGCTGCGGGGCCAGGTGTGTGAGGCAGCCGGGCTGCTGCGCCCGCGGCCCTGCCTAAAGCTGATTTTGCAGAATGAGGGAGTGTAAGTTGTCGCTCAAAGCTGCTTAGAGGTGTAAGAGAGGATGGTTTTTGACTGTGCAGCAAGGAGCTTCGCAGGTGTTTCATCCTTGTGCATGAAAGACGTGCAGTGGGATGCTTGCTCTGGGACTGGGGGTGCAACAGCTGCTTTGAGAAAAGCTACTGTTTTTCCGTACCCAGCAAACACTTCTGTTGTAAAGCATTCCGTGTCTGGGTTTGGAAAGGCAGGGGTGAAAGTGGGAGAAAACGAGAAAAAAGCAATCAAAGGGTTGGAGCAGTAGCTCAATGCCCAGTGGGAGCCTAATGGCAGTGACCAGGGCTCAGTATGGAGTTGGGGCAGGGACTAAAGAGTTCAGGAGTGGGCTTGTGGAGCCCTGTGGCTGATGGAGAAGAAAATGCTGATTTCTGGAAAAATAATAATAATAATAATAAAAAAGGGAGTGGGGGGCACGAAGGCAGCTGGTTCTGCAGCACGTAAGGGATGGGGTGGTTGTGGTGTGTGGTCCATGGTGGGATCATTGCCTGTCCCAGCCCTGCTGTGCCAGGGGTTGGGGCTGCATCCTCTTTGACACCACACATGGGGGCACAGAGGATTTTCACGCTGCAGCCCCCACCCCAAATCCCCATGGGTCTGGGGGCTGCGTGATGCTCCATGTCCTGTGCCTTTGCCATCTGATGGGATTAAGGCCGCATCCCCTTCCTGCCTCGTCACCACCGGCTGCAATCACGCTGGGGGAACGCACGGAAACCCCTGGGCTGGGAAATGCTCTGTAATTGCTGTTATCTCATTAATAAGGCGCCGTTATCCCTTCCCAAGCCCCTGTGGGGAGGGAGGGCCGGGGAGAGCCGCGCTCAGGCGAGCTGATGGCGGCGGGCGGCAGGTGGAGCTGCGAGCCCGGCCACGCCGAGAGCCCGGCCCTGCCCGGCTCGGATCGGCCCTGACTGGCTCAGATCGGCTCTGCCTGGCTCTGACCGGCCTTGCCCGGCTCTGTCTGGCTCGGCTTGGCCTTGCCCGGCCCTGTCCTGCCCGGCTTGGCCTTGCCTGGCCCGGCTTGGCCTTGCCAGGCCCGGCCCTCCTCACCCCTACTCCCGAGAGCGGCCCTGCAGCATGCACCGGCCACAGTGGGAGGGGAGCGTCTCTGCTCAACGCAAACTCTAAATTATTCATTTGCTGAGCGCTAAATAATATCAACCGGGAAGGGGAGAAAGGGTGGGTGTAATTTAGTCGACGGGGTAAGAAAAAAAAAAAAAGAGAGAACTGCAATTAAAAAAATTATAATAAATAATGAGGACATCCCTGTGTGCTTCAGCTGGCTTTGATCAGAACGACTGCCCCAGACTATTTATTTATGTATTTAAGGCTTTTTTGGAGGGCACAGTCCCCGAGTGTAGCAGATGTCTGTGAGCTTACAAGTGCAAGCGCTCTTACAAGCTGGGGGAATTAGTCAAGGTGCAGAAGAAAGCGTGCTGGGAGCTTAGAACCGTTTACAAAACGGGACACAGCTGTTCAAAGGGAACTTCTGGTGAAGGCAAGATGTAAGAAAATCAGTGTCAAAAAGCAGAGTACACACTGAATCAACATTTTAACCACAGTTTTTTAATTTCCCTTCTTCTTTCAAGTGCTATGATTTCTACAAGTTACAAATCTGTAAGGCTTGATGCAAGATCCTTTTGAAGAGGGCCGGGGTAAGCTGAAACCAGGAGTTGTGGCTGCTGGAGGTAGAAAATGCCAAATATCTCACGAATGGGATTTATAAGCACTGCCGGGTGTTGGGAGCGGCTGGATTGGCATCACCACTGGGTTGGCATCACCGTGGCTTTGCCCCTTGGCAGGACACCCATGCACAGAGCCACGGGAGGCCACACGCACTGCTCTGCAGGTCTCCTGCTTGTCCCTGTTTCAGCTGGGCTCCCTTTGGCCCTAAATCCCAGTTAATCTGCACTGAGCTGATACACGGGGCATTTTCTCCCACTTCGCCCATTGCTGTGGGATGCTGCGTTGAGGAGAGGTGGGCATGGAGCCACTCTGCCATCACCGATGTGGTCCCTGGCGAGGGCGAGATGGCAGTGGGGTGAGCCCCCTTCGGTCCCATCCATCCACACCGCTCACAGCAAGCGAAGGGGCAAGCTGGCCCTGCTGCCTCTCTCCATGGATGCCCACCCCGTCATTGCTGCAGGAGCTGGGGCTGCTGCAGATCTCCCAAGCACACCCTCATGGCCCCCCACAGCTCCAGGGCTGGCTCAGCCCCGGCTGCCAGTGCCGCTGTGTCCCGGCCCCAACCGCCGCATCGATTCCAGGTCAAACCACCCCAAGGGCAGCGCAGTGTCAGGGAATCGTTGTGTTTTCTAGGTCGTTAAGTCCTTTGCTCTTTAGCTTTTTGCCTTGCGAACACCCCCAAGGTGTGTTATAATCACCCCAAAATGCGGCCTCTAATTGTTCTATGTCCCTGTGGGGGAGAGGAAGAGCAGAGTCACATTAAATCACAATAATCAAGAGCTTTTGCAACAAATAAACTCCAACCTACTTGACAGGAGGAAGCAGAAGAGCTGCCTTGCTCTCTGCAAAGGGCCATGTTTAGTGGTAATCTTATTTGTAATCTAATCAATATGTTTACTGAGGGAGAGAATATCATCAAGTATTACTTTAAGACACTTAGGAGATGTGACACCATTCACAATGCAAAGGTAAAGGTATTAGCTGACTGCAATTGCTAATAGGAAAAACAGGCTGTGTTTTCGTGAAGGGCGGCAGTGGAGAAGGACAGCGGTGACGTGGGCCTTTCCTTGCGCTCATGGGTGCAAGTTCATCTCCATGTGGCTGATGTTGTTGCCTGCCCTGAGCAGTGCCCATGTCTCCCCTCCCATGAGGTCAGGGAGGTTTAGCTCGTGAAGGTGATGCTGTTTTTTTCCATAGGAGGTCGACGAGAGGTTACAAAACCTCAACCTTGTAGTGCTTTCCATTGGGAAAGACAAGTGACGGCATCTTGCTTTCAGCATATTTTCTGCTTTCTCTGCATGCTTTGCTTCATGCTGACCCTTGACTTGCTTGGGTAAGCACCAAAGCTCCTGCGGGGCCACCTCCATGAGAGAATGAGGTCTAGAATTGCCACCTTGAAGGAAGAGGCAGATTGAGCTTTGGAGAGGAAGAAATGCTTCTAAGAGTGGAAATGGCCTTACATTGGCTCTGTAAGTCACCGGAGAGGGAGATTTTGGTGACTTTCCTGCTGGCCAGGGGCAGGTAGAGCAGAGCAGGGCTGGTGCCCGTGGGCCAGGGTCCAGGGGTCAAGTCCCCAGGGGCCGAGCTCTCCCCTCCAAAGACCTGCTGGGGGAAGGCTCCCAAAATCCTGGGTCTTGGCCACTTGCTGCTGGAGGAACTTCATTAGCACCTTCCCTGTGTAGCTACCAAATACCAGCTTTGCAAAGACTGCAGGACTGGGGGCTTTTGGTGGCCGGAGAGGGATCCAGGACCCCGTGGTGTGTCCCAGCCCAGTGCCAGCCTGTCACAGCTGCGGGTGGCCACCAGCCACCTCCGTAGCTCAGGTTTCTCGTCTATAGGATGGCGTTTGGAAAGAGCTGTTACTAAAACAGGGATTCCTGAGAATTGCTTGTCTGCCGCTCGCAGGGCTGTTTGAGCGGTGCCACGCTTGTGCTGTCAGAGCTGCGCACTCACAGCCTGCCAGGGCTGGCGATGAAGGCTGATGATGGACAAATGACACAACCAAGGGGGACGTGTGGCTGTGGGGAAGAGCACAGGCTTTTCAGACTCTTCAGAGCCACAGCCTGCAGGCAGCCCCAACTGAGATGGGAGTCAAAAGGATGAAAAAATCAGGCTGCTGATGCCTTTTTTTTTTTTTTTTGTCAGGAAAGTTTGGAGGTTTTGTAGAAATATATAGGGCAGCATATAGCATCCATAACAAACAATTAGGTTCTAATGGGCCCAGTGGAGGACTTTCCTTCTCACCCCAGGCAGTTAGAAGGTGCCTTTTAGCCTGAAACATGAGGGTTATATGTATAAAAGTGTATATAATGTTTCCCTTATAAAATTTTTATCCCATCTAATGTATCCCAGAGCTCTTTAAAAACCAAAAACACAAACTCCGGAGGCTTGGCTGCAGTTGCAGGAAAAGGGACGGATGCTTAATTCACTGCAGTCATTGCAGACCAGCAAGCAGAGAGGACGTTGTGTCCTATCAGGGCAGAAACCTTGTCCAGGAGAGGTGGGCTGGGACCATCCTGACCCGCCTTGGCTGCGTGTGCTGAATTCCTGGAGCCACTGCCAGGGGCTGGTGCTCATCGCGCTGCACTCCACCTCACCCCCTCCTTGCCTTGCACCCACTCCATCGCTGCAAAGCCCCTTAAATCTGAGCTAAACTGACAAGGAAGCTGGTAAGGAAATAAAAACGACAAGGAAAATAAATGCTGCCCGTTTAATTATTTAAATTAAGACTTATTTGAAAGCTGTGTTTGCAGCAAACACCCCCCCCCCCCTTTATTTTTTAATGAGCTCCAGTGCATTGAAAAGGGGAAAAAAATCCAATAAACTCCCCCTTGCAGTTTCTTAACATGTTTAATTAAACAGGTAGGAAAAAAACCTCCATCCAGTGCTTCCAGAACAGGCGGTGTCAGCACTCCTTCCCCAGTACGTTATCCCTGACCTGCGGGAAAAGGCCCTGGGGGCTTCCCTGCACAGAGAAGGGGCCTGGGGTTGGGCGGTCAGGGCTGGGGGGCCCCCACGATGACCCAGGAGAGGCTTTCAGGGTGCTGATCAGAGGGGTCATAGAGCTTCTCCCCAGGGAAACCGAGGGCCAGCGCCAGCCCTGCCCATGCAAAGGCTTTCCCGCACCCCCAGCACTGATGATGCAGAGAAATGGGCTCATCCTCTGCCTAGAATAAAGGAAAAAAAAAAAACCACCAGGGGAAACACATGTCATTTCTTCCCTCCTTTTGTCATTTTAATTGAATTGTGTCATATTGCTTTTCTTTGCTAAAAATCATAATGGAGAGTTAATTAGCAGCTCAGAGGCTGCGGGACGGGAGCAGCGGGCCGGCGGAAGCGGGGCGGGCTCGTGTCGCTGACGTTAATGCGGTACCAGCGGGGCTGAAGTGGGGAGTCACATAAAATAAATAATCTTGGGTAATAATGAAATGCTCGGAGATTGCAGTGCGTGAGGAGGTGGAGGAGGTCAAGCGTGTGATTAAACGCTGGGGCTGTTTGCAAGCTAATTGCGGCCGGTTATTTACGTGAGCAAAGAGGGGCCGGTGAGCTTAGGTGGGCCCTGAACCTGACAAATAGCAAAAAGCAGCTGGTGGGAAGAGTGAGAAAATCAGGATTTTGGCGTGCTTTTCTCCTCTCTGTCTCCCTACCCGAATCGTGCTGTGAGCTCGTTCGGGAAGGGCCGTCTCTGCCTGTATGGCCCCGCCACAGCGGAGCCCAGTGTTGGGAGAGCCACGATTCATTGCCGTGTTTCAGGTTATTAAAACCAAAATCAACCCAAAGCGAACCTTTCTGCTTCAGCTGCACCCCAAACGCAGGAGGGCAGCGCAGGGGGCCGGGCTGCTTGCTGCAGCCACTCGTTTCTGCGGAGGAGCAACCCCAACCTGCGTGCGCTTCCTTCAGCTTTCCCAACCCACTGTCAGTCCTGGGGCTCGGCCGCGGGTCCGGCCATCTGCGAGAGCCATTTTGGAGGGGTTTGGACCACGCTGGCAGGTGCAGCACAAAGCCCAGAGACTCTCAGGCACCAACACAGCCTCGCCTCGCTGCTGCTGCGGCCGCAGGGGGTTGGCTGCAGCATTCCCACCTGCACACATGAAGAAAAAACATTCAGGGAGGAGGGAAGGACCGGGTGAACCAGTAAAAAAAATCGTAAAATGGCGTTTGCCAAGGTCCCCAGGAGGCTGTGCAGGTGGTGGGTGCTCAGCCGCTCGGACAGCGGGGCCAGGAGCAGCAGTCGTGTGTCCGGTGCTTATTGCTTATTGCAGGTCCTGTTCGTCACGCCACAGCCTGCTCTGAGGCCGGACAGCCTTTGTGTTCCCATGGCTAGCAAACAGGCTGAACCTTAAACTGCTGGGGGGGATGGGACACATCGATCACTGCTGGTGGCACTTCCACCTTCAGAAATTTTATCCCTGGCTGCTGTCCCTCTGTCCCTGCCTGTCCTTGTAGCGCGGATGCTCTGCTGCTCCTGCACCCGCTGGTGGGGAAGGATCAGACCAGGTCCTGGCATATCCATACCTGGGAAAAGGACTTTGCTTTAGTTCTGCTAAATCAGACACACTGAGTCACACCGGGATAAATAACACTGGTATTACAGTCTGTGTGCGCCTGGAAAAGATGTATTTGAATGCTAACGTTGCTAGTTGTCACTGTGTTTTGAGAAATGTTGTGGAAATAGAAATGGAGAAAATATAATAGATTCTTCAGATTTGCAGCCTTAATAGCTTTACAGCACATCCTAATTATTATATATCTCTCACATCAGTATACTCCAGCACTCGTGGTGTTTTTATTTGGCTCCATCTGGCGTATGATAACATGCTTCTGATACCGAAACGAGCATGAATCGGAGAGAAATCTAATACACACTTCTGCAGAGAATTGCCTTAAAAGGCATCCTACAACAGGCGTGCGTCGTGTAAAAACAATACTACAGCCTGAACAAGGGTGGACAGGAGGGGTGTGATGGACTGAAAGCATACTGACACTGGACACCGGTCCAGGTTCCCCGCTCGTAGCCTGTAGCTGAGGTGTGGATGCGATGCTTGCTCTCGTCCCAGGGTTGGTGCCGGGCTCTCGGCTCTCAGCGGGGCTGCAGACAGGGCTGGCAGCGCGGTGCAGGGTGCAGGTGGGTGGCACTGTTGGCCAGCTCTGCGGGAGCTGCAGGTGGGGAAGGGCCAGTCGGATGGACACCGGCGACTTAGAAACAAGATGGGAATGGGCCAGCTCATGGAGAGTTATTCCTGGTGTGTGAGCTAAAAAGAAGCTGAACCTGGTAAATGTTTTGAGTGTTTCCGGTGTGGAACCAGCCGAGATCACACCTCCGTGCCCCCACCAGCACCAACACTGCTGCTGGGGGTGTGATGGTGCCCTGATGTGAACAGAACACAAAGGATGGCTGGAGCTCTGTGCTTCAGGATGTCTGTGCCCAACAAAGGTCCTGGTGCGGAGGGCAAGATCAGCCTGCCATGAGATGTCAAGGGTTTTGTTTCCTAATTCCAGTAAGGGGAAGCTTGCAGCTCGCTGCAGGGCATTTGCCCTCCAAATCCTCTCCGGCTCAGAAAAATGGAGCAGCATGTTCCTGCAAAATGCCCTGCGAATATGGGCAACGTGGAAAGGCATAAATATTGAACAGCGAAAGAAATCCTGCTTGCTGTTGACTCCTTTGCCAAGAGTTTCTGACTTCCTCAGCTGTGTGGTTGAGAAAATGACTTTACTTAAATGGTAGAAACAACAAAATAAATTCCCCACTCACTTCCCTCCCTCTTTGCAAATGCTCGCTCCCCTGGGACACGCATCCGCTGCCAGCAAACAAGGGGCCGCGGCGCTCAGATGCTTCCAGCAATCACGGCGCCATTAAGTGCAAATGGAACAAAACTGCGGCGCGTTGCAGGACGCATGCTAATAGGCAGGAAGGTGTTTTGTGGGGGAAATCTCTTCCCGAGCTGCGCAGGGTGGAGGAGAGGATGCATGCGAATTAAGAAGGAGCTGAGACCCTCCTGGTTTCTCCGCTGGCTGAGATTCACCATCGCCTCCTCGCAGCCGTGCCCCAGAAAATGCAATTGCTTTTGTAGTGAATGACACCGGTAATGAACTCCTGGGCTCTCCGGAGAGTCAGTTTATAGCCAGCCTAGCAATGAGCAAGTCTTAAATACGTGGGTCCATCCACCCCCAGGTGCACATTGCAATGTCCCTCCTGGCTCCGAGGCCACTTGAGTGTGCAGTGAGGAAGCAGTGACTGCATTTCTACCAGTGAGCAACTGCACGAAATTTTCAGGGAGTGCTCCTAACATAAGGTACAATCTATATTTGACACAGGTAGGTGAGCTACAGCCTCCCCGTTTTGGCATCTGTGGGTTAAAGTGCAATTTTACAAGTAAATCTCTCTTCACCTCAGTCCCAGGACATGAACAGATCCACACTTTGAGGTCGGGAAGGGCAATTATATCGTATTATACACAAAGCTGGCCCATAACATCATGCTGTTGGTCCTGCACTAAATGCAGACGCTTGCTTGACTAACCTGTACCAGCAGATGAATTAGGGGCTGCCCTGTATTTACTGCTGGACTGCTTCTAATCATACATTTTCCTCCAAACAAAGAGTTGCCAGCTTGGTACTTAGAGATCAATACATTTTAGTCATCACCTGCAGGCAGGCATCATTTCCTATTAACGTTTTTCCCACTTTATAGTCTAATTAAGGTCATCCAACCAGCAGAACGCTGCTGGGTTTGTTTTAAACTAGTCTAACTAATTATTTTTTTTGAACCTTGCATGGGTACCCTGCATTAGAGCGGCACGTCCGTGCTGCTGGCTGGGGTCTCAGCATCAGCTTGCTCCTGCAGCAGCAGCCAGCACAGGGGCTGTTAGGGATGTAGCACACGGTCTCGTGATGCTTTTCTTTCAAGATATGGGAGCTCAAAAGAAGCCCTGGAAGCTGCTCAGCATTGGTCCAGCCTTGTATCCACAGTGGGAATAGGGTGCCTTGCTCCCCAACCTCTGAAGAGGGGGAAAGCCCGACCTGAGCCTGGTGGTCCCAAAATGCCCAAAAGAGGTGCATCTCATCTAGCTTTTGTTGATGTCATCCCCATGCTCCCAGCACCGGCATCACTGAGCTCAGCTTGGTGTCGCATCTGGTTTAGTCACAAATAACCTCAAAATCCTTTGAAGGGCATGGCTTCCCCTAAGCAGATTGTAGGACCTCCACCTACCTCTCCTCTACGTTTAAATCAGACTTCTCTGAATATATTACACCGCAGAGCCATATGTTCAGTGCCACTTCCCTTGGCATGTCACGTATTTCATCGGCTGTAGGCTTCCTGAGATATATGGACATTGCCAAGAAAGGGAGTGGTGGACGAGCCCTCCTCCTGCTGCAGTGAGGAATGTTTTCAGATGGCCGATGAGGAGAGCTGGGCTCTGAGTGGGTCAAATCCCATGCTTGAAGGCTGATATTGGGTTTCCCCTGAATTTTGCTCCATGGCTCCCTTTCTATAAATGCTGCAAGAACTTTTGGATTGCCCCTGCAATACTCTGCTTGGCAGGAAACCTCTGCAGCTTTCTGCAGATGTTCCCTGGTGCTCACTGAGCTCTTGGAGCTCCACATCTGCACCCCAGAAGGGCTTTTGCCACCCACAGCGGCAGGCAGGGGGCTCAGCTCTACTCCCCAGCTGTGCTGTGATAGCTCTTATAGGCACCCCCATGTCTGTGGGGTTTTCTGAGCATGCCCATCCCTGTTAATATCCAGCACCCCTGGTGTAGCCCTGTCCCACGCGGCATTTTTCATGGCTTTCGGTTTGCATTTCCATGTAACACTTGGCTGGATAAAGAAATTGGAGTGAGTCAGGCAAAAGGCACCGAGGGCATTAATAAGTTACTGCTGCCGTGGGGGGACAAACATGCTCCCTTCCCACCTAAGGAGAATGGGATTTGCTAAAAACCCACTGGGTTTCATCTTCGTTAATATTACCAGTCTCTCGATGGGTCGGTCAGGTGCCCAGCCCCATCCCGTGGTGGGGACTGTATCTCCCACCGCCTCCCGGTGCCACCACCATGGGACTATTCCCTCCTCGCTTCTGCCACCCAATTTTCTGCCTCCTTTCCCCCTGTCCCTGGTTTCTGCACCCTTCGGCTGTGGCTCCCTCCGCTTGGTGCCCAGGAGCAGCCCCGGCGCTGCCAGCCCTGCTGAGCGGGCGCCATTGAATGCAATTACGGGGCTGAAATGCACTTTTCTGTGAATGTGTTCCAGTGCTGGCTAATATACGCTCTGATATTGGCACCGCTTTTGCTAATATTCCTGCCAGCGAATTCTCTGCTCTGCTTGAATATTCATGGAAAGTGAATGCAAAGAGAGGCACAAGCCTAAATGAGGTGAGTTCATTTAAAAATTCAGGCTGAAAATTCAGAGGCTATTTCTTGCAGCACTCACCCAAGCGTTCGCTCTCGCACTCTATTAATTTGGGTCTGTGTTTCGGACTTCTGAGCAAATTTTCGGTGTTTCTCCCTCACTGCATCTGCAAACTCTTCCTCCCGCTCCCTTCCCAAGACCAGTAGCTTTGTATAAAAACAGCAGCTCTCCATGCTGAACTTTGCAGTCAAAGGATTTGTTTTCCCTGACTCTTTCTTACTTAAATTATTCTGCTTTCACCTCCCTGTGCATGGTTCAGAGCATGCTGTGGCTCTGTGCTGGGATTGAAATGATTCTTGCTTAGGCAAACTCTCATTTGAACTTGTCAAAGGAATTCAGTGTGTTTATAATTAAATGCCTATCACACCTTCTTTAACCTTGCTTACACAAAGTCAAAACACTAGAAAAGCCTGTAAGAGGCAGGAAAGGCTCATTTGCACCTTGAAATGCCCATGTTTTTGGAGATCAGTGCTGTCTGTATGGAACAAAACTATAAGCAACTTTCAAGTGCTTTTCTTCTGTAGCGCCTCTTTTACATATAGGATTTATGTCTGATTATATACTAACATGCAAAATTATATGAAAGCAGTCTAACGTATTAACTGCTCTACACACTTAGTGCATCTAACATGGCCCCATTAATCCTTCTAGTGTTTACCCATGTTCATTCTCCCCTTAATACAATAACACCCAACTGTATGACAGAAAAGAAGCGCTAACATGGCAGAGCCAGGCTTATGAAGCTCAGCCTGCGTCAGAACGGAGTTAATTAGTGTTTGCACGATGCTGCTTCTCAGCCGTGTGGCCGATGCCAGGCGCGGGGCTGCTGGCAAGCAGTAGGCCTCGCTGCTCTCCTCGTCTCCTCCTGGCAGGTGAAGTCCCATCTGGATGACTGCACGGCCTCGTCCTCGCTGTCGGACTCTGGGGTGGCTGGAACCACACTGAATCCTTGTGTCCACACTGATCTGGGGACGGAGCAAGACCCAGGTGTCCCCCCTAGGTACAGCTCTTCTGTAGTGTGGTTTCTGGGCCCCCTGGAAGCAGGAACCTCTGCAGTCATCTGTGGCCCAACCCTGGAAAGCTGTGAAATTTCCAATTACCGTGAAAAAAGGGTAGATAAGCATGTAATTCGCAGTCCAAATTGAATCAAGCTTCCTAGCAGGCTGTTCCCTCATCGCCACCTTATATCCACCGCCACTATCTCCCCTTTGTTTTTCTTTTTAATTTGCAACAGACATTATCCTTGTACTTAAAACTTGGTTAGTGGGTGGAAGGAAGGGTCCGTCTTCCTAATTTGATTTAAAGAAAGGCTTTGCTGTCGCTGGGCCCCAATACTCAGGCTTTGTTCAGGTCTCAGCACCCTGCCATGTGCATTGGCCGGGCTGCAGCTGGCTGGCTCCGGGCTGGCGCAGCAGAGGGAAGCAGGGAGCTTCGTTTGAGATCAGAACTGCCTTGGCTCAGGGTGAGGAGCCCTAAACCTGATGGTCAGAAAGCACTGCCGAGGGGTCAGAAAGCTCTGCTGAGGGGTCAGGGAGCTCTACCAGGGAGGTTGAGGAGGTCTGCTGAGGCGTTTGCATTACAAACGTGTTGACACCGCTGAGTGTAAAAAACAGTGGTAATATAAATGGCCCATTTCTTAAAAATCTCAGAGTCCATGGAGGGTCCTGTAGGGACCCTGCGCAGCTCAGTGATCGGGAAATGAGCCGGTATGTTGCACCTGCAGCGTCAGGCCGGTGAGGCTGGAGGCATGTACAGGCCACTGCAGCAGTGAGGCCTCCCTTAGCTCAGCACAAAAGACCCTGTCCCTCTCACCTGGGCTGAGTGCTCTTCCCAAGGCTTTCTGGTATTCACCGCCTGTCAATATTTAGCAAGCAGAACCCTACGCAGACCTTTTTTAATTCTACCCCAGTGTGAAGCTGTGGAAAATATTGAAACCGCAGGGATGGACAGGGAGCCCGCTCCCAACGCCGGGCTCGTCAGAAGAAGCACCGATCAATTATTTTTCTGTCTATGTGGCAATTGTTCCTAATTGCTGTCTCTGTTGCATGCTTTCTGGTTTCTAGCATGGCAAGTGGGAGGTTTGTGCTCGGCTTGAAAGGATGCAGGCTTTTAATGATCAGCTAAAGCTCCAGCGAGCTGGAAGTTCACAAAGCGGTGCCCTTATTTCTGATTTCCAGGGCAAAATTCTGTCTGTGGCTCCTGCAATTTAATAGCATGGGGAAGCTGCAGGTGGGTGGCGGATGGGGAGTGCTGCTGCCATCGGTTTGGGCTTTGAAGCAGGATTTGGGGCTGCTGGCCAAGCGTGGTGGGATGGCGCTTAGAGATCTGCGTGCAACAGGAGGAGGCTCGCCTGGGGAACTCGGCCTCCTGCTATACTCAGCAGGATCAGTCCCGCAGCCACCAGGATGCCCCTGGTGGTGCGTTAGAGATTTGAGGCAGCTGGAGGGGCTCCACGGCAGCCGCAGGATGCTCGTGCCTACAGCACCGCCAGCACAAGCACTGCGCAGCGAGACAGCCGGGTGGGATCGACGCCTCCTGCACTTATACTGGAGGCTTGGCTCTGCCCCAGCATTTGTGGAACAGCAGAAGAAACCTGGATCCTGCCACAACGTATGTTAAGCCCAGAGGAATTCAGCTTGGGCCAGGTGAAAGCGTGGCTTGGGGCTGCAGGAGGAGCAGGCCTGTGCCAGGTCACCCTGTCCCAATGTGGCCTTTGCTGGGAGAACAAGCGCCTTGGTGGGACAGCCTGGTGGGGCAGCTGGTGACGATGGCCATGGGTGGTGGTTGGGACAGGGCTCCTGATGGAGGCAGAGGGCTCCTCAGCTTGGGGCTGGGTTTGCAGAGAGCTGGAGGTGCCACCAAGACACCTCCTCCAGGCCTGGGTCTCATTCGGCTGGGCGGGTTCAGACGTTTTTCTTCAGCTGGTGGTGATCGCGGGACGGCAAGAGGCTGGGAAGGGCTCCTGCAGCTGCACGGCCCGATTTCCTGGTGCAGCTCCATGGAAATGGGGATGATTGTCTGGTATTAACTAGATGGGTTTTGATGGAGAGCTTTGATCCTGTCAGAGGAGACAGGAGAGTGATGGGAAGAGAAAAGAGCGCGACAAAGGGAGCGGGAGGTGAGGAGCGCTGCTGAGGTGCTTCTGGCAGACAGCGAGGAGGTAACGGGGCGGGGGGAGATGTTTCCCTCTGCTGCTTACATAGGCAGGGGGAGGACAGGGGGCTCAGGCTCCTTCTTAGGGTTTTCTCTCTCTCAGCCCCGCAATCACATTCCTGTGCTTTGGTTGCTATTCTGGGAGATGCCCCTGCGGGAAAAGGTCAGATTTGGGATGTGTTTGGAGCTGGGTGTCCCCCAGCACTGTTCCCTGAGAAGGAGCCTGATGTGCCCTGCATTGCTGGAGGTGTTGCCTCCTGAATGTCATTAATTATGGTAAATCGAGGCTGGAGGGTCTATGAAAAGCAGAACAAATGATGATGCTCCAGGTTAGTACCAGGTCCCAGCTTCCACCTTGCAAGCATCTGATTTCCATTGTTTTTCTAATAATAAAAAAAAGGCTGGTGATACCCAGGACATGGGGAAAGAGCCAGCAGGTCTCAGAGACTTGTGCTTTTATTGAATCCTCCCAAAATGATGCCTTCTCAGGTAGCTGCTGTGTGTGCAAATCATCGGGTGTGCAAATACCCCACGTGCTGAAGGATGAAAGAGCTGCAGGATGAAGCAAAACTTGTCTGAATCACATCAGTTTTGTAAACGTGACCCCGACACCTCCACACTTTAATACAGCTCTTCCAGCTCGCTGCTGGAGGTTTTGTAGTGGAGGCTGCTAAAAAGGGGGAAATTCTGGCATTATTTACAGTTAAAAAGATTGGGTTTGACACATTTATGGCTGAGATAGTAAATATGACTTACGGCAAATCAATTTGCCGCGTTCCACTGCGACACCGGCGCTGCCAGGGGTGTGATTGAGAACTGACAGGTCGAGTGCTGGAGGGCTGGGGGTGCATGGTGGGCTCAGCCTCCCCTGCCAGCCCCGCACCGTAACCTGCTTCTTGCACCCTGACGGGACCAAAGCCACTGCCAAAACGCCAAAAATGCTGAAATGCCAAAGTGACGAAATGCTGGGGCTCACCCACGGGAGGAGGATGCCGTGCTGGCATTTCCTCGGCTTTGCCAAACTTTCCCCCTGGTTTTTCCATCCCTTCCCCCTCTCCTCAGGGCCCGTCCGGGTTTCTGAAAGCAGAGATGCCGAAAACCGAATTTATGCTTCAAACAGAAATAATATAGATAAGGGGGGGAAGGGGGGAGTTAGAAAGGCAGCCTTACTTTTTATTTTATTTTTTTTTGCTGATGGCAAGTGGTAAGCATCTTTTATTTATGTATTCAGAGATCCGCCAACGTTATGTTTTTCTCCTGACTGATGCATCGGCTGCAATGACAGCTTACACCAAACCGGCTGTGCACGAGGCTTATTTACCCTCCACAGAAGGCTTCCCGAGATTGACAGTGAATTATTCTGCACCTTGAACTGCTACTCACTTAATGCAATGCAAATTTTGCCTCTTCATTAAAAAATGATTTTTAAAAATGTGCAAATTATTATTTTATTTTTTTTCAATGAAAGGGGCTAGAGGGTTTTCTTAGATGAAAAAAATCAAAAACAAAAACAAAATCCAAGAAACAACAAAACAAGCCTTCTTAAAAAAGTTTACTAGTTCTACTTTCCACCTGTCTTGCTATTGGCATGTAAATGCTAGGAGGGATTTGAGCAATGGCTGTGTGCCTTTTTCACTCCTCCTATTGCTGCTGGAAAAGCAATATTTGGGTTTTACAGGACTGAATGCCTGTGAGAATAGCCCCGTGCGTTTCCAGTGTCTTCTCTCCTTTTCTGGCTACACTTGTGAAACGTGAATTATCCACTTCTCTTGGAAACACTTTTTTGGGTCCTGATGGTGGAAACCAGAAATGGGCAAAGATGGAGGCACAAAATGGGACTGAAACGCTGGGGGTGCAGCTGGGAGGAGCTGCTCACGCTCAGGCACACGTGTGCATGGTGCACGTGTGTGTGTGTGCACACACGTGTGCCAGGGAGAGGCTCGTAGCAGCAGGAGAGTTGGTGCCGATGCCACCTTGCTCTCCCTGCCACGGCACAGCCTCGCTCCTGCTTCCAACCCAAATTTGAAACTACTTTGGCAAAAAAACATCCTAAATGAGGTTTTTAGCAGTGTGCAGTATGGAAGGCATCCAGGGTTGTGGTTTTCCAAGGTAACAGCCGAAGGAAAGGAAAAAAAAATAAAAAGGTAAGAGTGAGCTTTTGTTAAGTAATTAAAGAATTGATGCTTGCTGGAAAGCCCCAGGGCTGTGCTTCCGTGGCTGATCGGGAGCCTTTGTTTGCATGAGGCTGGTAAACAATTTGCAATTCTTGGCAATAACCTGAATTATGCAGAACAAAAAGGAAGTTGTAAATGATGTTTTCATATATTTATTTCAGGCCAGGGGAAGAAATGAGGGAGGGGGTTTCTGACAGCGGATGGCATTCACCGAGGTCAGCATGAGGATTCCCTTGCTTCTCTGGCTCTGTCCACAGGATGCGTTTCTGTAAATAAATAAAGTTCAGCAAGAGCAGAGAGCCCAGAATTAATCAGAGCCCGCGCTCCTTCCTTCAGAGCAGGTCTAGCCGGTGCTTTTCAAACAGCGGGGCTTGACGCACAAAACATTAATATGCTCCGTATGTATTCTGGCTGTACGCTTACAGCACAGAGATTTGCATGCTAAATCTATGCTCCTGGAGCCTGTACACCCACATCTTTAATTAAGCAATGCCCCACGTTTCTGCTGTATAGGATAAGTGAATATATGCAACTCTAATGCACAGGAGATAATTTTGTAATGATTTTTCTGTTTGTTTAACTGAGCAGGAAGTTAACTTTGTGGGTTAGCCTTACCGCAAGCTACATGTAGTTGGGAAAATAAATAAATAAGCCAGGCTGTGATTTCCCAGCTGGCACCAGCTGCCGAGACGGTGCTTGCAGCGGAGGGAAGGTGGATTATCCGGGGAGGCCGCATCGCTGCTCTCGTCCCCTCTCGGTTCTGCTGCATGGCTGCGGTTATCCCAACCATGGACAACATGGTTATACCAACCATGGCAGGTTGGTAGAGACCTCTAAGATCATCCAGTCCAACCTTTAACCGAGCACTGAAGTCCACAAGCCCATGGGGCATGGTCAGGGGAAAGGTGAAATTTGGAATAAAGGCAAGAAGTGCATCTAAAATACACATAGCATTGAGCCACCCTCTGAGGAGGGCAGTTCGTGGCCTGGGGCCAGGGAGCACCGGGCTCTTCAGAGGAGATGCCCCCAGGTGAGTCTTGGTTTTGAACACCATTGCCTCTGCCCAGACTGGGGCCAAGTGGCACTTGCTAATGGACGTGAACCCGCTGGTCTTTGTGAACCCGCAGAGGTTTTTTGTTGCTGCTGTTGTTCTGTTTTTTTGGTTAGACACAACCACTGAGAGTCATCACAAGCTCCTGGAAGAGACGCCCTTCCTCACCGCTCTGCGGAAAAGATCATCTGAATTAACATGAGCTTCTTGGCTATTAAACAGAAATTTTAAATGGGAAGAAAATTCTGCAGTGGCTGCTAAATTGTGTGTCAGCAGAAAGGGAGAAAAAGCAACGTGTGTCATTCCTATTATCATCTTGAAATACATCTTCCCTCTACATGCCATGACGGTGGATAATCCCCGATATGATGCCTGAATCACTAATATTTGCAGAGGCAGAATTCCTATTTCGGAAGACTTTTGTTCTGCATATCTTCCCTCCACCCCTGCAAATACAATTTCAGGTGAGAGCCCTGTTAAAGGGTGGGTTTGTTTGCGGTTGCGGGGTAAAGACAAGGAAATGGCATTGTGGAGAACCAGACCTTGAGTGTGCACGGCATTGTGTGTGGCACCGAAGAACCCCAGGACAAATCCCTTGCTCAGCAAAGCAGCCTCGGTGCTGATGAATCCCCCCCAGTGCCCCGTCCTGCTCCGCCTGGCAGACAGCAGGAGTACAAGGATGGCCAGGAGGAGAAATGTGTGCAGGGGAGGATGGTAGAGGGGAAAAAAAAAAAAAATAACAAGCTAATGATGCCGACATTTGTGCAGAGGTTAAAAATGAAGCAATAAAACCTTTACACAAACTTCTGCAGTCACACACTGCAGCTCAGAGCGGGGAATAAATAAGAAAAAGCACAACCCTTTTTGGGGCCGGGAAAAGTTGATAGAGCAATTACTTGCTCCTGGGCGCAGCGTGGCGAGCCGCAGCTTCAGCAGTGGCAGCATGAGACACGTGTCCCCATGGCATCCCCCTGGTGTCCCTGCAGCCCCAGAAACCATTCAAGGTTCCCTAAAGCCCCTGAAAGGTTTAGGCCGTGGCAGGCGAGCAGGAGGCCCCGGAGGGCTGGTGCTGGTGTCCTCATCCTTCCGGCCCCACGGCCTGTGTGTGTCTCCAGCAGCTCACAGCTCCCACGTCCCCAGCACCTTGCACTGTGGGCTCTGAGGCTGTGGAGCTGCCCACAAAGCTGAGTGTGGTCCCGGGCTGCTGGTGCCGCTGCGTGCCGAGCCGCTCTGCCAGCAAATGGACGATTTTGCATTCAGGATATTGACAAAACCTCCAACTCAATCAGCTTTCAGCAAAAAGGAAGAGAGCCTTATTCCCTGGGGGCAGCGAGGAAGGTAAAACCGGAGTGTATTTAAACCAAGGGTTCTTGGCAAGTGTACAGCTTGCCGCAGGGTCTGGCCCAATAACCTCGTTTGCTTCCCAGCCCCATTAAGCTCTGCCCTGGTGACCAGGAGCCCTGGTCCTTGTCCTTAGCTGCTGACCCAGCCTGGGGGGCTTCAGGGTGTAGGTTATTGTTAAAACTGGCTGGATCCTCCCACCCACGTCTCCCAGACCTGGCAGCAGTGAGCACACTTTCTCACTCAATTGCGGTTTCCAACCCTCTCCCCACCCTTTCCAAAAACTGACACCTTCCAGCACTGACTGCTATTAACAACAGAACAGCTGTTGCTGACCTGTGCGGCTTTTTCACATCCACTGTTGGCCTGGACTGAGCTGTCTGGGCTTTTTTAAGAGATGCTTTCATTTCTGAGGTCGGTTGTGCCATCCCAAGGAGCAGCGGAGGAGGCTGAGCAGCCTGGGACGTGGCGTGTGCCGGGGCTCTGCGGGGCTGGACCCTCCCCACAGAAATCCCACAGCGTGTGGCTGTACAAGGCCGGGAAAGGCTCTGTCAATGCGAGAGGGGAATTCCTGCCTGTGTGGCAGCCGTCGGAAGGGTAGGAAACGCGGTTATCTTTCAAATGGCTTTAAGTGGCTCAGCGTAATGGGACTGGTTTTATCCTTCTACTCTTTGCCTGGGGAGGTCTGAGCTTTATCCTGCCTCCTGAGCTCGAGAAATTCGTGTTGCTAACTTTCTGTTCTTTGGGCAGATTTCCTCCCCTTTGCTTGCCTCCAGGAGATGGTTGCCTTCACCTGTTCCTTACCCAGCACCATTTCACCCTGCTCTCCTCCCCCGCAGAGCTTCAGCCACTTGCGATGGAGGAGAGCAACGATAAAAAATGCTTTCCGAGCACAGTCCCTCTTCCTAAAGCTGATGCACCGGTGATCCTTCAGCTCTGCCTTCGCTTTGGCTGCTCTGCCACGAGGATGCTCTGCACTGGACTGGTCCAAAGCAGCTCTGCACCTTGCTGCTGGGCTGGGCCTGGGATTCCTACACCAAGAGGTTATCGGGGTGCTGGCGGAGAGCGGGGAACAGCTCGTGGGAAGGCAGCCGTGACTCCACATCGCATCTCCGGGGGCTTTCACGCTGTTCGCACCGCCACGAGGCTTTTCTCAGCTGCCTCTCTGACGAGAGGTGCCGAGGTAGTGTTACTCGATCAGCAAGTTTCCAAAGGCAGAGATGTGTTGGGAGGGCGGCTGTACCCCCCCACCCCCCCCGTGTCCCACACCCCTCAGCTGGGCTTTGTTCCTGTGAGCCGAGGGCAGCCCCTCCGGGGGATGTGCGTGTAAAGGACATCGGAGCGTGGCACGGCTCCCCGTGAAGCTGCTGAACTCGCCGTCTCCTTAGCTTAAGGCCTGGGTAAAGAACTAATTATTTGGACCTGAGCTTAAATCTGTTTCCACAAAGATGGATTTGTGACTCTTGACAGCTTCCCCCAGAGGATTGCAACCTCTTTTTTTTTTTTTTTTTTCCTCATGAACTTCTGCTGAGGTGTAAAATAACAACAATCTGGAGAGCTAAAATTGCTGAAGGATGGATTAAATTATAATGCAATCAGTCCGGAAGACCTTCTGTCTGCAAGCAGCAGCATCACACCATCCTGGCTGTGCAGGATTACCCCGGCTGGGCCAGCTGCTTTGTCTTCACCAGGAAACTGCATTTCTTGGGCAGGGAAATTACATTATCAGTCTCTGAGCGCGCTCCTTGGGAGCCTTGGCATTGCCCTGCCTGGACCAGAACTCACAGTGTGAAGAGCTGGATAAACCCTGAACAAAACCCACATCCAGGACAATGAATGTTTCGAGGTCTGCAGTGAATTCCCAGGCAAAGATTGCTTCCGACGTGCCATTTCTGCACACACTTTACATTGCAACTCAAGAAGCAAGTCTGAGGTCTGTGTGTGTGGTATCTGGCACAGCAGGGCCCCATCCCTTTGGAGACTTTGTCGACTTGTCCCAACAGGAGTGAGCCCCTGGGGTGTTTGTCACACGTGGGGCATTTGAAACCTTGGGCCCTGGCTTCATTTTCCAGCTGGGGCTTGGCAATCCCAGCTCCTGGTGGGACACTGCCAGGTTCTGGGCCGTAACCTCATAAGAAAGAAGCCGTTTCACAAGCGCCAAAGCAAGGAAAAGTCGGGGGCCTTCTAGCTGGCTGCAAATCCTGTTGGAAGTTTTTTCCTTGTTCAGGGCATATTTAAGGTCTCTTTGCCACAGTCTTTTTTTTTTGCCAGTTCGTGTATAAATTCTGTTTCAGCTGCTCCTTGAATGAAGCATTTGTAGGAGGTAACACTGACGAAGCTCCACTCTGGCCCTTTATTTTCCACAAAAGGTGCAGCGACTTAATTCCCTCGCCGACTGCGGCCAATTTAGCTGCTCCCCATCCGTGAGCTCAGCGAGGCAAGGCAGGAGCGTGGGGATGCAGGCAGAGCAAGGCGGCTGCTTCTTAAGAAATCCTGCTTAAAAAAGCATCTCCTTTCTGGATATGACGCTGTCCTGCCCCCTGCTCCATGCTCGGGCAGCAAAGAGCCTCAGCATTGTTCGGCTGCCTTTACTGGGGTGCTTTGGAAAGGTGACCCTGGAGGTCCCTGCACTAAGACACCCCAGCAGAAGGCAGGCTGAGCCTGGCTTTGGGCCTTTGGCTGCTCGTCTTTGTGGTTCTTACACATCGCAATGAAGATTTGCTCTTGAAAGGTTCCTCTCCTGCCTGGCCTGAAGTCTGTGGGCCTACCCCAGCATCCCCAGAGCAGGAGAGAGCCCGGACGACGGAGCCTGAACCCCCCCCTGCAGCGGGTGGCACGGCCGGGGCTGTCCCAGGGGCTGGGTGCTGTTTCCCATTTACACGAGGTCTCATTTACTGGTTCTTGGCTGAGCTGCTCCCCCCGTTGTGCCCCTGCGGACTGCCTCTGTGCCACCGGCTCCCTTCGGCAGCTGCAGCCGTGGGAGAACAAGCAGGAGGGACAAGCAGTGAACAGGACCAGGACAAATGGCAAACCAAGATGCTCGGTGAAATATTTAGCAAGCCATTTCGAGCAAGGCAAAGATTGTACCTCTTCTATTTATTATAAGGCTCAGAAGTGAGAGGCTACCTGCTTGCGGAGGGCTGAATATCTTCAGCAAAGCCGTGCCTTCTATTTTCTCATTTCTTCGAGTGAAGACATTAAAATGCTTTTGATCGGAGGCACTTAAACAGCAAAAGCCTGCCGTACAAGCATGTTTTGCTGCTCTGATGTACTTCAGAGCGTGTCTCGCCTGCGTGTGGTGGCCGTACAGGCGGGGCAGTGGCACCTCCTGCTCGCAGGCCCTGGGATGTCCCTTCCTCGGGAGCACGAGGTAATGCAGATTTCATGTCAGCCTTGTTTTGGGTCCCCAGAGCCAGCACGGCCACTGTGCTGAAGCGATGTCTGCTTGTTCTGGGACGGGTACTTGCTCCTGGCGGCACGTCTTTTACAAGGGCACAAATGTAATGTCAAAAGAAACCACTTTGATAATGTACTCAAAAGTTAAATATTTTATACAGTACTAGAGCAGTGCTATGTCTTGCCTTCGTGGCACACTTTGCTTTCTGTCTGGGGCTGGGGCTGAGCTCCTGCTCACCGCCTGGGCTGGCAACCTCCTGCCCCGAGCCGCTGCCCGTCCTCTGGCCCCGCTGGGCTCTGTTCAGGATCCCTCTCTGTCCCTGCAAAACGGTGAGAGCAACTCAGTCTCAGTTCCTGGAAAACACTGCATTCTGATCATGTGCTGGTTATTGTTTGAAGCTCTCAGGATCAATAGCGCTGTATTAAAGCAAGGAACTTGCTCCTTCTCGAGGTGCGGTGTGAAAGGAGTGTCCAAATGATAAATGCATCCTCATACAGCAGCCTACATACTTGGTGCAGGGACCTCGGCTGGGGAATGGCTGGCTGACAGGCCAGTTAGTTGTCAACTCAACAAGTATGGTGCCATGCCTGATTTGCACCTCCTGGTGCCCCAGCTGAGAGGTGGGGGCTCAGCCACCTCATTGTAGGCACGTCCGATGCAGCACACGCTCTGGAAGGCTGGGGCTGTTACCCACAGTTTTGGCAGTATATAAAATGCACCGGTCCTCTTTATGCAGCCAGCAAATTGCTTTCAACCAAAACCAGAGGACCTGCAAGGCACTGACCTCACTGCCTTACCAGTACGAGGCATCTCCAACAGTGCCTGGCACTGTTTTACCCCCGATTGGGAAAAGCTTTATGGGATGTCTCAAGCATCCCCACTTGGGCTGTGCCGTGAAGCCCCAGGCTGGGATGTCAAGCCCCTAAAGCAAAGGGTTTGCTCAGCAATACTGCTCAGTGCTGGGAGTGTATGCTTCAGGTGCATGTTGCTTAAATTTGGTCATGGCTAATACAACACACCTGCTCTGGCTCTGCCTTGAGTTTTGGCTCTGCCATCATCGGGGATGCAGCTTGCTGGTGTTTGTTTGCGCAGCGACACCCTTGGTTTGCACCAATGGGGCTGGGTATTGTGTGTGATCACTAAAACTGTATTTTTGCAGAGGGTTTTACATGCTCTTTGTATTACCTGGCAGTTAAATTCCAATCAATATGTTTTTCACAGAAGAGGATTAGTTATGTCACCTTTTGTACTCTAAGGTAACTCAAAGTACTTCATAAAGTAATGAGTTAGCTATAGATAGCACAGGTTAATGGCGTGGCCATTATGTACTCAGTGATAAAGCTTCCATGTGGCCTCGGATATTATAAATCTGGTTTATTAAGAATGGAAATATTGACAGAGATTGGATCCTTCCTTATTCCTCCTGCAGCTTCGCAGGGATTTTTGACAATCCACTTCTGGCAGCTTCCAGTACAGATAGAAAGAGACTTTAATCTCTCCGAGGAAAACTGCTATTTTGAACAACACGGCAGCTGATGCACACCGGGTGAGCGTTAACCCATTGATTTATATTTGCAAGCAAGTGTTGGGAGGCTAAAACCAAGCAAGGGTAATCATAAACCAGGGGGGCTGTGCTGATGCTGCCGTGGTAGGTTTGAGCTCTTTGAAATGCCGTGCGGCGTGGCCGGCTCATCTCTGCCCAGCCCCAGCATCGCCACTGCAGCTGCCCCAGCTCAGTTTAGCAACCATCGAGCAACAGGGGATGATCCCTCCATTATTATTTTTCTTTTTTGGCCAGATCTAGAGGCAGATTTTTAACAGTGCAAACAGCAAGCGAGCACCCAGAGATTTAATAACTACAAATGCTCTTGGTGGCAGCTGCTGCTTTCGGTTAAATTCCTGCACGAGCTGCAGGTCCCGCTGCCTGTGCAAGGCTCTCAGTCCCTGGCTGTGTGCAGCCAAATCCCCCACACAGGAGCTGAGATGCTGCTCCCGAAGGGGGGGGACGCAGCTGAGGCTGCTCACAGTGGCTTTGGCCACTCCGTCCCTGTCCCCACACGGACAGGTCCTGCCCTTTTCTGGTGCGCCTTGTGGTTATTTGACTTAGCACGTGAGCCTGTGCTGGCATTAAAAAAAAATCTCCCTAGCTCTAACAGCCTTTTTTTTTTTGGCCTTTCCCACTATTACCCATGTGTGCAATGCCCAGTTGTGCTGTCAGCCGCAGGGCAGGAGCACTGTCTGCTGCAGGCTGGACGTGGCAGTGCTCCCCTGACGATGCAGGAGGGACGGACAGCTTCCCCCTCGCTGCAGCTGGAACTGGCCCTGCCTGAAGCCAGCAGGATGATAACTAATGCAAACCCACGGCCTTGCTTGAAGTATTTTTTTTTTTTCTCCTCCATCCAGCCCCCTTAACTGAGTGTAGCTCGCCAAAGCTTCCAGGGTTTTCAAAAAAAAAAAAGCTTCAGGGTCACTTGAGTTAGGCTGGCTTAAAAACCACCTCTCCGAGAGGCAGATGAAAGATGTCAGCCGAGGCTTCCCTCTTCCCACGCCTCTTATCTCCATCCGGAGGGGCTGGATGATGGCACCAGGAGGCAGACCTGAGAGCAAGCCGTGGCCTTTCAGGAAAAACCCATCAATAGCAACTTCAGCACATTCGTTTTTACTTTTCAGCCCTGGCCTTTGCGTGAGGTCCCTGGCACCACTCCGGGTGCACGCTCTATGGCAGCCCGAGTGGCTGTGCCATGCGTGCCCATCACGGCTATGCTGTCCCCCAGGTGAATTTCTGCAAAACCATGAAAAAATCTGAATTGGGTTGAGTGGGAGGTGAGGGGGAGGCTGGTGCCTTGGTGAGGCCAGTCAGAGGCCTTGGCCATTGCTCAGAGCCACGGGCCCACCACCGGTTCCCTGCTCAGAAAAAAAAAAAAAAAAACACAACAAACATCGTAGCAAAAAACACAAACATTTTCTCATTAAAAAAGAAGGTGGGAAGGTGGGGAGGGAGAGGCAACAAGCGGGTGAGATGGATTGCGCTGTGGCGCTGAGATGAGTGTGGGGAAGCTGTACATTAATCATCGCGAGAGGGGAGGGGGAACAGAAGAGCTCCTACAGCTCTATCAGGAGAAAGCATTCGCTCTGGTAAACTGGTGTGGGTGGCCTGGATCAGGGCCTGCTCCCTGCTCCCTGCCTCCAATGCCTCCCCTCTGCACCCTGCACCCTCTGCTTGCACTGAAATTCGGGTCCGTGATGGGCCATTGGCTCTGTGCCCCCCCAGGATCTGCTGGGAGTGGGCAATGAGGTGGTCATGAATAAATCGTGAGCATCATTCGAGCGAGTGGAGGGAAGTGCCGGTGGGTGGGCAGGCATGGCGAGGCCCGTTCCCCTTTGCTAACCTCACTTCTCCCTATTTCCTTTCAGTTTATCCAGGCCTAAGAGAAATGCTGCTGCTCTGGCTAACGTGAGCACATGGTGTGTTGCTGCTGCTGCTGAGGCCGGAGGAGCCGTGCCGTTGGTATTTTAATGGGGTGGAGCAAGGCACTGCCTGGGGAGCTGCCTGGTTCCCACCGGTGTCCGTGTGTCCCATGTCCTGTGTGTCCCACAAGCACCTTGCTCCTCTGCAGCACTTCCTACCCTGCTTGCTCGGGGGATTGGTACCTAACTCAGCTGCACGTGGGGTCCCCTTCAATATGAATTTGTGCACAGATAAAATATAATAATAATAATAACAACAACAATTAATAACAATTAATAATAATAATAATAATAATAAAAAATCAATCAGCGATGTGCATGCCAGGGGACTGCCAAGGTAAGAGCACACAGCTGACGTGCTGGCTCACACACGTGAACTGAGAAAGTTTGCGTGACACAGAGAAAGTTTGGCCAGTGGTTAAAAAGAGGCATTTCATCCTCCTGACACTCCACCTGTCCTCACCTGGGGTCTGTTCTGACAGTGATATTGCATTAGAGTTTTGGGTAGATATTTTGTTGTCATGTAAAACTGCCTAATGTGTCTATTAACTTAGGCTTTGATTAAAAAATGCCTTTGATTTAAAGAGAATTGGAGAAAAAAGGGCCAGATAACTCAAGGGCTTTACTCCAGATAACAAAGAAAAGTTTTTTATTTTAGTTTATTGGGAAGAAATACACAAAAACCCTTTGTGCTTTGGCTTGATCTGAACAAAATTCTATTGCAAACTCTGGTGTTTGCCTCTGACTTGGGAGAGCTGTCCCCAAACCCATCTATAATAATATCTTTAATAATACTTGTTATTATTTTTAATTTTAGTTCAAAATTCAAGGGATTTAGAGGAGGGTGGCCATTTTCATCAGCTTAGTAAAGCTATCCTCATGGTCAAAGCTATGCATGCAGCTAAATCATTTTAGGAACAAGACTTTCTCCAGGCAGATAAAAGCCTAATAACAGGATGATGAGAGCACAGACTTCCACAGATAGCAGAAACTAATATTTGTGATGCAACAGTCTTGCATTATTCAGTAGTTAAAAATAATTCTAAGAAACAGAACAGCTTGAGAATTAGCAAAACCAGCAATAAAATATTCTTAGTTGACTCTGGGGGGAAGTAAATAGCTACGTACAGGATTTGTATTCATCTTAATGTTTATTAAAATGAGACAACGCTGCTTTCCACGTGCTTGCCTGCAACAGCTCCGCGCCGTGCTGGAACTGCTCGTCCTTCCCAGCCTGTACTCACCCCGGGGTGATGAAATGGGGAAAATGGTGGAATACGGACAGGGCAGGCAGAGGCCACCTGTCCCAACCCCTTAATGTGATGTCGAAGTGCTAAAATGCAAACACCTGGTGTCAAAGGAAATCACCACCACCCGTGCTCCCAAACAGGCTCAGAGGTGTGCAGCATTGTGGGACCCGCAGCCCACCATTTCAGGCACTGTCCTCACTGAAATAATCGCCCTGTGGGCAAGCCACGCTCCTTGCTTTAAGGAATGCAAACTTCCCAGCCCCCAGACAAGTGCAGAAGCACCCGGGGACTCCGAAAATACCATTGATGCCCATGCACATGGACCCAAACCTGCAGCCAGGCCACTCTTTATTGCCTCACTGCAAGAGGAAGTCTGTCATCAGCAAATGCAATTGGGTGGGCGTGGGGAAAAGTGAAATGGAACTGAAAAAAAAAAAAAAAAAGCAAGTGAGACTATTCAAAAGGGGGACTTTATTTTTATTACACTGGAGCCAGGCGCCAGTGCGCCAGTTCAGCTTTGATACACAATAAATCAGCAAAGCTGTTACTCAGTTTGGAAACCAAGATTGCAGTGGCACTAAAAACACATTGAAAACATTTACTTTCTTCCCTATTTTTTTTTCCCTCTTTTGATTTTGGTACAAAAATGGTACAAACAACAATACAAAATATTTGTGCTGTTGACGGTTACAAAAAATGGTTTTTGAACTCGGTTAACGGACGCAAACTGCTTTTGCGCTTCAGCGTGAATACAGCAGAACAGCAGAAGTCTTCCTCGAGAACAACCACAGTCATGCGGGCTGCTACACAGCTTCTCCATCGTTAAAGGAAACATGCAAAATCATAATTAAAAGAAAGTGCTCCAATTATACATCTATATGTCATCGTTGGTTTTTTCACCTATTTGATTTGTAGCTTCAAGCACTAACTACATTATGTACACATCATGGTGAGCAGTTGGGCATGGGGTTTGTGTGTACTTGAGATAACTTTGATTTTTTCCCCATGAAACTGAGTTAACTTTGCGTGGGAGACACCTACATTGTCTAGCTGCTGTTTTAAACATCATGTTCATCGTTACACAGCATTCCCCCCATTTTTTCACACTTACAATGAAGAGCTTCAAAAGACATCACAAATAAAAGTCCCGTATTTTACCTTAATATGTTTCTTGAGACTAAACAAAGTCGCAATCTTGGCATATTGTGTTGTACAGACCCTGCCTACCCTGCCCGCTACAGTTCTCCAACGCCTGGACGTTGACCCTATGCAAAGTGGGTGCAGGTGACACAGCCACCTCCTACAGCCCACTTACTGCTGGAGGGTGAATTCGGACCCGAGCGTCCCCAAAAGCCCATCCACAGAGGCTCAGGTGCCTGCTGCATGGATGTGAGCTCCCCGCCACCCCCTTACAACCATCAATGGCATCGCCTGGTCCAGCAAAAAAACAGGAAAAAACAAACAAACAGGAAAATGCAAAACTATAAGCATAACTATGAGTAGCACGTAGGACACCGATAACAGACTTGCCTATTTACTGTCATTAATTACCTGCTGAATTTCCTTGTTGCCTTGCAAAGCATTTCCGTGACAGATGCTTCTCCCTTTCTACAGGCTGCGTAATGATCAGACCGGGGCCGTGCCCCAGGTGGCCGCGGGCACAGCGGGGACCTAGGGCATGGATGGTCCTGGCTCAGAGATGGGCAAGCTTCATGCCGAGGAGGTGGGAGCCACATGAGGCATCACTGTCCCTGTCCCCATCCCTGTCCACATCCCCTAGACACTGCTGAGAGCCGCGGTACTGGCTCCCGACAGTGGTGTGAGGTATGGGTGGGAAATTGGGTGTAAAAATGCTATTTTGAGGGTGGGCTCACCTCCATCTGTCTGAAAGCAGTGCTCTTTCCCCCATCGTCTCCAGGTGGGCAAAAAGTGGGGGCTCCAATGTGTGGGCACCGCTTATTTCAATAGTTTCTTGAAGTCAATGCTTTGATTTATTTAATCAGAGAATAACCCTGTGTGGCCTGTAAGAAAAACCTATAAGTTTAGGGAAAGTTGGTGTTTCCCCACCTCGGCTCCTGGTAAGCTGCAGTCACCTCCAGCCATGAATAGCAATGCCACTTCTTCCATGGGACCCCTCAGATTGATGTATACTGCATTATCTTAGCTGGTTATAAAGTGTAATTAATATTAACAAGCAAAAAGCTTTGCAAAAAAGTGATCTATTTTCATTGCTCGATGTGCTGCTTGCTTACCTTCTGCCTGTTCCACTGCGAGGAAAGGGGCCAGACCCTGCAGCCATGCTTGTGGGACTGCAAAGGTGAGTGGTGGAGGGTGCGGGGAGGAGGAGGAGGAGGAGCAGGAGGAGGTCATCCTATGGAGGGACACTGAGCAAAACTGGGTCAAAAGATAATGAACTAGTTGGTTTGATTTATAGGCTTATGGGGTTGGAGTGGCTGGATTGCAAATGCTGCAGAAAAATATCCGCTGATTTTTTAAGAAAAGTTTCCAATGGAAGCAGGCTGATTTATTTTTAATCACTCTGACAGTTTTGTTTGACTTAGGTTGCATAAAATGTTCTTAAAATCCTGAACTGTTTAGACAAGCTGAAGTCTGACAGCGTCTCCCTCCTGGCCAGGGAGGGAGCTGCTCCTGTTTGCCATGCTAGAGGGGCGGCTGCCCCCTGCAGCCCTGGGTACGGCCCCTGGGCACACACCACGACCTGTAGGCCATCGCCCCGGCCAACAGCACACCAGGCATCAAGCACCAGGTGCTCTGGAGCCCACGTTCAGCTCCTGCTGGTATAGCCAGGTGCCCGCACAGCTCGGCATCCAGGCCAGCAGCACTGCGGGAAGCGGGTGCCATCGGCTCCTCCCGGCCTCCATCCGCCTCCTTGACCTGGTGGTGAGGTTACAGTGACGGGCACAGAGCACGGCCGTGACTGGGGAATTATTATTTATTATGCTGCTGCTGTGTCCGGGTGGCTTCAGAGGAGGTGCACACCCCAGTTGGTGCCGGCCTGCAGACAAGGGAAAGGCCCGAGGCAGCAGGAAGGGGAGACCAGAGGCTCAGGGGGAGCCCAGCAGCTGGAGGCCGGGAGCTGCCAGGCCTGCTGGAGGCTGGGGCAGAGGAGGGCAGCCAGGAGGAGGGGAAGGCTCACGGCAGAAGCAGGCCAAGACCTTCATGGTGGTTACATGAGACAACTGGGCGCCCAGCTCTGGAATAGAAATCTGCAAAGGGTTTTAGATACCTTCATAGAAACCTTCAATAGAAGGTTCAATAGAAACCTTCATGGGGATGGGGCGCGTGCTGCTCGCAGCTGTGTCCTCGCCTGGCTGCGGCCACTGCTCCCGGGTCTGCCGGGTCTGAGCCATCCATCGCCCCCGGGCCTCCTCCAGAAACTTGTCTGAGTGTGTGTTTGCTCTCTGGGCAGTGGAAGGACAAGTGACCGGGCGGCTAACTGACCGACCAAGAGAAAAAGAAAGATCGCATCTTCGGTAATTAATAACATACTGGTAACGTTTTGAGTCCCCTTGGGCAGACTTTTACCACATTCCACTTCATACAAGACACATTTCAAATGCTCGTTAATTTACAGAAACTGCATTTTATAGAAAATATGATACAGTGAAATATAAAATGCACTAGGAGCATTTCAAAAATCTATAGAGACGATCTTGCAGCCTAGTATACCCTCTGAAACAACGTCCACTCGTTACCGCAAGCTCTCTTCTCATTCTCGCGCTCTCTCGCGTGCACGCTCTCGCTCCCCCCGCCCCCCCGTTTAACTCTTAGCATTCAACTTGAGAATTAATCAAGATATCAAAAAAGCATGATTATCCCCTGGATAATCACCTTCCAGTACTGTGCACATTCTTGGATTTAAATGAAAATATATCTAAGCACTTTTACAATTTTTAGCGAACCCACTGCAAAATCGTCTGCAGAATATAAAACACAGGTAATCCAAGATTTCATAGCACATTAATTAAGTGGCTCATAATCCATTAAATGTGGTTTATATTACACATCCATGCAGTCTAAATCATTTTACAAACATTAGACAGAAACCCACTAGTCCAAATCAGTAAAGGAAAAA
The DNA here is from genome assembly GCF_013377495.2 of Cygnus atratus. Taxonomy (NCBI): domain Eukaryota; kingdom Metazoa; phylum Chordata; class Aves; order Anseriformes; family Anatidae; genus Cygnus; species Cygnus atratus. The sequence continues at coordinate 3,888,639 of NC_066377.1, forward strand.
TGTAATAAAAAAAGCTAATAACTATTTGTTATTGGTTAAACTGACCCTACATATAAACTAGGTAGTATGCTACCATTTATAATACTGATGTTGAATTATGCCTGGATGCTGCAAAACCTCTTGCTTGCTTGGCAATGCTTGAGCATATTAACCACAAGATACTTAACAGGCCCTCGTTGCACTTCTTCTCCAAAAAAAAACATTTACTACAGATAGCAGCGCCTACCCATCGAATATAAAGGACACACATTAGCTGAGTTACATGATGCTGTTGAGCTTTGGCTACTGATGCTCCAAGGCATTAATGTCATTCTAGGCTAGCTCCATACTTACGGATGGCAAAAGTGCTGATTGCCGGCTCCGGCCCCTCGCGTGCCCCAGCCCGCAGCGGGACAGTGACACGCGAGAGGCAACAGCATTGGCTTCGTGCCGACGGGCACCACCAGAGACGTGGGACAGCACCACGTAACCCAGCCGGTATTTACACCACTCGTGGGAGCCAAAACACGCCGATAGCATAAAAACAAACAAATGGGCCTTTGGTCATTTCACGATTTACTTGTAGGGTTTAGGCAAGGGCTGTTGGAGAGTTCTGTGGCAATAACCAAAGGCTTTATCAATGCTATAGTTCTATGCAGCTACATTGAGTGTGACCAGGTTACAGCAGAGCCCCCTAGTCGGTATTTTGCATCTGATAACACTGAATTATATACAACATGATGACTAGTTCACCACCTGCTGAGGCTTAAAGATGGCTGTTAAGATTTCCACTCAAAACATCTCCCACTCCCACCCCCCATCCTCTCCACCCCAGAGTGAGTCACCCCCTTAAAAAAAAAAAAAAAAAGGCAAAAAAGAAACAATCTCCACAGTTCCTTTTTGTTAACTCCTTCCCAGCTAGAACTGGCTTAGGGTCACAGGGAGTGCTGCCCAGGATGGTTGTATGTTTGTTTTCATCACTCCTGAGATTGAAGGGAATCTGATACATGCACCAAAAGGCACTTTCAAATATATATATATATATTTTAAAAACAGTGCTTCTGTTCTAAGAAATTCAAGTTAAGACAGAGTGCCTTTCACTCTCTTTAGTCATAAAGCAGATAAACGAGCAATATCCCAGCTGACATTAAAAAAAAACAAAAACAACAACAAAAAAACCTGCAGCAGAGACAAGTGTTCATGCGAGACAGCTCAATATTCTAAAAAAAAAATTGAAAAGAAAAAGGAAAAAAAAAAAAGAAACCTCCTAAATCACCACTGAAAATAACAATACAGTCAGCAGGGGATATTAATTAAAAAAGCTGCCACATCTGTACAGTTCTTGCTTCTGCATCGGCTCTTTTCGTTAACGTTGTCGTCTGTGGGTTTGTTTTTAATTGTTTTTATTTTCTTCTTCTTCTTCTCTCTTTTTTTTTTTTTAAATAAGTGAGGTCAGTTCAATCCTCCTCGCCTCCCCCGTACATGTCCGCCAGTTTCTTGAACCTGGGGCCCCAGTCGTTAAGGTAATCGTAGTCCTGGTCCCCGGAGCTGGAGGAGTTGAGGGAGCTGACGGAGCCGGCAGTGGAGCCGCTGCCCTCATAGTCGAAGACCAGCAGGGAATCGTAGGGGGGGGCCGTGGGGTCGTTGTCCGCCGCACGCAGGCCCTTGGGGTGGCAAACAGACGGTGTTAGTGCCCGCCGTGGGGTTTCACGGCTGGGAAAGGGTGCTGGGAGGGTTGGGATGCCTGCAGCAAAGCTAAAGGAGGGTGGTTGCTGCATGAGGGTCCTGGGGCTCCGAGCAAATGGGGGTACAATGCGCCCTCTGCTCTGCATCCAGCAGAGATGTAGGGTGTGAAACCCTGGGCAAGGGGTCCTGGAGGGGCTGAAAAGCATCACTGCTCCAGCTTGTGCTAAGTGAGTGTGGTGTGGGCAGCAGTCTGGGCCAGCACCAGAAATGGCCTCGGGATACGGAGAGAAAGAATTGCTTTGCTGCAGCCCAGCGCTGGGAAAAGCCGCGTGGAATAGACCTGCAATAACGAAACCTGATCTGCGCTCACACGTCCAGAAACTCCAGCCTCAGCGTGGGGAGATGGAGTCTGTCTTACTGCAGTGAACAGCAGCCAGAGCATGCACGAGAGTGAGCCTTCAAGTGCACGTATGTGCGTGAATGTGAGTGTGAAGGATGGGCAGGAACAAAGGAAGAAGGAATTTTAGGGAGGAAAATGAGAAAAAGCACAGCAGGAAATTGATATAATAATAGAAGTAAATCGCTATAACATTTATTTTTCTGACTTGCAGAATGGATGGTGGTTTTTGTCTCAGAGGAAATAATGCATTGATTGGCTTGTAACCACTCAATCACTCATTTTAATACTAAAAATGAGGTGAGATGCTAAATTGATAGATATTTGTACAAGTAGATAAAGGAACAGTAGTCTAACGTAAAATAAAGAAACCCTCTCTGATCTGTGATGAATCTCTGTGCTCTGCAAACTCTTTGAGGTTTTAGACCAAATAGAAAATATGCAGACTGATGAAATAATTGCAAGTCCAGAGCCACAAAAAGCACCTCTGGCTTTAGGCAAACCATCCGGCTGTCCGGCCACACGGCAAGGAAATTCCTCCTCTGTCCCCATCCAGGCAGTGTATTTACTGACAGCAACTGCAGCACTCAGAGCAATCAAAGGGAGAGCAGGAGCAGGTTATACTGCCTGGATGCTGAAAAGTGTGCTGTTTTTGATATCCACAAGCCAGAAATCTCGGGGTTTTTGTGTGCACTTTGGCTTTTATAGGCTTGGAGCCTTTCTTTGGCCAAGTCCTGCTTCCTTTGCTCATCGTAATCGTTCCCTGTGCTCTGATCAGACTTCTCGTGGGACGAATAGCATCACTTGGTCCATAAAGCAGCCAGGAAAATGTTGCACAGCTGATGCTAGCTGGCTGCTCAAGCTTTTAAGATGTGACACAGGACACCCTCAAGAACATACCTCATTTATAAAGTCACCAATATCCCCGGGATGGGGGATTACTGGTCTTATAGGATACTGCGGTTCAGCACCAATAGGCCTCTCATCCACCCTTCTGACTCCAGGTGCCTTGTTCAGCACGTGATCCATGGTCTCTGGCTGCTGGAGCTGGCTTAAATCGTAATCCTGTGACAAATGGAAATGCACGAAGTGAAACCAAGGGCATTTCATTCAGATCACCTACGCTCCTGACATCGCATCAACATACAAAGAAGTTGAGGGGGCTAATCTTTTCTCAGCTCAAGTTCAATGCCAAATCTTGTTCCTGGGTACGTAGCCTCTCTATCTAAATTACAGATGAACCTGACCTCTGAGTAGCTCATAAAATTGACTTCATAAGACTGTATCTTAAAACATAAGTTAAATCAAATATTTAAATACCTTTTGAATATTTAACACAGTGTCCAAATCTTTGGGATAAAAAATTAGCTTTGGTTTGCATGTGCCTAGATATGTGCATAAATTTTGGATGAAATACATAATATAACGTAAATACATAGTGTTGGTAGACATATTATTGCAATTACATTTGTACAGAAGTAAAAACATTAAAATGTGTACTGCATTTATGCATGTAGGCCTTTTAAAGTAATTATGTTCTTTCTGCTTGTGAAAAATCCCAGCAGAATAGGTCTCTATCAGGGAATGAGAACCAGGTAATATTCCATTAAAAATGTATTCATGTAGGTAATGGTGTTTTGCTGCTTTTCCTCTGCTGTTATTTTTAACGAATCCTTTCTAAAATATTTAAGCCTACAGTGTATTTGCCTGAAACCAGATACTTCAGCAAGTTTGAATGTTTATAACAGTACTTTGTTCTCCTGGTAAAACTGTTCTTGTGCTCAGATGGGGATGATTGAATCTCCAGGAGCAATATTTATAAATATCTTGTCAGTGACAAGAAAAAAGAAATGCTAATTGCAAGGATTTTTCTGTTGAATAAGAACTTTACAAATTTTGGGCGAAGTCCCTGCCTCGGATCCCTGCGGTGGCTCTTGCTACGCTCCCTCGCTTGCTTTTGGATGCTGGGGGGACCTCCAGGGCAGGACGTGCTGCGGTGGCTTGGTCAGTGCCAGCCACTGACCTCAGGACTCCCGGACACCAGCCCTGACCACTACATGGTCCATTTCAGCAAGCAAAAAGCTGTGACATGATGCAGAGACACATCGTTTGCATGAACAAAATATTTGAGAGTGTCCTGGGCTCTTCTGTTAGGTAGGAATAAAAGAAAAAAACAGTGACCTAAACACGAGAGGCCAAACTTTGGAATTTTAGCCAAGGAAATACATCCTTAGCAGAGGGACAGCACATCCCCAGAGTGCAGGCCAGGGATGTCCACATGCCACATCAGCAGTGCTGTCTGTAATAAGAAGCCGCCGCAGAAGAGCTGACATGTTCGGGCAGACGTGGCTGAGGGCTCTGTCCCCCAGCAAAGCTTTGCCATTATAAGCTCTGTGATGAGAAAGAAAATCCCCAAATGTATTTAGACATTTCTCACAAACTATGTCCAGAAATTAAAAGAAATTACAGGCACACCAGGGACAATTAAGAAAATACAGGGGAAGTCAAAAAAACCTTTATGCTCAAGCACATCAAGTCAAGTGCCTCCAGCCACAGGTCTGGGGTGGGCGGTAGCTGGTAGTTGGTTTTCATGAGATCTCTGAAGGGGTATGGGAAAATACATGACTTTAATGACCAAAACAGCAGAAATATTGTTCGAACATGACTGTCTATGGATTGATTTATAATCCATCCCCAGGAAGCTGGGCTGGGGATAGCAAAATCCATGTGGCACCGTGCTCCTGGCATGGTCCTGCTTGCACAGGAGCGTGTCCCAGAAACAAGCTGAAAGCCCTGGACCTAAGGTGGCTCTCATCAATGCCCATGTCATGCTGGGGAAGCCAATAAAGCCGCCTGGGCATAAACAAGGGGGGACACAGCCCTTTGCACATACACTAGTGAAAATAATGTGGTTTCTGCCTTTTTTTGAAAGTAGAGATTGCACAGCTATTCTGACCAAGACCTTCTCACCTGATCTTCTTCTCCACCTCCCTCTTCGTCATACTTCAGGATGTTGTCCCTCACGTCATCCTCGGGGTCGATCAGGAGCTGCTTGGTGTGGCGCTCCTTCTCCCGGCGTTTCATCCACACCACGAACAGCAGCACCATGGCTGTAAGAGTGAAGGAGCTGGGTGAGCTGGGATGTCCCAGGCTGCATGGGTCAGAGCGTGGTGGCACCTCCTAACACCTTGCCTGCGCTCTTCTGCTATGGAGGAGGCTGGCTGCTAGCTGAGGGGCACGTCCTCCGGGTTTATGCAGCCACCAGGAGAGGAAATAAATACCCCTTCTGGAGTAGAAGCCCCATTTTTGAAGACAAAGCATACACTGACATTAAAGGGTAATGATGTTTTGAATAATTTCCCATGCAAGAATCCTCTGCACACGTCAGCGTGTGCTGAACAAATGTTGAATGAACTGCATATGGCACAACTTACAGTGTAGATTGCAGGCCACGACGAGTTTGGGGGAGAAACTTCACTGACTGCTAGTAAGAGGAAAAAAATGTTATCCTCTTGCATGTTCTAATTTGTAAGGGAGAGATCAGTGAGAGCTGTAAATACTATGACAGGCCTCTACTCCAAACAGTTCTTTAAGCTCCATCACGAATGCTGATTGAGCTGAAGTAAAACACACAATCAAAGGAAAAGCAAAGGAAAAGCAAATGGCAAGTGTGAAAACAGCAGCTTCCTGAAGACATTTGATCTAAATCCTGAGTTTTCTACAAGAAGCATAAAATAAAAACAAAGGAAAAAGAGTTGCAGAGCTGCTGAGAAGCAAACAGGTACAGGCAAATGAACAACACCTTTGGTGGTGGTCTTGCCTGCGTGCACACTGATGTCAGCTCAGGTTGTGGGCCCTGGCCTTGGCAGACGTCCTGCCGAGCTGTCTGCGGTTTGCTAAGGAAGACTGATTTGGGGAGGCTGGGTAACACTGGGTCGTGTAATTCAATTTATACTCACTTTTTCTTTGGTAAATGAGGGTGGCTTTCTAAACTTCTAAAATCATATTAGCCAGGACAGGAGCATATGCATTTGACCATCGACTTGCAAAGCAGATCTATGATCACGGGAAACCCTTTCAGCTTTGCAGAAGGGAGAGCAAATCTGGTAACACACAGCAAACCTCTTCAGCCATCAGCATTTGCATGCCAGGCCCTGGCTAATCTCTCAGTACACTAACAGAGAGAAATGAAGAGTTCTTGCATCATGAGTAAGTTTTCCCAGCTTAAACAGCTTTACCCAAAGGGATCTGACTCCCTGCTCCGTAACCACCTTCTTCATATGGCCACGGCCCAGAGGCTGTGGGCTCTGTAAGACTTTCTCCAAGTAAGTTGCTTTGGGAACTTAACTTCCCACTAACGTAAAGCAACCAGACCATGTCTTCTTCAAGAACTTGTTGAGACTCTAGCTTTCATCCTCATCCTCAGTAGCTGCAAGACATGCAACAAAAAATGCAGCTACACCTCCTGGTGTCTGCTTTCCCCTCCGTTCTCCATCTGAGCTGTGATGGTGGCAATCAGCACAAGAAGGGAGAGACAGATGGACAGTGCAGGTGGGAATGGGTGGCTTGGCTTCATCTCACCAGGGTTAACCTTAACCATGCCAAATCAATGCAGCCAACACAAGGAAACCCAAGTAGGATGGAAGATCCCAGACCATCACTGTGCTTTTAGCTGCATGAGGACAACAAGTGGCTGCTGTTTTTCTGCCATCCCATATTTTGTTTCCCTTTGCTTCCTCCTGGAGCACGGAGGGCAAGCAGAGGAGAGTAGCTCGAGGCCTCCTGGACCATGGGGGCTCAGGCGGGCAGCCCAGCTGGTGGCCCCCGCCACAGGGGCAGGTGCGTTAGGTGGATCTGAGTTTTTCCTCCCAGCACCGAAGTGTTTATACCCAACAGGAATTCACTGAAGAGAGCAGAAGAGGACTGGACAGCTAATTACTGCCATTGTGTGCCAACTGGCTGCCATCCTTGCCTGCTAGCTAACAGAATTGTTTTCAGATAGTTCAGCATTTCTTTAATGCTTATCCTAGATCTATTCAAGAGACAAAAAAGAAAAGGAAAGAAAATGTAACTCTTATCTGCAATATAAAACCTCAGCTATTTAGCAGACTATTGAAGTCCTTTTCTCGTCTTTCCTTTTCAAGTCTCTCACAACAAGATACCTGCCTAGCCCACAAAGACAATATTATAATGGTTACCAGTTTTTTTTTCCTTTCTTTTTTTCAAATGCTACTTTTTCATGCACTTGTGGAAAAAACTGTGCCATTAACGCCTTTACAGCTACCTTGAAAAAAACCAAGACCTTGAAAGTGTCAATAGCGGACGTAGTGCACTCTCCTTCCTTTTATTCACTCTGCAGAATGGGAAGTGCTATTACTGCTGTTAGACCCATTTTCACTCTGCATGTAGTTTTTCTTGAAATCTATTGTCTTCACCCTTCACAATTTTTTATTGCATTGCTCTTCTCCTAAATGCGTTATTCGTGCAGCTAATACATCAGGTATTAGGAAGAAGAAAAAACCTTTGAGCAAAGGTAAAGGCAGAAACTTCCTTCACCTGAGCAACCTCAGATCTGTCCCCTTGCTGCTCCTTTCTTTTAAAGCCATCAAACTTTGACCTGCTGACTCTAAAATGGACAAATAGCACAAAAAAAACTATCTGCCTTTTTGCAGGCTTTTGTTCAGAGGTCACGATATAAAATAGATACAAAGGAGGCAAAACACTAGAAGGATGTAGCTGAAAAACTCCGCTCATCGCAAATTACATTTTTCATCACTGATACAGTGCTTTGCAGCTCTTGAAGATAAAAAAAAGTCAATTAGAATTACAATGAATGTAAAAATAAGCTTTTGTAATAAAACCCATAATTTAAAAAGGGATAATGTATCTGCGAATGAAAAGAGGAATCTCTTAAATCAAACGTCCTTCAGCTGATGTTAATTTCAGTCAATAGGATTTTCAACTGCTTAAATCATATTTTAGGACTGGATTTAAACGAGAGAAGCAAAAAAAAGTCCTGTGTTTTATCGCCTCTGGGACTTGTGGTGCAAACTTTTCCCGTGCCCTCATCTTCCATGAATGCAGAGTTAGGAACTGATCTTCCATGGGGTGGTGAAGCCTGCAGAGCATCAGTGCATAGGCTGAAGCATGCCTGCATGCCCTGCTGTAGAAAATGTGTTGGGAACTGATGAATGCCACTCCTTTTTCTAGGCGTGCAACTGCAGGTGCCTGCATTCACAACAAACGTGCATGGTGAGGGGACAGCCTCAAACATTTCGCTGCTGGGACGCCACATCCAAGGAAGGGCAGAAAGCGTGCATCAGAGCTGTGCACTGGGATGTCTGCACCTGCTCGGATGGGCTGGACGAGGAGTGGGGGACTGCACAGCCACAGGCACCAGCTTTGCTGCTCCCTCTCCAGACTGGTAGGGTAAATCAATTATATGACTGTGTGTTCCATCGCTGGCCCAGGAGGGTGGATGTTTGCCCAGAGATGACCCATTCTCTTAATGTACCATATCGTATCTGCATTAGGTGACATTTGTAGCATACGTTGCTCTGTCTGTTCTCTGTTTAAACACATTGGGGGTAAAAATTAAATGTGATTTAACACCATAACTCCCATTAGCTTTAATGGGAGTCCCATGGTTTCATCCTGTGTTTCTTGATGAATATTTACCTCATTGTTCATTTCAGCGCTCATTTTTATCTATCCCTACTGTGCCAACTCCTGCTTGAAGTTATAATGATATCATTTTTATTTTTAAATGTGCGCACAAATGGTTATTGGCAATGCTCATGAAAGCCCGGGACTAATAGCATTGCTGGGCAATCGGGAGGGCTGTGCCTCTGCCTTGGCTGACAGCACCCCCAGCCCTTGAGTGCTCCCCACAAACCGGGGAGATCTTTCCTCTGCAAACACTCACAATCCACCTCGATTCTCCAATCCCTTGCAATTTTACAAGCAATGGGAATAACTACCATTCTTTTTTTCCCTTTGGATTGAACAACTGGAAAATCACAGCTGTGCACTGGCTCCAGCAGGGACCAGCTGGACTCCCATAAGTGGTGCATCTGGAACTGGGAACCAGTATATCCACAGCCAGACAGGGACAGGCAGCGCCCTGAGATCTGTGGGGCATTCTGCCACAGGACTGGGGACAAGTCATTCAACTTTTTTTCTGCAGAACGTGGAGAATCGTATCACAATCACCACCTACAGAATGTTGTCAGATGCAAAGAATGTTTGTAAAGCTCCTGGAAGTCCTAGAAAGAGAAGTCTGGCACACGCAGTCCGTGCTCTAGCTCTCGCTTTGCTGGACACTGCACTGAAGGAGGTTCAAATGCAGATAAATGAATCCCCACCCACAGCACAAAGCTCACAGTTCTGCCCTTTTCATGGAGCTTGTGAAAAATAAAGCATATAATGGGACCAAGGGGAACAGGATGGGAAATGTGACGCTTTGCATCAGTGTCACCCCCTGCGGCACTTACTCAGTAAAATAATGATGCAGATCAGGATGGCTATGATGGCTCCTGTGCCCAGTCCCGCTGCAGCTACTGCCCCGATGGTGGTGCAGTCGCCGTTCTCATCACACGGGCACACCTTCACTTTGATCACGGATGTGTTGTACAGGGGGGGGTTTCCCGAGTCCGTCACAATGATTGGCACGTCGTATACACCGGCTTCCAGGTACATGATTCGTAAGCTGAGCTGGGCGTAATCGCCTGGAGAAACCAAGACAGACAGACAGACAGATGGCAGACACTGTGGGAACCCTGCAGCCATACTCACGCGGGCAGCGCTCCTCTGTTGGAGCAGTCTACGGAGTCCTGAAGAAGAGGCTGCCAATACCACACCTGGGCTGGGCAGCTTCAGACATCTGCCCCAACGCCCGGGTCAGCAGTCAGCCTGTGCTTTGTAAAATAACGCGTGTCTCCACCACCACACTAACATACCTTGGTGCCATTTGCAAACCCAACCGCATGCATTTAAAATGTGAGGAAATGCCAAAAATGAAGCACGAGTGGTGGTCCCCTGGTCTGGCCTGCACCTGGCCTCTCTGCAGGCTCTCTGCTCACCCACCCTCCCTCTCTGGGGCTTTTGGGAAGCCCAAAACCCATGAAGAACATGCTCAGCCACATAATCCTCCTCGTATTCCTTTCCATTGCAGCACCAGAGCTGGGGGCTCAGCCCCAAACTGCGAGGGCACAAGCCTGGCAGAAGGTGCCAGCCCTCAGCGAGAGGGAGCAGCTTTGAAGACAAAACCAGCCCTCAGGCTCCAGGATGTTTTCAATCCTCTGCTGAAACTACCAATCAGAGAAGCAATTAGGGCCAATTGTGGTTGCATGCTGCAATATAAAAATCCTTCACATACTGGTAATCTTCACACTTACCTAGCCCTCCTGGTTCCATGGTAAATTAAAAGGCTGCCTTTATGCAATTATGGTCAGAGAAATGAACATTGATCCTGATTGTGGCTTATGACAATTACACTGGAACATAAGGAAGACTGATAATAGCTTTTTTCCCCTTGGCCATTATGGATGATTTATACTCCGTTCAGTACTGATAACCGTTCATAATTATGAACTGCATTAAAAAAAGCCAAGTGCCAAGGCTCTTAGAGTTATGCTGCAGGTCTGATACAAATCATTTCTGATTAACTATCTTGTCTATAATGTCAGCTATAATGTGCTTTAAAAAATAAAAATCAGATAAAAAAGTAGGAAAGTTTGGAAGTTTGAAACCACACGTGGCCTCATTAGCAAATCAGAGTCCAAATGTCCTCAGGATTGCCTGCCCCATTTACCATTCAGCCGTGTTATGGTCCAGTTCTTCCTCACCGCAGATGGCACACTTGGCAGCTCGAAGACAAAGGGCCCAACGTTTGGATCGATGTCAGCATCTGCGGCTGTTATGTTGATGACATTCAGGTTTGGCTTTTCACAGATCTGTGCCTCCTTTGGCAGGAGCTCAGGAGCGTTATCGTTGATGTCGATTAGGTAGATCTGCAGCGTGCCAGTGCCGCTGGCTGGGGGTATACCTGAGCGGGAGAGGCAGAGCCGAACAAGAACCGATGACCATCACCTGGGAAGCAGCGGGTACAACAACACCATGGGCCAGCCCCCTCTCTGCCTTCCAATTTTGATAAATCAGGATTTTCTCCCTCCCTCCTTGGACCTTACTAGGGACATGCTGCACTTTCATGGTCCCTTGCTTTAAGAGGCATTATTAAAACTTCCCCAAGCCTCCTAATGGTGCTGTTTTTTGCTCCAGCAGAATGGGGAGGTTCAGCTCTGCAGATTTGTAGCCTACAGCAATGTCTTTAGTCAAATTCTAAAAATACAAGGAGGTGACGCCAGACTGTTAGTGTAAATTTTGGTAACTGCTGCTCTGAAGAGGAAAAAAACATCTGAAAAAATAGCTAAAAGGAGGAAGAAGAGGGCTTGGAAGAAAAAAATAGTGTAATCCTTTAGTCAACATTTACTGTGGCACTGGCTAGCCAGTTTGTAGATTAGCAGACTACTATGCTGCTTCAAAGAAAGTCCAGCTCTACAGCTTGTCCCATGGTCAGTCCTAGCTGTAGTGAAAGGTCCTTGCTCAAAGCCTACAGAGTGAGCCATCACCAAACATGTTGGGCTGCTACTAACCCATGGCAGCAACAGTACGTCCCAATATACAGTTCTTCAGCCTCTCTACATCTGTCCTAACCACCAGGGATGCCACAGCACAACAATTTTGGTCCTCTAATCTCTTGCTGGTGAAGACCCCCATTTGGCTGACTGGTGACCAGTTACACAAAGCAATGCCCTCCCTGGCATGAAAGGACAGCCTTTCCAGAAATGGTGTGGTATTTTTAAATTTTCTCCCCATGCATACATCCAGCAGCTCTGCTCAGGCTTGCCCACTGCCTCCCTTCCCAGGCAGCTTTCCTTCAGCAATTCTTTTTTAAGTTTGTATTTTTAACTCTGGCTCTTCGTCCCAGTGCCAGATACAAAGCTACACAAACCATCCCCTCACTAGACTTTCAAACATTGCTTCTGCATCCATGGGCTTTCCTGCCTATATTCCTCTCCTTTCTGCTTCCTTTTTTAAAGGAGCCTTGAAAATGCTGAAGGAGCCCTGGAAATCCTTCTTTCATGGTTCCTACATTAGCTCTTCACTCATTGATCTCACCCTTTCATCTTGTAAGCACTGGGTAGGTCTCCCTCTAAAACAACATCTTTGATCAGCCTTGAAAGTTTCTGGAGAGACAGACAGCTCACCAGGATACCGGGGCTGAACAAGAAAAGAGACTTCTGGGACCAAGAAAAGTGATTGCGCTATTTTCATGTTACCTAGAGTATCTTCTGGGATGAATGCAAGGCCCCCACACATCCACAGCTTCTGAGATAGGTTGAAAGCAAACTAGCAGTCCTGAGAGACACTAACTTGCATGTGGCTGAAATACCCTACAATCTCTTCACATACAAATGCAGTTTTGTGTGGGTGTCTGGGTATTGCTGTGTTCAGGTTCTGGGTATTTTTGGTTCTTCGTGTTCCTGAGTGCAGCTCTGGGGCAGGCTCAGGAAAAATAATAAAATAATAATAATAAAAAAAACAAGCAAAATTTTAATGTCCGATTATTGCAAACCATGTAACATTTCATATAGTTTCAGCTGTCTTATGTGGAGAGAGCAAAGGTGTGGACAGAGCAGGTACTGATGTATTACAAAGGATCCTTGGACTTTATGCCGAAGAGAAGTAAACTAGAACAATGCTACTGGCTTCAGTGGAGAACTTGGTTCATTGCCTGGAATTAAGATTGAAATAGTAACGAGAGTATTTTTTTTTTAAAACAGGGAACATACCACTGCTACCTCTACACTTAACTGCTGTATTCCAGGGAGTATTTGGCTAAACTGCTTATTTATCACATACTGAAAACAGCAAAAAGAACTTAAGGAAACAAGATGTTGCTGCTGCAAGAAAGAAAGAAAAATCCCCACCAAAACACCCAAACCAAAGCCTTTCTTTGATGAGTACATGATGCCGGAGAAGCTGGAACTTGGGAGAAATGTGAAAAGAGTCTGTTAGTCTAGATGAAACTTTTGCTGTTATCCTAAGCACTCCAGACAGAATTTTAAATAAGGTGTTGCTTTATGTGCATTTTAACAACTGCAATATACCAGTGATAGATTAATTTTTCAGAAAAAGAGATTTATCTAGGTCCTCACTTTCTGAGCTGCGGAATGATAGATGTGGAGGTGCTGATGCTGAAATGCATCAGCACCGAATCCAGGGAAAGGGGTTAACTCCACATCACCTTGTACTAAGTGCCCTGGCTTTGCGAGGTCTGATGCTGAGGATTAGTTTGATGGGTTCAAGCTCTACCACTGCTCTTGTGTATAGCCTCAGCCAACTCATTTGATCTGCTTTTCCCTGAGAATCTTGCAGACAAACGATGCCAGAACTCATGGGGCTATTTTGGATTTCACTGCCCCAGCTGCCTTCACAGGGAGGAAGGTTAGGATGGGACCACACCAGCCCTACCACTGATAGCACCAAGGCGGAGTAAAATTTGCTGCTTGGTACTGCTGCTTAGCACCCAAACTCTTCCATGACTTTGCCTTGCCCCAGTGACTCAAGATGCAATGACTGAAGTGAAGCTGGAAAATCCCAAACGACCAAGATTTTGTTAGCCCTGAAAGCATCCCCATATCTACTTAGAACAGACACGGCACCTGCCAGCCTGAGGGATGGCAACAGCTAACACAGAAACCAGCCTGAAAGCACCTACAGGGTATGAACAACACACTTAGGTGCCCACAGCCAAGCCTAGACTTAATTCTGTTGCTGAAGCATAACTCAGGTTTGGTTTGAGCACCCAGCACCCCGAGGGGAAAGGCGAGGGTGGGAAAGTGGGAAGAAGGCCTTCTGCTTGCCCAGGGAAGCTGCTGCGGCAGCAGTGGACTGCTTGTCCTTGAGTGAGGCCAGCGCTGAGGTTCACAGTGCTAATTTGGCCAGAAGTGCTGTGTGATCTTTAATGAGTAGAGAAGATCAAGCCTTAACTTCTCCGTGAGAAGATCTGTATTGGTCTCGGTGACTTTGATAATAAACTACACCAGCATCCAGATGCTCTGATGATGACTGGACATTTCAGAAATGGTAACAGACAGAGAGAGACTAGAGCTGATGACAGATAGACACCTTTCATGAAAGCCATAGCAGTTCAATGAATTGGCTTATTTTTAATACCCTCCTGCCATCCCCTGCAATTATTTCTGGTTTCCCGATGGAAGGCTTCCTGAATGCTCTGATCAGTGCCTTTGGGACGATTACCAGGACCGGTGTGTTCAACAGCCCTTGGAGATCACATCCCTTTGATATTTTTTTAAGTTCAGGCTACACCACTACACTGAACTCCCCAAATCGATTTTCCATTTGCCCTCCCTTTCCCTTAATAACACTCTCTGTATACTGTGCACATTTAATTTACTCCAGCAATTTCCCTTCCCACTTTCACATTTTTGACCATAAAAACCTGGGAAAAAGATAACTTATACTGACAACTCTGTCAGGGCATCATTTCTCTTAATGCATCACATTAGAGTCTTATTGAAGCATGAACAATGTGAAGCCTGGGCTCACCGTTGTCAGCCGCCAAGAATGTGGCCTCGTAGACATTATTCTTAATGTAGTCTGACTCTCGATCAAGGACAGCAGCGGTAGTGATCTGACCATTTGTGGCATTAATGTTCAGCCAGTTTGCAGGATCTGACAGCTTAGAGTATCTACAGAGAAAGGAAATAAATACATGGCAGTCTTTTCACCGACATATCCTTAATATTGCTTGAAATAAGGTTTTTCTGGACTCCTGACCCATGATTCAAAGGACCTTTAGATAACTGGTTTTGTTGACAAACAAAATGCTAATTGAGTATCCGGTTTTTGACCTCTACAATTATTCAATTTTTCTATTTCTTTCATTTTAAAGGTTTTCCTTTCTGCTAAGTGCCACTTACATGCCAGCTTCCTCCTACTGGGAGTGGATGTAGCCTGAGGACTCTGCAGCCAAGAAGAAACGGGGTCTGCAATGACCACTGCATATGTTTGCCTGAGTTAGAGGACAGATTCCTGCTCTTTCTCTTATATTGCTCTTCCTAAAATAGCTCGTGCTCTAAATCCATGGACATTCTTGTTTTCTGCCGCTCACAAATAAACAACAGGTTGGGAAATACCATGTGGGAAGAATGGCAGTTTTCAGATGTGTTAAATATTGTTTTGGCCACACCACTCCTTCATATCAGAATCACATCCTCAGGAGTATAACGGGAACTCACAGCTCTATTAAGGCATGGACCAAAGGGTGAAGTCTCTCCTGAAATATTTTATACGGCTTTGAAACAGCAGGTGAGGTGATGCTATGCACAAGGGAGGTTTGCAAAGAGCAGCAACAAGGATATGGCTGGAAGGGCCAAGGGACACATTAGTAAGAGCTCTCCCCATGGGCAGCGACATGGGCTATGAGCAAGAACAGACGCATGAAAACAGAGCCCTTATTTGACACCAGTGATCTCAGGATCAACAAAGTCCAAAAGCACAAAGAGAAGCCTTTTGTGGGACCAGGGAATGGAGAGGATGTTGGTGATTTTTGCCCACAGAGACAATCTACTTTCTGGACCAACATATTCTGTTTACCTTTCTCACTTGCTTACTTTTTTGCTTCTATTTGCTTCCTTGCTTTGGATTTCTACCTCTGTTTTATAAGACTTGAGTTAAGATGGACACTTATCACCTGTGGTTCAACTGGAAGCTAATAAATGGCCATGCTATAAATCACTGAAATAAGCACACAAAAGATGAGCTTATTTTATGAGTAACTCAGACCTGCTGATAGTTTGATATTATTTTTTTTGTCTTTAGATATGCAAGCAGGAGAACCTCCAGCTGCTGGTGAGTAACCATTTCCAGAAATGGGCCATTTGAAGCTGAAACTCAAAGTGAAACTTGAGATGCGTGAATCCATGTGAGCAGAAAAGCAACAGCACAGCTGCACAAGCCCCTGCCAAAGGAAAAAATTACATTTCATGGAGCTAGACTCTTTGGGATGTTTTCATTTCTTTTTAATATCATTGCTGTAAGTCTCTTGCCCTTTCACTGCTAAATGACCAGGGATCCTGTTTCAAAGCTGGCTTTGTGAATGCATCTGTGGCTAATGAGGATAACTTGAGGTGTGACATTGGCCATGCCAAGCTGTGCCTTACTGGAGATGCTCCTGCTTCCTTACCCTGTATTTGTAAAAACTCTACTTTATCAAAGACTATTTAAAGCACAGCTCTGAAAACAGTGTGCAAGGCTATAACAGCTGGACCATCTCTCTGAGAACTGCTCACCGTGGATCCATAGGCTTAGCTTTTAGGGTATCTTTTTTTTCCTAATTTACCAGTGCCAATGATGAAGGAAAAACAAAGTACCTTTGGATAGCTACGGGACACTAGCAGCATCCTGCTGCCTCTTGCAAAGCCTTGGCATCAGGCTGCCCTGATGAAAAGGTGGTAAGAGAGACTGTGCTTTTGTTTGGAAACAAAGCGCTCCTGGATTCACAAAACATGTGTCCTGGGAGCATTAGGAAAGATCAGCTCAAGTAATTTGCTGTTCGTATTTACAGCAAGTCTTACAAGAGCCTGCACAGGCACTGTGCGATCCCAGGAAGGGCTCAGCAGAGCCAGTCCTCTCCCCTGAAATGGTGGATGCTCATTCGGGCTTACAGAGCGACCACCTCCGGATCAGGGGAGCATTCAGCCAGAAAGGAACTGCTCTCTCCTGCGAAGAACCAGACTTACTAAGGACATCAGGGAAATAAAGACCCTTCAAAGGCCAGTATTTCAAGAATAAAAGAAAAACTGGCTTGTTAGTTAGGAGGGTCTCTCTCCTTAGAAGTCGCAATACCTGTCTAAAGACAACAAGACGAGGCAGTGAATAAACAACCATTTTCTAGACCAGGCAGTGCTGTGGCAGGTGAAATATTTCAAACTCTTCCTGACACAAAATGTCACAACTGATGTAGGTTTAAGAGGCCTCTGCTGTGGTCACATAGTATGCTCACACTGTGCTTTCAAAGCCAGGCTGAAGCTAAACCCTCCATAAGCAACACCAGACATAATGAAAAATCCCAGTCATTGCACGTGGAAATCTAGCCCTAGCCCCTTCTGTGCCTCAGTTTCCCCTCTGTAAAACAGAAATAACAAAGCTATCTTTTCCCATATTGTGTTTATGAACTGCAAAATCAACACAGGTCAACAATTTTATGACAAGGTAGAGAAAAAACATTTCATACAGTGCAGCTCTGATCCCTGTCTTTGTAACGACACAGGGACCCCTGCTAGTTACTGAATTCACTAGAAGCTGAGAACTGCCCCTTTGCCATCCAGTAACACAGGATCCCGTTCTGCCTGCCCTCCTGGACCAGAGCCTGGCTCTTAGAGGGAGGATCGGGTGTTTACCAGCTTGTGGGGTGTTCTGCGAGCACTCAACTGGGGCTGTAAGTACCTGTAAGGCATTTAACTGATACCACATCAGTTAGTTCATAAATTCGATTTCAGCTCCTACTGAAATTCCCCCTGTGTACGCGAGCTCCTGTGGCTGCCTGGTCTCCCACCTTACTGCTTGCTGCATGAAGCGATCAGGATCCACAGCGGAAAACGTTGTCAGGACCGTCCCTGTGGGCACTCCTTCCTCCAGTCTGATCAGCTTGTGGTTTGTTGGGAAATACGGTGCTTCGTTGACGTCTGTAACTGAAATGGTGACTCCTGCTGTCGACTGGAAGGACATCTGGATTCCACTGGCCAGGGGAGCTTGGTTTGATACCATCACTGTCAGCATGAAAGCTCTGTTCATCTCGTAATCGACTGCCTAAAACAAACAAATAAGCAAGAATTGAGCCAAGCGGAGAACAAATTCTACCTTCTGGCTGAAAGCTGCAAGATTTAGATGGCGGATGACATCAAAGTCATTGCCTCATCCCATTTCCTTCTGAGCCCAGTTCTTTTGAACGGGTTCAATCCAGTGAGGATTTGGCCTTCCAGTATTTGGAGGACCAAATAGTTAAAAACCCACAAAGTAAAAATTGCAAACACCAGGGAGGATTTGTGTTGTGTTTTGCTCCAGTGCTCTGTGCTTTCCAGAACAGAAGCTGCCGGTGCTAGTTTAGCACTGGATGAACAAATCCACCGAGGGCTGCCATAAATGCAACAGGCAGAGCCTGGTCAGAGGAACCGGACCAGTACTTAACGGTTCTGTTAGCACTTAAAGCTGCTGACTAAGTAGCCATGACAGTCTAGGTGGATCCACGAGCCTGAATTGCTTTTCATTTTTCCTCTTAAGTGAGATTATAAGCAAAGGTTGAGCTGCAAGGAACCATGCCTGGTCCTGCTGCTCAGGCGGCCCTTCCAGTGGGACCTCTCGTCCTTTTGCCTTGTGATCTCTGGAGGTTGCCCTCAGGCTTGCACACTTGTTGGGTGGCCACAGATCTCTTTCAAAATGCACATAAAGGTGATGTGCCTTAGGAGCCAGAAGGAGTGAAAAGCCTTTGCTGGCACAACTGACTGAACTGCAGTATAATAATAATTTCTAACCCATCCCACTAATTATTATGAGGGAAGTCACTAATCATCTGCCAGGGACGCTTGAGTTATGCAGGATCACACCTCTGTTTCTTAAAAAGTGCTTTGCTGTAATTTACGAATTTAGAAGCGTAACATCTCCTCAGTGCTGAGTCTGCAAGGCGTACCCTCACTGGTGTAAAACGCCGTAGTTACACTGACTTTGCTACAGCTATCCTGATTTACATCAGCAGGAGCTGGCTTCCCTGTTCTGTTTAAAATACAGTATTATCAGGAGAGAAATCAAATCATAGGAGGCTACAAGAGAGAAACAAATTTCAGGGGCAAAAGGTAAAACAGTGGAATCTCTATTCAATTGAAGTGCAAACGTTCCTATTGCTAAACGGTTTCCTGACAGGCAGGGCCAACATTTAATAAATAAAAGGAAGCATAAAGATTCCCAATACACCCACCAGCACTGACTCATGGACTTCTACCGCATTCAAAAAAGATGCATGGTAAAAGTTCCCATTTAAACAGTATTCACGGCCTTGAAACAATTTGACTCATGCATTTCCTCAATTTCTTTCATGTGCCTCTAATTTATATTCCTCCATTCTTTATTTTTTTAACGTGTGCTGGCCTGTTTGTTAACCTTGCCCACAGTCTGCACCCAGTCCCTGCAGGGGCTCTGCTGGGGCAGGCTGGGCAGCACCCAGGGGCTGATCTGAGCAGCCTCTTTTGTCTCTTTTCTGGGAAGTCCAAAACCAGGGATGCAGAAACGCAGCACAGGGACTGGACAGCCCATTTACTTCTCTCCCTGCTGTGCCCGGTAGGGTCCCGTTTCACATCTTTTCTTTTCTCTGAAACATTTGCCTGTAATTCCCCTCCTTCATGCCCATCTCCTACCCAGATGCAGCAGAGTGAAGCCGAGGGCTTGCCACGTGTCTTCCTTTACTCAAGGTACTTTTAACTAAAGGGAACAAATTTGCCTTATGTTATTGTTGAAGCAAATAATAACTGAAGCTTTGGAAGCATCTCCATTATAAATTCACAGCTCTGATCCATGCAGAGTTTATAATAACATTTTACTCAGCTGGCTGCCACAGGGCAGCCACTGCTGCTCTTGGAGATTGTTTCCAGACTGCGATGTCTCAGCTGTGTGCGAAGTTACTCTCTCCTTGATCAAGGCTTTCTTTGAAGATTAGGGTCTTGCACAGATATGGAAATGGTTTAGAAAAGGCATGAACAGAAAAAGGAAATGCTACGCTTTTGGTGATTGGGCTGGAGCAGCAGATGAAGTTTTGCTGAGAGAAGCTGCAGAACAGCCATCATGAGCATTGTGTGAACTCCAAAGGGCTTCTTGGTCTGGAAGCATTTCTGGCCCCGAACTGCTGCCGGAAGGGTGGGTTTCTCCACGACATGCCCTTCTCTGCACTGTGTCTGCCACTGCTGCAGCCTAAACACAAACCCCTTTGCTTGCAGTCATGGGGACTGTGTTATTACCTGTGTTTTCAGCCTATACAAGGGATTAAAACAGCAAGGGACTGCTCCCACGCCACGAAGAGCAAGCTCTGGCTGGCCACCCAGTTTGGTGTGCATACATTCCCCTAACCTTTAAGCATATTCACTTATTAACGGAGAACAAAATATTTCAAAGAAGAAGGTGGAATCCTAAGAGTCTTCCCTTCTTCACCATGAAAATTTAATCACAAGCATTTTCACTTATTCTCCTTGCTGAAAATACACCAAAAAACCTCTCGGCTTGATAAGGGTAAGAAACTCTGGGCAGCCAGGGGGATAAGGTGAGGTTATACAGTGAAGACATTCAATGCAATTTCAAGCTCTGAGCTCAGCTTGACAAGATGGGATTTTCGGGTGGTTCTTTGCATTGTGATCACTGTGGGTTACACAGCAGTGGAAAGTCAACAGCAGCATCAGTGGTGCCTTGACAAATCTGCCCTGCTTTTTGCTTGCAAGTTCTGAATAAGGGACGGTTCATTATGCAAAAGTTCTTGTGTGGCAGCGATGATCTTGTAAATCCCGTTCTTCACTTTGATGTGGCTTTAAACTACAGTCGTGACACTTTGCTAGATTAAGACTAAGGAGTCCTCCCCTGCTTTCAGTCATAGTGTTGGCATTTTGATTTCAGACTGGCTGCTGATGTCAACAAAAGTTAAATTGTTCCATTTTACTCTGTTGAATGTTTTCTGTTTAAGCAGAAAACACGTACACATGGATATGTGCATACTTACACGCATAAATGCATCCATACACATGCATGTCCAGAAATAACTGCTAGTCCTGAAGATGTTTTGTAACGTTGCAGCAGATAAGGCTGTCAAATGTCATTACAGAGCAATAAAGAGTGATAAATACAAGAACCCTGCTGAAATATCATCTAGCAGGTAAGATGATGTCTTCCTTAAAGTTTCAGCAAAGTGGCATCTGCAGACACACACACATTGCCTAGGGGCCAGGGAGCAGGACAAACTTACGCGCTCACATGTTCCCACCAGTGTAACCTCATTGGCATTTCCCTGGTGCCATTTTTTCTCATACCCAAACTGTAAGTAGTAAGAACGACTGCAACTTATTAGCCACAAGGGAGTGGGGCTCTTTTTTTCAACACGGAGGTATTCCTTGATCAGGTTGCTCTCTAAACATCAGCGTTCCATCCTAAGTAGTTGATTACAACTTTTTGTTAGGTAAGGCCAGGCTTGTCAGAAGATGCAGCCTTTGTCCATCCCAGCATGTATTATCCATTTCAGGAGCAGCGCATGGCGCGTGCAGTGCAAGGCCCTGCTGATCACAGCAGCCTACTCGTGATGCCTTCACTTTCTTGGTAGTCAGTGGGAGCATCCATAGGCATCTTATCTGGGAAGAGATTCAGGGAATGTTGAATGAACCTGGTTAGTTTCTGACCGTGTGTAATTACTGCAGAAGCATTCATTGCCGGAGCTGCTGGTCTGAGTAACTGAGGGGGAGCAAACTCTCAAACGATGATAAAGGCATGTTCTCTGGAAGCAATAAAAGAAACAGAATTTGATACTTGTGGAAATACCTGGAGGGTCTGTGATCTCCTAATGTGAAAGGCAATGGATGGAGGAAAGAAGGAGTAGTGAATATTTACAGTCTTTGTTCTCAGAGCCTTTGGACAAGATCCTCTGATGACTTAACATGTGGAGCAGCCTTCACTGAGGACGTGGTCCACACTGTGTGTTTATTGCTTGATACTAGGAAAGGAACATTTCTCCAGCTTTTTTATTTTTTATTTTTTTTTACGAATAGCTCAGAGGAAAAAAAGAGGAATATCTTCTCTCTCCTTCCCTTCTGTTACCAAGAAATTCTCTCCTCCTGAAATGCCTTCTGTGCTCCCCGCAGATCAGTTGGCTGATCCCCTGCAGTGAAGTGCTACCCACAGCTTCACAGGTAGCTGGCAAATTTCTGGCTCAGAAAGGAGAATCACAGGTTCTGCCCTGAACTGCCAAGCAGGGCAGGACTGGAAAGCCCAGGCACCAGTCCCACTTGAGCTCAAAAAGGAGCAGGTCAGGCTCTGATGCTGGCAGCTGCCTTTGGCATGTGAGAGTTTATGAAGGCTTATGGCGGGAGAAACCCAGAATCATTGCCACAGCTCAAACCAAAAGTATTCAGGACACCTGCACAGAGACAGCGGGTAAACAACCGCTTGAAGCACTCGTGCTCCCAGGTAGGGAAGGCATGAAATAACTGCAGGCCTCTGGCAATCCTTGTGACCTTAGTGAGCTTAAAGGGTGACAAATACGTCTTTGCTTTGGCTTCCCACTTACCTTCACGACAGTTACCATGCCTTCGTTGGTGACAGGGTCTGTCCGGATGGTGAAGTGGCCAGAGGGGTCCCCGCTGATGATGCGGTAGATGGCATTCCAGTTGGGGGAGTGAGGCTGGTCCCGGTCCATCACCGTCAAATTTGCAACCACAACCTCCACTCTGTTCTCAGGAACTTCCCCTGAATACTGCAAATAAAAAGATAGGAGCGGTCACGGTGGGACCCTTCTGTCGGTCCTCGTGGCTACATCCCCTTAACCAGCACACCAACAAGGACGTCAGTCCCATGAAAAGGACCACAGTGAGCAACGTGTCCCTTTCTCACCTCTGCTTTGCATATTCTTTTTCTTTGAATATTTTCCCAAACCTTTTTAAGTCTAGCCTCACGTTTTAGCCCAAAGGAGAACAAGCCCGCTATCACCCAGCCACTGCCCACATTTTAGCAAATGCTTGAAGCAAACAAACCAAAAACGTTCCTGACACTCTCATTCACTTACAGCAATTGGAGAGTTAATTCTCATTAGAGGGTAAAATGGCAGACTAGAATGTGCTGTTTCTATGATGACTATGTCCCTTTAAAACATGGTATTTTGCCTCACTCAGATTCCCGTCATGGCATTTGCTTCTTCAGCGATTTTATTTCATTTTCTTTCTTTCTTGCACTTGATTTGATTTTTGTTTCATTATTTAAAGTGTTTCTTGTGATTTTGCCACAGCCTTTCCTGGTGCTTAATTCTCTCATTTAGCACTGATTTTCATGGAGCATGTCCAGCTCAGGCATATCCTGATGCATTAGCTGCATTCTTTTCTGCTTTCCAGTCCTTGATTTATCATATGGCTGATCAGGGATCCTGCTCTGCAGATACTTCCAGTGTTTGGGGCTCAGAAGCTGCCAGTAAGACACATTCCCAAATTTTCAAATGTGCTCATCCCTCAACATTGCCTATTATCAGCACTTGCAAATCAACACTCTGATTGACATATGGCAAATTAAACACTGGGGAAACGATGGGAGCGGCTGGCTCTAAGTCTGCAACTGAAAGCCTGGCCCCAAACTGCAGGAGCAGAGCATTTTGAAAATTTGGCCTTTGGTGTGCACAAATGCCAGGTTATGTAAATGATAATAAATCATTCCTTTGTTAGCACAAGAGTCCCTTTCCAGTACTAACCCATACCCATCCTTTGGAGTCCTTCAGCTTGTGTGCTTATATTTAGTATACATTATTGCACTTCTGCCAGGAAAAATATTCAATCTGCCCTATGTTAATGTAGATTTAAATTTGCCCTTTAGTGGTATCTTGAATGGCATTTTGCCCTCTTTTCTGGTATGCACCTGTCCTAAACAAGTTTTTGTTAGCGAATGCAGATGGCATCTCTTTCCAGCCATGCTGAGTGGTGGGGAAGAACAGTGGGAAGCTGCGAGATAATTCTAGTTCCAGCACATGCTACAGTTCTTCTTGTCTCTTTATTTCCCATGATTTCACTGGTTCTTTACCCATTCTCTTCACCAATTTGGAATCTCTGTGGCACACAGCTTAAGCAGGGGAAAATTTATATGGAAATTTATCAAAAGCCTTTTGAAAAATCCATTAGATTATGTCAGAGGTACACTCCTATTACCATTTTTTTTCTGAATCCTGCTCAACAGAACTCAAGGAGACTAGTTAAGTAGGATTGTCTCTTACTAAATCCACACTAGTTATTGCCTATTACACGAAGTTTATGTTGTATAGCATGCCAGCAATGACAAGTTGATGAGCCTCCACTCTCTTCTAGGAGATGGTGGCACTGCTAACATCAAGGTATCATATTGGTTGTAATTTCAAAGGATTTTAGCACTCTATGCATCTATCTCAAATCTCTGACCTTGGCCCACAGTTCTTTGTCCACCACTGCTAGGCTTACGTCTTGCAGAACCAAACAGGATTAATTCGTTAAGAGCAAGCTAAAAGCTCTACCTAAGACGTTTAAGAGGACCAGACTTGCAGGCTGCTGAACACCTGTAGTAGATCATAATCCAGGTGTTGCCAATGAGTTTGGGTCACCTGGAAAAATACCACACATTTGCCACCAGACTTTAGAGCAGCTTTTTGTAAAAGCCATCACAACACCTGTTTTTGGCCTGTAGCAATATAGTAAAGACATATTTTAAATGTAGGAGGTACAAAACCAAAATTATAAGTCCACAAGGACATCTCAATATAAAGCCTAGAGGAAGATCATAGCCCTCTATAAAGCTTTTCTATTAGTGTAAAGATCAAAATGCTCTGCATATACTGAGGAATCCAGGAGCTGATCCAGTTGTAATGCCTACTAGGCATTAGTTCTTTTAGTTCTATTCAGCACTAAGGGTAAATATTGTCTATTATGCTCATAAAGCTAAATATTTTTCTGATGACAACAATACCTACTCAAGAATCAAAAGACCCATCCAAAGCTATGCACGTCAAAAAGCAAATCTTGGAGAGATGCACCACAAACAAGAGAACAACTTTTTATCATCTTTGGATCAGCAGCTACTGGGAATCCAAAATGTAGCCCATCTTTCCTCCTGCTAACACTCCCCCACTATCATTAGTGTAAGTAAATGCTGTAACATGCATTGTCCACAATTGTCTTTACCGTTAATAAAATTAAGTAATGACATTAAATTACATTTGCTAAAGGAAGGATGGCAGCTCAGAGCTACCCACACTTCTTTAATATCATTCCCTCCCTACCTTGGAGTAATTTAGGATAATGAACAATGCCATTTTTCACTGTGCTGCTTTACAGCATTCCCTCTGCTGTAAGTTTTCTTTCATAAGATTACAATTGATTTTAAATAAAGAGAAGCATATCTATTCAAACAAGGTAAAACAATGGGCAACGCAGGAGCTGCTGGAGTAAACACAAGATTGATAAAACACCACTTGACCTATACTTGTAGCATTTACTCGTATTCCCCTGTAATTCATTTGGCTTCACTTTCACTTGTTGCATTTGAAGTCCTTAATTTCCAGAGTGCTTTTTTAAAGACCATTCGCAAGGATTTCTATGGCTGATTGTTACACACTCTGTTTCCCTTCTGAGATAAGAATTTGTTCTGAACTTGTATGCTTTTAAACTCTTAAATTCTGTAGTGTCTTTTTTGTCCCTTTTACCATAAAAGCATGTGCTGGCAAAAGTCTTTCTCTCATTCCTCTAGAGCTGACCTGTCTGAACTCGTGTCTTGCTGAAAAGGTAATAATTCATTCTGATATTCTGGTTGCATCAGATTCTACTAAAATTGTTTAATTCCTGAGTTTGTCTTTTGTCTCACTCAGTGTTTGACAGCATATAAACACGCAGACCAGTATCACTCAGGAAGAGACAGGGATTGATGTGGGGGGACAAATGATGAATTCACACAGTGACTTGACTTTGTGCTATAAATCTGGAGCCTGGGCTGTGAAGCCATGCACAGCAGAGTAAAACCAATTAGCTCACTGCAGCCACTCCTAGGAAAGGTGTTGAATTGAGATAGACGAATACAGAGACAATTTTTCAGGCTTTCTTCTAAAGGAAATTCCTTTTTTTCCAATGTTCATACCTTTTCCTAGCTGTTTTTGACAAAAAGCTGTGAAAGCAATGACTTGTCCATATAAGCAGCTGCAAGAAAGATTTTTTTTTGTTGCGTTTGCTAATGACGACACAAAATTTGTTATAGGCAGAAGCAGGTTATGAAATCTGGATTGCATAGAAGCATAGAGTGTTTTGTCACTTATAGCTATGGATTCACTTAGAAGAATAAGGGCATCTTCATTCTCATATAAGATTATGAGTCCTTCCCTGGACAGCTATAATTACCACAAAGTGTTACTTCTTCTTTCTGGGCCCCCTAGGTAGAGAGAAGCCCATAGGAGAGGGCACAAGCACACGTGGGCATGTGGCACTGGGTGTCCATCTCTCACTGCCTTCTGCTGCTGGGCCACCCCATAACACAGCAAGCCCTTGGGACCTGAGAGACCTTTGCAAGGTGCAGCTGGGGAACCCAACGCCCAGAGCTGCATGCCAGGCTGCATTTGCCTACGTAAACTGTGACATCCTCCCATTGAAGTGTTGGTGTGTGAGCCAAATGTTTACCTTTTCCACATGATATTTAACAAAGACGCTTGAATAGCATGCAAATTAATAAGCCACTGCAGTCTGGTTGCAGCAATCTGTGTAAAATGGAAAAAAAGGCGAAAATCTCCTAATAAATCATTAATTGTGATGTGCCTGCCCAGCTGCAGCATGGAAACAAGCAAATGCCAACCTAATTGATTGCTTCTTATTCCATCTTTATAGGCCTGCATTTTTTATTGTGGGGGTTGAATAAGCCCAGAGGTGTAAAAAACCTCTAGATTGTACTCTGTGTATCTGCCAACTTGATATTTAGATCAATAATCCTCTTTTTTTTTCCCCCTACTCCTACTACTGGTAATTTAGCTTTTCTTCCTAGATGCCTAATTGCTGTTTTCTTAAGCCTTTCTATCAATTCTCTGACCTTTAATTTCCAATATTGTTTGCTGTATGGATGACTGTACTAGGTCTGCAAGTTATCCTGCCCAATCTACGCTGCACAGTCGCATTGGGCTATCAGTTTCTGTGACAGCAATACACCGAACTCCAGGTTCTTCCTCCACCTTGGCCATGGTGCAAAAGAGGCAACAAATGCACTTGAAACTCCGTATTCTGAAAAAATGATCTGATACATAAAGTCAACCACACTTCGCATGCAAATTGATTTTGAAATGTGAATTTCTTAATCACATTTCATTAAAGAACTACTCTTGTGTGCTCCTGAATGACGATTGTCTTCTAAGTGCCGAAGTCTGCATGGTTTTCTGAAGCAGCTCAGTGTCCGGCTCTGCATTTTGGAGGCAGCAAGCCCCTGTGTTTGCTGTTGATTTTTTCAGGTTCATGCCCACAGCAGACCCTGCACCGCAACATCCCTGGTTCAACTCCATGCTCATTTGGGTCTACTCCACAGTCAATCCCCGCACACATATATAACTTCAGACTAGTTAAATGCCATGTGGCAAATGTTTCCCCAAACGTTATCTATAAAGCCCAACGCACTCCTGCCAGCTCACAGTTTTTCTCCACTGGTATGAGGCCCAGCAGTCACAGAGCTCAATCAGAAATGAACTGCTGAGGCTGTAGGCACTGGTTTGTTGTGGTCTGGCCGGAGTCAGCCTCATGCAGCCGAGGGCATGACAACCATCTCACCAACTTTTGGAAGTTCTGCCTTCATCTTCAGCAGCTCATGCCACTAAAATTCCCCCCATGCCTGCAAAGGAGCTCTCCAACCTGGGGGCAAGGCTCTACACATGGTGTGGTGGGGCCAGGCTTGCTTACCGAAAGGTTCTACAAGAACACTTGATAACAGATCTTAAAAAAGAAGAACAAAAGGAGTTAGAAACACGAAAGCGAGCCCTAAACTTTCACACTTCTAATATGATCCTATGATGGGGTGCAGACAGCATCCACTTGGTGTCTGTAGCTGGCAACAACCACTAGCTTTGGGCTTTTTCTTTACAGGTGTAATTTTTTCAAAATCATGAGTAATGACTAGTTTTGAATTAAATTAAAAGATTTACTCTTTGAATATGAAGACAATGCAGTAACAGAGGAGAAGAAAGTAATATCCTTTCTTTCAGAAGCAGCAGATGAAAACCCTCTCATTTCAGCATCTCTGGCATGAGGAAGGAACGTGCAGGTCTAGCTTTCACCTTGGTTCAAAGACTCTTCGAGTACATGCCAGCAGTTCAGAGACAAGAGCACGCAATAGTAAAAGGATATTAAAAAAAAAAAAAGTTTGCATGTCTGACAATGAGCACTAATTTTCTTCATTATCAGATGTTACATTCCTGTGACAGTCTGAAAAGATGCCAGAGAAATGATGACACAAGACACTACTCTGCTGTAAGATAGCCATTTCCAGATACATATATCTTATGGAATGAGGCTCGAAGTTTGCATAGAAATTTAGATATTTTATAAAAATGCATTACAACACAAAGGAGCTTTTTACAACATTCTTATGAAAGGTTTAAAAAGAGATTAAAATTAAGTCCTTGGAAAGGCATATAGCCTTGTCAAGGAAAAAAAAAAAAGTACATTAACCCCGTGTAGGAAAGTTGTACTTTATCTGTATTTCAAAGGCTATAAAGAACCACTTTAATCAAACTACTTGACTTTTGGGACTTGCATGTCTCACTGAAACTCATGAAATCTGGCATAGTGTGGTTTCCAGAACACAAAAGCCTTTAATCTGTAACCAAGCACTCTTGTACATTCAAATCCTGATACTATCTCCTTGTTAGGAAGAAAAATTGTGAATTTATCCAAAATGGGATCTCAACTCATCTAAATGATGTAGCCTTTGCAACAGTGACCTTTAACAATGGTTATACTCAACCATAAAAGATTTTATCATCTCAGGAGCCAATGGAAACAGTATATGTTAAAATTCTGATCTGATAGCACAGCCTTTTATTTTCAAGTTTTAGACAAGAATCCTTTGAACATTTAATTTGCTTTCTTGCCTAACATACCTTTGTTTCTTGCCTACAGCATGAACAGTAAGAAAAGGTAGCTGATACCTTTCTGGAGACTATTTGATTGTCAGGCGTAATTAGCAATGCTATCTTTTAAAAAAAGGCATAGATTTTAAAACAGCTGGAACTGCCTACAAAAGGTGCATTCTTAAAGAAATGTGTACATTTAAATAATAAAACAGTTTTGCACAGATACATCAGTGCTTTACAACAGCCGACAGCCCTATGCTTCCCTTTAGCAGCAGCACTGCAGGCTACGTGAGTTGCCTGTGTCTCACGGGCATAAAACTGGTGCTGGAGTATCTGGGCTGGGTCGGGATCCTGAGAACATCATGAATTCATGTGCCACTTGACAAGTCCATTTGGTCAGCCCAGATCAGTCTTTTGGCCTCCCCCATTGTGTTGTGTCGTAGCTCTATGATATCTGCTGAGCTATGGAAAAGCTTCAAGAGAGGAGGGCTGGCAGTGAACCCTGTGTGTGGTGGGCACCCCATGGGGGATGAGCTGGATAACCAGCGCTGCTCTTCCCCAGGCTCTGCAATGTGTTGGCTTCAACGGAGGAACCCGAACATACTTCATATGTGTGAGAAGAGACTTGCAGCCATACAGGAGTAGCCAGCGTGCTCAATTCCCCGTGCTCGCAGTTAGGCACGTAACTATGAACACTTCTGAAGTGACCTGATGGTCATATGTGTCCCAATTTCCTGCCTAAGTTCTTTAAAATAAAAAATTTCCTTAAAAGCAGGTGAAATTATTTAATCTGTTGGAATGTCAGGTCTCAAATGTCTTTCTCTTTCTTCAAAGCCCAAAGCAGAAAATAACTGCACTGTTTTGAACAAAACCTTGAAAATGCATTTTTCCCGATTTACATGTGAACCAGACTGACAAAAATGGCGTGACAGCATTAAGCTTCTAAGTGAGCAAAATGTACTTCACAGGCCTGACCTGTATTTTTTGGTGAAATGTGTATAGAAGAGAATGTTTCAATTCAGGCCCCTGTAATGAAGTTTCATAAAGAAGGGCCTTAAGCTGATAAATCTGGTTTAGGATTTTCTTATTAACTGCCCACTTCATAATAAAATAATGAGTTTTTAATTTAATTTTTTAAATTTATTTTTTTCAAATTTTAGGGCATATAAAAGCTGCTCTTGTGCCTTTGGGATCTGAAAATGGATATTTGGGAGAGAGAGAATTTTAAGAGTACTGAAACTGAATTTTTTATGCACACCATAATCCTGGTATTGAGATTTTTAACAAGTTTCCTGCGTAGCACAGCTCAGTCAGACTGCCTGATGACTTCACCTCAAACCTTCTCTGTGTTACAATTGAAATCTCTGTTGTTTCCAGATTAGTCTCAGAATTAGCATACCAAGGAATTTTTTTTTTTTTTTAACTTTTTAATGACTAGCGTTGAACTCCACAATCAGGTGCTGCAAAACCCACAAGGGCTGGTCATAAACAAGGTTCCTGATCAGACACAGCATCCCTGTAGGAGAAAGGCACGGAAGAATGGGTTTTATTTTAAAAGTGCTACTACTGTGGTTTAAAGTCGTGACTTACTGAGCTGATGCCACGGATGGTCTTTATATTGTTACTGCTGAGTGAAATGTAAAGGCACTACCTATCAGTGGGGCTGAGACCTTCTGCTCGCAGGGAGATTTGTGGGTCCCCCATCTGCTTCCCTGTGCTGTGCTTTCTAGGGGAAGGTGACCAGGAGTGGAGGATGCGCTATGCTCTGGTCAGCCCCGTGGTCTGGAAGGCAGGAGGTCGGAGCACACCCCGAAATGCACCATCTCTGCGCTGCAGGGGTTGCTGAAGGGTCCCTGCAGTTTGCAGACAAAAGCTGACAGTTGCAGCAGCAGCACAGCCCCAGAGTCGCTAAAATCAGGCAGAAACAACAGAAAAACGCATGCCCGCCTGCTTAAAGTAATTCAGAGCACAGAATGAAGACTAAATTAAATGCTGTGTAATTCATCAGACTTGCCATGAGAAAGACTTCTCACTGGAAAAGAGAGGAGAGCTGTTCAGTACAGGGAAGTCGAAGCCTGTA
Source organism: Cygnus atratus (assembly GCF_013377495.2). Classification (NCBI taxonomy): domain Eukaryota; kingdom Metazoa; phylum Chordata; class Aves; order Anseriformes; family Anatidae; genus Cygnus; species Cygnus atratus. Next base: position 3,919,707 of record NC_066377.1, read on the forward strand.
TAACAGAGAAAAGGAGCGCAGTGAGAAACGGGAGGATGGTGGGTCCTTGTAAATTTAGGAAGGAAAACATTATTTCTTCTCTGTTATTTTTTTGGCAATTAAAATGTTCCTGCACAAAGCAGGAACAGTTTGAAAAACTCCATGATGCTCAAAAAACTGCATGAAATCTTTCAAACTTCCTCTGTTTTTAATTCTCGCTTCAGTCTGTGTTCTGACCCTTTCTTCTACGGCTGGAAAGTGTTAAGGCATCCTGGACAGTTAGAAATATTTGATAAGAGAAAACTCACAGCACTGTCAAATCCTTTGCTAAATCTCCTTTTTTTTTTTTTAGTATGTCACTAAAGATTTCATAACCAAAACGTGCTTAATGAAATTCCAGATACATATCCTCTTAAAATGACACCCCTTGGAAGCAACTGTTTTTAAGGCAACAGAGTATTGAGGAATTAAAAACCTGCCGACCCAAAAAAGTTAGCCAGCTCCAGAAGGGGATTTATTTCAGCTCCTTGCAATGACGGAGTTACAAAATGCGTTTAAATTTCTCAGACCTGCATCAGTGCCTGCGACGGTGTGTACTTTTAAGATATGAAATAATCCACTTCCAACAGGTATTTGCCTGGGACACCTGGCAGACACAGAGGTGTACCTGGCAGGGCTGCCTGGATGTCCTGTCCGACCAGGACCCCTGGGTGCTGGCTGGCTGCACTCAGGCAACCGAATTGTGCCCTCTGATTTCAGGGCTGGGCTCGGGAGGAGAATTAGGATTTGGGTATTCATCCCAAGGCAGAAAGAGGTACAGAGTCTATGAAAGATCCTTCCGATCTGAGAGAGACATTACAGATAGATTTTAGGGAAAAAAATTGCTGGTACGGGTAGATATAGGAGCATTAATGTCTGATTTTCTCCTTGAAGTTTTAGCTTGACTGATGCACAGGAATGGTCTCTAATCAATGTGTACGTACCAGGCAGCGGAGAACACAGGGATTTCCAGCACGGCACAGAGCAGGAAGGGTAGGTGATTTTCTGCAGAGATGTTGCTTGACCCTGCGGATTGTGTCATGCCCATAATTCCTGGTACAGAAGGCATGGGTTGGGGGTGCGGTCTACACCTTCCCGCTCCAGACCCCATACACATTAAACAGGGAGGGAGAAGGAGGAGAGAAGTCACTGCTGAATGAGACACCCCACCAGGAGATACAGCTCTGCCAGGTGCGGCAAATGAAGGGGCTCATGACAGATGGGTGACGGCAAGGGAGAGCTGATGTGTGGTGTCATACCGCATGGTTGGGGGTGCTCTTGCCAGTGAACAGCTCTTGCTTGTGTTTTGACAATATTAACCTGACCGTACGAAGCAGCAAAACAGCAGGCAGGAGGCTTAAACGTCCAAACAAATTATTACGTATTACCACGCTGCTGCTGATGGATATGCATGCGCTGCTCATCCCATTAACAACAGCTTCCTACAAGCACCACAAGGAAAGGAGAGCGCAGAGCCATATATTACAGGTGGGAATATATTTACGAGGTATGCAGGCACAGAGGCTGTGCCGTAATTTCTGGATTTTGACCACTTACGTGCTGGGGAGCAAAAAACGAGCAGCACCGTGGGCTCTGCCCCCTGGGTGCTGCTGTAGCTGTAATTGGCTGAGATTGTGCTCTCTTGTACAGAGAGCGGAGGTGGCATTATTCTTGATTTTACACCAAGCAGTACATGTGTCCAATTTGAGAGAGACCAATAGAGCGTTTTTTTTTTTTAATGTTCCTTTTTTTTTTTTTTTGACAGAAAATTGAAATCTGTAATGAAACTATCGTCCCCATTTTTTAACTCACTGGTCGTTGGCAATTTAAACTCCAAGGTCTGAAAAATTCATTACTACTAACTTCCATCAAGGGTGTTCCTGAAACCAAAATTACTTAATCAACTCAATTTAGCTTCTTGTGTAGACCTAATTCAGAAAAACTTTATCTTCTTGAATTGTTATTGCAATTAATTTCCCCCCCCTTCTTTTTCTGCAGCAGACGACATTTCAGTAATTAGATATTTTATAAAAATGAGTTATTCATTCAGGGTAGCTTCACTTTTATATTTGATTAATCATATTACCACTGAGGTCTGGGGCTTGTCTCCAAGGAAAGTTTAATGACCTCATTTTAATCCTTCTTTTAACCACCAGGCAGGTATCAATGAAGAGAAATAAAATTATATTCTTTTTTTTTCCTTTTTCTTTCTTTCCGTCTTTTTTTTTTCAATCTTAAGATTACATTGGATGTTTTTTCTGTGTGACTGACCCATTTACAAGGAAGAATCTATCTGATTTCAGTTAGATTCAGGACAGAATCAGGCTAAACAGAGCCTTGAACTATGCCTTAAGAACTAATGCTCAGTGTAATGGAGAAGAACCAGAACTGTTGCACCAAATGGCAGTTGGTTTAAAGTATTGTAGATGATTAATCTGGTGATAATTTGAAAATGAATGTACTGAAAGGAAATAAACAAAACAAAAGCCACTGTAAATTTAGGTTTTGATTAATGGAGTCTATTAGTTAGAGACTTCTATCAAGGAGACCACATTCTTTTAATAAATGCATATATACCCCCACAATGTAATGGAATAATTCACATAACCACAATTTATTTGGGAGCAGGGACTTGGATTTCATTGATGACTGTTCACATCATATCAGTATCTATCTATGCTTTGAATCTAGCTACATGTATATTTATCTCTGTGTATCTGTATACATACATCTTTGTACCTATCTATCCATCCTGTAGACTACCCTAAGTAGTCTTAAAGTTATTTCAATCCCTTCTGTCATATGCTACGCTGATGAAATCACAGAAGAGGCTGATGTTCTTTTCCTTAAGACACGGGGAATTACTGTTTTCTCATAAAGTGAGAAATGACTTTCATTATAGATGAAAGGTGATAAAATAAAGAGCAGAAGTTGAGTATCCACAACAGAGTATGCATCATGGTTTGTCTTCCAGAGCAAGGCACTGAAAGGGTCTCCAGGCACCTCAAGAGGGTAGAGGGCACCAGCAGCCCTCTGCCCTCGGCTCCTACCACCCCTGGACCCACCCAAGGGTGCTCAGCCCCAGCAGTCACAGCTTGCACCTGTGCAGAAATCTGAGCAAGAAGGAGGGGTGAGGTTTCAGCAGGACAAACTACCAGGTTTCCTGAAACTGTCCCAAGGGATTGTGCCAAGCTGTAAAACCTGCACCCTGAGGCGAGGCTCTCCCTCAGTCCTTATCAGAATGAAAACCGTGTGGCCATCACAGCTCCTGGGCACTGATGGGCAGGCTTTGCAGTTAGGTTGGGACTCACATCCGAAGGCCAGGTGATTCAAAAGGCAGGTCATGCTGTCAGTAATTTCCACCACAGTGTTACTGCTTTCCTAACCAAGGCTAAACTGCCTGTCTGTGGCAGCAAAGCCTCCTGACATTAGCGTGGTGAGTCCTGGGTAAGGCTGAGACAAGAATCATAAAATCATAGAATCAGAAAGGAATAAAGAACAATTTTTGTTTTTCTGTTTGTTACTGCTACCTCTTGACCCAAAATCCTTATTCTAATTCTTTGTTTTATGACAATAAGCAATGGCTTTCATCAGGACCCAAAATGTAATGAGAAGCAGAAAGCCCATTTCAATTTATGAACACCGAATTCTTATTTAGGAGAAGCAAACTGATTTGTAGTTTTTAGACTTCACTGACTATGTATTTAATTGAAATGCACACAGAATTAGGTAGATACTCATGTACTCAAATGCTACTGGGCATATTGGATTCACTTGAATATAATAATTTATTTCAGTTAGAAGATGACAGTTCTATAACAGCCCAAGCTTTACCATGTAGTTCGGCTGAGCTTCATTTTGATTGGAAAATAGCAAGCAAACGGCAGTCACCTGGGATTTTCCATGAAAGCACAATTGATTTTTAACAATAAATCCTGTCTGCAGGACTGTACCGAACTCCTGGGTTTGTTTTTAGCTGTAAAACAACGCGGTCCTGTTAAATTTTCTCACCGTGGTATTAGGTCTTTCCCCTTGCCAGCCATGACCTGTGCTGTTCACCTTGATTTCTGGCTCCTGTGACAACTGCCTCTAAATTATGCCATGGGCATTTTGATGATTTTAAAATACTGTGGCGTGCAGGCTAATCTATATCCAAATGTCACCGAATGGCACAGGTGTAACGACAGGCACTGCGTGAGCCAAAGGGGCAGAGGCACTGGGTCCCTGCCACACCGGCAGCGTTAGTCCTTGTGCTGGGAAATCGGTACGTGGTGCTCAGGATTTAAGCCCTTGATCTTTTCCACATCTGGACACATGCCCAGACCGTGGGAGGTAGTTAACTGCCCAAGTCCACTGATTTTCCCTGCATTGGGTGTGTTAAGACCTCTCTTTAGGATGCTCCTTGGTCCAATTTGGACCATCCTGGTCTGTTCTTCTCTCTGTGGGAACCTACCAAAATCCCGTTCCTACTGGATTCTCCCTTCACAGCATAAGATCAATTTGTAAAACACTAGCATGTATGTAAAAGGGATTTCTCATAATGCTCACATGTACTGAATGCTTCCTGGTACATCTGGCTATAAATGTGCTTAGGAAACCCCAAACCACTAGCAGGCTTACTAGGCTTCCTGTTCTGGTTTCCTGTGGCCATTTAATATTATTTCTCCAAACTAGGGCTATTTACATTTTTGCACTGTAGCAATTTGAAAATCAGTATTTTTTTAACCTGAATGAAAAACTGAGGGGTTTCTCTGGCACTTGCTATTTCTGAAGTCACTGTTAGAGACAGAGCTCAGCAGGATTCAACTCAGGGAGCTAGAGACCAGGTGAAGCATTTTCTCAATTCTTTGCCACTTGAAAAGAAGTCATCATATTTTTACAGCTCAAGTCAGCAATTTCTGCAATATTGGACAGTCTTGTTCTTTCTCTGGTTGATGCATGGCTGTATTTTGTCTTCAGTGTTAACATGAGAACAAATACACATAGAGGAAGGAATGAGATTTTGGCTTGCTTTTGTTTGCTTTTCCAGAATTTTGGTAAGTTTGCAGAGCAGAAGAACTCTTGTTTAAGACACTGAAAATCTCATCTGGACTATTATATACAAATCTGGTCAAAAGAAAGAAATAAGAAATCTGAGCAGAGCCTGGTGCACAGCAGGGTTGCTGAGATAACCACGGGAATGGAAAGCTGTGATGTAAAAAGGGTCTGGAGGAGCTTGGCTTGTTTAGCATCACAAAATGCTGTGCACTAGTGTATCAGGGTGCAGACCGGGGACAAAATGGGAAGGAAACATTGAAACGGGAGAAGGAAGAACTATTTACAGTAAAGGACAATGTTAGTGCACCCACTATGTCCTGAGATCCTGCTTCACTTTCAAATTTCAAAACATTTCCCAGAGTGGGCTCAATAACATTTTCCACAGTGCGCTGAGGAGCCAAAATACCTGCAGAGACAAAGGTCAGAAATTTTTGGCAGTGCACTGCCAATAACAGAAGCCCTTTCAACTTGGGACTCTTCTCTGTCGTTTTGCTCATGAGGCACCGAGCTCATTGCTGACTGATCCCGTCCTGGGTGAGCCAGGTTACCACCTCCAAGATCAGCCTGATCTGACACTAGTAATTAAATAGCTCAGTTAAAAACTGGCAAGGACTGCTTTTCGTGATGCACTCGCAACAAGTGTTTGTTCCTCCACTGATAAGCCAGATCCACTTTGCAAACAGATTAACCTTACCCAGCGACATGGCCCCTTCTGTTAGGAGATGAGCATCTCTCTGAGCATGGAGTTATTCTGTACTGGCTCTTCTGCTTTCATGCCCAGCCTTTGACCAGACTGCCTGCCCAGGCCACAAGACTCAGCACTGCCTGACGGTCCGGTCCTAAACCTTCAGACCTGTTCCTAATGGGAGATGAGCCCGAGAGGTGGCGTGGCAGTGAAGGCAGTCCTAGAGAGAGGATGCTTTAAAATATGCGCCACTGGGTTCAGCCTTGCAAGAGAAGATTCTCAAAGCAGTGCCAAAGGGCAAATTTTAAAGTAGCTTTAAATAAGACCTCCTAAGGCTCAGGAGCTTAAAGAACTTGAATAGCCCAGTTTCTTTTTCCCCCCCTTTTTTTTTTTTTTTTGTTTAAAGGAGAGGTTGATTGCCAGCCAGGTTTTCCCAAGAATCCACAAGCTCAACTAATCATGAGCACTTCAGCCCTGTGAAATAATATTTCCCTTACACGGGCTACTATAAAAACAAGTTCTGCACAGTAGGCAAATTTAAAATAACTTTTAATTAACATTTAAGACACAGAAGTCTGATCATGCAAATTCATCTGCGTCTCCTCTCTGTGCCTGATTGTTCCTGATTGAATACGATAAAAATAGACTTTGTAAGAGTCAAGTGTAGGCATGGATTCCTTTTACTTCTCCTCCCCTCTGATTATACATTTCCTTAGATAAAGTGGAAACCCTTGGATGGCTATTAATGGTATGATGGGTCAGACCGGAAAGGGCATCCTGCTTGAGAGGAGCTAAAGATTTCATTGACATTAAAGGTGTTCCTACCACAAGCCAAAACATGCCTCCCCCTTGCATAAAATCTCACCTGAGTATCCAGCGTTGTTCTGTCTCAGCTGATGTTTAATCTTTGAAACACCAACACTAATTTCACTGTGCCTTCTCTGTATCTGAGGCGAGCATCTGGCCAGAGGCTCAGCCATGGATCTATATTAATGTGGAGAAAACGCAACTCGCCTGCACACAGGAGATAAATATTTGAAGGGAGGCAGAGGAATTTCTACATCGATAAGTGTCAGAGGACATGACCCTGTTATGAGTAGCAGGGACTTTGGGTAGCGGAGGGCATGCTGATACCGGTATCTTTATCGTGTAGCAGTTAGGGAGCAAGTTTCCCAGTGAAACTTGCTACAAGGTCTTTGCAATGCAGACCAGTTAAAATTTTACTATTTTATACCAGCTGATGATCTGGGAGGTGCAAACCCATCAAAAATGCCACAAGAATGAATGAGTGCAGCGAATCACTCCAAAAGGAAAACTTGGTCACGGGAGGTGAAACTTTTGCAAGGCGTTCCACCCAGAGCCTGGGGGCGCAGGCTGGTTGGGCACGCCAAGGAGAATTAATGCCACTGCTCTTTGGCAGAGGGAAGAATTGACTCCCTCCATTTATTTTTGCAAGCAGCAAAGTCACATGAAGAACACAGCACAAAGAGCCGGCTGCTGAAGTCCCTTAGCTAGCCAGAAGAGCATTCCCTGGGTCACTGTCCTGCATTAAATCATTAAAATTGCCCAAAATAGCTGTCTATGATGTTTACAGCACCATAGGATGCTCCACTCTTCTGGCACAGATCTGTTTCCCACTCTGTGGCAGAATCTCATGAGACATTTCCCCCCGTTAGCTGCTCTCTGATGCTTCTCAGCATGGTCAAGTAGCAAGGCAAATTGAGGACGCATTCACCATCACAAAAATCAGAGCTGGAAAGGACTAGGGGAGGTCACCTCATCCTTGCCATTCCCCAGTGCCTCATGCTTTGATGCTGGTAGGCCAGGTCATGATGGCCACAACTGGTCGTGAGTCCACTTATGGGAACTGGGCTTAGTGTTAGCAGCAGACTTCAACTCAGAATTATTTCCTATACAGACTGTGATTTTTTTTTCCATCTTATAACTTCAGAATCCTTTGTGTGAGATGGTGAAGATTCTTCTTCCCCTGGCCTTTCATGTAATGTACTAAAGGATATGAAAAACAGATCAATCTACTTTCATGTAAGCAAACAATCATTTCGGAGTTTTATCTGAGTATCTTTAATTCGTACATTTAAGGACTTTCTGTGTGATTTTATTACTCATTTTTGACTTCTCCTCCAGCACTATATCATGATCACCGCCCAGTTGGTATTTTGGATGGCTGTTAAACAAAACACCTGGGCAGGCCATCCCCTCTCTTGCATGTGCGATGCTGGCATTCATACGCTTGTGTCTGGCCTTCTACCTGGTCCATGTGTGCAGCCTTCTCAGCCATGCCTGACTACCAACGTGATCTGAATTTCTTGACCATCACAGGGGCCGTTTTTTCCCTTTCCTGTCCTGTTGTTAAGTTTTACACAGCAACATTAATTCCTGCTGCTGAACACATGAGCTGTGACACCAGCATGGAGCAGTGTCCTCCCGAGCGACATTCTTATCCAGAAACAATAAAGTCTAAAACCACCCTGGCTGAATGACAGGTAATTTAGGAGCACTATAGGGTTGGCCTTTGTGTGCTTCAGAGCTGAATATAGTTGCTCCAGTTCCTTTCATCTGGCAACTTTCCAAGAGCAAACCATTATTTCAGTTATTCAGCCTATTTTGTTTTTACAACAGCATCTCAACACAGAAGTATTTTAAATAAAAATATACTGTATCTCTCCAAACAGTCTCCAGTTTTAAAAGACACCATGGGTTTTCTTATCCTCCAAGAGCTGTAAATTTTCTGGAAAGAGATTTTTGCCTTTTTTTAGAGGTGTTAAAATGCAGATCAGACTATTTGAGGACAGCAAAGAGACTCAGCTTAGGTTTAAAGAGACTGATTAGCCTGATGCTGTTCTCTGTGCCAGTCAGGGAAAAACTGTATTACACTTTCATACTCACATGAAATTCATCCTGACTATACCTGGGAGTATATCAAAGATATTTGTTTCCATAGAATCAGAAAACATTATTGTAAGGCATACTTGGTTTTCAAATCTTTATCAAGTCCCCCGTGCTACTGTATAAAGCCCTTTGGCCTTTGCAGAACTCTTTCTTTAGTGATTAAAATTAGAGAAATAATGGTACACATCAACCCTGCTTAGAGGAAGAGTAACATTTTCTGATCCATTTAACACAATCCTATGGGTAATTCTCTTGATGCCTTTTATTCCTCCTAGGTCTTACAAACACTGAAACATTAAATACTTAGAATTCACCTGAAAGCAAATTGCCACTATCTTAACCTTCCATCAGATTCAGCTTTGGAAAACATTTTGGAGAGACTTCAAAATACATCCCCTTCAGACGTGGATCACTACCTGAAGGGATACTGCCCTGCAGAAGGCACTACCCGAGACTTCGCTTCCTACCTTTCATTTGGAGCCAAGGATCGGTCAACCTGGGTCATCCAGAACAACCTGTGCTTAAATGATGTGGCCACTAGATGTCATTCCTTTTTCACTCAAATGAAGGTTAAAGAGATATTTACCTGGCAAAATAAGCCCCCCACCCAACATTAGCAAGCACATGTTGTGGTAGGAAGTCCCATTGCCCGGGAGATGCCAAACCGTGTAAGACCAGCCACTACAAAAGTTTACAGGGAAAACAATCCCATACTGGCAGGAGAAAGGACCACATGGCTCAAGATCTGCATCGCATTTTTACGGCTCTCCACAACCATATGTATCATATGTAAGGAGATATGTAATGACAGCTTCACAATACAAAGCTCTCTGTGTTCACCACGACAGATAGGAAGCACATGTGCTGTTGTAAAACCCAAGCTCTACCCACTGGAACAGCAACAGACTGGAGGCTGAGGGCCAGACCCGAAAATGTGTAGGGTGCCCATTTCTCTCCCATTCAGGAGGAATTTAGTGCTGCTCTTTTTCTGAGAATCTAGGTCCTAGTCACTTCATCAGAAATGGCTGGCACTGCTCAGGAACCGAGCACACTATGACCAAGAGCTCAGGTCCTGATGGTGATGGACCTGATGGAAGGATCCCAAAGCTGGCATGGAACCCATCTGGGTCCATGGTGGCATCAAGTTGGCTTTTGCACGACTTCCTTGAGTTCTGCTGCGCATTCATAGTTTGTATGGGTGTAACTAAGGGGAAACTCTGACACTATGTGAATAAATATTTGCATATCCTGTAAGATGGAATGAAAATTCAGAATAATATAAAAATTAAATATAATATATATATTATTATATTTTTATATATATTATATATATTATATATATAAAATATATATATAAATACATATATAAAATATATATAAAATATATAAAATATATTTATATATATATAAAAATATAAAAAATATATATATTTATATTTTATATAAAAATATAAAATTCAGAATAATATAAATAATAAATGCATTCCTTAAAGGATATTCAGTGAAATGAGCACAATGCAGTTTTGACTTCCTGTATTTTTAGCGATCTGGTATCAGTTTTAGATACATCATTTACCACTCCTGGTTGTCCCTGATATGAATATAGACAGTGGTTACACAATGATTTCTCATTTATTAGCATGTAGACCTCTATGCTCCTTTGTGGTTACTATCCATGTTTCGGATGTCTATTTCTATGTATTATGAAGGCTGGAAAGAACCAGACCACATCATTTCTCCTTCTGTCTTTTTGTTTTTATCTTAACCAACTCTAATCATTTGTCATTTGCAATCTCTTTATCTTTTCCACTTTCTCCCAAATAACAAAGACTTGGAGCACGTAAGAATGGGATAGAGAAATACTGTACTAATTTCAGTAAGATCTTACACTGATTAAAACCAGATGTACTGAAGTATGTCTGCTGGCACACACAAACACATCTGTTAGAGCTATCAGCGTAATACAAATTTTACCAAATAACTGTTACCATTTAGAGTATTTACTGCTTCTTTGAAATCGCATCCAAGCTACTAAACCCAAAATATCTCTTACTGCTCAGGATTTCACTCATAAGTAATAATAACTCTGAGATATCTACAGCCAATTGCTGTGAAACAACTGTATCCTCTTCGGAGCAATCAGACATAGTCTGTTTGCCACATTATTTCAGCTCCTTTAGTACCTCAGTGAAATTGGTTGCCAAATAGTTTTGCTAGTTCATAGATCATTCTTTTTTTCCTTTTCTTTTTTTCCCCCCTTTTTTTTGCCCCTGAAAGTCTTTGTCCCACAGATCTATCAAGTTCCTCCTATCTGCCAAACCAGCAAAGGGAGACGACTGATACATAAATCCATGAATTCCAAACACGCTGTGTGTCCACGCATTGCTGTGCTGATATATTGATACTTACAGTGCTCGTAGTGAATTCGGGTGGGTTGTCATTCACATCTGTCACTGTAATGATTGCAGTTGCCGTGTTTGAGAGACCGTAGTTAAGATTTCCTTCCATATCTGTGGCTTGAACAATGACTATATACTGCTGAACTTTCTGGAGCAAAATAAAAGAAGAGAAACAAAAATACAGCCTGTAAAATGCCTGGGTTTATTTTCCATACACAAGTGCAGTTATTATGAAGTTAGTTGGACTCAAAATGTTAGTAAGAAGACATAAAATTTTCTATCACATTTTTGAATGGATTTTTGCATAGATTGGAGGTTATCACCAATTCTATGGGAAAATAAAAATCTTAAATACAGAAATCATTAGTTGAAACAGATGTTTTTGTTAATTTTTAAGCATTTTCAGCAACGTTAGTTTGTGTCTTCCGAAAACCAGCAAAAACTTGGCTGATGTGTTTCATGTGTTTGATGTTTCATGTGTTTGTTTGTTTCATGTGTTTGATGTGTTTTCTTCTGGAAGACACTTAGACTGCATGTTAATGCAATAGGAAAACAAACCTGAAAAAATAAAATAGGAGAGAGCAGCACCTGATCTTGCATGTTTGTACATCTCCCTGCAATGCCTCTTTATTTGTGAATATCACCTGAGAAAAGAGACCAACACCCTCCTCACTGCAACCTCCTTTCAGGTAGTTGTAGAGGGCAATGAGATCTCCCCTCAGCCTCCTCTTCTTCAGCCTAAACAGCCCAATTCCCTCATTGCTCCTCATAAATCTTGTTTTCTAGTCCCTTCACCAGCTTTGTTGCTCTTACAGGCAGATATGAAGGCAAAGCTCCCGTCCTCCGTGGGCAGCCAGAGAGATGTGCAGAGGACCAGGGAGGGATCCAGCCCAAATCCATGTGGCTGGGAGGAAAGCTAAACCCCCCTCCTCCCCCAGGACCTTGCTCGTGGTAAGCCCTGCAGTTTGTGGGCTCGCAGAGCGGATAAGTTTTGAGGGGACAAGCAGGAGAAGCTGCAGGGTTTGCTTTGGATGCCTAAGGTGTAATTATGGCTGCGAGCTGGGACACGGGGATCAAGTGGCTCTGGTGGAGCAGTGGAGAGTCCAAAGGTGTGAAGATGAGATGGAAGCACAATGTTATGCAGGAAAAGCTTTTTGCAAAGCCAAGTGGAGGGACTTCGATGGGAGGAGAGACCTGCCCGGAGCAGCCGCATGCTGGGCTGCTTCCTGCTGTTGGAGTCCGGTTCAGCTACTTGAGTGCTGCCCTTTCCTTTGCTGATGTTACAGGCTCATGTAAAATGTCAGATGTCCTTTGAAATTCCAAAGGGTGAGAATTAGGTCAGTTAGGTCTGTTTACTCCCATACAAACACTCTTGAACTGCTGTAACTGCTTTAATTCTTGAATTCTTCTGAGTTGCTAGAATAACAGAGATCTGAATTTTAGCTTTATCTTGATTTCAGCTCATTTAGTTGACAGATATTAATCTGCTAAATTGACAAGACATCGCACATAAGGATCCATCAGCACCTTGCAACTGGAATATATTATGGAAATGTACTTTCATTATTTCTTGCTACCTTGTATAATAAAACATGAGGGAGAAACTATTGTTAGCCCTTGTTTTTCCTCCTGAAAAAAAGTTGCCATTCATTGCTCCATTTGTAAAGCACTGAGTAATCATAAGGCTGAAATGTCCTTATTAATGAATGTAATTTCTATTTCATATTTTGCCCTGCCTTCCTTCCCTCTTACAGACAATTTAGGAGACTGACAGAAGTATTCCCAAACCAGCCAAATGCTTGCGAGCCAAATTAGGTTTAAATCATAGAAAGGGGAAAGATAGTTAAAAAATAGTGGCAATCAGATTCCACAGAAATTAGAACACCAGGTCGGAGGCCCACATTAGAGACCGCAATTCAATAGTACATTTAAATGGCAAAGCCACCTCTAATGTTCCTGGCTGCAGTGAGACGGAGCCGTGTAACGCGGCGTTTCCTATCTGATGGCATAGCTGTTGCCCAGCATTTTAAAAGCTCCAACATTTCCGCAGCCTCCGCAGGAAAAAAACCACACCTTCCTTCTTCCCATCAACGAGGGCAAGGAAACAGCCTCCAGCAGTGGGGGCTCTTCGTTTTTAACCTTGTGGTTTTCCGTTTTCCCCTGTCTTCAGACCGAGGTTGCACGGCCAGGTCCAGCAGCAGAGCGGGGCTGTGGGAGCCGAGGCAGCTCGGCTTCTGTGCCAAAAGCGGTCCTGAAACCCTGCCACTGCCAGGCAAACTTTCTTCTGAGCTCTGAGAATGAACTGCAGACCTTGGGTAAGGTCGCATGTGGTCTGTACAGAACTGACTCGTATTGGGACCTGGGCTACAAGCCTCCCGCTGCCTTCAGCTCTTTTCTAGTTGGCTTCATTTGGCCCTTAACCAAAGCTTCCACTGGAAAAAAAAAATGAATCCTCCCATACACGAGGGGAAAAGGGACTAGAAAGTCTCATTTAAGAGTTCTGTTAGCCTCACCATTATGCTCCAAGTACAGATATTAAATTATACGCGCTCTGATGACATGCTTGCATGTCTGTGTACTCAGAGACTCGGTTTTATTAATCTCAGATTTACAATCATTTTTTTTTTTTATTTAACAAAATGCAGCTCACCAAGCATCATAGCACAGTGTTCATAAAAATTCCAGAACAAATTCAGAACACTACATTAAATAAATTTTAAAAAGAGATTGTATCTATCAGATAATACAAACCCAAAAATGAAAATGCCCAGAATTTAGTAAGGTACTAGCCACAACGAGCTGGTTCATGTGGATGGGAAGAAGGAAGGAAAACACAGGAATGCTGCACATATGAAAGAAAGCACAGAGAGTCCAAGCCTGGTGAGAAAATGTGAGGAATTATAGCAGATCACAAATGCATGGAGTGATCGGGCAGGATTGTTATGGGAGCAGAAATGTTTAAGACAGGCACTGCATCTCAGGGTTAGAGGCAGCTGCAGCAATCAGGGACCCAACCAGAGCTAAAATCCTGGTGCAAACTTCACCAAAGGTGCTCTGATTTTCCTCAGCTGAAGACACAACTATCCTATTTAGAGCAGAAGTGTGGTCTGACAGAGAGAAAGATCTTGGCTGGCATGTAAAGTTGTGTCAAACAGGAAAACATGTAAATGAAAGTAGACTGGGATTTGTCAGACCTTTAGGCACTCGGTTGCCATCCACATCCACTTTCATCTGAAAGCCTCCAATGTGGGCACATAAAGGTGGCACACTCAAGTACCTAGTTTAAATTTATAACTAATTCAATCTTCAGTGAGATTGGCCCCAGCAGACAAGAAATTACTGATTTTTTGTTTTTCTGTAGCTAACCTTTTTGCTTTTGTGCATTAAGCTGATTTTATTGAACTATTCAATCAATTTCAATTTCAACATGTCTTTCCAATTTGTCACCGCATCTCCAGGGGCATCTCAGTTTGTTGTCCTACTATTATTATTATTGTTACCACTATTAAAAAAAATAGACAGCCCCGTGCCCCCAAGCATACGAGACATTTTCTTGATGGGGTTTTGATCACACAGAATAATTCTGATATCCCCTTTCTTTGCAGAAGTGACATTTTAAGTAGCACAGGGCAGAAACTACAGCATGGATGTAGCACTGAATAGTCTTAACCCAGAAAAGTGAAATAGTTCCTCTATGTTTGCTCTGATGGTGATGCTGTGGAACAGAAGAAATAAGTTTCTGCCCTGACAGGGGCAGACTGAAAACCCAGCCCCAGTGAAGTCACTGGGAGGCCCAGCGGCTGGTATTTTTAATAAATCTAGCAAATCTTCATGCTAGATGAAGGTGAATGTGCTACTTCTACTTCAGTCATGGAAAAAAAAAAAAGCTGATCTTGATAAGTGCTGAGCTTTTAGTCTGACCTAAAAACTAAGAAGGGCTTTTGAAGGAAAAAAATTACAAAGAAAAGAATAATTTAAGCAGCTGTGGCAGATCTAATCCGTCCGCTTTTCTGTCAATCATCTGATACAGAGCCACAAAGACATACATCAGCTAAATTCCAGAGAATGGGAATTAGCTGAAGAATTAGTTTAAGCTGGTTAATGGGAAGTTGTTTCAGGGCTTGGTAAAAAAGTTAGGAGCAACTCGTGCAGGAAGAGGTAACAGCTTGGAAGAAGGGTAACCAGAGATAACAGAAACAAGATGGGATTTCTCAGTACAGAACAGAACATAATGCAGCAAGGGACCGACAACATGACTTTTGTGGCAGCTGGTTTAGTGGACGTGAGCAGGAAGGACTGGCACTGCATCCCACCAACTCCCTGCTGTGCAGCAGGAGACAAACAGCATTGTCGAACGCACCGTGTACAGTATTAGCCTTGCAGATACAACGATAGTATTTCTTTGTGCCAAGCACTGAGGGCTCATCTGGATGCTGAGCACAATCCAGGTCACTTGTATTCACCGCTGAGCAACCCGGATCCGACCAGGTGCTGGGAGTGAAGAGCCCATCACCGGAGAAGAGCCTAGAAGAGCTTGGCTTGTTTAGTCTAGCAAAGTGAAGGCTGATAGCAGATATGATTGCTGTCTATAAATACATCAGGAGGATAAACACTAGGAAGGCAAAAGAGCAATTTAAACTAAAGGACAATGTTGACACAAGAACGAATGGGTATAAGCTGGCCCTGAATAAATTTAGGCTGGAAATTAGTAGGTCCTTCACCACTAAAGCCGTGAGATGCTGGAGGAACTATCTAACACAAGGTCTGGGGAGAAAAATGTTCAAAAGAGTATATTAAATTAGGGGTAAAGCCTTTTTGGTCTAGGTAGAAATTACGACAAATTGAGCTAAAGCAGAAATCAGCTCCCTCGGTATTCTCTAGGTTCAAACAACTTTTGAAGACAAAAAGAGGAAAGCCCTTTCAGTCCAGATACCACAATCTGTTTGGGTGAAAATGGTTTAAGACTTAACACCGATCAATAACATCAAACCAGCATGTTACACAGGCACGAACAAAGGAATAGGTGCCCCCCTAAAACTGCAATTATTGCAAGCAGCTCTGCCCATCGTGGTGCAGGCTGGCACCGCAGACAATGCCTCACTTCCCCTGCCTTGCTATTAGAGGTTAGAAACCAAAGTAAATCACACTCAGAGAGACAGTCTAAAAGAGCAAAGTAGTTTCTAAATGAAATTGTAGTAATGAAATGCTATCTGTGATCCCAATTTCCAAGTTTGCATGCAGAATATTTTTTTGGAATATGGCTGTTCCTGGTTTACACATGCAATTATTATATACCATATATGTGCTGGGTAACTGTGGAAGCCAAAGTCCAGAAATGCGGTAATTATGTGATTAAATTAATCTGCATTATGGACAAAGGGTTTGCAAAATTAGGACCTACATTTTCAAAGCTCTGTACAAATATTGTCCAATTAATTACCACTTCCTGAGAAATGTATGACTAATTAAATTTAGCATCCTGTCTGTTAAAGCAAATAAGGTTACCATGATGTTGCTGTGGGATTTATTGAGTTGAAAGCTATTGGTGAAGGAGAAAGAAAATCTGAAGTTGGTAAAAAAAAAAAAAAAAAGGTTGCATTTCTTCTCTTGGCTATCCTTATATCTTCTTCTTTATATTTATGTTTTTTTTTTTTTTTCATGTCCCCTAACTTGTACATTGCCAATGAGAAGGGTATGGGATGTTCCTCTGGCTTGTTTTCTAAATCATTTTCTTCACATGCTAGCAAAAATTTTGATGTTTGCTTTTTTGGTATAAGACAGTTGCCCACGAACACATTAGTACTAAACAGTGTAACATGGCAGGGAAAGCCAATATGAAAACAAACAAATA
The DNA here is from genome assembly GCF_013377495.2 of Cygnus atratus. Taxonomy (NCBI): domain Eukaryota; kingdom Metazoa; phylum Chordata; class Aves; order Anseriformes; family Anatidae; genus Cygnus; species Cygnus atratus. The sequence continues at coordinate 3,936,607 of NC_066377.1, forward strand.
CCCCAACAGTCACTTCACTCTAGCAGAAATGCTTTATCCAAAAGATCTAATCTATCCAAAGATCTAATTAGCCATTGTTTAAAGAAAGCTCACAGGCAGACCTTTTCAAGTATCCGTAACGCTCCCTACTTAGCCATGGCTAAATATGAACACAGATTCCCAGAAGAAACCCCTATGTTGGGAGCTCGCTGCAGAAGGCAGCTTTCACAGAACAACCAGAACGCCGGACACCTCCGGCAGCCCCCTCAGGGACTGGTGGACAGCGAGCTTCGTCTTCATGCCTGAGCCGAGCTGAGCCTTTGATAGAGCTTGACCTTTTCCTTCCGTACAGGTGGTGCAGCATCGTGTCATGTAGGCAGCACCCTCAGCAGACTTCAAACCGTGGGCCCATGAATCTTAATGCACACGCTGCTGCTGCCTGAGCTAAAAGGATGCAGTTTGCTCCATCCCGATGTCTCTATACAGGTCTGGCTGCTATCAGAGGCATTTCACGTTCCCGCTAGGACTGTAACAAGGAAGAGGATCCCATCTTTAAAATGAAGCAGGGCACTCGCTGCTGCACAACCACGAGCAGGGAAGCAAACAGACAAGTTTATTTTCTCCATTTGGCTGGGGTTGTGTTTGCTTTTCTTCCCAGCATGGCACAGCATTCCCTTGCCGTGAGCATCTGGGCATGTTTGATTTTACAAGCTATCTGCAACTGCAGAGCTCTCGGGCAGGAGTGGTGCCGTGGTCTAACTCTAGTGATGCTGATGTCTCCTCTCCTGGAAATGGTGCCGTGTTAATTAAGCTAGTTTTCCTCCGTAAAAAAAAGGTGTTGATGAGAAACATCCTGGCTTCTGACAAGAAGGTCAGAGCCCTGAATTCCTGCTCCCATCAGACTGACCTGCCTGCCATTCTCATATTGATAAATGCCTCCAGCTCCTTCCCTCCTGCAACCTGGGCTGCTCGAAGCAGGCGAGAAGCAGCCTTGCATCTGGAGTGCTGCAGAGTGGTGTTGCTTTTCCCACCTCGTTTCTACACCCCTGCAAAAGCTCAGGGCCAGCCTCCACCACCTGCAGCTCTCCGAACTGGGCTTTGCAGTGCCTTGGACGGCTCCTATGCCATCCAAACCACAGCTCACAGCCATCATCCAGCCCAGTGGCACCGTGCAGAGACTGGGAGCATGGAAACGCTGGTGCACATTGGACGAACTCCAGCAGATTTTCTCTTCTCTTCTCAAAGGGTGAAGCCCTGTGCCATGGCTCATCCCCTTCCCACTGTGCTGCTGCCCCATAAGACTTACTTAACTGGGACTGAAAGAGGAGGCAGGCAGTAGAGGCCTTCTCCCACTAACTTTGCACCCGGTGGGGGATTTCTGCCTGCAGAACGGAGTTGCCGTGACTCAAAAAGAAGGGCAGAAGGACAATATTTATTCAGGAGTCATCCTGATGAACAATTCCAGTGTTTGCTCTGACTCACTGGCTGAAACAAAGACGGCTTTCACCCACGAAACCATGCTGGGAGAACTGTCCCACAAATCTTTATAAATCAGTCTAACACATGCCAATTTTTTTCTGAGACAAATAAAGGTCCAGAGGCCACAAGCTAACCTCCAGATTTTCATTTGGCACTGCACATATATTGACAATCGACCTTTAATAAGCAGCTTTCATCTAGCAGTGTGATTAACAACCGTGAGTTAAGCTTTTTTTTTAACATTTTTCCTCGCAGCTTCTGGGCCCTGTAACCTGGGGGATCTCACACCTTACTGATCTCTTAAGCTACTGCACTTTAAGACAATATTTTAATGTGTTGCAATTTGCAGATTTTTTTAACCTGTTCACAACCAGCAGGTACACAATCAAATCTTTCAGCTTTGACCAGGGTGGATGTTGAATTTGAAGTGCAAATGTTCCCTGTTCCAGCTCAGCAGCTATTTTCTGTGTGGTGGCTTCTGAAAGCAAAACAACGCCTGGTGGTGTGTGTAACACCCAGCGAGAGCTACCTTAGCTTTCATATGAAAGCACAAGGAAGTGTTTTAAAAGTCACCTGAAAGAAAGTGAGTGTGATCACAAAGAGGTTATAAAATCACAGAGAGCTGGAAAGCCCTTTGGGAGCCTACTCTGTTTGGCCTCTTAGTAGTGTTAGACCGAGCAGTTCAGCTTCTGTTGCCTCTGGCTGCTTTTTTTTTGTGTTACTCAGGCAGTGGAAGTGGTGAGTGTAACCTTCCCTAAGCACACCTCAGGTACAGAGGAGACCCTGAAAGCCACACAAGAAGCCTTCCAGCATCCTGGCTGTGTCCACAGCCCCCAGGACAGAAGGTATATGAGCCAAACTGAATTGCTCACCTACCTAATTTTATTGCGAGAGTCATGATTTTGCTGAAGAGCCAGCTTCAGGAGTGGTGTTTTTGAGTGAGAATCTCATCTCTGAAAGCGATTTGCTAGTTGTCAGGGATACAAAGGGAAGCTTAGAAATATCAACTCCAAACACTAAAAAGCCCCGAAACAAAAACAAGTAAAAAAAAAAAAAAAAGCAATAGCAGACATATCAAAATAACTGAAAATGGTAACACAGACTGGTTGTCCTGGTGGACCATTTTCATTATTTTCTTAATGCTTTGTGCTAGCAATACTGTGCATAATAAGGACTGTATTAAACAAACAGAGATGAGTGTGATCCATCTGACTTTTTTTTATTTAATTATTTTTATTCCTTGGGGATCAGGCACTGAGCCTGGGCTATCGAGGTTTTGAAAAAACTCTCAGGTTGAAACCTCATTGTGTTGGAACACATGAGGAATATCAATGCAGAGATTTCTGTGCGAGGAGAGGGACCTACTGGAAAATGCACCCAGCAAAAGAGTCAACTGACCCAAATGCATCTTGCAGAGGGTTCCCCACACTCTCACCCCAGCTGGCCCCCTCTTAAGGCAGTGGCACGTTTTCAAATATACTATATACAAGGTTAATACCAAAGTAGGGGCTGTTTAACCTGGTACTTATTCTAGATTTTGAGTTGCAAAGGGCGGGGATTGGAGGTATAAATTTTTTATCTGATATGTCAGCATAGGAGAATATCAGAACTCGAATGCAGCTGTTTGAAAAACTTCAGCCCACGCAATATTTTTGGATCTGAAATACTGCTTTAAAATCAATCTCATTCTTTGAAGTTCACTCAAAATCTAAATGGTACCTCTATTTTGAAGATTGTGACAGCATTTTCCGGTTTTGGGAGGTTTTATAACATGGACACAATATTTGTTGAGACTTTTTTGTTTTTCCACTCAGCCTTGGCAAATGAGACACCAAGCCCGAAGCAAATAGAAAATAGGGACTGGGCTTTTTTCAGAAGATAAGTATGAAAACAACAATAACTTCAAGCAGTAGCCACTGTTCTGCAGCATTTTTTTTTACCTAGTCTTGAAATGTTTTATTTACTGATGCTGCTACTGATGGACCTAATAGGTTTCCATGCCTCCAGCAGTCCTATGAAGGCATCTGGGTTGAGTCTATTAAAGATGTTCAGGCACTACAGACTTACCTCAAAGTTATTATCAGAATTATTAACAAAATTGTTACCAGAAAACCCACTGTAAGAATATCTGTAGTCCTTGGACAGTATTGACTTTCCTATTTAGAAAGACTGTCAGTAAATGGGCTTCTTATATGGTTTGTATTTAATGCATAAATTAGAATCACAGGATCATTAGAAATAGGTTACATCTCACTCTTTGGTGATCAAAACTACAGATCAGACTCAAGTCCACAAGGAATTAGGAGCGGAACAAGGAAAATAAATTATATACTTCTGATTGTCACCTCTGATAGTCATGTAAGGGTGTGACAGTGAGCTGGTATGAGCTACAAGTAAATTTCATTTAAAAAAAGAGATATGACGAATATCTATGATAATGTATTTTGATTATGACTACAGCCAATGAGTTGGTGCCAAAAAAGAGTAGGACTGTGATTAAGGCTACAGGCTGCAGCTTGGATTTCTTTTGCATTTTCCCAAACACTCCCCAAGTGACCTTTAGTAGGTCATTTAATTTTTCTGTGCCTCAAAGAAATTGAAAATAACACTTCAAAATGAAATGAAAACACTTTCTTATCTTACAGTGATATCGTGAGAATAAAATCCATTAGTTTGCTGAAGCACTCAGACACTCCGATGAGGAGAGCTGCAGAAGGACCCAGCACCAGCACCCTTCTGCTGGAGGTAACCGCGCTGGGTATCGCTGCAGGAGCTGGTATTCTTTTGTATCTCCGCATCGACAGGAAGCAACTCAGACCTAGCACACACTGCTTTCAATTCACATCAATATTTTGCAGGCTTTATGCCCCAGAGATGCCAGGTCATCTTGCAAAGCACTTAAAAGGAGACCTGAGGTATAAGCCTTCTATCTTTTGGCTGAGGCAATTTTTGTAAAACCGTGAAATTACGTCCAGCTTTTCTTGGACAGGAAGAGACAAGCAATAGTTCAATGTCTAGGTGGTCACACAGCAACTGTCGCTGCTGAGAGGTGCTCTTTGGAAAATCTGCCAGCAGTAAATTGATGCTGCTTCCAGTTTGTGTCTGCCACTTTTTGACAAAAGGAGTGAGTGTTGAGAGAGAAGGAAAAAAACAAAAACCCCAGGCAGACCACAGAAAAGGGAAAGTAAACAACAAACCAAGAAACATTTTTGAAAATAAAAAATAACCTTCTTTGGACTTGTGCAAAACCACATTCTTCCTCTAGTGTGTATCTTCTTGGTGCTTACCCAAAGGCCAGGCTTTAGGAAAAAAAAATCCTAGTTATGTCCACTGCACTTTTATAATCTGCAAAACCTTTTTTTGTCAAATGCTGCCAGAGCAATTTAATAAACAGGGAGAATGCCTTAATGTATTCTGAAACCTGAAAACCACCCATCATTAGCCCCACATGCTGTTTTCTTACTTTCTCTGCTTTAAGCCATTTAGCTGTTACAGCTCTTTTTCTTGTAAGCGTCACTTCTGTTTTTATCAGCCTGATTTGTTTTCTGGTATATCTGGCTTGATTAAAAAGAGGAAAAAAAACTTTTACAATCCAGGTAAAACTGCCTTCTTCTTTAAGCTGTGTTGGGCTGGAAGCTTGAAACAGATCAGCAAGAAGATCAGTGTAGGTCAATAAATATTCATAATATTGCTCATAATTTATACTTGGACTCATTTTTGCAGATAGGCTCGAAATTCTGCGCTCATGGCACTTCTGCTGTAGTCAGAGCTTTTTATTCTTAGCAGCATGAGGTTTTGTAAATCCTATCAATGCAGCAATTAAAAAAATAAAATCAATGTAATATATATTCGATGTAATATATTCAAGCCATTTCTCTACTCCTATGTGTTTACACATGGTATGTACACCATAACAAGGATCCTGGATTTTAAAATTTATGACAGTCAGGAGAGGAACACAAGTCTTGGGAATCTGTATGGTGTAGACTCTGTATGGTACGGATAAAATAAATGAATTTGGTGTTATTCATTATTCACTCTTGAGAATTATTCCCTCACTTTTCAGAAAATAGCTTGACTAAGTTCTTGCTAGCTGCATATCATATATGCCTTCACCCTTATGAACTGAAAGGAACATCCAAATAATGGAGGAACATGTTATAGTTGGAAAAGCAGCTGATTTAATTAAATTTGGCAGAATGAAAGGTTAGTGAAAAACAATCAAATAACTGAGAAGAGATTAATGTGAGATGCTCCCTATTGTATTTCCCTTAAGAGCTGCTTTACACAGTATGGGTAGGGTCATGTTGTGTCGATTTGCTGAGAGAGAATTTGATTGACAGAATTGCTGGAAGAGAAAGTCGGTTGGGTTGTGAAGCTGGAAATACTAATGGTGGCTTCTGTCAAAAAGAGCTCTGGCTGCAAATGGCCTCGCTTCCCTGGCTTTTAAGAGGGCTATGCTCTTCCAGGTACCGTACACAAATACTCCAGATTTGACCAACTGAGCTAGTTAAGTTAGTGGAGGCAGAACTGGAAGACCCCTGTTTAAAGGCCATCACAAAAATTACACCTTGGAGGAATACAGATCAGATCACTATGTTCTGTCTACGGGACTGGTGCCGGGGACTGAGTGCCACAGCACTTAACCCAAAAAGTCCTACCTGCCTCCACCATTTCTCTCCTCCACAAACTTTGATCCCCAAACCCATGAAAATATGTTAACCTTTTAGTTAAAGCAGCAACTGTTGGGTTGCTTTGTATGGCACTGATCCAGTCCCTGCTCCGACTGCAGCATGGATGATCCTTGAGCTAACCTGCAAGCCCTGCTGGGTGTGGAAAAGACAAATTTTATGTGAATACAGGTGCAAAGGAGAAGATCCTCAATGCTGTGGGAAAAGTAGCCAGAAGCTTATCCTGCAAGCGGAAGAATTTTCAGCTGGCTGGAAATTGTGACCCATGCCATGAAATGACGATGTTTGAACATGAATAAGATTTGATCTTGTTCACTTTGTATATATTAATCACAGCAAAGACGTAACGTGCAAGAAATGAAAATGTGCAGTTGACTCAACACTTGATGGTTGTACTCTGTCTCGGTGTAGAAGAAGGGATACAATTCAGACTGAATCTGATAGAAAAAAATAAGCAAGAAGAGAGCAAAATACGGTAATAAAGTTAGGGATAACTTACAAAATCCAACATAGCTACGATCACTTAGGTGCTACAAATCACTCACTGAACAAGATCTAGAATTAATGAAGGATAAAATGCTACACTTTTTGAAGTAACGCATTTCAGCAGTTTTTTAGAAGCTAATGATCCTAATGTTTATATGTAGATGTACTAGATAAATATAAAAAAGCTTTTTTTTTTATTAAACATTGCATTAGTGAATTTGAGTCAAGTCATGAATGAATATGTGTACTCTTACAAAAGGAAGGCCACCAAAAAAATAAAATATTTGCAGATAGCAGTCAATAGTGCAGCACTTCCCATGGAGCTTGCTGATGTTCGCAGCACTCCCTGCTCTCTGGGATACAACATTTGGGGAATGAGAAGCAGATAGATCCCAGGAAGATATCGATTGATACATTGACCATAGGTTTGCAATAGAAAGTGTCTGCAGGACATTTGAGCAAACTTAGATTTTTGTTGAAGATGTCTGCAACTTTTGTGTTTTGGTTTCAATTGGGCCCAAAGACTCAGCAGAGAAACACTGCAGTGAGGTCTGAAACCCAGCCCCTGTTGACTCGGAAGCTTTGCAGACACCTATGGATGTCTATGATGGACATGATGCCGGCTCTGTAGGAGCCCAGCTTCAGTGGGACTTCAGCACTCTGCAGGGTGGGTGCTTGCTGCTCTGGAGAGTAACAACCTGTACACCTCAAGGCACTGCCTGCTCAGGAGGTTTCAGACGAGAGAAGGTTTCAGCCTGGGGAAGTGAGGAACTGGAATGAACAGCTTCATGATAAACTGGGAAACTGCTGATAAACTAAATGACCGAAAAGCCAGGCTGGCACAGCGCCACTGCGAGCGTTCTCTGAGTTGAGCAGGACGTTCTCCTTTCCATATTGGACCTGTCAGCCTCAATCAGATCTCCTAGAGCGGAGTCACCGTATGTCCAGGTGAGACTACAAAAAGAGCGATCATTATCATCCTGGAAACAAACTGCTCAATGTCAACCGTGGGAGGAGAAGCTCAGGTCAGAAGAGCTTTTTTTTCATAAAGTACTCCAAAAGAAGTGTTTTGATGTACAAAGTGTGAAATGTAAAGGCCGTTTTTATTAATTTCATATAGGAGCGAGTAGACCCTCAAAGGTCCCAACTGTAAAAGAGACCTTTGGCAGGGTAACTTGGGCTCTTTCTTGTGACTATATGTAACATGAGGATTGCATGGTAGCCACAAGCCATTCCAATAATTGAAGGTAGAATTTAATTTTCTCAGATCAGAGCTTTAATCAAGCAGCATTTAATTTCAATGCTTTTTGTCATCTAAGGGATGCACGGGATCTTTGCAAGTGTCAAAGGCCTTTAAGTGACCAGGAGCTGGTTCCATCTTATCAGGGGAAATCTTATAAAGGAGTCAGAACCACAGAGAACCACTTGACAACCTCCCAGATTCTTGCAGTGTGGAATTAACTTCACCTTGCTAGAAGGAACTTGCTATGAAAGAGGAACATGCAACCATCTTTATGTGATAAAATATAATTCTTGTGGTTATATAATTGGAGAAATGTAGCAGTTTCTTGGCTAATAGCTGCAAGAGGGAATTTCAGCATTTCAGTTTTTTCCATTTCTGGCTACATTTTCTCTTAAAAAATATATTTGTATGGAAAAGCTGAATTTCATACAAGAAGCAAAATGACCCTGAATTTAGTAGCATACATTATAAGACATTCAAAACTAACAGACTGGAATGAAAAATCGCAATGCATAATTCTGCCAAGATAATTAACCCATGACCTGATCATATATGATGCTGTTCTGACGAGCTTTTTGATATGCTATAAATAATGCTGGCATATTTTATTTTCTTTGTAGGCATAAATATTGACAAATTCATAATCATTAAACTTCTGTGAACTAGGAATTATCCCTATTTCTCAAACGAGGAACAGACAGAGGAATTAAGGCTATTTTTTCAGTGGCATTCATCAGTTTGGGGAGCCCAGTTTGGGATACTGAATACAGTTTCAAGCCGCCTTTATGCACAGAAGTAAAGCTATATTGATCAAATCCATCCTGGCAATGTTACTTCCTTTCTCCTCGCTCTCAGCTGAGACCTGTTTCTATGTGCAAGAAAAGTCCTTTTGCTGAGATGCACCAGTTTCCTGAGCAGAATTACTTACGGCAGGGAGAGACTGTTTGCCATTGTAACTAGATCTACTGTAAAGTTTTGGCAGCAATTCATCGCTTTATATTCCTAACTGACAGAACTAGCCCAATAAAAGTTAACTGCAGACTAAGGATATATAAAAATTTTATTTTGAGACAAGCTGTGGTATGGATATACAGCGCTTTTGTCACTTCTCAGGACCTGCTTCCATGCAACCCTTCACCTACAGAAAGTCTGGGTAACTCATTCCACTTCAGGCTGCCGCGCATTAGCTGTTATTTGTCCAGGCTACCTTAGCTGCAAATGTTAGCCCTTATTCTAGTTCTGATACTTCCTGACAATTAGAAAGGAATGGTATGTTGTGGTATGAAGAATTCCTGGTCATGATGGGGAATTCAAATAAAACCATCTCAGCTGTAGGACTACCTGTGGAGTGTCTGTGTTCCCATGCTCTACAACCTGGGCATCTTGTGGGACCATCCTCTTCACGCAGGCTGTGCAGGGATGGAGGGCTCTGGTCCTTGGTTTCTCCTAAGAAAAAGCTGGAGGCTGTGTAACTAAGTGCCAAGGTTTTTGTGAGATGGATTAACTCCCTATCGGGAATAAGGTAGGATCATGAAATATATTTAATTTTATCATAAGTTGCACTCACATTTGTGTCCCAGAGGTGAAAAGGTTTTATCTCATCCCACCAACTGCTGTGTTTACCTTATGCTCAGTTAATGGGAGTAGTATAGATTTTTTATTTCTCTTTTCTCATAGCAAATGTCAGAACAGTCCAGGTTTAGAAACATTATTATCTGACAGCAGAAACAAAGCCCTAACTCAAACCAGCTGTAACAGGTCCTTACTTTGAGTCCTTAGGGTCTCTAACTAAACCATTAGCTCATGGAGTCATTGATTTAGATGATAGATCTTGCCCCAAACAAAATCAGTCCTGCCACTGGGAAGGGTAGATGTGGAGAACACAACGCCCATCACAGAGAAGCTATTTTCACCACTCAATTTGAAACCCATCCTGGGCTGGGCACGCTCCACCCATCTAAGTGCTGAAGGCGTGCATCCGGGGGGGGCGGAATTATCCAGGAATTATCGTGTTGCCTGTAGAGGAGACACGATGTGAGCTCAAGCCGAGGCCCTGGCATGCTAGTGGGCATGAAAGGGATGAGCGGGGATGCAGGGGCATCTCCTCAGGTAATCTTCTCATTTGCTTTACTGGGTACATAAAACTGAGGCTGCGGTTCCCAGATGCTTGGAGGCCAGGTTGCTGCTCTCTGGGGCCGTGTATACAGCATGCAGCAGAATTGGGCCCCGATGTTTTTGTAAAAGGGAAAGAAGCAAACAAACAAAACCAACAGATGGAAATCCTCAGATGGAAGGGGACATACTGGTTATTTATTTAAAGAGCTGCTGAGGTCTAATGGAAATTTTCAAGAAACATTCCATTTAGAACTAGCAGAGGTTTATTTAGCCCATATTTTCTGTTTGTTTTCAATCATTTTTCATAGCAAAGAACATTTGCTACCAATGCTCTTTCCTAGCATCTTCAATTGTCTGTTCCCCAGCATTACCCTGGTTGCTACGGAGACAACTGAGATGTCACAGACAACAGCAAGGCTCTTCAGGTGCGGAAGCAGCGCGCAAAGGAGAGAAACATCCTTTGGAAACAAGAGACCTCCCTGCCCTTGGGCACAGGCATGGAAAACGGGTGAGGACTATAGGACATACGATATGCTGGACCCTGCATCTCAGCAGTGCTTCCCCAGTTGCCTCCCCAGCGCCAGCTGTTTTTCAGGCTGCACAAAAGCCACGAACCATGTAATTCCAGCCTCAATGCCAAAGAACATTTTCTACCTGGATTTGAATAATGTGAATATATTAATTAAAGTTGATAATGGCTGGTAATGATTTCCATCAGCAGTAGAATGATGCTATATTTATCATTATCTATGAGATTCTCGTACCTAAATAATTTATACAGAGAAGACTTGAAGTAACGTGACTTGCTGTCTTAACAACTTTTCTGACAACTCCTTTAAAGTAACAGAACATTGTTTTCTCAGACAACAGAGTCCATTTCTTGTTACATGAAGGAAAGGAAATAGAGAAGATCAAAACCCCCAGGTTTTGCTGTGAACAGGTTATTCTTGAAAAAGAACTGATTTTCAGACTGGCCACAGCATTGGCAAGAATCTATTTCAGAGCAGTTTAGCTTGTATTTATTATGGTGACATCGTTTTCAGACCCAAGTAAGGCTCAAAGTAAAAGGAGATGGAGAGAGGGAGAGCTGAAACTGCCTTTTGGGCTGGAAGATGCCTTCTGCAGCCCAGCTCTCAGGCTGGGATGGTGGGAGTGCCTGGACCTAGCCTCAGGTACGAAACGTGGAGACAATCAGATTCCACTAGGGAAGCATCTGCACCCTCCAGTGTGGATCACAAAGGACTACAACCCAGTGGGGTAAAATTCATGGCTCAGCTCTGGTACGATCTTGGTCTGGATGTGGGAAGCCTTTCAGCTGCTGCTGCTGTGCGAGGGCTCAGCAGCTCCTGGTGGGAGAGCCCCTTCGAGGAGTCTGTACAGAAAGACAGCCAGGCACTGCACGTTGGCCAGTAACTGTGCTCTCATGGCACTGTAACTTAAAAACAGCTAAACCATCCCTGACTTTAGAATTATTATTATTATTATTATTATCTTATACCAAGTCACTGGATATAGCCATGCAACTGAAAATTCTGGAAAAAAATGGAAATAAGCATTTGCTATTAAATATATCTCAGTGATATAATGTGCTTTCAAGAAATATGCAAAACAGATTCACTTTTAGCTAGTAAGGACAAGACTCAAAAGCATCGGCAACTGACAAACAGAGGTCAGAACAGTTTGCAAAATAAAATAGGAAAAAACCTTCCTGGAACCTCAAAATCCCTCAAAGCTGATGACATAACTGCTCTTGATTTCAGCAGTCTTAGACTCAAAGAGAGAACAACAACAGGAATCTTCTTAAATATTTGTTGTTAAGGTAAATCTAAAATGATTGTCTAGCACAATGTTAATTACATTGTACAGCAATCAAAACAGAGACGCTGAGTCTAATGAATCCCTACTCTCACCTTTGGAACAGAACTGGAGTGTCTTGTTCACCTCCTTATTAGTCCATAAATATTCTAATTAGGAAGCAACTCCAGATGAATAGGATTAGCAATAAGGACATTTTAGACTAGGTACACAAGAGATACTCAAAACTCTCATGTCTTATCTAAGGCTCTCCTGACATTTATAATCATGTAGAAACGCTAAATTTACATAGCTCTGCCTAATTAGACATGGTTGCAATTATGTTTGTGGGCTTTCTTTTTTTCCTGCCCAAGTATAACTTACCCTGTCAAAATAGGAAACAGGAATTGAATAGAATTCCTCAAGAAATAAAAATATATTCTGCTATTTATTTTTTGGTGTTTTTTATTTGAAATTCATGTTTCAAACCCACTTTTTAGATCCCAGGCGAAAATTGGCTATTATGGATCTAAGTCTGGATCACTGCTGTTTTAGATGTGAAAAAGAGCTTTTTTTTAGATCAGCAGCATTTCAAGAGCAGGCACTAAAACAGGCCAAATTCTGCAAAAGGTCATACATGCTCTGCATGTAGTCAGTGGGTTGCTCCTGCTCTTGATGAGAGGAGGAAGCAAAGCTCCCTGAAATTCTCCCCCGGTCTATGAATTTTTTCTGACTGCCCTGTGGTTTTCAGATTTAGCCCCTCTCTCCAGCCTGAAAGAGCCTGAGCCTGACATTTCTGAAAGAATTCTGTGTTTGCCTTTCTTGGCCTTCAGTACGATGGTGAGAAGCAGACAATCCATCAGGCTATATTTTCTGTGCAGCAATTGCTGGCATTATTAGGCAGGGACTTGATAAATGATGTGTACATTATAATAACTGAATTTCAATATATTGTCTTTGATGTCTATAATCACAGAGAGCGTTCTTTCACCTTAGCTCAAACATAATTCAAAATAAGAGTATGCACTCAGTTCAACATCGAGCTGAACCATCGACATCAAAACTCATCTGTGTCAGCAGACTTCCCCTGCACGGAGCTCACACTGGTGTCAAGGTGGATGGAGATGGCCATGCACATGGACAGACACCCTGGATTAGGGCAGTGCTAGGGCAAACAGCCACAGATTATATTGACTGCTTAAGGTCTAATTCTCTCTAATCCTAAATACCTTGTTTATCAGAAAACTAGTATCCTATTTGATTCACATCATGTTTCAAGCTCCATGCAAATGATGCCAGCAGATTTACAGAGCCCCTGCAAGGCAGGCTTCCTGGTGGCAAAGGTCAGTGGCCCGAAGCACAGCAGCACTAACGAATACTGTTTTTAATAAAGACTCACGAGGAATACGAATATAACTGAGGAATGGTATTGAAAAATCTCCTGTTTACAGCTTAACTGCTCGGGGCGTAGGAGAGGTGGAGAAACAACAGTTCTGCTTGTGCAAATTTGCAAAAGCAAGAGGTAATCAATTAAGAAATCAAATTACCTCCTTTTACCAACCTGAAGAAAAGAGAATCATGCGGTAAACTGATTCACGTGAGCACTCTCAAACTGTTTAATGCACAACACAGGTCAGTAACACACACCAAGTCTAGGGTCAACCCAAAACCTGCTGAAGCCCAGCTGCAGTCTTCCAATGAATTTTACATTCATGCTCTACTGAAATAGAAAGATCTGGCATGCTTCTGAATATCTCCATGAAATAAGGACAACAGTCTGCTTCTAAAAGGATGTAACCGGTATATTCTCTTTGGGTAGAACATCAGTCTGATGTCTGCTTTCTTATCAAGCTTTCTAATCAAGAGTTGCATCAGTCAGGATAGTTGGATCTGAAAGCTTATGATGACAGCCCAAGGAGTTGAAACAAAATCAATAACCATACAAACACCACTCCCATCCTCTGCTCTGCTATATTTAAGATCAATCAATATGCATAAACGACTAGCGCCAGGCACATCTGCACTAGTCTAGCACATAATCAACTTTGTCTTGTCTCAGCTTAATATAATTTTCCACCATATTAGCAGTCTTTATGATATCCTGTCTTTTCAAATAGACATAATTCAGAATCACTACATAGTTCAATTGGATTATTTTAGTTGCACACAGACCTGCACTTGCACACACACAAATCTGCCCTTCAGTCTCTCTTCACTCCACTGCAGTCGGGATTATAGCCATGTTTAAAGTGTTTGCAAGGAGGTGACATCTGAAGTCCCAGCCACCTTTTCCCAATACCTCTGGCAGAAAAATGTATGTGTGGGTATATATATGTATACTTAACGGACTGGGAAAAGAAATGAACAAACTTATCAAATGCCATGCTGAAACATCCATTAAAAATTGCACACACTTTTAATGAGTTGGGTGAGGGTTGCTGTTGCATAAATTTATTTAACGTTAATGTCCCTTGTTTGCTGTAAATTCCACACTGTGAAATTACCAGGGCAATTCTAATGGTGCTGAAGCCTACAGCTGCTCTCTATGATAAAAGAGGAAATAATTATGAATTCCTCTGGGAAGCCAAAGAAAGTCAAAGATCTCCCTCAAAACTGCTCCCCGATGAGCTGCTCATCAGCCAGCTCATGAGGTGCAGAGCCGCTCCCCAGAGCCAGGGGAAGCAGGGAGCAAGTGGGACGCTCGTGCTGACAATGACTGCGCCATCAAGTGACATTTACTTTGAAAGGATTGAACGCTGGTGTCTGCAACAGCTTCTGCCAAGAAACGTAGGAACAGTCAAGACAGAGCACGGAAGTGGTTTTACATTCCAAGTTAGGATGATACAGTGTAATTTTACATCTAATCAGCTAGTGAGAGACGTAACTACCAAGCACACAGCTCAAAGGGCTCATGCCTGAAGTGCTGACAGATGCCTATATCATAAGAGGATGCTGAATTACATGGGTTGTCCCATCTGGAATGGCATTTTCTATAACCCTCTGAATCCAGAGCTCATAACCTTTGCCAAAGTTCACATGAGGAGTGGAAAAAGGGCAAAAACAGTGACTGCAGAAACTCATATCACTATGCACGAAAGACAGGGAGCTTCAGCTGAAGCATCCCAGATACTCTTCATCCTTATTTGATTTCTTTCCAAGCCTGCAGTTGTGAGTATTCACACCTTTCATGAGATCTAAGCTTTCCTCCTTCAACATAGGACACCCTACACTACCAGCACCATTTATTTATTAACCAGATTTGATTGTTTTCAAGGCTGTTTATGTCCCATCATCACTGTCACTAAGCACTAGGATAGCTTTGGTGAGATGATCTGAAGCCTTATTAGGCTTTGCTAGTAAGCCCTATGTGCCAAATTCCTTAATCCCTGCAAATGTCTCCTCCTCCTCCTCTTCCTATTCCCCGTCCTTGTCCTCCCCTGCATCTCCTCACCTGTGGAGCAGCGGAAGGGTGCAGAATGGATCGTTTCTCCCTTCTCCCTTCCTTCACATCACTGTGGGATCTCCTGGCTGCAGCGCTCTGCCTGCAGATGAGCGGGGAGCCCTGTACTGGGGGCACAAGTGGAGACCCCAGCCCCAGCATTATACCCTGTCTCCCTGCGCTGCAGTCAGGATCCTTCCTTTGGCTGGCTTTGAATTCAGACCCTATAACAAATGACTCAATAAATGGTCAGAGTGCACTTCTGAAATGATAAAGCAACTCATTCCTGGTAAGGAAAGAGGAGAAACATAAGAAACAAAATCACCTAATGGAACAGACAGGCAGAATTTATTCAGTTGCTCCCTGTGCGTCACTCACAATAACGTGTTGCAGTGCACTTCAGGCTTGTTTCCCGAGAACAAATATAATTCTTATTTATAATGCAACAAAGGATAAAGCAGGTTGCAGGTTTCCTGATTCTGATAAGTGACTCTCTGATTATTTCTTCAATAAAAACCACCGTGTCTTTCAGATTATTCTTTCATGTTTTATTCTTGTTTGGAACAGAGAAGTTGCAGACAAGCCTCTTTGCGCCTTCGTCACTTCATTTATTTTCTCATTTATAAAACCCAGGGACCCACTGGAGAACACTTCAGTGGTACTTAAGAACTTTTGAGCACTGGATTGAACTTTGTGGACTGGACTTGCAGTGGCGTGTAACCAATGCATGGCTATGGAAAGTGTTAGTGGTTATCAGGTAATTGCATCCTGTGAGATGATGATGCACCAGCAGTAGGTGGGTGGTATTATCACTGTGGATCATGACAGAGCACTCTCCTTGAATAGCAATAATCTGGCTTTCTGAATACACGGTGAACCAATATGCTGCTGGGAAGCCTGTCAGCAAAACCCCCATACTGTAAATCAGCATGCTCCAGGCATCGTCTCGCTGTGCTGAAAGGGGGTGAAAGATGTTAAATGAAATGTAATCACCTGCTTGGACTTTCTACTTACATTCAAATTTCTCTAGCAAAAATGTATCATGATATTTACTGTGTCTTCTTCTAAGGTATCTGTTACCATACCATTTAGAAACACAAAACACACCAAGACTAGGATTTTCTGTGTCAAAGTGTCCCATTGAAATTCAGACACCTCCTTCTCACAGTCTGTGCAATGCTGCGAAGTAAGCAGGGCCTGGACCTCATCGGAAAAAAATCCCTCAACAAACTGCGTGTTTATGTAATGGTGCATGTATTTAGGGCCACTCCAGAGAGATACAGCTGGTTAGACTTGAAAATAACTGCCTGCGAAAACACAAACAATAATTTATGGAACTTCAAATGAGTTTTTGCAAGATGTTTTGATGCATTTTATCTGAATGCTCCCTTGCACATCTAGTTATTAACTATGCCGTTTAGCTACCTTATTTCCTATGGACATTGTACGAAAAGCACCGTGCCTGTGCTTCTCTCTAAACATGCCCTGGTACAGCATCTGGGGTCAGCGCAATAATGCAAAATCCGTTTTTCAAATCTGTCAGCCTTTGAAGATGCTAATACTGCAGGCGATGGTCACTCCGAGTTACATTAATAGGTTCTTATTGTGAACAGTGGAATTAGCTCTCAGAAGAACATCCCTAAATACCCTTTTTGATATGGTGGGATGACAGTAGTGGCAGAGACCATATAGAGAGCTGAAGGGGCCTGAGGATGAAAGCTGGTGGAGAATATTATGACAAAGTGGTTTTTCATCAGAAGTCACTAATGGTGACTGCTTCCAAAGAAGGGTGTTCAAAAATCTCTCTTTTACTTGAAATTTATTTTTATGTTGCAAAATAGTCTCTTTTTTAATGATTTGAGACATGTTTTTAAAAAATTGATCTTTTAAAATGTCAAACATCATTTTAGAAGACCGATATCAATGTGACATTTTTGCAGCTATTGAAATAAAAATCTTTTTTTCTTTTTCCAGATTTTTTTCTGATTGGTAATTACAATTTTTAAGATTTATTATTTTGCTCTAGTCTGGGGGCTGTGGAACTCTTATGGGGGCATTTCATGCCTAATCAGGACCATTTACATAAATGACTACTGCTGCTTCAATTTGCAATCACATGGATATAGCTGAGAGACTCTCCAGCTCTCCAGTCTGTGTGCTCACAGAAACTTTGCCATGACAAAAGCAGCTCCAGGTGGGCCATCTACCAAAGATCCATTCAATGTTCTGCAGATTTTCCTGATCTTCAAGCTATTTTATAGCACTCATAAAGCTAACTCATGGAAAGGCAGTTTAGATATGTCTACGTGAGCCACAGCCAGGGCAGTGATTGCTTTGTAAATAGATGGTATGTTGGAGTCACGCAGTCATTCAGTGCCTCTCCAGCACATGCTGAGGGAAGGTGCCTTCTCTTGTCATCTGTAGGGCAGATTTTGGGATAGTGAGGAGCCCTGGTAACCCTTTCAGATTTTCTCTTTATGCTTAAAGATGTATTAATTCAAACCACATCTAGTTGCTGATTTACAAGCAAATACTGTTCATTACCTTTTCTGCCAAACATCATGTCTTCTGATATCAAACATCAAGGGGGGAAAAATGCATATAATTTACAAATCTAATAACGCATTTCCCATCACACTCCTCTGCATTGCCATGGCCACAAAAAGATGGAATCAGCCAAGATGAAAGCATTTTCAGGGCTGAAGTTTAATGGCTAAAATAATTGCAGAAACATACACATCTCCAAAACAAACCACTTCCAGAATGAATAATGTGTGGAGTAGCCTCTCATCTACTACTCCACTTCACCTCAGTACAAGCTCCCCTGTGAGCAAAACACATACAATATATTGTAGAATATTTCAGACCCTGCAGATCTCTACAGCTGGGACAGCTCTAAGCTGCTGCAAACACACTGCAGGGTTTGCAGAGAGTTAAATAAAAAAGGATGTATTGCTGCTCTTCTTATCTCTTCAAAATCCACCTTCAGAAGGTGAAGACAATTCTTTCTAAATAACCATTTTATTTTTAATTTGACACGTTTGCTTGCATGGTACAAAATCCTCCCTTAAGAAAAGCAAGTATCCACCAGAAAAGTTTTACTGATTCTGCAAGAGTTACTCACAGGTGACTTACAGACTCTGCTTCCTCCTCAGGCAACAGAAATCAGCCTGGCCAGTCTACCCATCTGAGCATCTGCCCAAACTTTGAACCATTAAAATGAGATTCTTCCTTTTAGACTGATACAACTTCCACGTTGGTATGAATGTGAAACTGCAATCTATTTATTTTTCATAGACCTATATAATTAAGACTGTAAAGGCCAACTTATTGAATGCCTGGATAATATGAGTCACCACATTTTATCCAGTTAGTTCCCCTTCTAAATTTTAGCCATCAGATTTAAGGTCTCTCACTATGTGACCTGTTTATTTTAACTGAAAACTACATTTATTTTTCTAGAAAGTCATTCAAAAACAGAAAGCATTTTAAGTGCGAAAAATGAACTGCTTGAATAAAACATAATTGTACTGACATATACTTTACTTAATGAGGATTTCTCACATTAAATCTCCACTGCTTTGTAGAATTGGAAAAAAGAACAACAATGAAAAGGAAAATATTTACCCTAAAATTTAGGGAAAATAAAGCGAGGTTATGACAACAAAAGAACAAAGTGCCTTACTACTCTGCTACTACAAGCTCCTAGATGCTTTAACGTGCAATTCTGGGAAAGGTAATACACAGCTCTTCCTGCCTGCACATGACACCTGGTTGGCCTTATCCAAGAGATCTTCTCTGAGTCTGTAGTCCATGGAGAATATTCCAAACGTGAAATCGTGTGTGATTATTTATAGCCACTCCAGTGATGCTTGGAAGTGTCTAACAAGAGCAGTTGTTCTCTTCAAAGAGCTACCTTCTGCCACCTTTTTGGTACTAATTAGTACAGAACTCAAGGAATTAGACAGTATTCATGGTACAGAATAACAAACTCTCACATTTTTGTCCTTGTTCACACATTTCTCTCTTTTTGGAAGTACTACCTCCCCAGCAACTACATGCTCTGTGATCCTGACACTATTCCAAAGCTCTGATGAGATGCACTATTAAGACGGCAGATATATCAACGTTTTAATTCCAGTTTACAGAGCACATAATAGTCTCTCCTTTGTTTACACTGATAACTTTCCATTTTAAGGATACTTTCAGGATACAAAACTCTTTATCTGTCTTCTTACAGTTACATACTTTTGCATTTACACTGCCTTTTTCTTATGCTTTGTTAAGAAAAGTAGCTGCTGCAGACTGAAACATCCTGTAAACTCATTCATGCTCTAGGAAATGTGTCAATGCTAATATTTTAATAAGAAATGTAGCAAAAGATGCTCATAGGAATGGGTTGTATTATTAAAAAAATACTACTATGTCTACAAAGAAGAAGTTAACAAAGTCTCTCTTTAAAATGCTAATAACAGACAATGGTCTGTGGATAAGTTAATTAGTGGAGCCAGCTTGTGTTTAATTATTTCACTTGACCTGGTGCAGATTTAGACAATAATCCCTTTAGAGAGGGGAAGGGGCTGTTGGAAAGTATGTGATGTATCAGAGAAAAAACTTCAAATCTGCCTGAGCTGAGCGGGTAGTCTTCTATCTAAAATTGGCATGATACACTATTCTCTACTGTAAGACAAGCTCAAATGGAAAAAGAAATGCAGGTCTGAAGTAGAGAGATTATGCTAAGGACCTGGTGAGCTTTCCACTCCGATACTTAAATTTTTTTCTCTCCCCATTCAGCTGGGATTTTACTACTGAATAATGTATAAACCAACTCACTGTAGTCAGAGGTGGGATTTTACGAGCAACTTGAAACAAGTGCAACCAGACTGAACCAGAACTCTCTGAACATACTAAAATGTGTGTGAAGAAAGAAAAGGGTCTATAGACTATTAGTATATATGGAATTTTCTTATAGGAGAGGCTCTGAAGATTTCCACATTTTTTAAAAAAAAGAACTGATTAGGTTGGGTATCCGTCCTATTCTTGCTCAGACTCTGTAATTGGATCCAATTAAAGGTTTGTTTTATCTGAGTAGGTCAACCCCAAATCAAGTAGCTTTTCAATTTGGTAATAGCTCTTCAGTAGCTTGCCCAAATATGAATAAGAAGCCATTACAGTTTAAAATGTGAAACGGTTACAATCTCCTCCAGAAGCTATAGCATCTTAATGCCAGCAATACTTAAAGAAAGCCAAGTGTATAAAAGAAAGTACAAGCCAAATGAAAAAAAAAAAAGAAAAAAAAATACCCACATACTGGGGAACTGCTCTGGCAGGCAGTAATTTGCTTCATACACAATGTGCGAGTGGAAAGAAACTATTCATTTTAGCCAAAGGGTAGGACTCATTCGTGGTGGAATCAGCTCCACAAGAGATGAAACTGGTTGTATGTTTACTTTTATACATTAGTTGTCTCTGTTTTGTGGCTAGAGCATCCTCCTGCATGCATCGCCAGACAGGACATTCAATGCACAGGGACTTGAGATGAAAAACTTCACAGAACAACTAGACTGATAAAAGCAGCACCGTTGCTCTGTTTGATCCTCTTTATTAAAAACGTAATGTGATGGGGAATGAAATACCCTAGGACAAGAGCGAGGCCAGACAAATGCAGGCCACGTGTGGTGTATCACCTTGCTAGATACTAACTGTAGAAAAAAGAGCTATGGTGCCAAGGTGGGATCCCCATCAGCTCTTCTGACAGCCACATTTCACTGGAGCATGGGGACTGTCAGCCTAAGGCATAAAACTCCTCATCATGAAAAACGAAGCCTCCTCAGCTACCAGTCTGCATACATGAAGCCAACCTCTGAAGCTGACCTGCATGGCAAAAAAATCATGGGTCCTTCCTCATCCCTCACAAACCACTGTGACAGTCTCCTTCCTCTAAGAAGCCACGGCACACCCCAGTCATGAATTAGGCACCTCAGCAATGCCAACAGCAAGGCAAAGAATTGTTGAAGACGAGTTCAAAATCAGTGTTAACAAAATCATTAGAGCAGAGAGGGTTTGTAGCACTGCTGTCCTGGTGAGATGTTGACCATGTTGCATAGATAAAATAACAGGAAGAGTGGGATAAGGTTTCATGGAAACTATCAGACCAAGCAGCTCTCTTAAACAAACAGGCATTGTTCAGCCATGTTTTTGCAGGGCGTGCAAAGCGCTCCTTCCCCAAAAGCAGAGGTGTCAAGGATTAAAAGACACACATCTATCAATACAGGCTGCCATAAAGCATGCTCTGCCTGTCCAGGCAGTATGATTAGATGTGTGTTCTCTGCTCTGTCTTAATTCATTAGTGTTTATTTTTGTCAGTGTTATTAACTTCCTAAAGCCCCCAACAACAACAGGGCCATTAGTGTTTAAGCACAGAGAGGATAATGAGTGCACGTGTGCAGATGAAACAAGAGTTAGGCTAAGCTACGCATTTGCTTACACAAACCCACTCTTGAACTGTGACAACAGATCATCACCATTTGTACAACCAGTTAGTCTCCAACCCATTACATCTGTGTCCTGATCATCTTGCTGGCAAATTTCTTTTTTTTTTTTTTTTTGAGGTAAATACCGTGGCTATTTTCCTCTCTGCTCATTGGGCTTCCACAGATTCCAACCTATTTACAAGTTTTTTTTTTCTGTTTTTCTTTTTTTTTCCTAGAGAGCTGTTTTGGTCCTTAAAAGTTTCTCCTATCATCTCCAAAAACTACTTTCTTTTTTGTGTGTGTGAGAAATACATACTCATGCTATTGTCTTCCAGGCCCACAGCTCAGAGCCCCTGCTCTATCAGTCTTACCATTCTGCCTATTAGTTTTTTATCAAGGAAAACCAATCAAAAATAACTTTCCATACACACGAGCTCTAAAAACTGATCGACAGCATTGCATTCAGACAGTTGCAGCAATCATGCATAAGACAGAAAGGTACAGGTGATTCTGGAACCAACTACCAGAGAGACAATCAGCCACTGCTCTTTGGGAAATGCAAATGGGGAGAAATATTCTTTCCAGGTACAGTACCAAGGTTTCAGAACCACTGACATAATTCCCTTCTCATTTAAAACAAAAGGCATTGTTCCTCTGATGAGGCTTTGCTCACATCTCTCCTGTACTGCAACGAGAGCTACCGAGGAATCCACTAAGCAATGCTGGGCCAACAGTGCGCGGAGCAGACCCGAGCCCTCCCCATCTGCTAACTTCTGGTAGCTCAAATTACTACAAGTGGCCCTCCACTGGGTGCACGATGCATTTCCAAAGGCACTAAATGGGGTTAATAAAATGAACCTTCTTCACTGATGAGTGGGAGTGCTCCTCACCATAATTTGCTGAAAAAGGTCATTCTTGCCTGTAATGAGAAAATGAAATGCATGCTGGAATGATGGAGCAAGCTCAAATCAGTCCTACGTACGATGTAGAAACATAAACCAGAATCAAGCATAAATCTACTGGCTAAATTCAGCTTATGGCTAATCAGCTCTTCCTTTGACAGGATATGCTGCTGTGGAAATGGGATAATTTTATAACTGAATAATTTAAACGGTTTTATCTTTAAGTAACGATTTCAGACATATTAATATATAAAGCCTTAGTATTTACATTTTTGTTACATGGACCTGAAAAATTACAATGTATCAGGAATAACGGCATTTGGTGATAAGTGACACATATATGGAGTGGCTTTCATTCCCCAGAACGGCTTTGTGTTTCACAAATCCCCAGGATGGCGTGTGGCAGGGAGGGCAGAGCCTGCTGGGTGGCAGGTGGGGAAGAAATGTCTCTCAGTAGCAAAGCAGCCAAAAAGGGACAAGAAGGGGCACGTAAAGGTCTCTGACCAGCTGTACTGAATATAATATTTTACCTGCTTACCCCTGTTAAGACTCTGGTAATATATGTCTGTCTACAAGATATATTCAAGAAAGACTTCCAACCATTATTTGAATACTGCTATAAGTGGAGAAGCCACCTACCCTTAGAGGTAACAGTCCTTCATCATCTCAGTCACAGGAAAACACTTTGGGAGCCCTCAAGTCTAGAAGCTAAATATGGAGATTTGTGGTCCAAATTCAGAGAAATAGATATGCCTTACTGGTAAAATAATTGCTAGTCTCTCACTCTCATTCTCCTCCTGTGAGTTCAGCTGCAGATGCATTTTTCTGCATATGTTTTAATGCAGCGATAGAGGAACTTCATCTTTAAAAGCAAAATACTTGTCTTCAGCAAAATCAAACAGCCTTGTTTTAGTTCTTCTCTGGGAAAAATAATAGAGAGAACATGAAAACCAGAATCCTACTAAATTTACAGAACTCCTGCAATAGATACAAATAGCAAATGCTGTGCACACTAGATTGTGCCTGTCAGAAGGTGATATCCTCTTACCAGCTCTGCATTAGTCCTCACTGCTCCTTGGAGATGGCTAATTTGAGCATGGAAAATGAGAAACAGAAATTCTGACGATGCAGCCAGGCCATCTAGATGTCACTTTCCCTCACTCTTTGTATTTTGTCAGTACACATACACGACTGATAATCTGCTCAGATTCACCATGTATCACCTGCATGATGCAGAGAGCCTTCAGGCTTGTGCTGCACCAGATGTTCCTCCAGCCCTGCTCTGGGGAGGAGGTGCAGCTTTGCAGAACATCGCATTGACATGCAGTGAGGTGGAATAATTAACACAGGTGACCATAATTTAGAACAGAATAAATTCCTTTTGTTGTATTCCAGGGGCGGAAAAAGGATTAAAAGATGCTGCACTGTCCTGTCAGAGGAAAATTTCCTGGTGGTGCAAGCAAGGCTCAGCCTGTGTTACCTGTCTGCTACAGTTAGGGTATTGGCTGGCTGGCAAAACCCAGATCAAACCCAGCCTGTATGGCAAAAACCAAACCTAGACTGGCTGGCAAACCCAGATAAAAAACACCGTATGCGATATTCCACAAAGGACAAATTGTAGCAGTCCCAGTGGCTAAACTAATCCCTATCACCAGTGTCACACCTTATTTAACCCTAGTCAACATTTGAAATCAAGTTAACAAGGAGATTTTGAAAAGATACTGCAATGGCCTGGAGATATAGGTACCCCAAATAGTTACTGCAGGTGGTAGACACCAATCACAGCTCAGTTTTGGAGGAGCAGAGCACCACTTTTTTGTTGTCTTTAACCTAACATTTAAAAATTCTGCTCTACAAGAAATGCCTAGTTGCACCAAAACCAGAGCACTGGAAAAGAAATCAACTGTCTCTACCAATAAGAAGAACTTTCCTCTTCCCCACAAAAATCCTGCCACTTCGTTCAGAAATCGAACAAGGTACTAACTCAGTTGCTGGCAAACTCTCCCTTTTATCTTTCACTCACTTCAGGAAGACTAGCAACATTGCATTTTTGGAAAGCCAAGTGTAGTAATCATAGAATCGGATTGCATGCATTTTTAAAAACATTTGCAGCAGCAGAGCGCCAATCACCTTTAAAAGAAATACAAACATTCAGAAATTCAGAGGAAGCAACTTAGAGCTCCCGACTGTCTTCATTCATTTAACACCAGATGAACATGCTGGGAAGGGTCTCCTTTAAAAGAAGACCTCAGAAAGTTAGCAACATTACACTACAAGCACCACGGAGCCAAAATACTTATTATCTCATATAAGGCTGGATGACATTTGAGATATCTCAACGTTTATTGGCCTGCCAGCAGAATGTGAAATCAACCAGCCCCTTTTCTCTCCGATCTTTTTTCTCCTTTTTCCCCTGCTTGCTCAAAGTCTGCGTTCATCAAATATTTAGTGGAAGCTCTTCAGAGGATGATATTGCCTATACTATAGCCCCAGTGTGGGTTTACTGTGAGACAGATATTCTGCCACCGAAGAAATCAAAAGAGCTGATCTAGTTGAGTGACTGCACCAGGAGCTCACTGGTGGCTGTCAGACCCATCTTCTGGGCTTCGTCCCTGCCCGCGACCCCAGCAGAGCAGCGGTGGACAAAATAAGTGAACTTGCATAGCAGATCTGGTCCCTTTGCAATGCTTATCAGGAGAAATGCTCCTTTTCAGTATGGAAAAGAGAAATATCAGTGTTTCTGCCTGTTTCCAAGCCCCAGCTAGGGACAGCTGACCCTTTTTTACCCCTTGTTATTTTCTTCTCAGTAGAAAAGAGCAAGGACATCTTGAATTCAGATAAACTGCTAAATTAAGCTATCACTTGGTTAGCAATTCCAGGTAACCCATTTCTGCAGCAGCCTGCCATAAACTGAATTAAATAGCATGGTTCCCCCCCGCCCTGCCCTGAACTTTGTTACAACCTGCCCATTTTCCATGTTCGTAGCCTTCCCTATTAATCCATAAATCTGTGTTCCAACCACTATTTGATCTTTCCCTCCTAGCTTTAATAAACCAGCTACAAATTCACTACATTTTCTTGACATTTTCCTGTATTAGAGCAAGTATCTACTTTTAACCTTCTCATCTCAGCCTGGCTGTTTGAATGTACCTTTGAACCTCTGTCACATTCTAAATCCCTATGATTTTCCCTATTAGTTCAAGGGGTAGACATTTCTTTGTTTCACCTTTGGCATTTTTCACCCTTAGGCATCCAGGAGCTTAAATCAGACTGTTGCCAAACTATCCTCCTTTAATAATTTTTATGAAGTGCAGTCCAATTATCTTTATCTTCCTTGGGGATCCATTCAATTAAGCACAGTCGTAATGAGTGAATGGACACAGAGCATTGTAACCATATTTACATCCAGATTAATGGGAACCAGGTAAGATAACTTTAAAGCCATCAATATTTTAATACCTTGGCTTTTCATTTTGCTATCTTCCATGTCAGACACATTTAGAGAGACCAGCACAATTTTAGAGGCTGAGTTTTTAATTTCCTCCTTGGTTTGTGGAAATGAGGGTTTAGAAACAGCAGTAAACTACATGAATTTGTCTTTAAATAGGTTTCTTGCAGGTTAACTGAAACACTTCTCGTGATAAAAAGCAAGTTGGAAAGCTTAGTCCAGCTTCTTGGACATTTCTTGAATTGAACATAATGGAAAAAAACAGTAAATAACCAATCCTTAAGTGGAGATGCTGAGACCACTGCTAAGTTTTGCTTAGAGAGCATGCAAGAGATGCTGAGCTAAAAACACCAGTTTTGAAGTGACTTTTCTCCCCACTGAAAGACAAACGTTGGATCTGCACTACAGACCTATCCCTCACATACAGAATAGCTTTGACAGTTCCTTTCACACCTTCTTTAAGGCACCTTTGCATCACAGGAGCAAGGTAGAAGGATCGAACTTAGACTGCCAACCGGGTTCTGTTTCGACACAGCTTACCATAACAGTGTCATAGGCACTGATAAATGTGTCAATAAGCATTTGGAGAAATATCTGGTATCCAGGGAATTTATATTGGTTGTAGTAGCTTCAGCTGAATAGGTCAGATTTGTTAACATTTTAATTTACACAAATCTGCATTCCAAATACTGCTCTTAGGCTCCTTTTCCTAACAACGAGAAAATGTCAGCAGCAAAACCAAATTTACTCCTCTAATAGCTTTCTCAAGATTTGAGGAAAAACAAACAAAAACAAAAAAACAATCTGTGATAGAGCCATGGTAGTGCTTAAACACATTTTTCAATTTAGCCCTAATATAATTTTATGTTAATAAAACAGAAACTTTTTGCCAATTCCAGGTGTAATCCTGAAAGGCAGCGGAGAGCACTGGGAAGGAGCATGTCCCATAGCTGCAGGGCAGCCCCAGGTCTGCGCCCAGGGCTGCTTGTTCTGCCTTGTTCCGAGTGTCCCTCGCCCATCCTGTGGGATGCTCAGCACTGCGTTTCCACACACAGAGTGCCAATTTACCGTCACTTCCCAGACCTGGTGCAACAGCGGGCCTAACACAAAGCATATGGTTCCCCTGAAGTTTTTAATATACTTCAGGCGCAATGAGATAAATCTGAAAAAATATCACCGTTCGGCTTTACCCTTTTCCCCTATTTATCGCCTGCCTCTTTTTTTTTCAGCTGATTTGCTGAGATTAAAACCTCTCGCCCAACTCGCTACAGCAATCCATGTCTCTGAAATTAATATAAACCTATGACCTTTCTCTGTTTGTAAAGCCCTACATTGCAGTGCTGGCCCCCACTGATGTCAGGGGGGCAATAAAAGTTCTGTCATTTCCTTAAAGCCAGCATTTTCCTGCCAGAATTCAGATCCCTCCCCAAAGTCCTCTGCCGCCGTCTCCTGAGGGCAGCCAGCAATCTCTCTTGCAGCCTCCATGCAGCCCTGGAGCAGAAAAGCAGCCCCAAATATGTGAAGAAATGGGCACAAGCCACTGAATTTTTTATGTTGATGTAAGTGAAGTTTGTGAAGATTGTGTGATGAATGTTGATGAACGCATATTTTCATGATATTAATGATGTGCACAGCAACGCACATCGGCTATTGCTTGTCAGAGCGTTGCAGCTGGGCTGATGGTGCCACTGGGGCTGAACTGTAAGGGAAAAAATTTCTTATGTGCTGGGGGACACAGACTTCATTCCTTCAGGGCTGGTGTCCCCATCGGTCACAGGGGAGGAAAGGAGAGAACAGAAGAACAAAACCAATTTCTGGTGTTTTCTCTTAGAAATGCATACTTGATGCTCTCAGAAATGGATTTTGCAAGACTTCTTGTCTCTGGGGACTGCCTCAACTCAAATATCTCAGCTTATGGCTAAAAGTAAGTCCTTACTTTTGTGTATGTTGCATAGCAATACTATTGGTGGCTATCCGTTCAACGAACAAATGACCTTTCTGTATCACTTAAAATCTGATCCAGTAAGATCTCCTAACCACAGTGGACAGGTGACATTCCACGAACCACACAGTCCAATGGGGAAAAAAAAGCAGAATTTAAGTTCCCCTCTCACTTCACACCCATAGACTGCTGTCTCCTCCTTCCACGCCAACCCTCCCTCGAGTTTTGTTTAACGTGTGAGATATAAATGCTTTCTCCTTAAGTTATACTCACAACCAGAGAAGGCAGAGCTCTATGAATCATACTACGTAGCTTACACTACCAGACCACGTTTTGGTCCTTTGTAATGGTATTTTTTCTGTATTTGGAAAAGTGTAACTTGTAAAATACCAGGAAGAAGGGCTATTAGAAACAGGACTGCACACAAAACCAAAATCACAGAGTTGATAACATACAACATTTATCTAGTCTAGAAACAATACAAGAATGCCATCATGAAACGCTACATTTGTGGAATATAGGCTGTGTAACTGCTTCCAAAGATAACGTACAGAGAGGTCTAGAATGGCCTATAGTCATACACCCCTTTTTCTGTCCCATCACAGAAGGGGGAGAGATGTCAACTTATTCATCCCCTTTTCCTTCTGAAGTATTTTCTGTCTTTGAGTTGTGCACACTTATACAAGGAAAATACCAGCATCTCGAGTCTGAAGACTCTCCCAGGGTTTCACTGACCACTGTGAATTAAGACAACAGTATCACACCGAAGCCACAATGCCCCGCAGCCACTGCAGGAGCAAAGACCATGATCTCCACACTGCAACACAAACTTTTGGAAAGTTTGGATTAGAGAGAGGATTTGGACTTTGCGGGTCAGTAACCCTCAACAATTGGATAACCGGTATGACGGTTTTCAAACTCACCTCTCTGTCAAGGCCAGCAGCCACGGTGACGATGTCTCCTGTCTCGCTGTTAATGGTAAACATGTTTTGTGACGGGCTCTGTGGGGTCTGAGTCACAATTCGGTATCTCACCATCCCGTTCGCTGTAGTACTGTCATCAGCATCATTCGCAGTCACTGTCATCACATAGGTACCTTGGAACAAGAGAAGACAAAATATCAGGACTATCGCATTGCACAGCAGGTTGAAGTCTCATTGACTCAGGGTTGTGCATTTTACTCAGAAATGCACAGAGTAGATGTCCCATTTCAATCTAGACATTGCGAAGACTATGAAAATAGCAACACTGTTGAGACTAGATGATCTGTAAGGATACTGATTACGTGTCACTGATATATGAAGAGAAGTTATATGAGGATATCTATGATTAACTACTAATTCTTCCAGTGATTGTAAGTCTAAGGGCAGCATTTTTTGTCCTGTAATTTCATATAAATTCTACCAGGACATTTTTTTTCCATTTGCCAATCACTTCATTCACATATATTCAAAAGTATTTTCAGAGTTTAACAGAGGAAAGCCTGTCAGAGTTCTCAACAGCTTCAGAAGGATGCCACCAACACGCTCAGGACCCAACAAGATGCCTAGTGCAGCAAGGAACCTTCTGCTGCCTCTTGTTTTTGGAGAAACGTCCACCTTTCCAGCTCCTTCCAGAGAAAAAACAACATTTCTTCAGAGCAAACGGAACAGCTGCTGCCCAGCAGGACAGAAAATCAATGATTTGGTATGTGTGGCCAGTGATGTATTGAATCATTGGTTTGTTTCTTGCTAATCATCAGTGTCTTCATTTGCCTTGCAAAAAAAAAGAAATCCCTACTTTCTAGATACTGTTGGGA
Organism: Cygnus atratus; assembly: GCF_013377495.2. NCBI lineage: Eukaryota > Metazoa > Chordata > Aves > Anseriformes > Anatidae > Cygnus > Cygnus atratus. The sequence continues at coordinate 3,966,396 of NC_066377.1, forward strand.
GCGCACTGATGCACTGACAGGCTCATTATCACTGGAGTTTGGCAGCAGGGTGTTCTGCTAAAGTGGGAAATTATCATTATGAGGGTAAAAGATGTTACTTGATTGGATGGACTCCTGCAGATGCATGGTCCTGTGACCCCCCTGAGCTCATAGGGCCCAGCTTTACACTTGTTATACCGGTAGGAGAGAAAGACTGAAAGGGCAGACACATATTGCCTGCAAAAAGCAATCTGCAACAGTGTATGAATCTAATGATATGAGACCTGAAAAGGAGGAGTAGGAGGCAAAGAGACAGTGAAACCAGACATAACCTTGCTTAACAACCATCAGAACCCAACAGCATCAATGGAAAGTACCGCTTGTACACTGCTCATTTGGGAACTCTGAACACAATGAACCAACTTATGAGCGTGTCAAGCTAGAGGAGATGCAAAGTGGTCCCAGCAAGAACCCGGGCTCAAGACACTGCCATGTGTTGTTTTGCAAAAAAAGAGCTGAGCTCGTTCTGCCCACTTGGTTAGATGCGAGCCGCTGGCAAACTTGAGGCCATGTGGCTACATCAGTATTGCATCATGTCTGACCTAATACGGCCAGATTCCCAGCTTGATCACAAAGTTAACCAGCTTCCAGTTCAGAGAAGGCACAGAGAACCAGAGGGCTTGTATTTGTTTGCAGGAGAATTAAAGAGCTACCCCTTGCTCTAAATGGGCAGCTCTATCAACAGCTGCAGCATGCCCAAAATTGCAGCCTACTCAAGCATCCCGAAGACACTCAGCATGCAGGCAATGCCCCCAGTATCTTCCCCAACTTTGGGAAAAAAACATTTTTCAGTATTAGTGGCTTCCTAAGTTTGTATTTTTGCAGTGTGGAAAATGCTTTCCTGAACTCCTTCCATCTGGCTCTCTCAGGCTCTTTTTGTTCTCTGCGGTGATACATACCCCTGTGAGTTTTCTTAGTTCAATAAGAATTATAGATTAAAAAATAAATGAACGTGTAAGACAAATTCTAATGATGAATACATTCCTATCATTCTGTGCTAATCCTGATCCACGTTTGTGAAATGAAAACTAACTATTCAACAACTTTAACGTTTTTCCAATCAATAAACTTCAGGAGGAGGAAGGAGCACAGAATTGAAACAAGGTTGCACAGGCAATGGATTTTATCCTTTCTCTTCAAGCATTTTTTTTTCTCTTTTGCAAAACCAGTTATCATGAGACAACTGATACAAATAAAGAAGCCATTCCTTAGATAGGTACAGGGGAAACGTACAGGAGAAATTTAAATAGGAAATATGCTGAATGAGGAGACGTTTGATTTGAAATCTATGTTATCTTAATGCATTCTATACTGAAAATATCTCTGAACAGAATGTCAAAACCTGGGGCTAATGAAAACAGAAGTGGAAGAGGAAAACAGAATCTATTTTAGGACATGTGCAATCTTAGGACATACTCCAAATAACAGGTGGTATTTTGTGATTCATTTTAAGTGCAAGAAAAAGCTCAGAAAGAAAAGTTACTGGGGCTCCTGCAGTCCTGGTCCCTCCTCGTTCAGGGTCTCTCAGACTGCACCACAGGAGATGGGGGGTTCCCAACCTGGCAAGAGGTTGCAGCTGTGGTGGGCATGGGGGTGACCTGACAGGAGCTCTGTCGTGGATGGGGGACATGTATACAGCAGGTGTCCTTCACTCTCACCCTCACCTTCTTGCTTGTTTTCTGCCATGTTGTATTTTGACCACTGGACTGAGCACATCTGCTCTAAAAGAAACAACTATTTTGGCGGCATTTGACCTACGTCTCCATAAGGGAGATGGGACTGGACAAATGTCTCTAACGTCATGAACTGACACCAGGGAGCTGTATTTCAAGGGGCAATCTGCTCCCTATCCATCTCATATCTTTAATTTCCCTTATGAAACCCAACCGCAGAGAAAATAAAGAGAGGAACTTGGCATTAATTACCAACTTGTAACTTAATAAAGCATCCTCTGCAAAGGGCCCTGTGTGGCTGCAGCACTCTGCAGCGCACGGTGGAAATCCAGCAGCCGCTTCCTTCCCCGGCTCTCTGCTGCTCCCTGGGGCTGTTTGTCTGACCACAGTCTGCTGGAAACCAGTTGCAAATTATTTCTTCGTTTCTGCAGTCTGGATGGTGGCTGGGAAGACCTGATATGTCCGTTCCCATATTTCCCACTTGGCAATGCAGACCCAAGGGCAGCAGCCTGATGGCATCTCCTGTTCCCCTGCTGAGAGCCATTCCCAAGGACTGCTCCCAGGGGATCCGTTGCTCTAACCTGCACTCACCGTCAATGTTCCGCTCAGTTTTCTGTACATTTACTCTGTCTTTAAGCAAGACATATCCTCGAGATACCGGTGTGCTGCGGTGAATGACATAAACATATATCTGTGCACAACAACTGCAGTAGAGTGCTGTGGATATATGCTGCTACAGAGCCTAACATCTTCTGGGTGCTATAGAAAGTCTCCCACTATAGGAAGGTGGTTGGTGATGATTTACCTACTATAAAGTTTAATAATGTCATGTTTCTATGTTATATGCATGGGGGTATATCTTCATATACTTTATATTAAAATAAAGGAAATACATCCTCATATCTAGCCCCTGTTACTACACAAATTAGGCAAACATACACTGGCAGACTGTACATTTCTTACACACTCGAGGGCTGAGACTGGTATTGTTAGGATTCAAGTGAAAAAATCCTAAAAGTGTCCTAGTTTTGGGTCAGACCTGGCCACCGGTGACGGAAATAAAAGAGAGGTGTACAAACACAACAAGAGGGTCTTCATGCTTTTGGTGCGTGAAAGAAGCATTAGCTTTATTTTCTGCTCTGAAGGACTTGCTTACAAGCATGCTGACAACATAAAATGAATGCACAAAGTGCCAAAACTCTGAATTTTGCCCAAGTCTGTGCTGTGTATCAAATAATGAACACCCAGTCCAGATGCTGTTTGATATAACTGTATTAACCTACACACCTGGCCTGCTAACTCAGGTAGATAACCTGTTGAAAGAAAAACATTTCTCATCAAATCAGGCACATGGTATGTTAAATGAAATACCTAACCTAGTACATCATGTCAATATTAAATCACATTTGTTGCATGTTGAACAGCTCTTCTAAGAAGCAGATTGAATTATCATGCACAGCTAGTGATGACAAGATTACTGTGCATTAGCTTTTCATTAACTAATGTGCCAAGTTCATATATCACCTGAGTTAAAATTAATGTATGGCACGGTGAAGGAAGTCTATCAGTAAAAGGCAAGACCCCAGGAAACTGAACTTCACAATGCATTCCCTTTTATTTCCCAGAGACTGCCATCTCCGAGATATTATTTTGTCAAATGAGATATTTTTGTTTCAACCTGACAATAGACAAGAAAAAAAGAGAGATGCTTGAAAGCACCCCTAACGGAAAATATTCCCATTAGATTAATCAAGCATTCTGCAGGATGGGTAAAATAACACCTTACAGAAACTGGGGAGACAGAAGCAAAGGGAGATCATTTTTTACCTGTATATTCAGTTTTATTGATTTTAAAATTAATTGCATCTGTTTGTAAAAGACTGCAAAAAGATTTGATGTTCACTATATCTCATTCGATCTGTGTATGTTTGTAAAGTAAAAAAGGAGCAAAACAAGCAAGATAGCTTCCCTGTATATATACGAACAGATAAACATACAGTCATAAACAAATGTCTCCTGAAAATTGCTCTGGAATGTGAGAATCAGGGTGATTCTTTCTAGCTCAGATGCTCCCAAAGCATGCCAAAGACTGCTGATTCCCATCACATTGTCTGCAATCTCCACTCTCCCATCTATGCAACTGCATAATGTAAAGACTGGGCTGTCATGGTTTTAAGGCATACAAACAATATCTCAGCACAGTTGTGCTCCCAAAGTCTTTGTTACAACTGCTTTATAATTACCATTTTTCTAAGCTGGTTTGATATCCATTAGTTAGATTTAATGCATGTAAAAAGAAAGAGCTAATGGGCACTTATCAGGAATACAAATAAAAAAAGACAAAAAGCCTTTCACTTTGCCCTTTATACCACATATTACTATAAAAATACACAATCCTCGCTGTCTAATCCTGTGATATAAACAGAAAAGCTAAAACTTTTTTTTTTTTTTTTTTTTTTTTTTTTACTGATAACGCTGATTCTCTATTGAGCTTTATCTTACAATTTATGTTTTTTAATGGCTGGTAAATGGTTGCAGAATCATTAAAGGTTGGTTAACCTTCTCAGTCTAATTCTGACCTACAAGATACTTAATTTAATCATTCCCCCATAGAAAAGGATTGAATCATTATGTGCAGACATGTGGTGATGGCCATATTACATTAGATCTTCATTAACCCAAGTTAATAATGGCTTTGTACTAATGGAAACCTCCCCTTCCTCCTAATTTTTTTTTCCAAGTCGAGAAGCTCACTTAGTGAATACTCTGTATCCGATGCTGGATAGAGAGAAGACAGTAATTGTTGAGGGGAAGATTAAATACTGAAAAGTAGTGTAAAATTTACAACACTTCCTAAAAATAAAATTTTCAGTGCAGAAGAGTTTCCTGATATTGGCTTTCTTCCCCACAGAGGACAAGATCTCATGGCCCTACTCACAACAGGAACACTGTGCCCATTAAGTGATTTCATGCATTGCAGCACGGTTTCAGGAACAGAAAGACAGCACGCTATAAAAGCAAAGTGTCAAAATCAGATTACGATAAGTACAATGGGATCCTGAACAAGTCCTCAAAGTACAACTATACCCATAATTACTTAAATACAATTTTTCTACAAACAATGCTATTTTCTTTCTAATGAGCACGTAGAAGTGTGCTTGTGGTATTTGTCTTTTTAACTGGCTCCAGGCATGCAGGTTGTGATGTGCAGAGCGGTCCCGAAGATACTTTTACTTGCTCTAACTCAGGTAGCAGTAGCAGTCTAAGTGGTACAGCACAGAGCTGCTCATGGCAGAATTTACCTTGCAGTAAGTATGGATGTTAGAGCACTATTTGGAGAACTGCTGTAGCATCAAAGACTAAAATGGCTCAGCAAATAAACCTGCATCCTCAAGTGAAAAAAAAAAATCTTTTCAGTGGGTGATTTGAAGCACTTTCACATATTCACTGTTAAAGATTTCAAGGGAAAAACAAGGAGCAGACTCACCAAAGGTGTTCAGTGGAGTCGTATAAGTAAATAGGAACGTGTGCAAGACATCAAGATGACAAGTGCCTGAAACTCTACTGCAGATGTAATAAATTGCAAATATACTTAAATTAAACTGCATCCCACACGCTCTGGATAGAAAACTAAATAGAAACAGCACTTTCCTTCTAAATGATATTCCTTCAGTCATAACTGATAGCTGCTGTCATTCTCTCTCCCCATTATTTTTGTAATCACTGGCAAATTTTGACCTTTCAAGCAGCTAACCTAATTCATAAAGGATGCCACTTCCTAATTAGTGGAGACATCAGATCCTCAGCCTCAAACAATGCAAGAGTCAGCCTAATGAGAATAAAGAGAGCAAGTGGGTCTGGAGAGATGACTGAGCAAGATGAAGCAGCTGCTGTCACCCGGAACTGAAATAATGCCTTCTTATCATTAAAAATAAAACAAGTATCTCAGGAGAGGAAATGAAACGATGCACCAAATACTATGCACATGTGAGCAGGGCCAGATTTGAAAATAACACCTGTACAGCAGTCTACGGCCTGCCGAGACCTCCAGCACCACAGAGAAATAACAGAAGCAAAATTTCAAGATGGGCAAAAGCACACTGAGCCTCCGAGCAAACAGTTCTGATTGCATAAATCGATGAGCCTCAGCTCGGCTGAGTTCCTGCAGATGAGACCTCTCCATTCCCATAGGCGAATTCAAAAAATGGAGAAACCATGACTTAGGATGAGATATCCTGAACACCACCACCAAACTGTGCTTAGAAATACGGCTGGGTTTTGTGTGTAGCTGAAGGCATGTGCGACCAGTGAAACCAGGCATATGTGACCAGGCTGAGCAAAACCTGGGGCTTAACACAAGGCTAGAATCCAACCCTTGAATTTTGACTGAGAGTAAGAACCATGCAGATTCACAACAGTTTCTCAGCGTTTCCAGTGCACAGCAGGAAATCTTGATGGACATCTGTAGACTGCTAGTGCAATCAGGTATTTGGGATTTACAGTAAGCAGCGCTCTGCTTGGCTCAGCATGAGAGCAGGAGGCAGAGGACGCGCTGCTGGAGCGCTGCTGCCTCCCCTCCCTGCGTCACGGTGAGACGCTGGCGGCATCGCAGGAGGTCTCTGGGAAAACAGCGAGATCAGCTCCGTCTCCTTCCAAACCCATCCAGAACACTACATGCATTGTCTTTTAAAATGTGGTAGCAATAGGAGATGAGGAACAAAAGAACAAAAGTTCACTGATTTTGTGGATTCACCCATCGGACCACAGCTGCGGTAAATGTTTGCTGGCTGGTAGAGGCTAGACTTGTGTTCATCGTGCGAAAGGCAAAAAAGGCAGTCGTGTACATGTCTGTGTACACCTACACAGGCAGACACCTGAACACCTAAAACACTGGAACTACATTTTGGTATTATTACAGGTGGGCTAAATAGCATCACCCATGTAATCCCTTATCATCTACAATTTTTTGTTCCTTTTCTCTTGTATTAAGTGCATCTTTAGAACAGTTGTTTTGTAGCAATACATGTAATATAATGTAATAATAAATGTAAATATAAATATATATAGTATATATATATTACTAGATTGTTTGTAACTGCTGGTTAAAATGTAGTGGAGAGCGGACTACTGCAGAGTCATAACTCACTTCAAGAAAGGTCTCAGAACATGATTTCCACATTGTTTTTCTTTGTATCAACCTGGCCATTTTTTTTTTTTTCTGGAGGAAAAAAACACCAGTCGGGGGATTTGCATTTTTTTTTCTCACTTACAGTCCTATAATTCACTTCCTTGCTATTGGGACTAGATGCTTCTGAAAAGGAAATTAAGAAGAGCACGGATTTCATAACCACTCACCTCGAAATAAAATGGAAAGCACTACGATATGTGTGCAGAAAAACAATTTCTTAAAATTGTGCTTGTCTGAGCAAAAGAACTTAAAGAGAATATTGTATATCCCAAGTCTGTGTGTAATGTGTGAGAGAATAGAGTCGGGCTGGACAAAGGCATTTTTAACAGCACATGAAGTGCAAGGACCAGACTAGCATCTACCAAGAAGAACAAGATAGCGCTGCATTGGGGCGTATGTTCAGGCTTCTCATGGGCCCAGAAGTAATGCACCCGAGCTGTGAAGAGCTCTGGGAAGACTGGAAAAAATTGTTGAAGCTTATTCTGGCATGTGAAGATTTTATCTTTACATGGTCTCTCTGAAACACATCGAATTTGCATTATTTCTGGCTTTCACTGCTATCAGCAGGAAAAAGCACCTGACACAGGCCCCAGACTCCCCTGTGCGATGCCCATCGCGAGCAGCCTGAGCTAGCTGAGGTCTACAAACCTCTGTGGGTGCTCTGGTCAGCCAGAGTTTTCCTTAATGAAGAGTACCAAATTTACCTCCATGCTGGTAAAAGAATATTAAACATTTTAATTATGAGCAGCAGAACTATGTTTTTGCAATGATTCATAACGGGAGAAAGGGGTTTGCACTCAGTGCCCCATTCATTTTCAAAAATGAAGCTGCTTCTCTTTGGTGATTCCAGATTTCGGGCACTGCCACTTTCCTTTTCTCCTGTTCCAGCCAGTAACACCCGCTCTGTTTTTCCACTGTAAGAACAACCTGCAGGACACCAAACACCTCGTCACTAATTGTACTACCAGGATGGAAAAGAGGAAGGAGCTCGAAACGCAGAATCCAGATTGTTCACATGAATACATATATATATATACACATGCAACTATAGGCCTTAAAAGATTAATTTCACATGCCTTAAATTGCAGTTTAATTTGAAAACTAATTCAGCCTCATAATTGGCTTTCTGCTCAAATCACTGAGGCTAAAGATTTAAATTCTTAATATTCAGATGACTTTCAAGTTTCTGGCCCCATCTGTGCGTTAGTCCATGGTGTTAATCGCTAAGGGAATCTCTGCTAGCATAGATATAAAATAAACAAACTGGGACACTAATAGAATAATTGACTTTTTAAATCCTTGTTTTTTTTTTTTAATATACCGCTTATTTTTATGAGATTTCTTTAACTCAATTTGCCACATATAGATTTGGCTCCCAGATATTTCATTTTTCACGTGGCATGCTATCAACAATTATTCTATCAGAGTTTCATGAAATCAGCAGCAGACAGGGAAATTTTAAATTACAACATTTTTCATGTAAGAAATACTGATTTTCCTTTATTTTGGAGGGCTGTCTGTACTTAGCAATCTTTCACACCACTTGTAGGGAGGGTGGCCAGGATAAACCATCCTGGAATTAACAACACCGCAAGAAAGAGCGAGCTAGCTGAAACCCGAGTTTAAAAGAAGCCACTTGGACTTTTGCTTTATTGACTTGAAAGGGACCAAGATGCATCCAGAGGGTTAGTGAACTGGAAAGGATGAATGAGAACGGAAAAGGCCAGTCTGACAGGAACAAATTGTTTTGGAGAGATGTGTTAATTTTTGACAATCTTTCTGTTAAAACAAAATAGATACAACCCTGAGCAAAGCACTTGAGTCACCGCAGAGCATTTCACATTGACCTTTTCAGAACTGAACGCTTCAGTTAAGTAAGACATCTCCGTCCCAGTGCAAGGTACTTTTTGCATCGGTTAGATCAAAACCGAGCTTCTGCAGCGACCAAGTAATTTTTCTCCATCGCGTTTTGTCTTGTGATTAAATTCCTTTTTTCCTTTTACAGTTAAGCATTTTCATTTTATCTTATACAGCGTGATTTTTATTTTAATTTTTTGAAACTGTAGAATTTCATTTGAAGCAGCACTCCCCTCCCCTGGGATGCCGCAAGCCCAGCTGTGCCAGCGCAGTGGTGGGGCTCCTGGCAGGCAGTAATTGGGGTTGTACAGAGGGGGAAAAAAACACCCCAAACCTGTGCAGAGCCACAGGCTTTGAAAGGGCAACAGAATCCTGAGCCACAGAGCTGTGCAACCCGTCCTGCTTTATCAGCACTTGAAAGGCAACTTGGGCAGCTCCAGGAGAACTTTGCTGATTAAGGCTGCCAGAGGGACCAGGGGAATTTCAGCTCTAGCTTGCAGCTGCATTTTTAAAACTTGTCTGTGTTCTTCATATAGAGGCAAAGTTCAAAGAGGCAGAACATTATTCAATATGAGTAAAACAAGGCCTTTTAAGATACACTTTCAAACAGTGGCTTGTTAAATCAAAACAACTTGTGGGGGAAAGAGACAAAGGAAGAAATATGGTCCTGAGGAAAAGAGAATCCTGCATCGCTATTCCTGTTCTGCATTTTTGGAAGAGCCTGCATGTACATATTTAAATTGTCCAGCTGCGTGACCTTAGGCTAGATAAACTAGAAATGCATTAAAATGCTTTCCAGAGAGTGTCAGAAAATGAAAAAGAAATGCAATTCGGTGTAAGAGCCAGCACACATTTAAGGATGTACACGGGCCACGTACACGTGGATGTACATGTGTTCACGCTATGGAAAACTTCATGTATTCCTGATTTCAAGAACACTATGCTGTGGTGCAAAACACTATTTCAATTATTATAATCTTAACCAGCACCAACAACCTATTATAATTAATAGTACTCGATGATTTCTCTTCTATTCCTGTCAAGGGTTGCTTCAAGGTGACTTGCACACCGCAGAGAGCGTGCTCCTGGAAGCTCAGGTGTCTGAGTGCCCTGCAGTCTGGGAAGCTGGGTCACTTAAACCCCAGTGACCATGTCCAGTACGTCTCTTCACACTGCTGCCAACTCTTCCAGCTCTTGAACAGTCCCCTTTGAAGGCTATTTGTGTGCCTGAAGCAAAGCTGCCATGGGAGGTAACGTGCCCAGCAGTACCACAGCACACCGGAGGCTGGAGTACACAATCCTGCCTGCATTCCCATTTTCCTGGTTATCTCCTTCTGCCTTATTCAATGCAGTAGGTCACATCTTATTTGGCCACCTTCCCACCCCTGCAATGGCCAGGCATGACAACCAGCTATCCTGCAGGACCAGAGGAGGCAGGGCACCCTCCTCCAGTTTGCTGCATCCCAGCTTCTATGAGGGGACCCGGCTGAGCATCCTCTGGAGGTACCGTCCTGCCTGCAGAGCCCCTGCACCAGACGCCTTTGCTTTGCCCTGTACTTCGGGGTGAGCACTGACAGCACAGCAGAGCCTTTCTTATTCCCTTTGAATGCAATGGGCTCTATTGATCCTGCAAATCAGCCTTGCAGGGGCTTTCTTTACAGCTCAAGGTCACTGCACCCTGCTCAACAACATATTTTTGATGGTCTTGCTCTGGGAAATTTCCATGGGTAGAGTTCGAGCTCCATATGTCCCTTCTCCTTTTTTTAAAATCTGGGCAAAATTCCTACTGACTTCAAACAGACATTGGCTGCTCATACTAGCTGCCCTCAGAGCCAGCGTTTATCTGGGATACTAACACTCCAGTTACTTTTCTCAAAAAAGGTGTACAAAACCATGAAGAACTTTGCAGACACTATGCTAATCGAGGAATACTGCACTTTCAGTCACAGCCATTATAAAGGGGCATATGGAAGATGTGAGAAATAACAATTGCACAGGATGTCCAGGGAAGCATTTTCAGTCCTCAGGCATACTTCAATGCCACTGAATAGTAGAAAATGAATGCTGAACTCCTGTATCACATAATATGATTTTTTAGTTTGCTTGAAGCAAATCTCTATTTTCTACATGGATATGCACACGTATGCATATATATTTATAGGTGCATATGTAACTTAATTTTGAATCAATATTGAACACATTTTGCTGCCACCTCTAAGATTATACAATGTCTTTCATTTGTTGACCATTGCCGCAAATAATGTTGAATTCTGGCTGCCTATTTTTCCTTTTGCAAAGATTCCTTAGTTATTACAATACTCTGAATCATCTTGAACTATAAAGAAGCTTCTGAATCTCTGCAAGATCTATGCTTAGCTAAATACACTGTCTAGATTTGCGTCTACGCAGAACAGGGATACGTAACTTTGAGGCAAATGAGGAGTGCGCAGACTTTCACAGTAAGTATATAACCTCTCTATCATTTCTCTCAAAGACATAACATCATGTTTATTGCCAAGTACATGGAATGAAAGCCTCAGATTCCCAAATTCCCAGGTGGTTCTACAAAAGCAAGGAACAGAAATTCAATACTAATATAAACCTTTAAAAGAATACCGATTAAACAGGAAAGGGGAGAAAAAAACAAATACATCAAAGACAAATGTAATTGCTTTTGAATAAAACCAGATTGCTTTCTACCTACCTGCCTTAAAGGCAGACACACCAGCCTAGGATACAGAATACCAAAAATCACTGTTGGAAGCAGAGGCACAACCATTTTGTAGGCAAAGGTATCCTATTCTGATTTAATAGCTCAAAGGCTTATCTGGATTTCAAACAAGAGGATGCAATTTACTGCTTCTTTCACACAAATGAGCAGAGCTAGTTAAAACATCTGGGAACACTTTGAATATTGATTTGTCCTAGAATAAGATGTAAGAAATTTGATTTGCTATGGAAATGTATTAATCCTCCAACCTTGATATGCTGCAAAGTGGCCTTCAAGTGAAAGAAGGAGAAGTCCTCCTGGACGCTGCCATCTGAACATCACCTCTGCAGACACGATTTGGAGCAGCACTTTGAAGCCTGGCATGTCACCACCCAAAGCATATCAGGAAGGAAGCTGTACATATATTCTTTCCTCAAAAATAATGTCACACGCTGTCCCCAGTACGTGTCATCACAACAGCCTATTCCTCACAATGCTGAAAGACAATCAATCACGGCTGCAATTCACCTTGTTAAAAATAGTGGCCACTGGAGACTTTTCAATGACACCTCAGGCAGTGGAGAAGCCATGACAGATGTTTGCTGCCACAAAACAAAGTCACGTGGCATCTAATCCCTCTGCTGAGGATCAGTTTATCTTGGAAAAATCTCACGCGGATTTCAGGAGATGTACTGAAGTACCGGTGACAGTTTTCAAAATATAATTTCAGCTTAAGTAATGAATGCATTCAGAGCAGTTATGTTCAGCAACAAGCTAAAACCACCCTGGTTGCCATATTGGTAACTGTACAGCTCTGCTGCACTTAAATAACAAATCAACAATACAGTTGAAAAGAAGACATTAAAGTCCCTTACAACTGTATTTTTCCAAAGATATAAACATATTCATGTAAAAATCATCACTCGCATTCTGTGTATAGCTTACATCCTCACTAACGTTTCACTCATAATTTTTCTGAAAATCTGCCTCAGATTTTTTTCTACATTTTACCCTCTGTAAGAAAAATCCATAGGAATGGAGGACGACCCAGCAATTTCAGTGGGAACATTCCCACTTCAATAGGTCTGCATCATGCCCAAATAAGACAGTAATTCCTTCACACCCTGGGACGCAGACTGTACTGAAGGCTCTGGGTGTCAGATACGGAGTTTATAAATGACTAAATTAAATACCAAGGAGTCAGATATTCAGCATTTTGGGCACAGGGTCAGTGAACGGTTACGGCTGGGTTTGCTTTCTGTTCTTTGTAGTTGGAATAACAGCACTATGCACCTGCAACAAGCATATGGGAGAGGCAATACCAAGCATTACTCTACAGAACTGATGCTTTCGCAAAGTCCACATCTAGAAAGGGGCTACCAGGATCCAGGTTCCCTCTAACCCAAGTTTGCACTTCCTCTGCATCAGGAGAAAGAGACACCAGCTAAATCATTCTCATCTCCGTCAGTCTTCAACAAAGGAGCAAACAACAGAAAACCTCTCTTTTGTGTTCCCTCTACTTCAAGAGCAGGCAAAGCCACCAAGTCAGATTAATGTTTGAAAGCTTGTGATAACTTTAAGACTTTTTTCAACCGTACCTGGTTTAGAGCCTTCATCAACAGATCCATTATAGACTTGGTTTATAAACTCCGGTCTGTTGTCATTCATATCAATCACATAGATGTAAAGGTCAATAGGATTCTCCACTTTGTTTCCATTCATATCCACTGCATGAGCCCGGAGCTGGGAATAAGCACAATGAAAGCATAATATCAGCAATTGGATTTGTTGCAGAATGAGAAACCATACTTTGTAAGAATTGACTTCACTTCATAAGTACTTTCTCAAAATTGAACTAAGAGGGTATCTAATTCCAGCAGAAAGCACTGACGTGGTTTCCATCTGAACTTTACACTCTACAGCTTTTCAAGGCTTAACATAATATTGAAATAATATTTTAAAATATTGTCAGTAGAAACATGTTAAGTCTGGTGCAGTGATGCTATCCCCTTCACTGCTAACAGATCACTCTGTTTTAATTTTAAGACATGGTGAACCTTGTCTGACAAACTGAAGAGCAAATTTTGCTTAGTTCCAAACCCAGTGAGGAAATGAGATCGACTTGAGAGGTTTCTTATGGGAACCTGCAGCCTTTCATATCCACAATAACAGGGATTAATAAACGAAGAGATTTCAGAATGGCATTAGTATTGTTTATTCTTTGTTTAATCACAGTCTCTAGTCTCAGCAACAGCAACCGACCCCATCACTTTATGCACCGAAAGATATAAAACCAGTCCCTTTCCCTCAAATGACGGGAGCCCCTGTGGCACTAAGAATGAAATATTTTCTCCAGCTTAACTAAAGTATCAGCGATGAAGCATTACAATAACCAGAGCCACAGTGTTAAGTCCCCAGCTAAAGTGGAACTGCAGCTTTATCTTATTAGCAATAACCATCAGTAATAATGCTGGAAAACAAGAGCATCTGTTTTCTGAACAAAAGGGACAGCTACAGCATGTCAAAATGAGTAATTAATAAAACAAAGCAATCAACATTAGACTGGAACAATCGGTAATCAGGTGAAAAAAATGGATAGCTTCCTCATTCAAGGGAACAGATGGCTACTCTAAATGGTGTGAGCACTGAACGTCGCTGCCGGCTTCAGGAAAAAGAAGACAAGCGAAGAAAGAGCTCCGTGGCCCCTGGCTTTGAGTGGGCAGCGGAGGGACATCTGCCTTGGCAGGGGTGCTGCAGATGTTGTTAGTCGCCCCTCTTTGCTTGGATAGTGGGCAGGGACAGGGGACCTTAAACACCTGCGTGCTCCAAGCCCTGTGAGCGTGGCAATAGCCAGCAGCCTGTGGCTGCCGAGCAGTGAGGGCTCTGGTCCCTGCCAGCACCAGCCCGGGCCATCGGGATGCTGCTGGCGTGGGAGCTCCTGTGCCACAGAGGTCTCCAGCTCCTCTGATGCGTGACGAATAAATGTGCTAATTGTATTAACACTGGTTCCCGGCTTCCACTTCCCTGTGTCCGTGATTGATTCAACTTTCTCCTTCATGTATGGCATTCAGAAGTCCAGAGCTTGACAAAAGAAACTGCACGCTGTTATGATGGGCCGGATTAACATTTAATCAAGCAAAGAGAACAAACTGCCACGTGAAATAGGCTGAACGAAGAACATTTTTTAAAGGAAGTTAAGAAGCACTTTTTCTTTAAAGACTGAAGAAGTCTGGCTTCATTTTCAATACAGGATGTACCATTTGTATTTCTTGATTTGTAATGCTCTTAATATCTGCATTTCTTGCCGGAATATAAACTGCTTTGACTCCCACCTGTTGAGCTATCCTTCATCATGTCAGATGTAGCAATTCAATAACTTTACAAGTCAGAGGTCAGATTGCCTTTGAAAAAAAGTAATTCGGAGCTAAAATTAAAGTTATTATCTTCAAACTGAGGCAGCACTGGGCTGCCTCTTGCTGTATTTCCAGGAGCGGAAATGGCTCCATTCAGATATAAAGCAGAGAGCAAGGCTGATATCTTTCCCCTCAGATCTGACTCTCCCCCTGCAAATTTTTAATTACATTTGACAGCTTTTGTTTGAAACCTCCAGGAGTAAGGAATTTCTCAGCAATGCACATCTATCTGCTTGTTACACTTAGCACACGTTGCCATGAACAGGGTACTTAACTGCCTGCGCTCAAGGAAAGAAAAATTTCAGTGAGCAAGGCTGCAGGAATCTCCCCCACCTGCATTGAGCCAGCACCAGCACCTGGCTGTGCTATGGGAGGCAGGATGGTGCGTGGTGACCTGGGCACCAGTGTCCTAATTCATGGCATTTGGGCAGCCAGGAGCATGGCACTCTTCTCACTCCCCACCCCAGCGCAGCAGACCCTGTGCCTTCTTCCTGCTCCTTTTTTGCCTCATTTCAATGAACTTTTCCTCCTTTTTTTTTTTTTTTTCCTCTTGTGCTTGCTTGCATGAATTTTCTCTATGAATATTCTTTAACAAATCTTTGTGGCAATATCTCAGTATCATTTCACACGTTACTCTTCTGTGGTCAGTGCCAACTGCAGCAGAGGGAAATGTGATGCTTGAGCCAGAGAGTGGAATATAAGCTGTGCTCAGCAGGAGGTCTTCCTCATTAGAGACCATTCCTAATTAGAGACCCCTCCCAGAGGAGGGAGCAAAGGGAGATGGACTCCAACTCAGCAATCTGCCCACTGAGAAACAAGCTGTACCGCCAAGGCAGATCAGATACTACATTCCCCTTCCTTAATTCATCTTCTCCCCTGCCCTCAGGCCCTGCTCTCTGTATTCATCTTGCATCCTCAATCCGGACAACACTCTTTTTGGAGTCTTTCTTTAGATGCTAAGATAGGGCTCATTTGTGCAAGGCACGAGCCTAACAGGGTGCTCAGCAGAGCAGGCTGCAGTCTGCTCCCACCTGTACCCAAGTCGGTGCTTTGGAGGCAGGACGGGAGGCATGAAAAGCAGGGGCACACGAGTGCTTCTCCATAGCTTGTGACAGTGGGTAAGGCACAAAAGGTGATGGCTCTGCTCAGTCAGACACAGACATTACTTGGAGCTGGAAAAAACAGCTCTGAAAAAGCCAGTGAGCACAGCCTGGATCAGAGGACACACACCACACACAGGTGTGCACAAGTGTTCACAGGGAAGCTGATGGGTAGCTGGAAATACAGCTAAGAAACACTTATAAAGTTAGCTTGAAATATTTACATTGTCCCTAGGAGGAAGAACATGACAGGAGTAGAGAAGGAATAAATAATAAGTGAAACACCATGCAGAGGATTCTTAAAAATTAATACAGGTATAGCCAGCTAATCCTTAGTCGGTGTACACTGTACACCAGCCAAAGAGCAGGCTCAATATTCTTTAACAAACATTGCTTAAAGGTATGACAATTGTTGCTATCATATTCAGCAGCAGCTACCACAGGTCTCTGAGGTTTTTCTACTGACAGTTTCCCACGTAAATGTAGCTGTTGGCATACAAATGATTCAGTATCATGATTATTGATTACACTGGAGGCTGGTGGTATCTGAAGGTAGTTAGTCAAAGTCAACACAGTGAATTGTGCTAAATATGAATATTACTTATGCACTAATACTACTAATACAAATATATATTATCAATCAGTGACAGGGACTTTAAGCAATAAGCATACAATGTCATGCCTAATTTGTGTGCTCTTAATTGTGATTAAAAGTGCAAATTAGGACATTGTGACACAAATGGCTGGCATTACTCACTAGAACTTGGTTAAAAATACTGGAATTAGCTCTTGTATCCCTGAATTTTGAGAGATCTTTTTTGTCTCCTTGCACTGGAAATAACTTTCTCAGACTATAACTAACCTGTCCTGCTCCAGCCATTTCTGAGACAATATTTCATTAGTCTGATGCTGAAGGCATACATGTGTCTGGGATTGGATTAGGACTTGCTTTAGAGTTCCCCCATAATGTACATTACTTGGGTACCATAAGCAATGACTGCTTATTGACACGTTGATATTGATGGCTTTTAAAAACAAAGCTTGCAAAACATCTTTGGAAAACTAACCTGCCAGTTTGCTATCCCTAGCACTTGCCAGGCCTAAATGCAGCTTGATATGAAACCCATGTGTGGATCAGAAAAGACATTCGGAGTCACTAATTCAGTCACCAGTACAAACAGGGCTTTGGGAACTCAGCTAAATAAGGCCAAGAGAGCTCATGCATATTAAATATTACTACCTGCCGAAACTTACTTGGCATGCAATAAACATGAAGGGCTGACTAGAGTAGGAGAAGCAATAACAAGCCGTGCCTGCCGCAGCGAGACGGGGTGAGCTGGCGCTTGTGCTGGGAGCACGCCCCGAGGCTGTGTTCCTGCACACGCAGCTCCCAGCAAACCGCTCGGCACAACACGCGCTTCTGCAGCACAACGTGGTGCTGGTTAAGTGGCTGCAAAGCCCTTCTCATTTTTTCCTGATCATATTTGCAGCTGACACTGCATCTGGGATGTCTGCAAGGTCCCCGGAGAGTTTGCACTCTGGTTTCTAGTGCAGACGAGATGAGGCCAAAATGTGGCTGAACTCGTGATCTCTGCCCCTGCCAATTGTGCTGGTGAAGTTAATGCAGGGCTGCTAGCGCACTGCACCTGGGCAGACAAAGCAAGTCCCAGAGGAATATATGTCTCTGCATACATCAAACTCAGAATGATCCTCCCTAAAAGTTCATGAAAACGTATGGGGAAGTTCTGCTAGAGAACTGAACTAATTAGAAAACATCCATTTCTCCTTAGGGAAAAGGTTAGGTTTCATCAGACAAATGGTTTGCTAAATGTGGGGAGAGTTAAAACACTAGTATTTTTAAAATGGTAGTCCTGAAGCAATGCAGATAATTATGCATAAGAAAATATGTGTTGAGAATGTAGGAGTTAATGAAACAGAACTCTTCATATGTAGCCTCACAAACACTTGCAAATTATTATTATTATTTTTATAATTAGATTCTAGATTACCTGGGAATGAAAGCAATGAGGACAACACTCGGCAGTGACAGAGATGCTGAACAGGCTTCATTCTGTTTAGGACTGCAAAAAAACCTGAGGTTGTATAAATACCCCCATCTGCAGCCTGAGCCGCCAGCCCCTGTGCTGCTGCGGATCAGGGGCAGTGCCCGGAGCTCTGCTGCCAGCCTTCACCACTCAAGGGTTAGGTCCAGAGCTACTAACCAAGCTAACAAAATCTCCACAGCAGATGTCAAACCAACTTAAAGATGGCCAAGCTTTACAGTCGGGATCCAAGCCTACACCTAAGTCGCTGTTTTATCGGTATGAGCCTAGCTTCAAGTCTGTCTGCCTTTCAGTTAAGGGCTTGGCTATATGAAGTGACATTTATTAACCAACTTCTCTGAAACTTGCAACAGCCAAGACTTGGGACTGTATCTTCTTTCTGGAGGCTGGCTTATTTTTTGCAGCTTCAAGGATCATCCACTCCTACTGTAAGTTTCTTCACTAGTGCTTGGGTCATTGCTTTGGAGATGGTGTATTTATACATGCTTTGTAAAGGATTATTAAACGAACAATTGATGATTCAGTAAATCATCAATCAATTGCTCCTGAGGCTAAAGGATCTAAAGGTTGTTTACAGCCATGACTAAAATGATGTCCATCACCTTCTACTGCTCTGCTAACAAAGATTTTCTATCACTCACTATTCTTGTCTATAAGGTCTCACAATGTATTTATCAGCTATTCACTCTCCATAAACTATAAATTCCTGTAACCTTCAGAGTGTGAATATGCTTTCTTGTGCCTGGAAGTGCCAGTTCAAGGTTTTTGTAAGGAACAAAAAAGGCTGGGAATCCTGCAGTGTGCACGAGGCAGACTTACCAGTTGCCTTTGCTAAGGTGAGAATTCAGTCTACCGAATTTCCCGTAACCAGCAGATTAACTTTGTTATTAAGGCATTGCATGATTTGTTATTACAGGGGACAAAATCTTTTTCATCTTATTTTTTTTTTGATTGAGAATGTCCATTCCTAGACATCATAGCGGCTCCATCAAAAGTGTTAACTTGTGCATTGTATTATCGACTACACTGTTATAATAACCTGGCACTGCCGAAACAATATCAACAATGATAAGATGACACACGGAGTATCTCAAATGTTTCTTTTTCATAACAATCTCTCTTCATATTTTCACAGGCACAAAAAACCAAAATAATTGTTCTTGTTCACAGAGGATAAAATAATTTTCCTTCAGATTCTCTTTTACCCAGGGGAAATCTCTTTTTCCACCCAACTAAAGAGGTAATCTATTTTCTTTATCCTTCCACCCCAGTCCAGAAGCTGTGTCAACATGGTTAACTGGATACCTGATAAAGCTGACAGAATGTGCATCTCCGACAGAGCAGTTAGGAATATGGTGTCACTGGAAGTGACCCGTACCGTTCCACTGACATTACAGCATCCCTGGGAACGGCTATTACGATGCCAATAGATGTGGCTAATGCTGATACAAAGCAATCCATGAAACAACCTTTCACAACCACTCTGGGAAACAACTAAGGCGTAGAAGCAGGAAGTGCTTGAAATTTTGCGGGGCTATCATGCAAGGTGCAACACTGCTTTTAAAGCAATTTGTGAGACTGGATTCGCTGTGCAATTATGCCATGCAATATATGGGCTATGATTTATATCAAAACATAATGACCAATTGCACTCTAAGTATTCTGCAGGTAGTGCATTTTATCAACTAGGGTAGTGTAAGGCAGCACTTTTGAGTGTAATTAATCTTAATTAATTCCCTCATATTCAATATTAGCCTATCTGCATATTTAAAAACCTATCTGACACACCCCCATCATACTTCCTGAACATCTCCTAGTGATTTAAAATGAAAAATGGCTATGCCAATTATTGCATGTTTAACTGCAGTAATGATTCCTAAATTGGTAGTTTCCCAAGACACGCTAATGTAGCGGTTGGTTTCTCATGGTTTTGGGGGGTTCGCTCCACAGACAAATTTGCAGGGATTTAATAAGCAGCATGAAGTTGCACCACTTTATACAAATGACTGTAACCTTATTTCAGAAAAGGAGATTGGTTTAATGCTGCTTTGCATTGATGCGGCTGATAAAGCAAGGGCAGGTTACGCTGAAGGGAAGCAGAAACAAAGCTAACATCTCCACACACATACACAATTGCTCCAGCACAGATGGCACTGAGACTTGTGGTGTTAGTTAACCTTGTGCACCTCTGCAATCAGCTCCTCAGGGCTTTGCTAATGCAGAGAGCCAGTCCAAACTGGTAACTGGGCTCTGCTTTTGCATGCAGATCCCAATATTCTCAAAGCTACGTGTTCCTAAACAAGATGAGACTCCCTGAACCCAGCAATTCTGTGAATCTAGGTAAAACCCAAGATGCATTTTTTCTCTTGGCATCTCGTGCTTACATGGTAGGAAGCTCTTTCTTCTCTGTCCATCGGGCGAGTCACATACATCCTGCCAGACACAGGGTCAATGCTGAAGACTTCCATCGGCGGCTGGTCGGCTCCCACTCCAGTGATGCTATACCTGATATGGATCTCTTTGTCCTTATCGGAACGAATCTAGATGAAACAACAAAGACAGCAATCAATAAGTTTTGGACAAAAGCCATATGGATGTTTAAACAACTTTAAAGATCTGAGCCTGAAAGCTGCATAAATGTAATACTGCTGTCAATTTTGACAAGGGAGCTGCACACCGAAGGTTTGGAAAAAAGCCAGTAGAAGTGTATTCCACATATTTTCAGTTATTTTTCTGCTCTTTTATTCATGATGATTCTCTAGGAATCATTGAAATTCTGACTTTTTGCCTTAGATGTAGAAGAATCTATATGCACAAAAAATGCCATTTACTTGTCATTGAAACCATAAGCTCCTGAAAGTGTCCAAATTGTTCAGCTATACCTGGCATCTCATAGCCATTAATCACTTCCCAAAATGTTCTCTGCTGTCTCCCCCATCACATTCTTGTTCCCTGTAACCGTGCACACAACCACTCCCATGACATTTGGAGAGCAGAGCTGCTCACTCCTGCTTTGTCTAGCCCTGCTGGCTTGATGAGGCTAGGATGGGAATGCCGGGTGGGACGTTACCATTTCATTTGACTATTTGTTGAGGAAAAATGCATTTGGCACATTGCTTTTGAAACTCCTTCCCTCCCATGCCTTGAGAAACACGACAAATCAAATACAGCTTGATGAATTACAGGAACCTTGGATTCAGAGACAAGAAAATAAAAAAGGGAGGTTAATATGTTGTCCTAGCAACCCTGACTATCTCTTTAAAACCAAATTTAATTTTCTGATCAAATGCTGAAAGAAGTTCTTGCAACACCATGACTATTCCTGAAACAAAGTGCAAGGTACAAATAAATTACCACCCCCCCCCACCACCACAAACTGTCTTGGCAGCATAAAAGTGGTGTATTTCTTTTTCCCTAACAGGTCTATGAATACAACAAAGTTGTGGGTGGATAATAGAAATCTTGTAGCTGAGGGCACGTTAGCATCTCTGCTCTGGCAGCTGCTGGATGGGCTCAGCAGGTTGCAGGAGGCCCCCATGCCCTTGAAAGCAGCCCCAATCTGGGGAGCAAAGGTGTTTTCCCCGGGAGCAAAGGGTTGGGACGGGGCCGTGGGCTGCTCTTGCACTCCTCCCACACACGACTTATCGTTATTTCCTCCTCTCCCGACACAGGAGGCTGGCAAGATGCTGAACGCGTCGGTGCAGAATCACACCAGATTCCCCAACAAGCATCTCCAAGAATCTCCTCTGATGCTTTTGTCCAGATCATTACCAAGCTTGTACGCTGGTTTCTTTGCACTGCCTCCACTGAGCAGCCTGCTCCCGTTAACAGCTAATAATGTCAGTTATTGCTAGGCACCGCCAGGATTGATCCGTGCTGCACCCACACTGCTGGAGCTGAAGGTCAGGGAATACAGACAGTTTCATCTGTCTTTTCTCTACAGGATTCACTGCTTGTTTAGCCTGTTAGTACCAAGAAAAACTGGACGTGAACTTAAAAGAGATACTGGGGACACTGGGAATGTGCGCTTATGTTGCACACAAGCTTATACGGGTTTTTGTGTGTCTGATGGGTATTTGTAATACGGACCCAAGTAGACAGGCAAGAATCCAATTTTCATTAGCAAATCCGTGGGTGAAAAAGAGTATATTAAAATTAAGCTTTGCTTGCACAACTGTGGTATTAATGATGGCAACTGGCTCCTCAGTTCAATAACTGCAGTCTATAGTCCCCATTTTTAGAAAGTCAGCTTTCACCCTGTCAGGTAGGCAGGGCTGAAAATTGAATTTATGTGAATGTCTGTGCAAATGAATAGCTCAAGTCAGGAGTTCAAGCTCTAACCCACTATGTATGTGTTTGCAGCTAGGCTCAAGGTAACAGAAAATGTAGAAAGCGCCATCCATGGTCCAGCTTTGAGCCCATGTGGGGTTCCCATATTAGAAATTAAGAGAAAAGAACAGAAAAGGGTAACTCGGGACACATAGTTGTGTGCATGTCTCCATCAATGCACCTGCATCAAGGTATCTGCATGTTTCCTGACCTGTCCAAGGTATCTGCACATTCCTCCTGAAGCCAGGATGGTCTCCCCAGATCTAGCCTCCACCCCCAACTCCAACCCCAACCTGGCTCAACTACAGCTACGACTCGAGCACAAGCACTGAACAGCAAACCAGCCTCCCTCCCAGAACTAAACTGGAAGTAATTTTAACCTAAATCATGGAAGGGGAGAGTCTGTTAGTTCTTCATGGACATTTTTATGCTCTATTTCCTGTTGCATATAGTACCCAGATCCCATTGTGATAGAAGCATTAGAAATGCATAGAGAGAGACAGAAACATGGAAAAGGAGGCTAGATTTAAATATTCAGTGCTAAAGGCACTATATTTTATTTTCAGGAAAGAGAGATAAACAGAAGCTCTCTAAGAAAGCTATGTACAGTTTAATAAAGTGCATGCTATAGGATGTCCTTGCAGCACTTTATTAGCATTAATAGGGTTTAAGCTGTCTGTATGTAAATCATTGCAGATCTAGAAGATGAAATATATCACAAGACCCACACAACTTACCCAATTACGCTAAGAAAAATACATGAGATGATTATACTGCACTGAGCAAAACAAAGATAGGTAAATATGTTGCAAATATTCAGCAATGACTCATTATTTGTTGTTAACTGCCAACGTACTACAACGGTTTGCTTGTTACCTGTGCTTAATTCCATCGCCATTAAGAACACAAGGATGTGAAGTGCTCAGAGAAAACACATGAGTAGCATTTGTCACAGGAAGTTGCAAAGACCATTGACAATGAAGCATAGTACGTATTACTACCAGGGAGATATTCATCGCACAAAGGCACATGCTTTTTATATTGGAACATGTTATTTTAGTGCTTTTAATGAGATTTTTAAAAAAGATTTTTTTTTATAGCAGTCCTGTAACATTTTGACCAAAAGTTTCATTTGCATAATTCCCAGGGTGCAATTTAGTAAATCTTGTTGAGAAGTTAAGAACATTATCTGAATACAATGTAAGGTTTACTTCTTTTGTTGAAACCATTACTGGAGCAGTTTACCATAATAATAATAATAAATCTCTATTCCCAAGAAACTCACTAGAACAGGAGAAAAAATTACTGGTTGGGGAGAATTTACTAGCTCAGGAGAGAGTTTCTTTTTCATTCATTTATGCCTGGGAAGTGAGAAGATGGCAACATATCCATATTATAATATTCTGACTGGAGAACATACAGATGAATTTTATTCATTTACCTTTCATGTTATAATGCAGTCAATAGCTATGCGGGTTTCTGGGTTATAAAGCAGAAGGCAAAAGGATAGTTTTCCTTAGCTGTATT
The DNA here is from genome assembly GCF_013377495.2 of Cygnus atratus. Lineage (NCBI taxonomy): Eukaryota > Metazoa > Chordata > Aves > Anseriformes > Anatidae > Cygnus > Cygnus atratus. Next base: position 3,990,295 of record NC_066377.1, read on the forward strand.
TATACATTTTTCACTCAGAGAACCCTTAGAGCTTCGAGCTTCTCCAGTGCCAGGCACGGTACAACCCTGTGTCTAATGCCGCGAGCCAGGGCAATGCCTCATGAATGTCATAAGAGAACTTTGCTTGTAAAGCAGCTTTTACTCTCAAAAAGACCTCTCTGGGATGAAGCTCAGATTAGATTGCTATACTGGTGAGGAAAAACACCCCAGAGAGAAGGCAATTTAGGGTGGAAGATGCAATCCTCTGTCCGACTGTATCTCATGAACGCAGGTGAAATTTTCCATGTGAGCATCCTGGGAAGCAGAGTACCCTTCTGTGCTGGTAGATACACACAGACCATTGGTACCCTGCAGCCTCACAGCTGGAGGGTGAAGTAGGGGCCTGGCCTCCAAGAATTGATGCCCCAGCCAAAACAGAGCCCAAATGTGGTAGCCAAAGTTTGCAAGTAAGAATGCCGAGAGCCTGACTCAGCTCTCGTTTCTATACAGTGATCCCAGAAACAGGAGAAATCAGAGTGATTTCACAGATGGGTATTTTCCACTGCAGGTTCTGATATAATAACTAACGTGTGTGAAAATGAGCATTGCAGATCTTGAGATAAGACAGAGCTAAGCCCTTCAGTGCTGCTTTGCTGCTTTGTAGCAATGTCACATTTAGATGGGCTTGAAAAGCAGCCAGCTTGTGACACAGGATTGCATCCCACTTTTACAGATAAAATCTTAGGGTTCGTGCATCTCTGCCAGAGTTTAACGTGGAGCTAAACTGTTCTCACAAGTTTTACTGGCAAGCAGAATTTCCACTGATGAGCTTCTCTGAGGCACCAGATTTTATCCCTCCATTTTGCTCCTGCTGATCCGTATCCGTTTTGTACTCTTAGCACCACCATCCCTTGCTGCTGTGCCCTGAATTCACAAATCCTCTCATCTCGGCAGCTGACAAGAAGAACCACAGGGAACGTGGACCACTGAAAGTTGCGTGGTCAGCACACTGGAGAACTCCAGCGAGTCCATAAATTACATAGGTTTTGGAGCATGACATTGCCACAAAAAAGTGGCTCAGCAGAGGTTGTTCAGAGAGTAGTAAGGGAAATGCCTGGAAAGCTAGGAAAGGGGGGATGTAGGGAAAGGCTGAACAAAGGAGGGCAACTGAGCCTACAGAGAGAAGACGGGGGCTGTACCAACAGCATTCCTGTACGTAGCAAACTATATTTAGAGGACAGGAATAATCTCATGTTTATTCCTCTCTTCCGGATATCCAGAGTTTTTCTACAGTTTTCAAACCACTATACTGATAGTGGGTTGGGGCCCAATTTAAGTAACACAGCAAAAGGAAGAGCGTGCGTGCAATTGCAATGAAAAGGATCATGTATTTTATCCTTGTGAACATGCAAAACAACCTTAGTTTAATTTATTTTTTCAAAACCTCTTCTCAAATGAAAGGGAGCTGGCAACAAGCAAACCAGCCTGATTCTTATATGGTCTCCATACCTTCAAATACGCAACTGTCTTGGAGTTTTAGGACCTATGAGTTAATGGGGTAGTGTGTGATCATGTGGATTAGTACAATGAAATCTGATGTTGGCATTTTTATTGCAATGTAGCAAGAATCAAGCTGCGATCTAGATACACTGCTAAATCTGAGGATATATCACCTAATCATTTCCATGTAAGAGCAGGGACCTAGGACATTGGTGGTGGTTTCTCTTGTTCTCAGTTTGTGGGAATTAATGCTTGGTCTTCTGAACATTTATTAATCAAACAGTCAAGCTCTGCACAGAATTACCTTGGTGACTTGCAATGCCTTCTGGTATATACAGGAATTTAGATGACATGATGTATTAACTATGTCCCTTTTTAAATCACAAGCGGGTTTCACTGAGCTGTACACGGTCTGGGTTCTGCCTGTCACTCTGTGATGGCAATATGTAAACTGCTGGGAATGCATCGAGAGAAAGCAAAGCAGGCAATTTATACTCTGTTGCATTTTCTGTTCACAGAGCAAGCTAAAAAAATAAATTTCCTTTAAAATACTTCAACTTGCTCTATAAGGATATGGTGTTAAGAATACCCTTCGAAAAGACTTAATTTCCCAAATCTCCCAGAGAATACTATGCAACAATTGCACTAACATGACCTGTGGAGACTAGGACCTGATTTTTTTGTTTTATAAAACCCATTATAATTATTAATGACCACATAAAATAATGTAAATGATAAGCAATAAGTGTCTTCTATTATTAAGCTGTTAGCTATTTTGCCCATTAAGAAAACCAAATTAAAATAATTGAAAACTATAATCTGTCATGCATTCAAAATGCTCCATAGAAATTCAGACAGGCAAACATATTCAAAGTCTTTAAATGAGCACACTTAAGAGTCAGTCTAAGCATTCCAGGATTGGCTCATTAATTTTAGTGGAAATATTTTAATTCAGCTACTCTTACTGCTTATTGAAATCCCTGCTAAGGACTGACTTATTTATTTTTAACTGAATCTGCAATATGTTTAAGAGTCATTTGTATAGAAGTTCTTAACTCTTATTTCACAGTTGTTTCAGAAGCCAGTAAATAGACACATCTCTAGCTCTGATTTTCCAAACAAATTACTGCGTATTGCTTACTGAGTCACATATGGTTTCAATAAATATCTGCAGAAGTCAAATGGACAGGGAAAAATTAAGACAGATTAAGAGACCCAACCAGGTTAAAGTAATGTTTATGAACTTCTGTTCCCTTTTATCAGACCTGCCAATGATCATCCCAAGCTACTTCCCAGAAAGAAAAAAAAAAAAAAAAAGGAAAACAAAAGATCCTCTGAAATACGTCAGCTGTCTTCAGAGAAAACAGAATCTATTCGGCACCTTGCAAAGAGGCTGCTTTGAGATGGCAAGAGCAGCTATCAAGTTTGACTAAAAGGAAAGCTTCCATTAACTACAGCACTGGGCTTAGCAGCAGCCTGCAAGTCTGTATCCACTGCTGGACAAAACTCCTGTCAATTGAGCTAAATTCCCCCTGCTGGCACTATTTGCAAACAAGGTTAAGTAGGAAGACAACTCTATTGGCAAAGAAAGACAGGATGGAAATGCCACACATATTTATAATTGTGGGTTTCTTCCTTCCCCCAGCTGGGACTGGTTTCATCTCATATGTAACTTTCTAAAAACTTTGTGTCTGATCTAACATAGACAAATAAACATGTCAGAAAAACACTTCCAGAAGAAAATCCATCATCTTGCCTTAAACACTTCAGTATCCGTGAAATTTCCTGGAAGAAGTGATTTTCTGTTTCCACATATTATAGAGAGAAAACCCAGGACTACACTTAGACTCGATGCCTAATTTTTCCATGGTTGAAATGCACTGTGATGAATGCTGCTCTTCATGCACTTACAATCAGCATTTAGCTACTGTCATTATTACTATGCAAGAGCTTAAGTTTCTTCCTCTTCTTTTATAGAATGCGAATCCAAAGCCAAACTGTAAAAATGCTTGCTTTGTCCTAATGGCTGGATGTCTTTCATGTCAGGTTGTATTTTCCTCTGCTCCTATTGAAATTTTTGTAAAATGACATAATGTATCTATTTTGATGATAAAACAGGGTAAAGCTAATATGTCAGAGAGATTAAAGCTTGCGTTTAAGTTACTGATGTAACTGATGATGCAGCCTGCGCTAGGGAAAGAAATGAAGCTAGCAAGTGTTCAAACCCTAAAGAGAAACCATCTCTCACTGCCTGGCTCCCTGCTTGGCCGGGTTCCGTCCCTGCAGTCCGCAGGGGAACCCAATTCCCTTCCAGCTCATCTGCTTCTTACCACGAGGAGTTTGCTCCCACTGCACTGACCCTGCAAGTGCTTAGCTAAAGCAATTCACCAAATGTTCAGCTGCGGAAAGCTTCCAGCCTTTCACAGGTCCTTTGGCTCTCGGGCGGCTGCCTCTGTCCAAGGGCTGTTGGCCAAATCAGCAGCTCCCTTCAGGCCAATTACATCCATGTGGATCCGTTTCTCCGGAGCTTTCCCTATGCCCATCGGTAGCTTTGATAGTCTTTGCTCCCTCTCTCCCTTCCAGGCTTTTTGAATTGTTTATCAGTGTTTTTCTCCTGTACCTGGAGGAAGATGTAACATTGAGCAGATGGAGAACAGGAGAATATAAATCAGGCTCAATAAGGAGACCGTGATGCAGCAGGAAAGGAGACTTTCTGCCTGTGGTCCTGGCCAATAACCATGTGTGACCCCAAGCGCCAGTACAGGATGAAAATGAACCTGTCAGACTCACAGCCCAATTTAAAACCACCATTATTCTTCTTGGGATAAAAGTGAAATAATGATCCTCTTGCCTAGGAAGCCTAATTTCTCATGTGATCAGATGAGCCACGACAAGCTAAGAACACCTGGTACGCAGCTCTGCAACTGGGCTCAGGATCTGCTGCATTTAAATTTTGATTCCATCCATCCTGCAAATGCAAAGAATTTGTTTTAGCGTGAATCCTCTGGATGCAATGAGACTGAGGTCTGCAGGATTTACATAACACTCCAGCTGGGCCAAAGCTTCCAAGTGGTGACTTGGGACTGAGAGCAGCTAAGACAATGCCAGCGCTGCCAGGTCTCTGTCTTTACCAGCAAAAACTCAGTAAATTGCAATTTGTTGCGTGGTCTTCATGATTAAATAATTAAGCAATTTTCATTACTCGCTATTATGAAGGTCAAGAAGCTAATGTGTCTGTATCAGGACTGGCCAATGCTAATGGATCTTCCACATCTAATGATAACTGATACGGTAGAGTAATTTCTAAAGCAACATGTGCTTCTCTTCAGGCCCTTTGCAGCAAGCTTGGGTTTAAAGCACTCCGCTGTGGAAATGCTTCAGACTGCAGCAAGGTGAGCGAGAGGGAGGAGAGTGGTGGTGATGGGAAGAGATGATTACAGATCAGCAGAATACCGCCACGTGACCAATGTCTTATCGCTGCCAGAATGGTGATAGCAGAAGCAACAAAACTCGTTTTTACTAGGCTTTCTCTTATCTCTCTTACAAGAGAGCAGATTCTTCAGTGTTGTGACTGAAGGCATCCCAGTGGAGCTGCACACGCATCTATCTGGCGAATTTTGGCCCTGAAGAACTGAGGCTGGTTCATACCGTGCTAGATGCGAGTGGCTGATATTAAATAACTGGGATTTGAACCAGATGTACAAGCCCTTCTCTGCTGTCAAGGATGCTCCATGACCAAAGGTCAAAGAAAATACCTCTGAGAGTTCAAAACACTGCCTATTCCTCCAATAAAGGAGTCATGTCAGACAATAGATCATCCCACGTAATCTATTTATGAAGGGTTACACGCTGTTATCCTAACGTAGGACATCCTGCAGTGTCTTCTTGCAACTGACCCCGCTACTGCCTGCCACAGCTATGCCTAAATGAAGACTAAGCCAGGAAAAATAAATCACAGGAGTTTGACTTCATCCTGATTTCTTTTGAAGTATGTCTGCCCCTAAACCTTGTGCAGCATCTGCCGCGAAGTCAGCCTGGCAAAGAGAACCCAGCGCCCTTCCGTGTAAAACTGAGCAGGACACAGAAGTGCTCAGTGCTGAAGGTAAACGAGGGCAGCAAACAGTGACCTACCCAGGAGTAACCTGAGCACTGCAACTAATGGTCGAAGCCTTCAGCTAGTATAAATCAGTGTAGACTCACTGGCTTCAAACAGAAGCATGTTAATTTGTTTCAGCTGCAAATCTGGTCCATGGCATTTAAAAATTAAGCTGCACAAGAGAAGAGCAAGGGAAGAATGGTCTTTACACAATCTCACACAGCAATTTAAAACAAGCAGCATTCCTCTTGATAGAACAGTGAGCTCGGACACAGGAAAAAAACATTGGGGAACAAACACACTCGTGTCCTCATGAAAAGAGTTTTTCCCAGACTCAGGGGATATAATTGGTCTTAGTATGACCTTTGCTTCTATAATGAGTGCTGGCTTTCCCCCACTGATTAGTTTTTCTGACCTTATATTGCCAAGCACTGAATTTACATTCTGCACAACACCTACAGATATTACTGATCATGGAGAAGTGGTGCTGTGGCATGATTGCTAGTGCTATTCTCAGCATAAAATTAAGCTTTTAGACCTGTCTGCAAATAGGTAACAATAGGAAACAGCAATAAAATCCTTTAGTGTGTATGTTTTGGAGAAAACTATATGCTGAGGCTCATGTTTGAGACACTACTTTGGGACACTTGCAGAGCACGATTTAAAGCTCTGCAGTTTTCAAAGTCTCGCTAATAAGTTTAATTATAGGAACAACAAACCCATTCATTTGTTCTGTAGGGCAGATTACCCCGCACAGTGTATATAGAAGATATTTCAATGGTCAATAAATGGAACCATCAAAGCTGAGAAGGCTGAAAATGAATTTCTTCCTATGCGCTACAGGAGCAATGCTAACGGGCATCATTGCAGATTTAGTCTATTATTTATTCTCCACTGAATGAAGCCAGTGTGAGATGATGCTGGTTTTAGGATTCTTATTCTCGTGTGTTATGCAACTCTCAGATGAAACACTGGATCTCCTTGTTTGCCAAATTCTGTCCATGGATGGATATATATACGCTTCCTTCTGCAACGGATAGCAGCAGCTAAGCGGGGAATGAGAGCAGCATTTTCCTTTCTGCTGAGCAAGACACCGTGAGAACTCTGTGGTCAGGAAAATCCCGCACAGTCACAACAAACAAGCAGAAGCCAGACCTGTGTCTGCACGTGCAACCCAGCCTGCAATGCACGGCCCAGCACAGGGCCCACAGGCACACTTTGGGTTTGCACGTCTACCCCCATACAGACCACGCACCAACAACCAGTGTAAAAATGCTAAAGGCCACACACACAGACCACATGTATGGCAGCTGCATTCCCCATCACTACATCACGTCTGCTTCAGAACTGCTCAGATCCACCGCAAAATAATTTGCTAAGACTTGCTCCACCCTTTCGGGGCAGTCCTAAGATCTGCCCAGCACCCCGTCTCCCCTTCCCGTAGCTCAGCTGGGGCCGTGCCTCCCTCCCTGCGGCTGCAGTTCCCATGCTCCTGCCCCAGTTTCAAAGATATCTTTCCCTCCGGCATGGGTTATGCTGGAACACCCATCATTTCTGCAAATCTGCTTTGTTCATTAGGGAAGGGAGACTGCCTTCTAGGAAATTTCAGACCTAGCTGAACTGTGCTTATTTGGAACATTTTCACAGCGCTGAATTTTTGGCAAATGTTTCTTTTTCATTAACTGTGCTTCTGTGAGGGTTAGAGCTGAGACCCCTGCTTACTTTGACTTGAATTCACATTAGACTTATTCATATAATTTATTGATGTGCTCCTTGTCCACATGCTTTTAACACAAGGGGCAGACAGACCTGCTCAAGGACACGGCGCCATATAGAGCTTTTACTGAAAAAAAAAAAAAAAGAAAAAAAAGAAAAAAATGCCGTCAGTTCTGACATGGTTTGGAACCTTTTCCAGTCTCACTTCCTTTTATGGCGCATTCAAAGTTTTTGAATTTAACCCCCTAAGCAAGGAACAGTCCTCAAAAGTCACAGGCACAGAGGCAGCCTCAAATTAATACTCCAAAGAGCAGCCTCAAGAATCTCTACAATCAGTAGTGTTCCCCTTACCCATAATTTACAGGGGGTACACATTAATTTCCTGATGCCATTTGCCTTTCCAAGCACTTCCACAAATAAAAGGAAGATGCAAACCCGTGGCTCTGATTTTTCTGTGCAGATCTGCAGCTTAGTGGACCTGGCAAATTAGGACCGTGGAGCCCAGACTGATTTGGAATTCCGGTGCTTGGCTGTCTTTTTAATTGCAGACACTCTGACAGACATACTGAATTTCTTGTTTAATTTTTTGCAGTATTATTAATTGATAATTTAATTTCCGATCTGGTGAATTACATGCAATTCCTTCACCATCAGTTAAATGACAAGTTTAGAGCAGAATAGTTTAGGTAAGCAGATTGTCAGTGCTTATGGCTGTAAGACATAATTATGTACAGCCAACTGTGTAACGCGCTTGAAAAAATTACAAGCCTAGGCACAGAAATTAAAATTATTTCAAGATGAAGTTGTACAAATACAGCTGCAAAAAGCTGCAAAATCCTATTAATGAATTCCAACAGTAGTGGGTAGTGCAGCAGGGTTCCAACCCCCACCGTCCTGCCAAAGAAAGTTTAAGTAATAACACACAATGAATCAAAGGACGGATGCTTACATCTAAACATGGCTCCAGAAAACTATTTCAGCTATTATTTATGTACTCAGAAACTTCTGGGCATCAGCTGGTAACTTGGCGTGATGACTCCCCAGCACGTCAAGGCAAACATTAAACGCTAAATTACCATATGTCAGCTTAGGGTAGTTAATAATTCTACCACATCTTGGACAACTTGAAGGCTTTTCTGAAACTGCTGTCAAATCGAATCTTTCCTTCGATCAATAAAGCAGCACAATGAAATCCACTATTTGTAGTGTCTGAAAGAATAGATTAGCAAACTACAGTAAATGCAACTGGCAGGGACTAACTCCATTTCTTAACCAGAGATCCCAAATATGAGTACGAGTATTCCCAGTGGTTTCAGCATGCAGCCCACGTGAAGGAACGGGATCACCTAGGTACTTCTCTGTTACGTGCACCTCTGGTTTGTTACTAGCCCCCTGAACGATGCAATGTTTTGTTCCACACTGCTGGGTCTGTCAATCCCAGCCCGAGGAGTAAAATAGAGAAAGACGGAAAGCATAGAGAACCAGTCCGACCTCCTGTTTGTTTTCCAAGCTGTATAATAGAGATATCTCTGGCAATGCGGAGAAGGCCGAGCAATAATCACTGGGAACAGCTAGAGAAGGTGGAAATGCAGAAGTCTGCATGTTGGACTTCATTTAAACAGGTACCACGAACCCCAAATCACATGTTGGCTGTCACCGTTAGTCAAGTATGCCTACACCTACCACAATACAACAGTAGGACTGATTGGAAGGAAATGTTACCTTATTCTGTGCATCAGAGAGCATCAATGACACATTTCAAGATATTCAACATTGGCAAATCAGGGAGAGACCTTCAGTACAGTTGTATTGCTGCCACAGCACTTTCAATGAGAGTCAAATTATTTCTAAGGCTCGCTACTTATCTTACTATGAATCTTTAGAAAATCTGTCCCTGGCTTCCCATAGTGGGGCCACAGGTCCCATGTATCCTCCAAGTCCTGGTAAACGAGCCCTGAAAGGGATTTCTACTTGACACAAACTGAAAGCAAAGCTATTGCACTGTCAACATTTTCATTGCACAGCACCCAGCCTGGTTCTCACTCACGAGAGCAGCCCTCCAGGAGTAAAACAGGGGAACTATGCTCTAGTTCTTATTTTGAAGGACAAACAAAATCTGAGCTCTTACAACATGTCTGTGTTTTCTCACGCTCTCTGGCCTGTTCGCGATATCCACTGTTGTGTCTGATTTTATAGTTCAATTGTAAGCCATAAATGCGTCCTCCAGGCCTTACAGAGCCATCCTGTACAGCACCTGCATCTTCATCAAACCATGCTGGAGACCAGTGAGTGCAGGATTGGACCCGAAACAACAATCCCCAACAGACACTGGCTGGCCACGCAGTTACTGCTCCTGGGCACACCTACTCTTCCTTGCCAAAAATGACTTTTAAAGCCATCAGCGGTGAATAAAAGAAAACCATTTCTTATAGAATGCTTTTCTGAGCATTTTTTTTTTAATTCAAGTCACTCCATCCAATTTTCCTTCGCCGGTGGATTCAGCCGTAGGGGCTGTTCTCAGGCTGCAGGGCCCTGAGGAAGTGAGGTGAAAGTCACCGATGGCAAGAAATTGCCTTCATAATAGTTTCAATTTAAGTAAGTTTATCAACTTACAATAGTGCAGGGAATAGGTCCTGTGGGAAATGGGAGGGTTGAAAATACTCCACCAGTGCAAAAATTGTGAACTGATGACTTTCAGCATTTAATTGGGATAGATCTTTATCCATCAATCCCATACATGCTCAAAAGGTGATAGTGAAAAGGAGCAGATTATTATTATTTTATGCCATATCTTTTTTTCTGTCAGAGGAAATTAAAAGAAAACAGTCTGTCACATACCAAAATCATGCAGCTGCTTTATAAGCCATGCCTTGCTCTTCAAGCCAGTGTAAATCAGCATGGCTTCTTTGAGTTCAGTGGCTTTACACCGACTTCCACTGCCTGGCAAGCTGACCCAGTATTTTGGTGGTGATTAGAGTGAGATATCTCTTCATGTTTATTTCTAGGAAAGCTCAAAGTTGGCTCTTGAGCTTTTGAGAAGCTGGATGTATGTGGGGAAAGATGTTTTTTTCAAACTCTAAATCTTCAGGGCTCTTTTTTTCTTCTTTTTAATAAGAAACAGGAGGAAGATTTCCTGACCCTCTGAACTATCCCTGGGCTTGAATAAGCTACATGGTAAACAGAAGAAGAAAGCTCTTATGTGAAACTTCTTAAACTGCCGAGGATGAAGGACAGTAAATGGGATGCAAGCCAAGGAACATGACAATTAGCACAGAGAAAGTTTTCAGGGTTTATTCCATCAGTCAGCACTTAAGGAGGCTTTGAAGGGGAAAAAGCATCCTTTTATATATTAATCCACTACTTCTGCACTTTCCCCCTATTCCATGGATTTAGTGCTTAGCTGCTAAATATCTATATGCAGAGCTTTATTAAGAGGAGTTGGCTTATTTTTTTGAAAGATTCCACATCCATTAGTTTATATGGAGAAAAAAGGCAAAATCATTTTGCCTGCTGCAGTATCCTGAGTTTAAATGACAATTTACTCTTCCTCAGCTAATAGTACTTAAAGACAGGGGTGAGAGGAGAGCAAGCGCTTCTCACAATGCTATTGCTGGTCACCATTATACTTAAGAGTCAGATATTGCTACTGATGATAAAGGAACTCAGTGAAGACAAAGAGAAAATCACCCACATTTCACCCCCTTCCTGCCCTGTCTTGGCAGACTTCACATCTGAAGAGGCACCTTACTGTTCCAAGATAAAATATTTTCCTTTTTCTTTAAAAAGAAAAAGTTCTCTCAAGCAAGAAGTTGGGCAACAGCAGGGGACAATGCCATGCCAGTATTAATTAGCAAATTCCAAATGAATCATAGTTTCTGCTTAGCGGGGTATGCTTGAAAAGCATGCGAACTTTCAAAATGCTGTGTTGTGCATAATAGTTGTAGCTTTTTTGTTGTTGTTAGTCTTATTAAAAAATAATAATAATAAAAGAAGAAGTTTCTTTGGAAAGGTATCTTATTCATTCTCTCCATGGCCACATTCCCAGGCATTTTTGTTCTTGCCCATCTCTTTATTCAGAAGATGCCAGCTCCCCTTAGCCTGTCCCTTTTGGTCTGAGGCCACCACTGGGGGGACAGCATTTTCCCTCTAATTAAGAGTTGGCATGTGTGCTTGTCCACACTGCGCCCCCAATCACCTAGCAGGAGGCCCTCTGTGACACGCCACCCTTGTCATTTTTGCAGCTCTTTGATCCCGAGTCCCTGGGACTCCGAAATCTGCCTTCCCCGCAGAGGAGCGGTGCTCCTGCTGCCTGCTGCCTCTCTGTGCCAGGGCTCCCACTGCTCCGCAGGCTGGAGCTTTCATGCACCCAACTCCCTGCCGCTGCACGGGAGGCAGAACTGGGTACTCGCTACATATGGCAGCAATGGCAGTGGCAGGCTCCAATCTTAATTTCAGGATTATTTAGCTTGTGATTGAGCTGGGGCACCTGCCTGTGCAAAGCTCATCAATTCTCTTTGATTTGGAAGACTCTGTGCATCTGTGTCAGACTGTGAACTTCAATTTCAATGCAGAGCTTCATTGCTGTTTTTCCTTTCTTTCACTTCAATATTGAGTTTAAAAGACACAGGAGTAGAGAAAAAAAATTTGTGCTTTGGTACAGGGTAAGCAGTAACAGGAAGCTGTGAGCATTCATTCAGATAGCATATGAGTAGAAGAAGATGCCCTTGGAAATCTATGAAATGCCAGCATTTCGACTCCTAACTTCAGGGTGATGGTGAATAAACAACAGATCAGAGCATGGGCATCTTTGATTGTCTGAGTCGAGTTCCCTCAAAGGCTTGGGAACTTGGTATAGGAAAGGTTTCACTGGTCAATGGGGGGGCAAAAAGACAAGGTCAAACCAAGCCACGGCTGAGTGGGACCAGCTGGTGATTCAGCATTACAGGGACTAGGGACCCTGGGGTGTCCTATGTGAGGGGCCTTGCAGCGATTTAGGGCGGTCAAACATTGGAATGAGCTGCCCAAGGAAATGGTGGAGTACCCATCCCTGGAGGTATTTAATAGGAGTGCGGATGGGGCACTAAGGGACATGATTTAGTGATGGGACTTGGTAGGTCAGGTTGATGTTTAAACCTGATGATTTTGAAGGTCTTATCCAACCCAGATGATTCTATAATTCTGCCATAGGAGACCAATGTCCCCTACCAGGGGACAAACTCTTTTGAGGTAGGTAGAGGAAAGGAAAGACACGTCAGTTTTCAAAGGATTATGGTCTAAACCCCAAAATATTCCACAATGAAACACTAATATTTTTTCTAGGTCTGTATATTTCTTGAACCAGTTTAAAGGAAGAGCATTCTTACAAACTGCTACTAATCCTGTGTGCCTATTCACTGGAAGGAAGAAGAAAAAAGGGAAAACAAAGTAAATATATATCCTCTCGCCATTCCTGTGTCCACGATAACCCCACTGCTTGCAGAAAACAGGCTGTGGAAGGACTCAGCCACTCACACCCAGATCTCACAGCATAGGTTTCATTTAACTCAAACCTGTCCATCATGATTTAGCAAGAACGGTGAGAACTGAGATTCACGTCTCCTTTTACATTACCTTGGCAAACAGAATTGACTGTGCACAGAAAAGTTGGGGGCTATTGCAACCTAAAGAACAACTGCAAGGTCCACTGGGATCCAGAACATTCAAAGCTATTTTAATCAAATTACTATCGATTAGGGACAAACTAGAGTCTATTGAAGTTAATGGACAGATTTCCATCGACTTCAAAGGGCTCTGGAACAGCCTCTAACGCAGAAAACAAGCAAGTATCAAAATGAAGAAAATGCATTTTAGTCTAACCCTAATTGCATGAGATGAAAGAACTGTTTCAGCTGAAACTTTTCAAAAAATATTCTGCTGGAGACAAACATCAAACATCTCAAATGGTCAAAATCCAGCAAAGCTACCTGTGAATAAGAAAACAGTCTGATAACAGCAAGTGCAGTCAGCTATACGTACCAAAGACCTACCAACAGAAATTTTAGCTCTACCAACAGCCTCAGAGGACCTTTACTAACAACTATAGGAAGAAAAAAAACACACAACAGACCTTCCCAAAGTTGTGCATGTAGAGATATAAACACTAATTTAGCTTTACTTTCCACTCAAATTCATTTCCTCTAAGATAAAGGAGATCCCTCCCCAGCACCAGCATTTAATTCCTGGCTACAAATACATCATTTACCCTTTTGTCTTTGCAGGACCTAATCATCTTTTCTGACAGATGAAGATGAAATCATGACGCAAGCAATTTCTTTAAACTAGCTTCTCTCTTACTACTTAGCACATTTTGTTGTCTTTAAGGTCATATATTTATGTGACAGCCAGACATCCATTAAAGCCACAAATCTGAAGGTCTAAGAGGTATAAAAGGGATTTCTTCTTTTAAATTTTATAAGGAAAAAATCAGGCCTGAAGACCGGGTGGTCATGACTTTACTGACCTTCACAATATTAGGTTCTTCCCAGAGCTGGTATAATTAAGTACTGAGTTTGCGGAAGAAAAAAGTTTTTTTCCTATTAAAGAAGCTAAACTGAGAAAGCACTTTAAAGAGCTTATAGGGACCAGAAGCACCATATTGTCCTCAACTCCAGAATTATACTTCCCCAGCTTTCATTCACTCAAGAGGTTTAGCAAGTAAACAGATAAATCCTACTCAAAGTCTACTGTGCTGTGCTCCAATGACAGCAGAGGCTGTACTAGCTCTTTTAGTAACAAAAAAACAATAAAAAAATAGTTGAGAAATGTTGACGTAGTAGTTAAAGGAAGAAAGATTCTGAGTTAAAATGGTCCATCCTGTGTAATTCCTTTTTCTGTCAACACTCAACAGGACATTTAATTCAAAGTGTTTCAGAATAAGTACCAGAATCTGTCCATACATGTATGTTTTTAATGGACAGATGAAGATCCCAGCACCACCACGACCATCAGAAGAACACAAACATCCAACAAACATCTAGCTACCAGAGCCCCTAGCACCAGGTCTTTTGGTAGAAAAGGAGCCAGAACATTGCTCACCCTAGGCTCCAGGCCCAAGGCTTTACAGACAAAGCTGTCCTTCATGAAAACCCACTGAGAAGTACAAATGCAAAGCATAGCAGGAATTGGTGGAGCTCTTTTGCCAGATGCTGTTCATTGCTTTCCTTCACGTTGCTCCCAACTAAATGGTCACCTCAGTGGTCATCTCAGTGTGTGCCACAGCAGCATTGGCCAAACTGCACGTACCTCCACACTGCCTCAGATAACCATGGCTGGGATCGAAAGATATGATTCAAATACCTCTTAATGTCCTATTATCTGTGGATCACCGACAGGGTTGATTATAACTGTTTGACATGACTCCAAAGGACCTGTTACAGTCTATTGTATCAACAGGTACCTAGGGAGCCTTTAATCCAGATACACATGTAATAACAGCCTACTAAAACCACTTTTTTTTCCCCTTAAAATTTGCTACTGCTGAAGCAATAAAAAGAAGTGAAAGTAATGTTCATTGAAAAAAATAAAAGCCCTGTCATCTTTCACATGACAAGAGCACAAAAAAAGTCTGAAACCCAAGATTGCTTCCCCTTTCAGTTGTAATATAAAAATGATCCAAAATGTTTATGCCAGGAGACAATTTGGAATGACTTGTTTTCCTGCTGAGCTATAATCTTGATCAGCAGGAACGCTACTGATGTGACTCAAACTGTATTGCTGCTGTACTGTGAAGGCAAGAAGGGGCGAACTGTCATAATTCTTAAATTAACGGAAACGTTTTCTGTGTACATGATGTGTGAAAGTATGAAAATAAGCATGGGGGAAAATTGTTTGTTTCCCTTGGAAACTGGTAGATGGATTTGATTAAGAAAAGTCTACTTCCATGTTAGGTTCTCCTGAGGTTCCTGGATACTGCAGAGACAGGCGTGGCGTAGAGGTGCACATACAGAGATGCAGAACAGAAATAATACCTAGAATATAAAATTATCACTCATGAAGTCATAGGCTCTTGTGTTTCTTTTTTTCTTTTCTTCTTCTTTTCCCAGAGTAGACACCTTCAAAATATTTATTTGTTCAGGGAAGTCTATGAGAAACTCTATAAAGAGAGCACAGAGAGGCTCAAACATGTATTCCTGAAAAATGCTGTTAAAAATGGTTTGCATAAAAAGAACTCTGTTTACAAGAAAGGAGCTAGAAGATCCTTTGGAAACATTTGATTGCTTATTCTTTAAGAAATATCTTTTGCAGGTACAAGATGGTTTTCAAAAAGGAGTATAAGGTATACAGACATCCGCGCTCTCTGATGAGAAGAATGCTGACTGTTCAGCCTTATTCCTATTTAGTCCTGACACAGAAATACATTCACAGGAACTTTTGCAAGAGAATAAACATTCATTATGCTAGTAGTTAAAACCTTGTGTAAGGATCTTAATGTTTCCACTGACGGTCGTGATAGAAGAATGTCAATATCTCTGGAGAATTTTAATGAAAAATTCTTGAATATGGAACTGCACTTGTGTGATTTGAAGCACTTCAGTCTCTAGGTCTTCAGGGAGAAAAGGCTGGGTCAAAACCACCATAAGATAAACAAATATTTGACAGTGTGTTTCAAAACATTATTTAAATAAAGATTTCTGTTCATGTTATTAATGCCTTTAATATGGATTCTCATCTCCTCTTCTCTTTTTATTACTTTGCGTGTCTTTCTGGTTATTTAAAGAGTTCTGAGAAGAGCTGGTCAGCACTTCAGAGCTCCCACTGCTCATCAGCAACAGATACTGATCATAAAGTTAAAGCCAACACACACAACAAAACCCCACCAACCCAGAATACTTCCTTCTTCTCTTGAGGGAAGGAAGACAAACACATCAATACCTCCCTGTCTTGCTTCTCCCAGCTTCCTACCAGAGAGCAATACCAAGACAGTGCTGAGCTCACTCAGTTGTTTTATTTCGGATTATGGGAGCACGAGCTCTTTGCAACTGTTAAGCACTATCTCTCCTGGACCAAATGTCCTGTCCTATCATTTCCCACAGGAGTGTTAGAGAAGCCCGTGAGAACATTTCACACCCTCTGAAGATGAATCTGTGAGTGCTTGGGCAGCGTGTGCCCCCTTCCCCTGCTACGGCGCTGCCCTTTCCTCGGGGCAACAGCTGGCTTTGACAGCCTGTGTGTTTGATGGTGTGGATGTTACACAAATGGGAAAAGGGTCACGGTTTCCAAATCATCCGGTGGAGTAATGGGAGGAGACAGCTCCCCAGCAGCAAGAGCCAGAACATCTCAGCGCTCTGACATCGCATCAGGGCACCAGCACAGTCAAAAGAAAACCAGACATCTCCTGTGCACTGAAACAGCTGGTCATCCACATCAGACCGGGGGTGGTGTCAGATCGTGCCAAATGCATCTGGGCTGCTTTCCTGTTTGCTTCATCTTCCACACCTTCACTTTGAAATAATTCAAAGCATAGATCAGCTGGTGAATTTTTAGTGATCACGAAAACTGGGACCATTAAACCCAGGCAGAACAGGACAGATAGAGTCTGAAGGTAAAAATTCAGTCCTATCTTCTAATACACATAACATTCTAGTCTCAGGTTCCCTCGGTAATAGTTTCTTATCGTGACAAGCCAAATATTTACATAACATTTTTCACATTAGTAACACAACAAGGAAATAAAGAGCCAGACGGTTCGTGTTCATGAGCAAACTAACTACTAGGCATACAAGGATAGCAAGAGACCTAATCCATTTGGAGTCTGAAATCAGATCTCAGGGGATGCTTTAGATTGTTGCCCTACAGGATGCCTAGGTTTTTATCTAATGTAGTGGTTTTCCTAATATCAAAATGCTACTAATGAATTATATGGTTGGATGAAAGAAGTTTTATATAGTCACTTGCAACCAGATTAAGCGTATCAAGATGTTTTCTTTGATATTGTCTTGTCAGTTCATATCAAGTGACTCTTCCATGCTTTCATGTCTGGTAATTCCCAAGAAATTCATGGCTACAATCTAAAATAAATGTGTGACTTTCAATTCAGTAAGAGCTGAATGATAGGAATTTTAAATTGCTGGGATAAAACTGCAAGCTACTTCATAACACTCATGCTGCTTCCAGATTTAATACCTGCCTTTTCAAACACTATCAATTCACTTAATATGTCAGTAGGGAATAACATTATTTTATTTTCCTTTCCAAGGATCATGAACCATTTTCTCTTACAGAAACGTACCAATTACCCACATGCCAATTGTCCCAGACACACTCTGATCTTACAGCATGGACATTCAGATCAGACACACACAAAGCTTTCTGATGCTACAAAAGAAACACTATGGGCTAAATTCAGGACTGATGTAAGCAGGCAAATTTCTGCTGACATCAATGGAACTGCACTGCCGAATGCTGGTTCTGAATTTTGCCCTCTGCCCTAAGAATCTGACAAATGCGGATGGAAGTCGGAACAAAACCTTTCATGTGAAAAATACCTAATTTAAGGAATTAGCAGAGCAAACCCATAAAAAAAAAAAAAAGAGGTTAGAAATAAGAGGCTGTATAGTTACAGTTATGCTGCGATAGACAAGTTGTGTCTTAAGTCTGCCAGCAGGGACACTCAAGGATGGGGAACTGCCGCTGGGGCAAGGCACACGGTGATGCGGTGTTGGTACTGCTCCTTGCCCCCCTGGGACCACTTGGCAGGATGAGCGCAACAGCAAAAAGGGGGCCAGTCTTCAGGAAAGGCCTTGGCCATGGAAACATCCAGGGGTCAGGCGTGCACAGTGACACAGCTTGGCCACTCAGCATGTAACACTTGATGCAATGGCTACAGGGCACAGGAGTTAGTGCCAGAACGGGGAGCCGTGTCTCTAAGCCTGCCCTCGCTAATTAGTCCTGCTGAGAATTTGGGTACAGTAGCCAGGGCAGAGTGCCACACTAATGAAGCTGTATACTGCTCCTGAGAGCGGGGCTGGTGGCTCGGTAGGGCACTGCCCTGCACTCGGCAGCCTTTCCAGGCTGCCCCCAGCTACCGCAGCCATCTCCACCTGCCGCTGCCCTGCGCCGAGCTGACTTTCCCTGTGGCTGTGCCGCGGGGAGCTCTGCCTCCTGCACGTGTTGCTGGTAAAGCAAGCTCTGACCAGATAAACGAGCTTGATTATTCTGAGGCTGCAGTCCCTGACTCCATCCCAGAGCTACTGGCTTGCTTTACCTTTTGCAGACTCCCTTGGAGGAGACAGGGTGCTACACTTTGATCCTGAGAGAGGTGGCAAGGCTTGGTTACTGCATTAGGTCACTGCCAATTTATTTCTGATAAACTGTCCCGCTGCTTCAGCATTGGGTACAGTAATTTATTTACAGTATATCTGAATATACATTATCTATACAGTTCCCACCAATGCCTGGTAGACCTTATTCTGCATTGGCTGGGACATGCTGGGAGACATGACAAACATAGTTGGCAGAGAATATCCCATTCTACTCAGAAACATTTACCTGAACTATGAACATCTTTCAGCAACGAATACTCACCTGTCCTGCTCTTTTGAGCGCTATTAATAAAGCTCTAGTTTAGGAATTTGCCTGTTACTCCACTGATGCTAATGCAGGTTATGAACACACATACCATTTTCATCAGGGACTGATGATCTGAGTGTGATATCCCAAGCACTGGGCGAAAGAAACCCAGCCCAAAGAAATAAACAGGGCTTTTTAGACTTCAAAAGTTTTTGAGATCTAGCTGACATATTGAGAAGAACTGAAATGCAGAAGCCAGGCTTTCAAAACCAAAAGTGTTTTTCTTCTGGAAACTGAGCACTGCATAATATTTCTCAAAGGCAAAAAATGATGGGATCCTCAGACTGAAGCCATGATAGGGCTTTTTATTCCAGCAAGGCATCCTTTATCTGGCGGCCCATTTTCATAGTACGTGTAAGAATGAATGCTACTCTTCTTTAACATTTGGTTCAACCAGCTGAGGGGTTCAGCAGACTTTTTTAAGAAACAGGGTTAAAACCAAATCACACTAGAGTTATTCCTCTGTTTTCCAAATATTCAGATGGCTCGCACTGACCAGCCTGACAGCTGATGGTAAGCTTGTGAGCACCTCTCCAAAACCATACATTACTGACTGCTAGAACAGCTCTTGCTGGGAGTAGATCTGCCCCTATTTGTGAGGCTGGTATAACATTAAGTTCTTGGAGCAAAACCGTAATGTAGGTCCAACACTGAACTGAACTACACATTTGTGTGATACTGTGGCAGGGAAAAATTAGGCAGAAGAGATGGGAAAGAAATCACACGGAGCAGCATGATAAAGGAGAAGAACCTCACTATATCTGCAGACCTTACTGTAAAACCTCTGTGAGCCAGTAGGAAAGATATTAATGAGCATCAGACAAATCTAATAGGAGGTATCAAAAGCAGACACCAAACGGGATGCAAATGATGAAAGAGAGGAAAATGTGCAGTAAGAGAATAAGGATACTAAAAATTGTGTTTTATATCTCTCAGACCACAAGAAACAATTTAATTTGCACTGACCTGCAAGAAGCAGTCATAAATTTGATTTTAAATTAGCAGGCTGCAGCGTCAGTGCTCACTCGCACAGCAGACTCCTGCTCACCTCCTCTGCGCTGTGGTGGAAGATGAGGGATTGAGAAGACAGCTCCTGCTTGAATTTTTCAGCCATTTCTGGCAGAGCTGGGGCCAAGTGATAAAAGCCCCAGCGCTGCAGGAGCCAGGGCTGTGTCACGGCTGACTTGTTTTCCTACTGGCCAGCTTGTTCATGGCATATTCCAGGTTGCTCCGGTATTGACTCAAATCAGTGAAAACTGGATTGCTCCCCCAAAGGGCTTGAGCGTTAAATAGGAAAAAAAGTTCAAAAGACCTGATCCTCCTTGTTTTTTTCATTCTTATTCTCAAAGACCCAAGACGAGAAAGCTCAAGGCTTGCTCTGCGTTCCTCCCTTTCTCTGCTATACTTCAAAAATATTTGAAGAAAGTTGTCCTCGCTTGGCTTTGGCACGCTGGGCAGCCGAATGCCTCCATGTAAGATGGGCTGGCGACCTCTCTGTGCGGCTCCCTTGGACGCACGCCCTGCACGCATGCTGGCTGAGCCTGAGGCTGGCAGCCAACCTCCCTGCATCTCTGCTTGGACAGGGACTGGTTTTGTTTTATCGGTCTTCATTTTGCTTTCATTTTAATGTGACGGTAAAAATTTTATCTGATAATCTAAACAAGGTAATAATTTAACGCCATAAAAGTGCCTGTCTTCTGTTGTTACCGCCACCATCGTATATTGAGAGTAATATTTGCAACATTATACAAAATTGTTATTCTATTAAAATGATAAAATGGCAGTGGTTTTATTACATGAGTGATTTTGCAGGCACTGAGATGCCCTTTACTGCAAACAAGAATAATAAACACATTATTCACCAACACATTAGGGAACAATCCTGTGATTTTGGAAACCAGTTGTAACAAACAAGTAAATTATTACAGCAACACGCTCAGGAAATGCAGCCCCCAAATCTTACCTACTGTAACTAAATGCTGCTAATGGCCAGGGACTCTGCCTGCTTTGCACTTCAGCAGTTTGTTCCCAAGAAGTTGGCAAATCATAAGAAAGATGCTGAGAATTGTTCATGCACTTTTTTGCAATCCCATCTAATCCAGGCCTTGGGATTTTAACCCTTTCTTCCTGACCAAAGCATTAAGGATTTGCCATCTGCCTCTGACGCATCTGAGAGGATGAAGAAGGGGAAAGGATTAAATTAATTAACAAATTCTAATCCTAAAACAGTGTTGGCAATGTTAGGGCTCTTTGAATTCTAATGAGCATTTAAATTAATGCTGACTACTCCCCTACCAAAAAGGGAGGAAAACAATGCCACGTTAGCACATCCCTACTCTCTGGCCACTCTGCTCAGCACTCACGGGGCATTTTATCCAATGGGGTCTCTTACAGGGAACACTGGGTTATCTGAGGTGCCTCCCCAGCCACTTGTGCAGCCCCTCTGCACAGCTCAGAGTTATGTCAGGCTTAAAAATGTTATCAAGGTCACACATATTATTGTACATCCTCTACAAGACATCTGTCTACAAGACAATCCTAAATCAGATAATAGAACGTGGTATATCTGATTGGCAAACAGACCTTCAATTACATTCCTTTCTCTTCACTAACTCAAATGCACTTGCACCCACGAGCACCCAGAAGTGGCAGATGCTCTACATCTGCAGGTAAGAAACAGGAGGACCGAAACAGCAGAAACAGGTCTGAAATGCCTCCGGTCACCAGTGATTCCAGTTTCATACCAGAACACAGAGAACAAAACAACATGGGAAAGCAAAGCAAGGCAAAGAGTGCTTCAGCATGGACAACACAGCGTTCCCCTTCAAACGTGTTGTGTTGTCATAAAAATCAAACACCAGATGAAAATCAGATCTTTGCCTGCACTTCAAACACCTAAGTGTACTTACGGACAATGCGGCAATATACAATGTACCCTCTCCACAGCAAGCAATGCTACATGTAATAGAACAATTGTTCGCAGCCCCACATGCCATTAGAGGCACTTGACTTCTTGCAGGAAAGTGCAAATTTAAGTCATGGTGGGAAAGGAATTTCACCAGGGGACCTAGGCCCTTTGTGCTGGGAAGCGACTTTAAGTTTCCTGACATTGTCGTGAATTTGGAAAGAAAACATATGGAAACCAGCTGACATTCTTCACAAACTGCCAAACAGATTTTGCATGGTTTTAGAGCATGCATACTCCAGGGAGTGTCCGCAGCAACTCAGTGGTCCCGATGGCTAACATTTGTTTTGAATGCTTATGCAGAAGAACCGAGACATGATCATTCGTCTGTCTCGTGTTTCCATTCAGGTGCACACTTCCCAGCCATGCTAGAAAGACAGATGCTGCTAACAAATATGTTTTAAAGGAAGGAAAAATAATGGGAGGGAAGGAGGGAAGGAGAGAGGGAGAGAAAGAGGGAGGGAGACTACTGAAGCAGATCGGAGGTTTGGATGCTCTCTCCTGGAGAGCCCCAGTGGGCGATGCAGATGCGCTGGCTGCAGCAATCGCTCCTTGGAGCGCAGGGTCTTTATGGAAACTATACACTATACTGCAAATGAAATCTGTTTTCTTATTAGTCTCCATGGTGGAATAATAAATGGCAGAATTCAGAGTATCTAGAGACCAGTGGCTACATTTTGATTTTCAAGCTTTTGCAACCTCTGTGCTCAAACAAACTCTTCAAAACAAATGCAAATTTGGCAGTTCATGCAACAGTGAAAGCCGCTTGGGGGGATTAAAGGCTGATGTACTATCAGCTGAAAAAATGAGTAACCCTGAAACACAGAACTAGAGCTCCAACATTTGTATATTGATCCCCGATATACTAGCACTGTAAGTAGATTCTGAAGGACACCAATTCCTTATTTTTAAGCCTGCTAAGTAAGAGGAGGCTGAAGAGATTTGACTGTTTACATGTTGTGAATCCTATTCTCAAAACCAGACCCTGAGTTTTAGAAGCAGAGTTTGTGGCATACAAGGTACCCAATTCCATTATTAAAACTGATACCAAATCTACCAAAGCCAATGGAAGCCTTTGAGGTCTCGTTAAAAATTAAGCCTTCAGTATTTTATTTATATTTTGATGCTTGCTTCAGAGGAAAGATTGACTGCACACTGTGATGCATTTGTACATATTCATCCATCGCTGCACCCCCAAAGACTAGCTTTCTGAATCTTAACCCAATTTAATCTCAATCCAAAATCTTAATCCAAAGGAGTATTTATCCTTCTTTTTTAATAAGGGATGGCTCACCTGCTCATCAGAATGAGAACGTATAGCTGCCAATGTACTTAAAAACACTGTTTCAGAAACTAAATAAAAACTTAAGCAACAGAAACTTGAATCCCATTCAAATCAGCCTGTCTCCTTTGAGACATACTGTTTGCCTAGCAAGACGACCGAAAAAAAAAAAAGGAAAACCTTTTCATTCTGCTCATTGTGCCTTAAAATATTGTTATCTTTAAGACATTTTCTTCACTTCTTGAGAAGAACCTTATCAGGGAGACACAGTATGTTATAAAGACTAAGTTGCCATGCACCCAAAACGTGTGTGTGAGTGGGTGCATATCCACTGGCAGAACTAAAATAGATTAAAAATACTTCCACTTGGCCAAACAAAACTGGAATAGGGGCTGGTAATTACATGTGCATTCCAAGCAGACTACACACGGTGGGGGTTTTAAAGCATTCATATAAATTATACCAATCAGCACAGAAAGAAGGAAAAAACAACACTGAGGACATCAAATATGACACTTCCCTATAATTGATACACACAAGTACTAAATCACGGCAAAATAGTACCTTAGAAAAAAGGGACTGAAATGTCATCCTAAGATTAGTTCCATCTACAGCTTTGCTGCCTCTCTAACTGCATATGATCATCTTAATGATGTATTTTCAGGAGACATGATAAATCACTGAGTTAAAAGACCCCATGGAATGTGAAGACGTGGAGATTTTCTGTAGAAAAAAATATGTATTGCAAATGAACTGGAGTGTTACATTTGGAGTATTACAGTTTTTCTTGTTTGTGTGTGTGTTCGTTTGGTTTTGGTGCCTGTGCGTGTCTGTGGTTAAACATTGAGGTTCAACAGCTTCTGGGATGTGATAAGAAAACTGGTTTGTTAAACCCCATGCAACCACCGCATGGGATAAATGACATGGGAAATGATGGTTCTGGAGTGCCTGACCTACATGCCAGGGAAGCCAGCATGACAATGTTTTGTTAGGAGATCTCCAGTCATGGTGCCTTGGGACAAGAGATTTAGAAAAAGAATTAGGATAATCTTTCCAGGCAGGAGATTTAAAGTCTGCTATAGTTATACTTGATCGATCCCCAAAAGATTGCCAAGAAGTGTGTATCTTAAAACTGCTGCTAATTAGGAGGTTTTAAGACACTGTTATAAAATACCTTCTGCTTAGCTTGTAAGGGAAACCATTTAGACTAGTAGTATAGAGAACAAAACAGTCATAAAATGTTATTTGTAGCTTCTATTATATTACCATTACACTATATTATCACCAGAATAGTTACATACCTAACATAAAACCATTTAATGAAACATTTGAACTTTCAGGAGACCTACCAGTAACCTGCTTATTTTCAGCAATGGGATGACATTTGTTGTTTGCTGCAATGCAAACAATAATAATTACATATGGAGACATTAATGAGGATAAAAACTAATATTCAGTGCTGCCGTCAGCTCATGACCATGCACGTATATCTACAGAATTTGGGATTACTAATTTAGAAGGTGCTTTTATTATTTTTAATTTTTATTAAAAATGAAACTGATCCATGCTGTATGGGATGCTTTTTAAGTTTACATTAGAAACAGTAACAGACAAGTAGAAAGGCTGCTTGAGTGAACACATGCAGGAGACTCAATTCAGCAAACTGAAGAACTAAATGTTCTTTTCAATTCCTGTAAAAATGGAACAACCTTTAAAAAGTTTTCATGATCAATTTGCACTCTATGCATTACAGCTGTTTTAAAACACATATTTGTAATACGTTGCATCTAAATGCATGTTGTGATGTCTGAATATTATTATTATTATTTTTTTTTTAGCCTATAAAGATGGTTAATCTTGTCTGGCCAAATTGCATGACCTTCAGCTATTCCTTAAAGAGGAGCTAATGGAAGTTCATCCCAGTCAATTGAGATGTCAACATGAAAGGTTAAAATAAATAAAGATGTTCCCTAATTTTCTCATGCTTTTGCTCCCCCTTGCCATTATTTGCACTTTTCTCCTTACTGCTTGCTTGTCTGGATTTCATTAACAAGCCAAAGGCTTCTGCTTTTCAACTCTGCCATCAAAATGCAAGTTTTGCAGGATGTTTATAGTTTTTGGTATTCATGCTACATGAAATACCATTTACAACAATCAGATGTGAGAAAACATCCAGAAATAATACAGGTTGCCCCAAGAATTGATTTGTGTGGGGATGTGGAAAATGATTTATACTATTGTCTGTTTGTTTTCTTGCAATGGCTCACAGAAACAGCTTTCTTAAGACTTCTGTAAATGGAAAGAAATCGCAGGTTTAGGTAAACAGAATTATTCTTGATCACAATTCAATTACAATGCTCCATCTCTAATAAGCGAAAAGGGTGCAGACAGCAGGTCTGGCTTGACTTTCCATTTGAAAGCTCAGCTACTCTGATGTCTTTATGTCTCTTTTTTACATGTTTTCTCATGATAATTTAGGATTAGCAGCTCTGAGAATCAAACCCTAGAACAAAGTTTCTTGAGCTTAAATTTAATTCTGGCTTGATTCTCATCCAATGCCTTTGTACATTCGCCAACTGTGCCAAAAAAACATCACTGAGTGATCTTTTAGGCCTTGCAGATTTTTTTTTTCTTGTTGAAAAACAGAAAAAGATTAGGAATTGTGTGTCCTCAGCACATTTCAAAATATTTAACTAGATGTTTAATATTACAGGATTTATCCCTTTTCAGATCCACTAAAGCGGTTGTGTTTTAATACTGCATCAGTGAAATCACCTGGTATATGAGAGGGACTGGGTCAGCCCTTGGTCACGAAGAACCAGTATGATTGACAAGCATTATTACAGCACACCAGTGACTTACAGGTGCACCAGTTTGGCTTTAGAGACCACCAGATTAGAAAAAGAAAAGAGAAAGCTCCTCAAACACTAAAGAGCAACGCGCAGACATATGAGATATTAGTCAACTCAAATATAACGACGTACCGATCACTGGACCATAGCCATGAAGTCTGGGCAAACCTCTCTGCGTCACCCAGCTCATCGGCATGTCCTGCCTCCCCCCTGCTCCGTGCCTATTTCCCGCTATCACTCCCAGGGGTGATATTAGCATTAGAAATGTCACTGTGGGCGACAGCTTATTCCACTTTCACAGTGAAATACTCCTTATAGACTGTCTGCGTGCAAATAATGAGGGTGCAGTAAATTCCCACTCTTACTGCACGCTCCCATTTGATCTCTGAAGCTTTTAGCTACAATATGGGAAATAAATAACTGGGAACAACCGTCCCCTCCCCTTTGAGCAACGACTGGCCTGTCATTGAGAAATGACAAGACACGGACCAAACTGCTCCCTCTGCAGCCTCTCTGGATGTTTAGCTGTATTAATGCCTCCGTACTCCCCCAAGAGCAATACCTGTGGCAGCGTGAGGTGGAGATGGGTTATGACAAATGTGAGACACCTTGATCCGGGTGCAGCTGGAGATGGGAAGGAGATTCAACAAGCAGGAGCTGGGAGCCTATCTGGAGGAACCTATTTAAAGTTGGATCAAGGCTGACCCTGCCCCCAGCGGTCACGCACTTTAGCTCATAGTAGTGCAGAAGAACGTAAAAAAGCAGAGGCTGCTGGGTCTGCTAGCAGGAGACATTGTTATGTATTAGGGGGAGGCCACAGGAGAGAAATGGTGGAATTCAGAGGAACACTAGCTTTCTATGAAGAGGATTAATGCAAGAAAGCCAGGGGTTTAAAATAGCCTAATTGACCCAAGCATAATGTAGTTCACAGTCACATGGTGAAAGTCAGGCAGTATTTGAATGCCTCCTCATCATTTAATATAACATTTCTGGTAATAGAATATTTAAATCCTATTTTATCAAAATCTCATCACTCAAATGTAGGAGTCTTTTCCATTGCTGGAACATACAGTGTTATAAATTCATGAAGGTTGTAATTATGAGCAGCTTCAACACTGTAAATGTGTTTGGCAAAGATATTATGCTCCTTCTAAGACTTGAACAACTCTAGCACACATTCAGAGTTACAGGGGTTTTGCCTTTCATGTGGCTTGCAAGCAGCAGACTGCTTCCTTGAACCTGAGATTCCCGTTCAGAGGGAAATGGCCTGTAGCAAGAGGCCACCCCAAAACCACCGCCACCGCTTACCCAGCAAGCATGACAGAGGAACACTCCTCCTTCCTCATGAAACTGGAAAAGCAGTGTGTAAAAATCTTTAAATATGAGATTTCCATTTCACATCTGAATAGTTAGGTATGATACCATTTCCCAGGATGCAAAAACTGATCACCCTTGGTGCAACTTATGCTTCCCCAGACCAGTGCTGCGAGGGGCTTGGCAGTGTCAGCACCAGCCCTGCAAACTCTTCTCCCTCTCAGGAGGCAATGCTTTGCCTTCCCCCCCACCCCCCCTTTTTTTTTTTTTTTTTTTTTGATAGGCTCCTCTCTACCCAGACCTAAACCCACAATGTCCCTCTGGAGAGAGCACTGAGCTGGCCACATGTTGAGGCAGGGCTTGAATCCGCGCCCACCATGGGGCTGCGAGGTCCCTCCCTGGCAGCCCTCCTTGGTGGCACCCGGAGCACACAGGATGATCATGTGAGAGATGGAAATCTGAGCACGGCCTGCGATGCTGCAAAAGGCAATGCTTGTTTCAGGTCCCCCAGTGACCGGCGTTGCTCACATGCTATAACCCACAGAAATAGCGAGTGCACGTAATGGCACATAGATTTCTTTCTGTAACACCTGGGCAATCTAAAAAAGATTCCATTTGGGCTTTGGGGCTGCTCTGGATTTACATTGTAAGAAAGGAGATGAAGCTCCTGTGACAGGGCTGGCTCTGAGCAGAAGGCTGCCATGTGGGGAAGCCGATTTGTGAGGCTGTGACAAAACCAATGCTGCTCCCTTTAGCCTCGTTTAGCTATTTCAATGCCCTGGAAAACCAGTCTGGCTGCTGCCACTGCTACCACCAAAGGAAAAAAAAAAAATGAAAAGGGAAATGGCAGTGCCAAAGGCTGGAGTGACCATTTCCATGCACATCTGTCTTTCCTGCAGAAACACCGCTCCACTCAGCCCACCCAGGGCTCTCCGTTCCTGCTCCCAGCTCCATCCCCGCTCCATGGCGACAGCATCCAGCCACTTCAATTCACCTGCAGTGTTGGGAAGCCTTGATCTGGCTCCAGTTTAGCTGCAAAGTTTAGCTGCTTTGCAGCTTTGTGAACCTGAACTCTTTGAAGAAGTGGGGACCCATTTCTCCATGCTCCTGACTCATTCCCCATGACCCAGGCCAGGCAAGCCAGCCAGCGGGTTCTGGTTCTGCCACTGAGTGTTTCCTGGGGAGCATCACTTGGGAGCATCCTGGAGCTGCTCTCTGATGAATTCCAGTGCAAACAATAGATCTTCCCATTCCATCCAGCAGGTAAAGCTCTCACTCTGTGCATGTTGTTTTATGCTGTGCAGCTGGTATACACTATGGCACATCTTGATACCCAGCACTTTTTATTTTTTTTTTAATAAATAAATAAATAAAAAAGTACTCTCAAATCAAAATTAACTTGGTCCCATTGGCTGTACCGGTGCATACCACAAAATAGTATTTCAGTTCCTGCTCAGGCAACCAAACTCATCCACAAGCTAGACACTTAAAACAGCCCCTGTATTTGAGGGTACACAAGAACAAAAAATATACCTTTGCACACTAGCTGAGAAGTTAGTGCCTGCTCTTTAGCACTATGCAGCATGGTAAATTAGACACATCTTCATAAACTATTTATTTTATCAATTGTTCCCTCATGGTTATTAAGAACATAGTTTTTTATACAATCCTAATGGCAAATTCCAACAATTTTCTAATTCCACAACTGCTCTAAGACTACTGAAATCAGTGACAACTCTCACATGAACAAACCACAGCTGGACTGGGTCCTAAGCAGGTCCTTATTTTATAAGATCTGACTCACGGTTATCAGAAAGAACTATTTTTTATCTGAAAATGCTCATTGCTAAGTAGACCAGGTATGGTGGGATTAGACTGATCATCCTACTAAAGTACCTAGTAAGCTTGATACGGTAAAAAAGTCAGAGGTGACCTCCCTTTCCATTCAGACCTTAACTTTTGCACACAAGTATCACGTATATAACTTTTCTATTGCTACAGTCGATGGTAAAAATCTGTCTTGAAACACAATGAAAAAATCACATTTAAGATCTGCAGAAGTAAAAGGCAGCACACATAAAAGCTACTGCACTAGTTTTTTTTTTTTTCTTCATGGTCATGACTTCTAGGTTGCTTTCCAGCAGGATACAGCCTTAAAAGCCTTTTGTTCACATTCTTTATTCTCTTCCTACTTGCAAACATTTAATATGAATGAAAGCCAACCAGCTACACAAAGAAGATAGCCAAAACGCTCAGATGCAAATAAAGGTTTGAGATAGATATTTTTTAATAATCAAAGGCAGCTTCTAGAATTTCATACTTCAGAACTGAGAAGAAAAACCAAAACCTTTGGTATCTTAGCTATAGAAGGTGGGCAAGGGGACAAAGGCTGACAAGTAAATGTTGAATCATACAGAGCCCTTGGTTAATATTTATGTTCATGCTCTAGATAGTCTAACATAATTGATCAGATCTGCAGTTTTAAGGCAAAATTCTGAACATGCTTTCCACAATTAGTATCTTAGCTGAACGATGAGGTTTTGTTGAAATGAAAAATATTGCAGAGTTTGAGCATTTTGCTTGTAGGAAGACGTCCACAGTGCTGAACTCTGTGGTCACTTCTCATCAGAGACACAGAGAGTGGAAAATTCAATCTAACAACAACAACAAAATACCCAAACAACATGACCTTTTTGATTAGAAAAAGGAATGCTTTCACACAACTTAGCTTTCCCAACATAAAGACATCTGAACTGTTTTATTTTCATCCCGTTACAAAACAGACAAATTCAGGAGCTTCAGAAGCTCTCGCTGTGGTGGATTTCAGGAACACAGGGGTGCGGTAGGGCAGTGTAAGGAACCTGGTCCTAGGCGTGGCTGATGCACGGCGTTAAGGGCATGAAGAAATGGTTGAGCATTCAAGAAGGGCTGTGCACACAGACCACAGCACATCCCTTGGTGATTTCTGAACCAGTGATGCTGGGTGTGGGGTACACAAAGGCACACTCCCAAAGATGGGTGGAAAATTGTGTAGCAGGATGAAAGGAGTGAGGAGAGACCAGGAAAGGTGGAGGAGGAGGTCTCAATTTAACCCTTTCTTTGTTGATCACTGCCTCCAGCCAGC
Source organism: Cygnus atratus (assembly GCF_013377495.2). NCBI lineage: Eukaryota > Metazoa > Chordata > Aves > Anseriformes > Anatidae > Cygnus > Cygnus atratus. Next base: position 4,020,730 of record NC_066377.1, read on the forward strand.
CCTAAACATAAGCAATGCAAGTTTATTATACTACTAAAGTGACTCTTGGAAGGCTATTACACTGATAAACTTACCAGAACTAAATTCCAAAGGAAGAAGTGAAAGTTGTTATACTAACAAGACAAAAACCAACATAACCCACTGAGTTTTAGAAGCTGAAATCAATCGAAGTCTTTCTATTGACTTCAGTGAGAGCTGGATCAGGATTTAAAGAGATTACAGCTCTGAAGTTCATCTCTGTTGCAGTTCAGAATTTTTCTTTTTGTTTCACATCACATTAAAGATTCAGCATCTCTCTTCCTAATGCTCTGAAATATAGTGTGATCTATAAGAGAACAGAAAACAGAACTCAAGGGGAAAAAAACCCTCCTACACCTCATTAAGATCTAAAGTTTGTCCTTAATGTGCCTATGAACTCAAAATGAGTGTCTAAATGGAGACATTTTTTTCTGCTACAGGGTAAAGTGATTATAAATGTCTCTTTGTGCAAAAGCTTAGTGGTATTTTATGCAGCTGGCACTGCAGAGTTTGAAACAAATCCAAGAAAACAGATTGTATCTTTAAGGTTAGAAATCAAACTTTCCATTGCTAAAGTGCACATTTCCTGGTAACGGGCTAAGCTCTGACACCAGAAGCTATGCAAACGGGATCTCTGGTGCTATGTTAAGTGAAGTGTATTGCTGTCTTTATTCCCTATTGCCTTTTTATCTGTTCATTCCACTCCCAAACTATCATTAAATGGACATTTCAAAGTAATTTTTTTGCATTTTTCTATTCTTTTTTGTATTTCTGACTTTTTTTTTTTCTAAATACCCATTTAGAAGTCTGCTATACATCATTTCCCTTAAGCTTTTTAGATTACATTTTCCTATACACCAGCAAATACCATACGTGCCTTTGTCAACCAGCAAAAGCAGTAAGCTTCCGTTTACAGGTAGCAATACCCTATACTGTTAAACCTTAGCTACAGGGAACCTTGCACAAGAATAGAGAAAGCCCGCATCCACATACTGCCATTCTTCCCAGGCTTCGGCAGGCATTTCGATGCCCAGCACATATTTTGTGCACGTACCTTCTAGCTGGAGGACCACACACAAGCCCTTCCAGGGCTAGGGAGGAGGGACTGGTCTGCAAGGGATCCTGAACTGGAGCTCACTCGCTGCCCCTCAAGCAACTTGCTCTCATTGCTTGGTGATGTGCAGGTTAAAAACAGCCTCTCGAGGTTCATTTGACTCCCACACAATCCTGCAAGCCATGAGGGGGGCTGCTCTCTGTGTGATGAACTACTCAACGACTGGCAGCTGTGTTCTAATTCGAGCTCCTGACTAGTCCTAATGAATAACCTCATGTACAGCATAGGCAGCAGAGGAAGGATTGGCCTCCTATTCCAAGCTAGAGGCAGATGAGAAAAATCCTATTTTTGCCTACAATTGGTGTTTGATCTTCCACAAGCAGCTCTGCTTCTAATAAAACTCCACAGTCAATTGCGCTCAGTGGGGACACCATAGTGAAGAGCGAAGGCCATGGAAGGTGCAGGCTTGGAGAATGGCAAATGAGTCTGTGAACCAGCTGGATTTATGACCCGCAGTTTGATCCAAAGGGGTTTGTGGCCAGTAATTCCTGCCGGTACTGTATAGTAGTGGCTTTTAGCTAGCTCCGTGCTACTTCTGCAGATGAGGGGAATCTATTCTTTCCAAGACGTGTGACTGCTGCCGAGAAACTTTGCCTGAGCTGTCATCTCACCTCTAGAACTTGCTCGGGTGTATCCTACACGGGTACAAAGCACATCCTCTACGTAGGCACATATAACAGAGACACCACACTTTTCCAGCACATTACTATTAGTATTCCTTACATATTTGTAAGCATGTGGGTTCAGATAACCTATCATATTAGTACACAACTCTGTGACTCCCACCAGCTTGGTGAGTACGGTCTGACCCAGCTGCACAGACTGGACACGCTTGAGGCATGAGCATCCTTGCAGCGTGCCGATCTCAGCACCTCCGCTCCCCTCACTTCAAACCAGCTCCATAAACTCCAGTTTCCCTGTGAATCACTACGGGAAAAACCAAGCAGCTTACATTTAAAGTTTACCCACTTGGCCTACAGCATAGGAAAGATGAGTGCAAATATAGTGTATCTCCCTGTTGGCATAATTCAGAACCGCGATCTCTTGTCACTGATACCTGCTCAAACATGACCTTGACTCAGTCTCTGGCAGCCGGGTGCCGCTAATAGCTGATAGACAAACAGGCATATTTACTTTATGTTTACCTTTCCCTTTACCTCCGTCGCACCAGCTAATGCTGCAGAACCATGCTCCCCGATTAGTTCTGCTGACTGCAGTAACCCTGTGGCCTTCGTTAAAGAAAAGCATTTCAAGAAACTGTATCCGTTTCATTTTCTATCATCAGTCCTTTGTGGAAGTTGGATTGAAAGCACCTCGGTGGTAAATCTACCTCTCCCAGAGGTAAAATGCAAAGAGCAGAGAGTGATGTTTGTCAGCGGAGAGAGGAAGCGATTAAAGGACAGAGAGGGAGAGAACAGAGGAAGAAATGTTGCCTTTAAGAAGAGATTCTGGGGATAAATATTGAAATTCTTCATTTTCAAAGCGGCGCCTTTATTTTGGTTTCTCCTTCAAGGAAATCAACAGCGCTAGTCCCAAAAGCAATAGCACGAATTAGCCTGTTATCATTTGGCAATCAGAGACAGTACCCTGCTTACTGATAGCGGGAATTTCACTGTTCCTACTAATACATTTCAAACATCTGGATCTTCCTGTCATATTTACTATTTGCATAAGCTGATACACTCCTTTAAAAAAAAGGAAAAAAGGGAAAGCGTTCTGGGGGGTAGCAAAGATTAAAGGAAGACTGTCAGTCTGGCTCTGCCTAGTTTTTATTTTCACTCAAATGAGTGGAGTGCGTATAAATAATGCCTTTGATTGCTTCAAAGATGGGGCTGGTGTCACCATGGCATTTGAATCATGGCACTTTCTCTTTGTATTGCTTCTGTCAGTCAGGAACAATATAGAACTTTTTTGTTAAAGAAGCCTTTAATTTCACATAGTAATTACCTATTTGATCAGACAAAAGGTGCTGTGAATGAAAGTCATTTAGTTGTTTGATGTGACTGAGACTGAGTGTTACTACAGCTGCGAGACTGTCAGAGAAAACACTAGTGGCTGATTAGATAAGCAGTCCTGTGCAGGGGGAGGAAGGGTGAAAATGGAACGAGGGGCAAAATCAACTTCTACCTGTTCTCAATACGAGGAAAATGAGAAGTCCCTGAGAATATAATTAATGTAATTACCAGAAGACGCAACTCCCATATAGCTTCATTGAGGTCAACTTTCCAGCCACTGAGCTGAATGCCTCCCCTCTCCCCCCACTTCATCAGACAAGGCTGATTTACAAAGCAACTAATGATCTGGTGGAAACTTGCTGAACACCTGCTGCTGTGTCACACACGTATTCATGCAGCCTTAGAAATCATACTACAACAACATGAAGAAGTATCATCTGCTTAAGCCAATCTACCACTATTCAGACATTTTTTCCTCTTTGAAATCAGAGATGTCTGTTTTGCCAAGAAGAGCCTTTTGGTACCTTCTTGCTTGCAGCAGTAATTCCAGGCTGTGCTGGTGATGATGTTGGTTTGTGGGGACTGAATCCAGCTGGTCTTCCCCAGATGGATTACGTCTAAAATGTGGAAATCCAGGATGCTGAGCTGGACTTTCAACTCACCTAGACCTAAGCCCTGAAAATCTCCCTCTCAGGTTTGGTTTTGGCTCTAGCACGGACCCAGCTGCAGACAGGAGAGGGACTTGGATCTGTGTGTTCATATCCAGTGCCCTACCCCAAAAGCATTTGTCTACCTCTGAGCATCCAGGCTGGGCTCATCTCTAAACTCTCTGAGCAATTATCAGGATTTTAGGGAGGGAAGGACCATCTTCTGGATGGGAAACTGAAGAACTGGAACCCGCAGGATGAACTCACTCCCCTTTTATCTCTACTTCACGCAACAAAACCTCTACTCTGCAATGCAGCAGCAGCACCTTTCCCCGTTACATGCACAAGGGCACATAAAGCACAGAGCTGGCAGCTTCAGCTCCCCCAAAGCTTTTTTCCTCTCCCTCCCCATCCCCTGTGAGAGCAGCAAATGAAGGGGCTGCAATTTCCAGCAGTTCTCTATTGGTAAGTGTAAAACAGGAGCAGTTTGGGATGCAGGCTGTCTCATCCGTGCTTGCTGTTGGCCTTTCTGCACTAGCTGGCTAGTGCCGAACATGTTTAAAACATTGACTGGAAATATTTTATTCTGTTGGATAACATATCAAACACCACAGGAAAGAAACTTCCAAGGGCTTAGAAACTGTGCCTGCAGGTACTTGAGAGGTCTCATGGACTCCTTCAGCAGCACAGCCAAAGAATCCCCAGGATGTGTTTTTTTTCCTGTGTCTTTTAAGTGACTCAACAGGAGTGACTCATGTAGCATGGAGGCCGAACGCCTTGTTTTCTCTTTCTACACGCTCTCGAACAAGGCAGAAGGTAGACATTCAAAAGGAAAGCCCTCAGCTAGCTGACCTCAATTTAATGCTTCTCGGTGCATCCCAAATGTGGAAGGCTACCGGTGTGATGCATGTAATGCTGGGGAAGGCTGGAGCGCCAAGGAGGGGCCCCACAGCCTCAGCCAGCAGGTAGCACGAAGGAGGGCATGTCCTCAGCTCCACCCGCGTGGGGAAGGCTGAAAATGGGAACCTGTCCTGCCTCCAGCTGGCATTGCTCAAAGCACTTATCGGTCATACACGATCCAAGGTGTCCTCACTGCCTTATCCGTTACCTCTCCTCGGGTGGCAGCTCTGCTGGACCAAGTGTCCTCCGCACCGGTGAGTCTCAGACTTTATGTTCACTCTCCCTAACCTCAGCTGGGAATTGCTTTTGAGGAGCTGCAAGACTGTCTCCCATGAAACACTCCAGAGCACAGAATCTCACAAAGGCAAAGCCAACACCATGGAAGAAACAGTTCTTTAAAAAAAAAAGCAAATGGACCCCTTATTTCTTTTTAAAGCTTGCTCTCAAAACCTAATTTCACAGCATGATCAGTTACTGCAGTGGAATTACTTGCCTTCTTATTTGAATAGCATAAAAATGAACATATTAACAAATCATACTCATAAAATTCACCGGACAACACAATGGAAAAAAATTACACTGCATGAAGAACTAGGTTACAGAAGTTACATCAGCATTTGAATCAGATGTAATATGCATCAACCCAGAGAGCCTGTATATAGAATTAAAGAAATCATTTAATTTTAAAGTAATATTTTATTCAATGCATCTCTCAGTGCATGTAACTGCTAAATGAAATGCACTGCATGCTCTACAAACACATCACCTTGTAAATGAAATACCCACGATATTAAAACCGATATAACATTTATTAAAGCCATTATGCAAAGAACAAGGTTGGATACTTGAACTGCTGAACGCAAGCACTAGTTCTGGCCTCTCGAATGTACACGAACTAAGCAGCTTGTGCCTCTGAAACAATAAATGGAGAAGCCTTTCCTGAGGGTGAGAGTTCATTCCAGCTGGAAATAAATCAACTTTTCCTTCCCCAGAACAAGTAACGAAATGTGCTGCAGCATCAGGCAGAGAACTGTGCAAGATCAGAGGTGCCACTGGCTCTGATGAGCAGCATTACTGCCCCAGCGTAGGGCACCAAGGTGGCTGGTTTGTTCCACATGAGGTCACTGTAAGAGCATGTTAAATCCTCCACAAAGCTATCTGGTTTGATATTGTTTCTTCCCTCTAGACTAATAGTAAAGTTTAATAGTAACGTCTTTCAGGATCAGAATGTGACCTGTTTTCTCAGCAAGGCAGAGGCTGGAGTGCAGAGAGGATTTGGTCTCTCTGCCTTACAGATCTCCTGTGATGGCCAAGGGATATTATAATCCCCAGACTGAAAGAAAAGGAATTATTTACCTGAGAGCCCCAGAGTGGGTTGAGGAGAGGCTGCATGCAGGAGGGAACAGCGTGCTGAAGCCCAGAAGGGCGATGCTGCCTTCTCAGGAGAGGGCACGTGGCTGAAGCATTCGTGTGTGTCTCTAGACATCTTTCTGCATCCCCGCAGAGCATTCTTGCTGGCTAGTCTCCATATATTTTCAAGACTTTGGGCAAGTTTTTCAATCCATGCACCTTTACCATCTTCCTTTTTCAAAATGAAGTGTTGTAGTACTAATTAATCTGTAGGGGATAGGTCTGACTGCTTTAAAAGCACAGCTCTATTGTGTATGTTTGAAGCATATTTTTTAAAGGAAAATCTCAGAATTTTACTTTATACTATCATTTCATTCTAGCCTATGACATTTTCAGCTTTGCACAAAGGATGTCTCTCTGCAGAATGCTAGCAGTTCAGCTGAGTTACACATTATAAAACCCTTCTATTTGCCTTCGAGCCTGTTCAAAATGAATTCTGGTTAGGATATGTGAATGTAAAATGCTCTTGTTTCCTAATGATGCACTTTGAAATGCACTGTAGGAGAAGCTTGATTTTACCCTTCCATAGACACAAAGAGGAGTTCTTGCTTTTAAGTGTTCTATCCTGAAAGATGAATTCACATGAACCACATAGAGCTCAGGCTGCAAGAAAGGCAAATACAAACTCTCTTCCCCATTCCTTTCAACAAATCTCAGTCTAGAACAGAGAGAAACGAAGCATTCATTCAGCAAAAAGGGATTAAGAGACAGACAAGGGGAAAATCCTTTTAAATACTAATATCCACTGAAATTAATCTCCAATCACATCACAAGTGAGGCAGGTCCTTGACAAACAAAAAAAAAAAAACAACCCTCCCCCCCCATCTAAGCATACTCCATGCTGCCAGCCCTACATCTTCCTCCAACCAAAGTCACACAAATCTATGCGTTTCTAGACAAAACTTATTAGCACAACCCTGGAGCAAGCTGTGATTTCAGTTCATAGGTATTATACGCCGTGCTCCACTTAGGAGGATGTCAGCACTCGGTTATCAGAAAGAGCTAAACAGATGCAAACCCCATCACGGTCACTTCTAAAAGCAAGGTAAACCTGACATCTCAGCATTTATTATAAACTGGTGAGGGACCTAATGAGACCGAACAGTTTGGAGAGACTTCACACTAGGATTTGCACTTGTTTATGTATGCGGCTGGCAGCAGCTGAAATGGAAAGGTGGATGTCCTGCAAGGAAGCCTGCTTGCTGTGCAGTTCACATCTGAAAACTACCCATGCCTGTGTTTGAACTGCCCTTCTGGCATGTTATCATACGCTGGATCAGCTGCACTACTCTGTCTGGGAGCTGCCAAATTCTTTTCTTCTTCTTCTTTTTTTTTTTTTTTTTTTTAAATAAATGAAAGCACACATTGGTGCCAATCTCATACAGCTTCCTATCAACTTTGTACTACCCCACGTGGGACCCAGTCCTCCAGCACCTGCAAGCTCTGCTTCGGTGAGGCAGGACAGCCTGGTGGGCAGCACCACGTACTCCCAACCATCCTTACTTGGAATCCAGTGACAGTTCTGTATTTTGCAGCAACACCAAGTGACTGAATTAAAACATTCGAGAACACAAGCTTGGATTTAAATACGCCATGGATAAAAGTATTCAATCTTTCGACTTTCAAATATCTGAGCATTGGGAAATTATGCTGGAGAAAACATGCCTGGACTGACTTTTTCAATAGCACCGCCATCAACTGCTCACTTTCATGAGTCACACACATTGTCCTGAAATGCTGTAGACTTTCTGGTCAGATGTTTCTAACCGTGATCAAGAGAACACCATGACTTTTCATATGGTGACATGCTGATAAAGGCTCTCCCACGCTTAAGTCTGTAAACAGGTATAGCTGCTAATTAATGAATTAAAGAGGAGAAAGAAACCATTGGCAAGAGTAGAGCCTTGGCCCCAAAACTCCTCTGAGGAATGTTCAGTCAAGTGAACAAAGCCCTGTTAGCACCCACTGGCAGGTGCAGTCGAAGCAGCCACTGAAGAAAACCAATGTTTTCCCAGTATTCACATTTTTCCTCTCTGTCTCCCAGCTACTAGGAATTTTTAAAATCCTTTTGCTTTACTAGCACACAGCTGATATCATTACATATGCACAACAGCACCGCACATCAGGCATAAAAACAAGGAGTTAAAGGTCAAACAGCACCTCTCCGATGACAGCACGCATCCGAGCGGTGCTATCTTCTCTTAACCTCCTGCCATCCAAACATGGCAACATGTTCAAAACATAGCGAAGCCGTGAACGCAGCAAGCTGTTCAAATACGCCTTGGCTGCAGATAAATCTTAAGGAAATTAAAGAGTGCGTTTGGATTCAAGTAGAGCTTTCAGCGTTTCCATGCAGGAGGGAGCGGGACAAAGTTATGAGACGGTACGGAAATCGTTTTGCGGTGGCAGGGAATACATGCTTCTTGCTTTGATGCAAGCAGTAAAGTGTTAAAAGTGAAGTATGAAAGCTGTAACCATGCTGGGCAGAACAAGGAAAAATTACTCCCTCGATCATACTGCAGGTTGCCTTGTTTTTATGCGACGATATTCCTGTTTAGTTTAGAGCTACTGTTTTGCATATGAAGATTTCAAAAGTGCTATTAAAGCTTTATCGTAAACATCAGAAGCAGCACTGTTAGTCCAGCCCTGGACTTCTGAACATTTTTAAGTACTATGCTCTCACCAAGAAGAAAGTGGTTGCATTTTCACTATACATAGTTCAGAAAGCTTAGGTTGAATGAATTTGAGAGTTACCAGTTAATATTTCAGGAGCACAACACAACTGTGTTCTAAAGAACAGATCTTGAGAAACTGGGCTTTACCTTTATCTGCAGAAAAGCAATGCAAAATGGAACAAAACCTGTGTAAAAAATAGAATCTTAATAATTTCAGCCAAAATACTGTCAGATTTTGAACACTCAGACCTTTGTTCATTATGAAAAATACATCAGTAACAATGATAATGTGAATGTGAAACACAAACTAAGTTTCAATTTGGTTTAATTTTATTTTTAAAACTAGATTTGATGAGTATTTCCTATAAGCTCTGCTTAAAAGTTACCACCATCAATACCTTAACAGCTCCAGAGCAAACACAAAACAGGTAACGCAGTGGGGGATTACACTAGGTGATTTGGGATATTTGGTTCAGTTCTTAAATACACCCTGGATTTCCCTTCTGACTTTTTCCAAGTCATTTAGCCTCTCTCAGCATCGACAGCATTTGCGTCTGCAATTCAATTGTGAATTGCAGTCTGAAACCACGTACTACTAAATATCTGAGAACAAAAGTCAGGTAGCTAAAGCTATAGATTCACCCACAATTCAATTTGCAAGTGAGAACTGGAGCCATAGGAAGAGAGGCTGGATCTCAAACTTGTTAGAAAATTTACTGCTTAATTTCTGTCAATTCCTCATTTTACATTTTACCAGGTGTCAGCCATAATTCAGCTGCAATTGGTTTTGTGTACTCGTATTATGAATATGCTATGCACTGTTTACTACTCAAGAGCAGTAAGAGCTACTTGGATTTATACAACATTTTAGCATATCTAGTGCTTCAAAGAGCTTAAGAAAAGGAGATAACTCACCAGGACAGCAAGCCAACCTATCCATTACAAAATAAATAAATCAGTTTTAAGTTCAGACTTCAAAAGGGAAACAGGAGATGCCCCACGAAAATCTCTGTAGGTGGAGACTTCCACAGAACAAGAGCTGAGCGGCTGCTGCTGCAGCATCCCTGGGTGACACATCATGGTCCTTGCCCAGCGTAGATTAATGAACAGCGGGAATGGAAATGCTAATAATTAAGAAAAGGTTAAAATGTTCACACTGTGTGAGAACGATGCATAAAAGGATACAACTGGTAAAAATCACTGCAGCAATGCAGATTTTTTTTTTCTTTTCCAGAAACTCAATTCCAACTGGGAATATATTAAGACAAGAAGAAAGGAAACCTCAGAGGAGAAAACCAATGCAAAACAGCCAGTGAAAGCCAGTCAGCTCTGTGGCGTGGAGGCACTATGCACATGATAAACTAAAACTCTATTCTGAACCAAAAGCCATTTGAAAAACAAATTCAGGGAAACACCCAGACATGACAAACCCAGAAATTACTGCCTGAAAATTATTATTTTTCTTTAAAAATAGACACTTATCCACATGAACAGTTTGTGTTCAAAGCAGCATTTGTCCATTAAAACTCTCCTACTCCAGCTGTAATGCGGACTAAGAAACTTAGGGCCAAATTTTCAAGGCACGCATTTAGTACAACTGCTTATTCCATCATCCCATTAAACACTCAAGTGATCAGTTCTGCGATCTAACCAGTCACTTGTGTTTTCACTGACCACGTTTCCCTACCCATCCTGTAGGTTTTGTGCAAAGCTTCACACACAAGTTTCCACAAGAGCTTGCATGCTGAGATTTGAAAATTTGCTCTCAGCTTTTTTTTTTTTTTTTTTAAACTCCCTCTCCCTCCTAAGAAAAAAAATAAAAAATGACTATATTAGTTGTCAACTGCATAGTGAGGAAACTAAACCTTGCAAAGAACAATTATTTTGAGGAATCTGTGAGGGCAGTAATACACAGGAGATTCCTCTTGCTTGTCTGGGTTAAGAGTGGCCCAACTCCATCATTTAACAGGGGTGCACTTGTCAAAGCCTTTGTTGCCAGGGAGCAGCATCCGTCCTGCTGCCCACAGAACAGACCTTCTTCCTTCCTTCACAACTGACACAGAGATCAAGGTCTTGGTGAGTATGTGATAAATGCTCCTTTACACCCCAAGGGTCAGGAGACCTTTCTGTTGCTTCAGAGCAAGCACTTCAAAAGCAACAGCAATAGCCCTGGGCTCATCTGCCTGTAGCGGTACCTGACCAGGGCTGACACACAACCTCGCCTCAAGGGTCTCTGCTCCGGACAGGCTGGAAGCCCTTGTTGTTTTTCTGTGTATGTCATGGTTTTGTTGTTATTGTCCATTTGAAAGGATATTTGAGAGCAGAAGATAAAATTACTCAATATCGATATCCCACAAGCTGTCAGGTCAAAGCCCTAGCTTTGATCTCTCTCCTGCAGCTGGAAGGTCTTGACCTGCTGAAAGAATGAAGTTGTGGATCCTCAGACAGCCCCTCCACCTCCCATGGATTCCTCCCAGCAGACCTGTAATGGCAGCCCAGTCCTGTCTCATCTCCTCTGGGCTCACTAGGGCTGGCACTAATACGTCCCAAGGCAGAACCATGTCCTGACACGGTCCTCTTCATTCACCATGTCTTGCTACCAGCACTATCAGATTCATGGTTTACAGAAACAATTGCATCAAAACCATCCTGGTTTATAACACACATTCAGAAATTGCTTTTGTTATGCGTACAGAGTTCAATACTTGCTGACTGTTAAAACACTCGTACGGATCACTAACTGCAAATTATACCCGACTTTCCATCTTCTCCTAGGCCAGCCGCTAGTACCTGGGACCTTGGTAAGTCCATTAATTCATCTGAACCTCAATTTACCTATAGGTTGAATTGGTATACTTATTTGCTGTAGAGTCCTTCAGAATTGCTTTGTGAAAGGGTTATATATAATGGAAAGTGACCATGAATTGCAAATAGAAAACTAGGGTTCCATCTATTAACAGCTCCTCTTGCAGGTTTTACAGTTTCTCTGAAATCTCAACAACAAGATGCTACAGTTATGCAGAATATTGGCAAAGCCTCATCAGTTGTGCACTATATAGGTACTTGCAAGTCCAATTTATGGCACTACCTAAACCACACGAGGAATGAATGTATAAACTGTACCATGCATGCATACTACATATGTCAAGAGAATTAATAAATACAAGATAGCTTACTTCAAAAATTCAGCAGTCACATTCACTTTCTGCTCCCCAAGAACTGCTTTTGCAACATGACGTAAGGGAAGAACTTCCTATCACTAGTCAAGAAGTAGCATAAGGAATAGCGATGACCCTTCTTCAAACAAGCAAATCAGGATTTTATCGTGTCTTGACCATCATTTTCAAATACTTGTCTGAGATTACATGATTATCTCATAATTTTATTTTTACAGAGAGTTAATTTCCACTTTCATAGCAATTATTATTTGCAAATCCCTAGACTTGAACACAGAAACCAGCACACAAGGAGTTTTCTTCGAAGACGACATTAGCATTATAGCAAAGAACACCTAAAAGGAAAGCAGAATATGGATAGTTCCCACCTGTCCAAAGGATTCTGTTAGCAACTGGTTTCCTAATCACCACAAATTCATTCTCCCTTAGCTTGCTGCAATTATGCTATTGAAACCTGCAGGTCTTTTTTTCCTTCTCCCCTTCTCTTACTCTGAACAGAATTCATTTTTAATGTCTACTGCAGAAGGCCAATATGATACAAAAACCCAAAACATTTCACTACTCATACACTCTTATTCATAATATCACATCAAATTGCTGAAGTAGTACCATATGGCGCTTGAGCACCAAGCCAGAACAAGTTGTTCAGCTTGTCATAATCTCAAAAGCTGCATGAAACTTAAATAATTTCTCTATGAAGTGGAAGATCTTTGGGTTTAATATAACTCATCAGAAATGGCTTCTGCATTTTCCTCCTATTATTTCCCATGTTTTCTCTGACTCGCATTCCATTTTCCAGTGCAAGCTATCAGTTTAAGTGGCTACAACTACAGGGCTGAAAGGCTCTAAAAGCATCCTGTCCATACTTTCTTCTTGATCATTCACCATCAATTTGAATGAATAAACAACTTTCTCAATCACATAGATATATAATTATAAATTAAAAAAAAAAGAACTCAACCAGAATGGCTGAATGAAAAAGATTAATGAAATCTCCCACACTTTGATTCAATCCTTAAAGCAATATCCTCAGCTGCAAAATGTCCACACTTCCACCCGTGCTGTCCTGTAAGAAAATACAGCAACCTCTCAAAAATATTGTAACTGGGACATTTAACTGGTACTTAATTTCAAGGAACAATGACAATGGGAATTCTCAAGGTTTCATCATAGACTGCACTATATTTACATGCTCAATTCCCAAAGACATCACAAGTCCACTCAATTTTTATTACTATTATTTTTCAATATTTCTTACGCTGATGCGTGTAAAGAAAGATTTGGAATGAAGTACGAATGGAGACTGTAAGTGCAAGAACTAAAGACTTGGCTGACCTCACAGCTCTCAGGGACTATGACCAACTGGTTTTGAATGGCTGAGCAGCAGGATCGATGCTATCTGAGATGGAGAATGCACACAGGGAAATGTTCCCAGGACTGCACAACAGCAAAAATTAAAGTGTGAAGACAGAAGCAGATAAGACCACCAAATGGAGGAACAGGAGACAAGTGCACAGAGGGCACAAGGAATGTCAGAAGACATTGAAGAGGAAGGCAGGAATGTAGGCTACAGCATTGTTCTGGAGGGGAAGAAAGAGCATTGCAGAACAGCTCAGAGGGAAAGGTCATTTTAGCAGCTGCTTAACCAATTGAAGAATAAAAGGACAGCACCAAATCAAGCAGAATTTCCTCGTCTTTCTTAGCATATATGTTCAAGCCTGTTTCACAGATGGGATTGGGATAGGCAAGAACTGGTGCTGAGAACCATAAACTGGCACATGTATTCCAGAGACTGCTACTATACAGCCTTTTGCTTAAAAATAAAATATAATTGGGACATGTCTTCTGGAGCTAGCATACATTGGGAGTTCCCAGAAAAACATTTCTATAATGGTTACATACGTGATTGTTCTTTTTTTTTTTTTTCCCCTAGCTATATGGAGAAAAAGCTACTTGTCACCAGCCCAAAGGGAAAAGCATTTGGCTGCATGGGGGAAAGACGGGACTTGTTACATCTGTGGCTTCACAGAAGGAAAGGAATAGCTCTTTAAAAAAGCAAGGCATGCAGAGAATGTCTAGGCTAAATGAGTGAAAGGAATCAGTCCTCCACCCCGATGGAAAGATGTGAAAATTAACAAAACCCCTCAGTTGCTGCACACATGAGATTGGCTACCACCAGGCAGCAGCAGCCTGGTGTCCTGGCCACGAAGCCGGGACAGCAAAACCTGCTGGAACCAGACTGAGACCAGAACCAAGCTGTGACCTGGTGTCCCCGGGACAGAGGAAATGGTGCTGGATGCTCAACCACCTGTGGGGATGCTGAGCACTTGCATCGCTCACTGCTTTGCACGCCTGTGCCAGGAAGTTTGGCCCCTCTTGCCCTCCCTGGCTTTAGATCTTTTTTTTTTTTCCCTTTTGCCAGGCCCAGGTAGGTTTGGACAGCTGATGAGCCACAGGGGGATCAACCCTGTCCACAGAGGTCTGCATCAGCCTGTGTTACTGGGAGGAACTGGGATGCTGGAATTGCTCCACAGATAGTCCAAGCTGCTATGCTTTTTCTTTCAAGGGCTTTTACCTTTAAAGATCTAAAACAGTATAAAAAGACAAGAACCACCATTGCTACCTTCTGTTTTTCTTTATCCTAAGGGTTTATCACCTGACAGAGCACAGTAGTGGAAAATGGTCCTGAGCGTCAGAGATCCACACATTAAAGGAATCTGGGCATAAGACAGGATTTGCTAATGCACCCAGCTATCCGATTCCCATCAGCCCATAAGGGAATCTAAATCAACGAGGATTGATTCTGTGCTTTGCCTGACGCTCCCCCGCAGACCGCCTGAGGTACAGATGTAGCTTCCATCATCGCAGCGCTCCTGACACAAAGAAACACAGGAATGTATTTGTCTTCCCATCCCCTGCAAGGTACAAGGTACTGCAGTGCTCGTGTGCCTGTCTGGGCAGCGCATGTGAGTGCTGCGATGGAGTCAGGCAGGCTGTGTCTCTGCTGCCTTTGCAGGCAGGGGCAAGCTCTGCCTCCGCTCGAGGCTGCTGGATGCTCGGTGAACGAGCCCTGCTCTGGGTGAGGGTTTTGGGGCAGCTATGGGAGAAGTAAGTACAATTTTGTGTGAAGAACTACGGGAAGGCTGCAGCAAAATGGGTCCGGAGAGTGGGTCCACCTACGGTCCCACTACGGGCAACCTTCTCCTACCTTCTCAACAGCCTGGCCCCGGTTCCTTCCATTTGTGCCTCTTAATAAATATATCATCTCCAAGACATATATATTTAAATCTGTACAGAGTGAAAAGCAG
The DNA here is from genome assembly GCF_013377495.2 of Cygnus atratus. Lineage (NCBI taxonomy): Eukaryota > Metazoa > Chordata > Aves > Anseriformes > Anatidae > Cygnus > Cygnus atratus. The sequence continues at coordinate 4,035,933 of NC_066377.1, forward strand.
AAAGCAGAATAAAATATTTGATATGGACTGCTTTGACGTGCCTTGGTGCAGGGCTTCCATCAGCACAGCCCGAAGGCAGTATTCCGAGCAGTGCATAGAAATGCAGAGCCTGCCTTGCTTACAGCAGGTGTACCGTCTTCAAGAGCTCAGACAACACAACATTTTGCATTATTTTAAATGATGTGTTGAAAGCACCTTATCCCAGAGAAGAAAAAGGGAAATGAAAAAGCTGTTGTGTGTAATTAGCAGCTCCTTTTGATGAATCCTTTCCAACACTACCACCTTTGTGAGAGTACTTTGCTTCTTGAGGAACAGTTCTGATGCAGCCAATGTGGGCAGAACTTCAGAACAGGATTACCAGAGAAGATGAATTGTCAATTACAACATCCATTAACCCGGGCAGAAAACTCTCCCTAATCTGGATTAACTCCTTAAATGCCCGATGCACAATTATAGTAAAGACCGATGGAAAGGGAAACTCAGGCTTTCCTTACTTCAAGATCACACCACTCAGCAGTTATTCTGTTCTTTCAACAATATACACACTCAGTGCTCTGTACTTATGAATACCCTCTATCCAATTAATACCCCATTAAGCCGCACGCCTGCCGTGACTTTATCCTCAGACCACTGTATGGTAGCTTTTAACTCCATAATACCCTGGCATTATTACAATATTAGACTACAAGGGATTGATCCAAAGCTCACTGAGGTTAATGAGGGCTCATTAAATTTTGAATTAGACCCTAACTGCTCCGCAAATACAAAGTGAAGTGAAACAGTACGTGTCAGTTGCAATGACAGAGGGCATAGTAAACTTTAAACTGTAATATTGAATGCTGATCATGACAAAAACAGGCAATAACGGGGAGTGCGTGCGGAAAGCAGCTAAGAGAATTATGATGATGTTACACCTCATATTAAGCAGCTTAGGTTTGCGCCTGTATAAATAGATATTGCCCGGTCTGACTCTGATATGATTTTGTCATTATATGCTCAGACATAGCATAATATTGACACTACAGCTTTCCTTTAGATTTTAGTCTTGAGTTTCACTTTGAGAGTATGATACTAGAGGCTTGAAATCAGTATGACTCCTTCCCTAATTACTGATTAATCAAGAGCTAAGGTTGCTTACATAAAGAGTCGTGGGGAGAAGGAGGAAGTCTCATTAGGAACAAGAGGTTAAAAAAAAAGAAAAGGAGGGGGACATTTTAACAACTGGATGGATACAGAAAGAAGAAAAGAGCTGATTTCCTAATAGCATGTTATACCTGAATGTTAAATTTTGTATTCATGTCTAATTAAAAAATTATAAGAAAACATTTTAATACTTGCAGATACTGTGGGTTATGGTTCAAAAGGAATAATAAAGTTTTTTTTTGTCTTTTAATGACTTCAGAAATACATATATGTTGTGTCACTCTGTCCCTTAGGTGCTCAAAAGGCACAGCAGCTGTTTCATAAATTTTGAATTGCCTTTTCCTTTAGCATACAAAAATCTGTACCATAAACATAACGCTGTCTGAAAAATACTCAGTAAACCTAGACAGTTGTTGGAAATGTTTCCTCCAATATTTAAATTCTTCTCTTAACAGGAGTTTCCCTGCAAAAACAGATGCTAACGAATAGTGTTTTTGCCATCAAGCTGAATGCAAAAGCTTTGGTGCATTCTTTCTTTTTTTTTTTTTTTTTCCATGGAGACAATAGAGGGTGCATTTCCCATCACTGAAAGAAAACTGCCACCTTGCTTCTCAATTGTTTGCTTTCAAATAATAAATAACAGCTATAATCTTCCGTTAAAGATTTATGTTCTGATGATGTCTGATGTTTCTACTCTAATTTCTTTTTGTTAGATGCAGCTGAATGCCATTTACTGGTAAGTAAATTGTGTCATCATTTCACTACAAACCACACCACTGAAAACATTAAGATGGCCAAACATTTATTTTTGCTTTCCAACTCTTTGAAATCCATTGAGAGAGCTGCGGAATAACCAGCAACACTTTTTAGTTAGGATCCTTAACCTTAATTTCTTTCCCCCTCTCTCCTAATATGCTTCCTTCCAGCGCTGTTACTTCTGAAATAACTCCAAATAGCTTACGGTGTGTGCAGAAACACTGCCTTTTAGCTGCCACAATTTCAACAGTGGCTTGGAAATACAGCAGATCGGCCATTTTCCCTGAATTCTTTGAGCGGGGCACACAGCGAGCCGCAGCTTTACCGCTTCCCATAGCAGAGGGGTTGGAGGACCACGTGTGGCCAATTACTCCAACAGGGAAAGTACTGGCCCCATATCCAACCTTCTCACAGCGTCACCCATGCCTTTCATTTCACAGACAGAAACAACAAGCCTGCCCAGCATTTCTTCTACCTTAAACCACCCCACTTTTTATGACAATAAAATTAGCTACTTTGCTTAAGTAAATGTTACAGCTCACGAAGCCTCGAAGCACAAATCAAGTAAGTCAACTGCAAAACAGCCTAGCAGGGCTGTAAAACCAAGTACAGGTGCAAACACCTCCTCAGGTCATTTAATATCTTGATTAAAATGAGCAGAGATCGCAAGTGAAAAAAGATGTCCGGAAGGTGAACTGTCCTTGTAATGTCTGCCAGCACTACAGCATTTAAAGCTCTGTTAATGTTTTCAGTATAAACTTTCAGTTTTGTGGGTTTATAACTCCAGTCATAGAGGCTTTGTGCTGGACTCCAAAACTCAATGCCCAAAGCAGAAATGTTCAGGTGAAGCTTTGCAGGGGGTGGCCATACCCTGGTGGTTTGTTATGGCAAGACTGAACATGCTGCATGACTTTCCTTTTTACTTCTAGATGTTATATATATAACCCAAAATATATATCCCCAAAATCATGCATAGAGCTGAAGCAGGGAGAAGACCCTTTACACACGTTTATGGGAAAGCGCTCTAAAACATCCTCTCACTGGAATCACAGCCTGCACCGAAGCACAGCCCCGTCCCACACAGGGCTCCCACCGTCTCATACCCAAGATGTGATCAATCGCTGGTGGGGTGGCACCAGGGGTGTGCAAGGCTAGGTCCATGCTCAGCAGCCCCCCATCACTATTAAATAACACCAAAGCCTTGTTATCAGTTTCTACCCGCTCATTAGCTAGCTTGCTCTCTTTCACACAAGACGTTTAAGTTTTGGCCAGAGCAACTTTGCTCTCCCCTCTAGCCTCTTGTAGCTGAACCCTGCACCACACTCCGCACATTCACTCACCTTGAAGCCCTTTGCCAGCATCTCTCCCTCATCCTTAATGAAGGACAAACAGTCCCTGCTCTTCCTAGAGGCTTTTTCTGCAGAATACCCACAGTTTTAGGTCAGCCGTAGTCAAGAACACCTCAATCCTCCCCTGAGAGGAGGACTAAATCTGTTGCACCTGCAGCCAATCCTTGCCCTCTGCAAGGCTGAACTCAATCTGAAAAGCAACTGCAGGGGCTTTCAGAGGATGCACAACTTTCTTGTGTTTCGTGGGGTGAAGAGAAATTCATCTCTCTTTAACTAGTACCAAAAATATGAAACCAAGTTCCCCAAAGTATGAAATTGAGGCCTGCTGGCTAGCTTTTCAGGGCAGGCTCCTGGCTTGGTGTCTGCTAGACAGAAAGGAATACACTTGCATAGCATATGTGAGGCTTGGACGGGTGTGTACATCTGGAAGCATGGCCTCTGTACGCCTGCAGTCCGTGCACAGAAATGTAAATAACACAGGGATTGTCAGGAAAACTATAGGCATGGCCAAAGAGGTTGGTGCTGCATAACACTGAATGCTTGGTCTTAATCCAGTAAGGCACTACTCGTGTCCTCAGCTTTCAGTCACTAAATAGACTCAGAAGAGACATTGGAACTATGTAAAGGCTCAAATTTAGGCACGTACTTAAAATCTCTGCTGAACATTGGCCAAAATGTTCAGTACCATCTGCATATACCCAAACTGCCTCGGGCAAAATGTTTCCCTTAATATAATCCAAGGTTTTGTTTGTTTGTTTTTCAGTTGTCTAACTGTTCAGCTAGGAGGAAAATGTCCTTTAAATTAAGGAAATTAGCAGCAAATATGAATCTTATTAAAAATATGGTCATTATTAAAAATATGGTAAGAGCAATGGAAAACAGAAATAGCAAAGAGATTAAGCCTTTAACAAAACCGTAGTAAACTGCTGCACATCCACTCTTTGCTGCTCCCCAATCTAGTCATGGCTTACACCTCTCATCAGTCTGCATTAGACATAGCTGAGAAAGGATTTAGCCAGTGACACCTTTATCTCTGAAAATCTCAGCTGTTATAAATAAAACAATTAACTGCAGCAGTGAAAGCTTAAAATTAGCCCAAGAGTAAATTCTCTAAAATCTTAAAAGCTGGCATCTTAAATTCCAGGGTACTGAATTTAATTCTTCAGCAGTGCAGACTAGTGAGAACATATGCAATACTAAAGAAAGAAAAAGTGTGGATTTTTTTTTCCTTCATATCTTATTCCAGCTTAAAACAGTGAATTTCAGCATCAGCTTATCTGTCGAGGTTATATCTGCACCATCATTCTGCAAATCCAAACTCACACCCACACAGCCCCCACTACGTCTTTGGGACTCTATCAAGGAAGCCTCGTCCCACAGTAACCTATTACTAACATGGGTGATGAGTGTTAAATAATGAACTATTGAAGCAGAGAGGCAGATTGCAAGTCTTTGTTTGTGTCTTAGTTTTATTATTATTATTCTTTGGAAAAGGCGTAAGCAAGCCCAAATCATCTTCTTAGCAAATTAACCCACTGTTTTTGTGTACCCTCTGTCTTTACAGATTTTCAATAGCTTTTGTGAGCTGTGTACGTAAGCTCTGACTATGCCTTCCTGCCTTTGCCTCTACACATAATGACAGCCATACTGAGTGGCTATTACAGTTATCTCACTTTCTGTAGAGGATGGGGATGTAATGATATGCTGCAATATGTGCAATGGGGTATTACAGCTAAATACTCTTTGGAGTGATTGATGAACTATTTTGCAGTATGGCTGGTACGACAGTTCAAGGTGAGGGGTACTTATCCTTCTGTGCTTCCTACTTTTTCTGTTCTCTAGGTGAACTCAGAGCAGGAGCTAAAAGGTAATGGCTAGATGGGGGTTGTGTAATCAACTGAGAGCAAGCAGGGAAAGAGAGCTGCTGCTTAGTCCCTGCATGGTGGCGGACAAGCACCTTTGCATCCCTGTACATTAGCAGACCAGATGTGCAGACCTTGCAGCTGAACTCAGACATGAAATACAGTGACTGAATATAACCATCAAGAAAAGATTTCTGAATACTCAATAAAACCTGAATCCATTATGAGATTTTTCTAATAACCCAAGGACAGGACCAGATGCTGATACCTGGAGAATGTTGCTCATGGTTGTGACAATACCTCTGTGATCTTGGATAGAGTCTCTCTCCCTTTCAGACTTGATTTTTTATTTGTGAGACACAGACCGCCCTCACTTATGCAAACAGGTTGAAAAGATCAGCCCCGTATGGAAAAGCAAAGACTGTATAGATCTAAATTGCAGGTTTTGTTTTATTTTTTTTAAAGTAGAAGTTGGTGTTATGGTCACAAATAGCTATCAGTGTATCCCTCTCTGCTGTACCCTGGAGATTCTGAATGACTGCAAAACAGGTTAAAACATCATATGTGATGTCAGACCAAAGGTCTGTTATCTGGCTACCCTTTCTGTTTCACTGACTGTACCCCAAATTTTCACTGTCCTTCACTCTTCATAACATCTCTGTTTTCATGCTTGCAATATTAGTAGTTACATGTTGCCTTTGCTTTTTAGGAATGTATGTAAGCACGAGTCTGACCAGAATCTGTACCACTAGGTGATCATACCTATACATGGCTATAAGTTTTAAGACACAACGTACCAAACACAACCACTGCTCCTGTAACAATGGCACCTGAACAATCAACCAAAAACGTATCATCCTAGGATTTCATTTAAATCTTATCAATGAATTTTGATGCTTCTGAAATTTTATGCTGATGCTTCCTGATCTGAATGGGAGCAGAGTCTCATTGCTGCCAATGGTGTTAGAGAACCTCAGGTTTTATGCTGTGTGGGAATTAAAAATCTGTATTTTTTTTTTTTAAGCCATTGGGACTATATTTCATGGAAAATTTATCATTTCCAAATTGCATGGCATTTTAGGATTTAGTGGGTCTTTTTCCCGCTTACATTACTATTCCCAAAGCATTTTGGAAAACGGCAAAATCTCAAGGGAAGTATTTTTAGCTGAATTGGGCAATGGGAGTTCCTTGATATTTGTCCGCAAAGTGTCAATCACCTTAAAACCCCAACCTCATTTTCAACAGTTCTCCTTGAGTAAGTAACAAAGCTGGGCTGGCAAAATAAAATTCTTCAGTAACATACCAACATATTCAGAACCACAAGGCACCGAATTCCCCCTCAGTCTGGATCTGAATGCATAAATAAATAAGGCTCTTGCATTTCTTTCTGCCAGAAGATTGTATTATTCCATTCTGCAATAATGGAAAAATGCAGAGCACAGGCAAGATTTACTGTCTGAGTTTTTACTGCAAGACTTATGTCAGTAGAAAGGCATTCATGCTCTTGGGAATCAAAGTGAGATTCACCCATTTGTGGCAGGTGTTTTAAGCACTCAGCCTAACAATCTACCCACGCATGGCACTACAGCAATTCAACGACTAAATTAAATCTCTGAATATTAAATTAATGATGGAAATCTAAAATATTAATATATTCTAATTGAATATTCTGCGATAAATTATCTGGGCATTCTCAGCAATTTGATTTTACTTTCATTTCTTAAGGAACTTTCAGCTGCATAAATACAGCTATTAAAGCAATTCAAAAAGGGAACATTTTCTGCTCAGACAAGAGAACTCTAAACACAAAGAATCTAAAAATTTCTTTCATATGATTGATTAAATCATAGAGCCCAAGACAGCTGAATCATTAAATGACTGCTTTCCTTCAGTCCCTCTGGCTTTAGCAAGGACAATATATATTCCCCATGGGTCTGAATACAAGGAAATACAATATATATAATTACAGTATAGGCTTGAATGCTGTTGTAAGAGAATTTCAAATGGAGCATTTATGCTGTAGCTGCACTTTTCAATCCATAATGCTATGTGTGCGCACGCATGTAATGCCCATAAAGCACTGGGCATCTGCTTTCTTCGACCTAGATTCCCAAATGGAATACGCTGGTGTAGCCCCACCAGCTTTGGCAGAGATGCCTGAATTCACATCAGGATCTGGCTTGCTATTTCTGTGAAATGATGGGAGAGTTAAGGGTGACATCCAGTCTTCACATGCCAGGAAGAATACAAACAAAGGAATGTAGTTTGAAGAGTATATACAGTGTGGTATGTATTTAGGAACCTGCTTTAAACTGCCTGTTTATACAAAATTTCAAATGAAGGTGTCAAGAGAACATTTTCCTTTCTCCTTTCATCCAAAGTGTGCAGAGTCCTGCTTTGGATGCATGCTCAAAAGGGACAAGTTCATACCAGAGCTGAGAACACAGCAACACCTGACTGTGCTTAATAAAACATCTTTCTGCTAATCTTTCTCCGTTTGGTTTCAAGCTGGTTTGTGTCATGAAATCACAGCCAAGGGCTGTTGCAATCCACCATCCTTCATCCATCTTTCAAAGAAATCTGTGGCTCTACAGAGCAACACCGTGTGCATGATGGCCCATCTCCTCTCCACCTTCTTGGCTTGCTCCTTTTTATCTCTCTCTGGCTGCCACGATAGAGACCAAAACGCCTAATTTCCAAATTTCAGCCGATAACGCTCACAGGGGTACCAAAGATGAGATGTACTGAGAGCCAGAATCATCACTTTTTTGTTGTTTGTGGCTAATAAGGCAAAAGAAACACCTATTCCCACAAAGAACAAGGGAGATCTAGGCCTATTTGTAATCAAGGCTGTCCATGTCTCTCAGGAGAAGTGAGGTCTGACATCCTTGGGGAAGAATTTGTGAGGCCTTTTCTCAACAAACCTTCTCTCACCACAGACAGATGCCATCTGTCTTGCAGCTGGAAGTTAATGGATTCTGAACTGCCAATTTCACAGCAGCAAGCAACGTCATTGATACAGCAGGCATGAGGGATTTCCTACAATAAAACTATTTAAAAACAGTGCAAAGGTGCATGCTGAAATACCTGTGATGAGCAAGGGAAATGGCAGTATTGAGGGCTGACAGTCCATGACAGTGGGGATTTTCACAGTATACCTTACAGGCACATCCAGCACTGGGATTTTGGACTTTTGGAGAACTGTCTCACTACGTCTATTTCCTGAACTAGGACAGGCTACAGCACCCAAATAGCCTGCGGAGGGCAAGACTCTGTTATCAACTCTTTTCATATTAAATATCTGATTTCACCATATAGCTTAACATGTGCTAAACCCATCCACAAAAACACTGGGGTTCTCCAGCATGCTGAAAAGAGCTCTCTGCTCCATTAACATGCATCATGCTGCACAAAACCCAACCAATCAATGGCACCTCTGCTAAGAAGCAACACAAGAGTCTTCAGGTATATTATATTCCGCCGACTTTCCAAACCACTTCAGGACTTTCTGATTAAATTTACATAAAATGCATCCTTCCCTCTTATTCCCTGTTATACACATTAGATTATTTATAGTAGTCTTGTGTCTGAGATTACCAGCGTTCAGATATGAGGGAGCATGCTGTGCCTGTAGCACGCAATCAAGGCAGTTTGTAAGGGCACTGAGATTCCGTTTTGGTCATCCGCAATGGATTTTCTTGCCAGCGTAATGAGAACAAACAAGTTGTTTATTGTAAGAGATCTCACAGGCAAAATTCACCTGTTTCAGTTCCAGATTTGACACAGGCAAGTTGGGAAAATTAGGGTCACTGCAGATCAAGTTGGAGACAGGCAGCTCATAACAGCTCTAGAAAGACCCTAGAGATGAAGCTGGAAGCTTGGAGCTTTCCTAAGGGTGAATACAATTGCAGTGGTTGATACAGGAGCCTGTTATCTAAGCTTGCCATGACTAAAAGCTGCTCCTCTGTCTTTTAAATGAATGCTTTTCATACAGCCCAGTGAGATTGGCTAGGACTTCAGCCTCTAAAACTACCAGAATATTTCCATCAGAAGAAGCTAGAGACTTGCATGTGGACCCAAAACTGAGGAAACTTTTAGAAGTTAAAAAAAAGGATGAAATACAGGATTAGCTAATAGATAATTAGATAATAGATAATTAAGAATTAGCTACACATGTAGCTAAAAAGCATGAATCAGAAAATAGAGGGTACTCAGCAAAGAAGCAACTATTTAATATGCTATCTTAGTTGATCAGTGTGCCTGCATGAGTCATTTGCTTGGGGAAGGATAGGGATTTCATATTGTTTTTGTATTTTTAATAGGCATTTTTATGGACCTCATAGTTATAATAATGAGAGTACCTGACAATTAGTGATGAAATTATCCTCACTACAGTAAAATATTTCACAGCATGTAAAATATTATTCCTAATACAAAGGTGGAAATAAAGCACAAGGAAATTAAAACCAAGAATTTCATAAATGTTTGCAAAATAAATATGCATATACCGAAAAAATTTAATAACTTTCTTCAGCTTGAAGAGAAAACCAAAATTTGCAAAACACTGATACCAATAAAAAAAAAATTATACCTTATACATAAGATGTTTATTTACAACCTCTGAAGAACTGGTCCATTATTTGTATTTAGAGGCAGATTTTTTTCAGCAGCTGAAACTCATCAGAAATTCCTATTTTTTTTTTTTTTTACATACTGTTTTTCTTAAACACATTTCCTAGTTAGTGTGGTTGATGCATATGAACAGACACGGATGTTCCTTTGAAAGAAAAAACCCTGTAATTAACAGAGGGTTTTTTTGGCAGGAATAATGTTGTGACTTCTTTCTTTTTACATTTTTTAAAAAGTTTTTCATTTAATGTATTTTATCAGAATGAAATGCTTTAATGAGCACAGAATTACAGTTGATCCCAGCTGAACCAGATAGGGCTGCATTTCGAGGTGTGTGACTCCCATCAAGCTACGTTCACCTTTGCTATAATTTAAACTTCATTCAGGCACAGCCTTGCTAAAAATACTGACAAGTAACTAATCAACTTCCATAAAATGGAATTTTTACCTTCACAATAGGAAGCAGGAGTAGGAGGGAACCGAAAAGATTTGCCTATGCATTTCAAATTAGTCTGACCTATAAAAACACAACCAGCAAGTGGTACAATGAAAATGTACTTCTGGTAGGGCTTTTTTTTTTTTTTTTTTTTAGTATTCAGATTTTTCATGACATCCTTTCCTTTCCTTCCATGTAACCAGAACCAAAGATATGATAATGGAGGGACTGGTTTCCATTAGTTATACCTATAAAATGGAAATACAAGCAGGGCTCTCCGGAGCACAAAAAGTCCAGTGCCCAGGAACTGGCATTAAGTTTGAACACTTTATAAAAACTAGCAGAGAAAACTGTGACAGACTTCTTTCCATACAAATGAGATTTGTGCTGTAACTTCACATGTGCACTTCTAGCTCCAGTTTGTGAGCAGATGGACACAAAAATATTCAGCGCCCAGTGAGCAAAAGCATGGGAAATCAGATCAAAACTGTTACCTAGATCTAGGAGACAGCAGAATGCTCCAGGGCAATCTGAAGATTATGTGGATGGAAATAAGCAGATAGTGCTGGTCTTTGAAGACGTCAGTTTGTCCTGTTCTGGATAATTAAAGAGCAAAGCCTAACAGAGAAAGCTGTAACTCCTGCTAGGAATCACCCAAGCTTCATATTCAGGGGCCAGCAAGTAGGCCAGTTGCTGCAGATGAGAAGAAACTTGACCCAAGCCCGAAACATCAGGGGTTCTCACGCTTAATCAAGTTACACCATTTGTACAAAGCTATGTTCTTCCGTGTCATTACAATACTTTCTGCATGTCCGGAGAAAAGGAAAGCAGCACTTTATAAATCATTTCTCACTTTCTTACCCCATTTTTTTCCAGTATTTTCTCTAGCATCTGTATTTAAAAACCACAATGGAACGTATTTTTGTGACAAACTGGGAGCCCTCTGTTTCCAACAGCGAGTTTGTCTTTCCAAGGTTACCTTTCCAAGGTTACCAGTAGTATAAGTGATGAATATAAATTCTCCTGTACCTAAATAAAATTTAACATTTGCCACTTCCATTAATACTGGTGTATTGTATTCCCGAGGCCTCCTGTTTTATCTCCAGACTGTAAGAATAAAAACTGCCACAGAGATTTCAGTCCTTATAAATCAATAAATGTGCCATGGCACAGTGGTGCCAAGTTGTCCTTGCTGTCTAGTCAAACCCAAAAGAAATCAACAGGGAGTGGGGCAGGGCATAAGTTCGTTTTGCAAGTAGCCCACTTATTTTTCACAGGAATTCAGGAATCAATCTAAATTATTAATCTGATTTATGGAAGTATTTTGACACATTCAGTAATTTTCCTCTTCAGACATTTCTTCAACTTGCTAGGACAAAACATTAACAGGTCACTCCTTACCCAGCACTGAAGAACATACAGTGACTCCTTGGCAGGCTCCTTTTTCTAGGACAGACACAAAAACATTTGCCACCTGGTACTTTTTTTTAAAAAAAATTATTATTATTCCTTGTAACATCTCCATAATTACACAAACAAATGTCACCAACAATTCAAGTGTACCTAATACTCAGTGAATTGAGCACCTGTACCTTCAGTCATTACAAGAGTCACTGCAAAGTTCACCTGGACTTCTAAAGGACTCAGCCAGCTCCTTGTGTGCTCCCAGACATTGGTTGCGCAGAAGAGTTTGAGCTAATTTGTGTGAAACAGATAATGATAACAACTCATTTGAATCCAGGCACTGTTTCAAGATGACTAGGTGAACTTCCTGAAAAGGGATGCCAATTGCGCACCACTGTTGCTCAAAATAATTTCTGAAATTTTGTAATTGTCACCGTTTTCTTCAAAGGGAAGAGCTGAAAAAGCCTGACAGAGAATTCTTTTCTTACAATCCTTCTACTGCTCCAAAAAATACAACCAGCGCCCGTAAGAGGAATAGCAATGTGTAATTGTATTTTGCTAACGCTTATCAATAGCAATAATATATCAACCAAATGGTGTCTGTCAAGGCTTCTTTCCCCTTCTTTTTCTTTTCCTGTCATCCAATAAACCATCACAGAAAACCACATGGGCAAACTTGATCTCAGTGATCATCCTTGTAAAGAAAGAAACCAGCAACATGCAGAGGGTGAGGGATCCATCTGCGGCGGCAGGCAGCCAACCTCATCAAGCCCCACCACGCATCTGCACTGCGACTCGGTGCAGGAAGGGAAGGATGCAGCACCCCCTCAGTGCTGGGTGTCACCAAGCCCAGCTTTACACCTGCAGCCGTTTTCTGGATGAGAGCGTGGGCAAAGTGCCATCTTGGCATCAATGCCGGCGTCTCCTGGGGGACTGGCTGGAAGGAGGCGATTAGGCTGCTGTTCAGCTGGGGGAGGGAAAACTGGGACAATTCACTTCAGAAAAGCAGTGCTTCAGCAGCGTGTAAAAGGCAACTTTTCCTGCACAAGGAAGGAAGAACAGAGAGCCCCTACTTCAAACCAGCCTTCCCATGCCACGAGCTTGGACTGCACCTATGACTTCACTAGACCCACTGCAAAATTACCATTATCTCTATTTCTTATTTTGCCTTACCCGAACCAGCTGCTGCGGAAAGGGGCCTCTCGAATTTTCTGGCACGTTGATCGGTGGGATGACCCAATCTCGCTTTTGCCGCCGGAGGCCATTAGCGCTCTGATGCTGGCGCCACGGGAGCAGGGTGTCGCTTTGCTGCTGCGCCAGTTCCCCAGGTATGCTCTTCCTTCCCTTTGGCTGTTTAGGAAGCAATAAAACAAACCCAGTTAGTCTTTTCCTCGCTTCTTAGGACCTCTCCCAACAGCAGTGCTTCCCTGTGTGCAAATGGTCACATGTAACTGTGAAAATTATTGTTATTAACATGATATATTTCTGCATCACAAAGACACAGTATGCTTTACTGGCAACTCTGCTGCCACTTCATTTTCACAGATATATGGAGCTGTCACTCTCAAATCAAGATGCCTCCCAGAATATATTGACTTCATTACACCAGCTGCAGGGAGCGTTAGCAGCACTTTGGGGTAAAGACGCTTCTGCAAATTTCTAATAAATGCAACCTACCAGAACACAGTAAAAAAGAAGAAAATTCCTTTAATGCCTATGTCATCGGTTCAGGTTTTATAGTACAAAGTTACCCTGCTCCTTTGCATTAACAGGGTTACAACAACCTGTGGTCTGTGGTTCTGCAGATGTATCCTGCCAAACCAAACAAATCATGACCAGAGGGAGGGTCAGCTCCACGGCTACAAAGGTGAATTAGTTCAACTTCTTAGTACCTCATGAGAAATGACCTTTTTATAAGAGCTGGCTTCTGAATACAAATCTCAAATACATATCTCTCTTTGTAGGCTGGAAAGTGTAATATATCTCAGTCAGTAAAAAAAATTCGTTATTTAGAATGCTTTTGAGTCATTCTTTATGATTTTTTTAAAACTTCTGATTCTGCCCATGGCAACCTTTGGTGTTGGTCACATAAAAATCCTGCAGCATAGAAATGGAAATGGTGGAACCATGTTTTAGACTTCAAGAGCCTGGTACAACGTTAGAAGAATTTTGCTGTACAGAACAAAGAATCAACAAAATGCAGATTTGGAAATGTAGGCCCTTCAGAAGTTACCGAGTCCTGGTATTTAAATGTTCTGTGGCCTTCTAGGATTCCAGGAGTTACTTAAGAGAAGTCCAAATAAAAGGAAAAATAACAAGGACAAGCTTGTTGAAAGCAATTTCGTGTTCCCATATGACCTGTACTTCCAGAAGAAAATATTTAAACTTTCAGAGATCAGAAAGATTGGAAGCCAAATTCTCTAGATTTGAGGTAAGATCCGGTGGGAATACAAATCTCTGAATGTTAAAATTTTCAGCAATTTTTGCTCAGAAAATACAATCTATCCAAAACTCAGTGCCTCATATTAGGTGAGGTGGTAAGAGCACGGCCACCTCCTCCAGCCACTGCTGCCCAGCACCATTCCTGTCGGGCGCTGGGGCCCAGCCGGGTGCCCTGGGGTCTCTGCCCACGCTGGGGGATGTGGCTGCTACTTTCCCCCTTACAGATTCAGGTGGTAGCAAAGCTGAGCATGTATCCCAGAGACACACAGAGAGAAAAAGGACACTGACATGACCGGCCACTGACTTGACCAGGGCAGCCTTTGAGAGCACTTACACACAGGGCTCACATAAAACACAGACAGCCGAGACTCCTTCCTGCTCTCTGGCTGGTAGGGACAGAAGTTCACTGGTGAAGGCACACACAGCGCTCTCCAGCTTCGCCAGCACATTCACAGATCCCTCAAGCACCAGCACAGCCCCTCTGTCAGCCCAGCAGCCCTGCCTGGATCCCGGCCCCCTTACCCACCTCACGATCTCCTCCTCGCCAGCTGGTCTGGCCTGAAGTTTAATGCACACATACAGCACCAGTACTCGCACCTATCCCTCACGCACACCCCATTCACACGTCCACCAGACGTACAGCACAGAATCCTTGCCCACCAAATGCCCCAGCCTGGACCCAAGGCCCTGCTATTCACTGCCTGGTCCAGCTTAGGATTTGCTAGAGAATACACACACGCCAGGTTGGGGGAGATACGGACGCTTGAGTCCCCAGCAGCTGGCACCAGGTGCATTGGCTGTGACCTGTGGCCCCATTCTGGCCACCAGTGCAGAGCCAACGCTCACCTCAGTCATGCCAGCCCCCCCAGCAGCTCGTCTGGGAGCACACACTGCTCCCACCCCAGGGGCTGGGGGCAGAAGGCCCCAGCTCGCTCCAGTAGCTGGTGCTAGGCCCAACTCACTCCAGTAGCCGGCACCACAGGCGGGGGACCTGCACTTGGCTCCCATCGCTGCCTCTCTTTCTCCTCATCCCTTTGCTGCCTTGGAAAAGATCATTAGTTCTTTAAGGTACCCTTAAAAGAGCAGACACTTTCCCTCTGCATACCCTTACACCCCAAACCCAAGAAAACCACGTAGCACTAGGAAAAAAACAGCAAAAGTGTTTTGGAGGCTCTTACAATTTTAAGCTACAGTAACTTTCAGTTTTACTCCAAAGGTGCAAACTAAAACATCCCACACACATTTGCAAGCAGTTATTTGTAGGCACTGAGTTCAGTGAGAATCATTGCTTTGGAGTTTATAGTTTGATGTAAATCCATCCACTAGCACATTTCAATTCTTGATCTGGAAGTGGAATGAAGCAGGCAGTCACCTGAAAACTAAACAGTATATGCATCTCAGCGGTGGTTCCCAAGCTGTGTGGACCTTCTGGATGCTGAAAGTTGGACATCGCAGCAAGGAGGCCATTCTCACAGCTTGATTGTGGCCCTGATTGGTGTTACCTGTGGAGTGCGAACATCTACTGGCTGCAACTATTGGAAGCATTTGTGCAAAAATGCATCTATTTTTACTGCAAACCTTAAAAACGAGCCAGTTCGAACAGAGCAGAGATTTCACAGAAGAGACAAAATGCAGCCTTTTTCAGTCACGCGCATAGCCACATTTCTCGAATCCTCTCTCATGCTAATTTATGCCACCAAGGTGACTGGTGTTTTGTGTTTGCTTGAATGCTGTTTTATACACCTTCACTAAGCATCGCCACTAAGCTGCTGCAAGATCACTACAGTACTGTTCAATATTTAGATGTTGTTCTAAAAATATTCACTTAAGTGTGTAATGAACAAAGAAAGAGCATCACGCTACAACAGTGGGAGACTTTTTTGGGATATTCAAGATATTGACAGGTACTGTTGAACTCATTCTTCCTATGGGATGCAATATGCAACTTCCTATAGAGTTTTCATCTAAAAGGGGCTTTATCACCAGAAAGATATCTTTTCTTTTCTGAACACAGATGAAAACAATGTTATCTCAAGAAGATACCCAGAAATGAATGTCAACATGGAAGAGGACTACCAGACAAGAGCTACAGAAAAGTAGCTATACCCCCCCCCCCTTTTTTTTTTAATTGGTTTGTGATTCCCAAATAGGATTCCTTTGAGAGCAGGTATTTGGATCAGTTTATATAATTGGCAAGTGAGCGTGGGGACAGATTATGAAAGGATGGTCAAATAATTTGTGCTCTGCTGAGTTTACACAGTGGAATGAGTCTGAACTAAAGACAGACTTGAGAATTAACATGAATCCCAAAGCTCCGCGTATACTGAAATAATTAGTGTCAGCTCAGCAAGGCAGTACCAGCCTTTTTAGTCTTTATGAAATATTTGCTGGCAGGTGACTAGACAGTGACTAGCTTGCTTGTCACTCTTGATGATGTTTTCCTACATTAGAATAAATCATCAACATGACTCTGAATTTGGTATGTAGAATTTCAAAAGCATCTTGCGACAACTATTTTTTTTAAACAACATTTCTTTTTTATCTTCATTTGTTGACGATGCATTCTCATGACCTTAATTTCTCTGGTGTTGTTTAAATACGTTGTACATGTTTTCTGCTGTTTAAAAGCTGTGAGACAAATGCAGTAACAAAGTCTGGTGAGTACGAATGCCAGAACTATTCAGATCTCTAGCTGAAACATCCAAGAGCATCTCTGGAATAACAGCAACAACTAACCATGCGCCCCAGAAAACTCTCCTGTACTTTTGAGTTTTCAAGGATATAAAGTTCAACTCAAAAGCAGAATATGACACCAAATTAAATTAATTATAAAATACAGCTTCAAATTCTGTTTTTGCGGAATAACAGTTTTCACTGAGATAACAACTGCTCCTTCTCTCGTTGCCTTACTGGCCATATGCTTTCCAGAATCTCAGGCAGAGATCTTTGAAAGATAAAATATTCCTCTACCTTTTGTAGTGTCATCAGAATACAATCTGTCCACAGTCCTTATCACAATCAAATCAAGCATATCTGATGCTGCTGCTTTAGGGTGGTTTCCCTCCTGTTGCCTTTGTGAGGTGCTTTCACCCTGTTACGCGTGAGGAAACGATGACAGGCATTCGCAGCAAGATAGAGAGAAGTCCATGAATTCCCAAAACTCCACCTAGTGTCTTAATTATTGGGTTACACGAATTATGATATCCTCCAACTCACTCTGCACTCACAGCCTCAGAAAGACCATTTTATGTGCTAGGATCTGCTCCCACCGTGCTGAGTTCAGCAGCAGAGCAGATAGCAGCAGCACTGAAGAGGTGCTCTGCACCTTCAATGCAGGCTGAGACTGAGCTTGTGTCCAGCTGCAGGAGGTCCTACTACAGCACAGCATTGTCCATCCCTCCTCCATCCGCCTCAGCGGCATCCCCAGAGCAGGAAAAGGAGCTGAAGCTGTACTTGGACGTGATACTTAAAGGCTGTGTTTGCACATCTGGATTTTTCTAAGCATGTCTGTATTATGCATAAAACCATCCTCTCTACACCAACAAACAATGCTGACAGTATTCATGAAATGCCTCCAGCCTAACCTACTCTGCAGCAACTCCCACATCTCAGATCCATTCATGAGCACAGGGAAGACATATCTACAGCTCCTGACTTTCCTGATGAGCTGTAGTCCACACCATCTCAACGTCAAATTCACCAGACATACCGTTAGAAGAACTGTCCTTCTTGCATGTCAGGAAATCTGTCCAGAAAACACTGCATGCTTTTCCTGGTCTCTGGCATTTAAACTTTGGTTTTAGGCAGAAAGAAAAAAACTGAACAGAAAATCTGCTTTCCTTGGTTTCTAAGGCCACATGCTCTGCTCTGATGAAGAGTCACATCATCTCCTTAAGACACAAGCCTGTAAGACTGTGTTGTTGACCATGATTCCTGAGCTCTGCTCCAATGGTTTTCAAATGACATCTACAAACCAACACAGTTCAGGACTACCTAGTATGTCTGGAACAACTGAATTTGTTTTACATCATGTTGGAGATATCCCTTTAGCAAGGCTACATGGGAAATGAAATCCAAGTTGCAATACCACGGCTCATTCTACAGCAGAAAGAGAAATACATGCCAAATGGAAATTTAAATCCACTTTCCATTCTGAAAATGACACGGTGACGTTTATAATTCGTTACAACACGACCAAATACCAAACGTAGAACATGTGAGCATGGTCTTTGGCAATACAGATAATTAAACAAGCATACGATTCTATGATATAAAATTGTCATAATTTAGTAATTATGCCTGTCTATTACTTTAGGACATTGATAAGCTAGAGAAATACAGCTAAACCAAAACGAATGAAAATCTTTGAACTTTAAGAGAAAAAGTGATTACAAAGTGTGGGATGAAGAAAAACAACAGGACAAAAGACCATGCTGAGATGTAAATTTTTTATGGATTTGGATTCGGTATGATTTAATGCCTTAGTCTTCCTGTTAGGGCAGAATTGTTTAAAGCTTGCTAACGAAGCAATGCAAACCACTCAGTACTAGCTGTATTATTTAAAACCTACATCCTACATCCTTTGCTCCAAACGGGTGAGGTTGTAAGGTGCTCCAACGGAGCCCATTTATGCCATGACACCGAGAGCTCATAGAGACTCCTTGCCTGCATTTAGCACTACCAGTAAAAGACAAGGTGGAACAGCCATGTAGCTAGTGGCTGTCTATAAGTTCCTGCCACTTCAGTCCGTGGCTTGAGACCTTCAATTTTTGGGAAACTTGGGCTAAGCTCAATCCTCACTCACAAAAGAAGTTGAAAAAAAAAAAAACACATAGAAGAGGACGTGTGGGTTCCCTGTAATACCAAACCCTATGTCTACTAGTGAAAGGAAGGCTGTGAACCACTGACTTTCCACTAGTGCACAAATAAAACCAGTGAGTGTGAAGAAATACCAGCTTTCACCTTCCGCTACACTTAGCACTAGCCAGTCTCGCCAGCTGGCACGTCTCCCCTCCCAGCCAACCTGCCTTTGATATCCGTCAGCCTCTGGCTACAGAGACATCTGGAAGTTATTATCCAGCAGAGCGTATCACAAACCCATTTACATAATATAATATCATATTTTGTGTTCCTGCTTAGCTGAACATTTTGGATCACTCTAATGTTTGGGTAAATAAGCCACCATTCTCTGCATATAAATAACTGTGCGTCTTAGGGTATGTTTGTTAGAGATTATTAATTTTATAGGGCTCAACCCGCAAAATGGATGAATGCTCTGGATTCAGCCATAAAATAGACTATTCTTGCATTTGAAATAAAATCTAACTGTGATGGAAGGTGAGGTAATAAGGCTTTTATTCCCCAAGTATCAGTATTATTTATGATTTAACTTGTTTTATTTATATGCTAGTCTTATTATTTTTACAGAATCTTTAACACTTTGCACTAGACATTTTTCAGAAAAGAAATAATACTTGGCTTGCTTTGTTTCAAGTGTCACTCCTAGCGTTTAACTGAGGCAACGTGTTTTTGATACACTTTTATTAATGCTAGGAGATACAAAGACAGCTTTAGTCCATTGTTCAAACATATTCACCTTCATCCCTGTTATCAATATGCATTTTGAAAACTTCTACCATTTTCTACCACAAAAAATCGATTTAAAAATATTTAATCTGAAGCATTTTTGCTTGTTTCCATGGTAGCTGTGAAAAGGACAGGAGGAAATGGTATTTACCAAACACAAAATAAGACAATGAAAATATAGCTTAGTTCCTTAACAAAGGGAACATGAGAGCACTGCTAAATAAACAGTTGCATGAGTTCTGTTCTAAGGAGACAACGTTTTGCTGACATCAGGGATGGCAGTGGAGGACGAATGAGCTCTTTTTTCCCAAAATACACCATTTTCCCAGTTTTTGATCTTCTAGCAGAAAGAGATATTTCATTTTGTGTTTTCATACAGTATAATGAAAGGGTTGCAGAACAAAAGGCAAATTTATTTATTTTAGGGTAATTGATTCTTTTGTATTTAGGTCATTGCTGAATTTGCCGAAGTTGAAGGCAGGAAAGTATAGTTTTAAGAAGATGAGACTTCCTATTTTAGACTTCCTTTTATTACAGTCTGTCTGTGTGAAGGTATTCTTTAGGAACCATGCAGGTAAGGAATCCATAATTTGTTTTTTTTCCTTATCTACCTCCTGGAATTCTGTAATGACTATCTATATTACCTCTATTTACTAATAGTTTTAAGCACAGTGGTAAATTTAATCAAAGAGAGCTTCATATCACGTCCCATTGCCATCAAGACATAAATTGCTATTCATGAATAATTTGTGTCAAAGTGTTCTAAAAACTAGTGTTTTAGCAGCAAGATGTTCCAATGTGCACAGTACTTCAACAGGGGCATTAAATTAATGTGTTTGCAGAGAAGCCACTAATTGACAATGAGACGTGATTTTGGCAGTAGACTTCCACTTTAAAGATAATGAACAGTGTTCAGATATAGAGAAGAACCCCCTCTGCTCCTAAAACTATACTAATAATTCCTGGAATAAACAGGAATAGAGGGAACCAATCCTGACAGGATATTTCAAGTGCCAAATCAAGCTGTTTGATCATCACGACTTACAAAAGCAAACAGTGGAATCTCAGCATTTGTGACCTTTATCAAATCTGGCTACATACAGTCAGGAATGTTATGTTTGGTTAGGAACTCATTAAACAAAATTACCTCTCCATTTATAGAAACCATACAATTACAGTATAAAACATTTTAATTAAATCAGCTAGTTAAGCAAAAATTCATTACATTTTTTTTTTTATCAGTTAGCAGTGGGGCTGCATAGAGCAGTTCACATTAGAGTCAATTAGTAAGAAAAATTGTCAGATTTGGCAAGTGCAGGAGCTTCCAGAACACATCAGCTGACAGGGAAGGAAAAGTTTGACTAAAATCGAACAGAGTTATGGCCCCCAGAGGAGGAGAATGAGCCATGTAAAATGCACACACATGCATCAGGCATGCCAAACACACAAGGAGCCTGTGTCAAAGCTGAGCAACTGTCTGAATGTGCAGTGTTCCTTGATTTCTGAAAAATGATGTGTGCATGCAAATTTAAGGTTGCAAGGTACCTGGCTGGCTTTGCAGGCTTTGGAAAATTTTAACCAGCACAACTAGTAAAACGTGATCAGAGTGACTGAGGAACCAAAATGTTTGTTAGCATTGTAAGGACTGCAAAGCAAGAAAAAAGCTGAAAAAGAATATAAGGTGAAAACAGGAACTATTCAAACAGGTAGACTATAATGCTCATTTGTAAGTGAGGCAGGAAAAGATCACTTTTTTTTGCAGAAGACGCAGCAGGGCCTTTACTGGGCAACTGTAATTAAATGCGAAGTCTGGACTCCAGAGGAAAGACACCCACTAGCTTGTGGCAAAGCCCACGAGGTTGCCGCAGAAGACTCTTATTCAAAATGACAAATGCTATTTAATCTCTTTGATCAGAAAACCTAACAAGGTTAGTGGTGCAGATAAGTAACTTGTAGACACAGACGGGAGCCAACGTGCAAGCTTATGTGTTGAGCCAGCATGGCTTTTCATGTAGCTGCTGACCAGGAGACCTACTTTGGGACAGAACACATTGATTTCCCAGTACAATTTAATCAATTTAATTGAAATTCAGAAATTACCTGCACTCACCCAACACCTTTCATTTGCCCAAACCTTTGGTAAATTATCATTGTTTTAAGTCAAAATTTGGTTAACATCACCAAAGCACCTCAGATGCTTTGCTTTTGTATTAGCAGAATATGGAGAACTGCAGGCAACAAACATACTCATTATCAGTCACAAAATGCAAAAGGTATCTCTAAGGGGAGAGGAGTTTTGACTGGGTTGGAGAGGCAGCACTGTATTGAAACTTATTCTGTAGTACCACACTGCACCGATGATTAGAGGTATTGCCTGTACTGTGCACTGCTTTCAAGATTTTAAATGACGCTCTTCCTCTTCCATTCTCTGGAAGAATCACATGCCAAAGCAGGTACACAAGAAATCCTTCTGCCTTTGGTGGAATCTTTTACGGTTCCCACAGGTTTCAAGCACCTGTGATCCTTTCTTGTCATTGTCAGGCTCTGAATATTACAAGAGCTTTCAATGAACAGAAGATGACATCATCTACAAAGCATAGCTCTTGATGTACTTTTCTTTCTCATTTTAAGGCTTGAACATCTTATCCCAACATGAAAAGTTCTGATGAGGCTGTTTCCTTGTAAAGCTCCCCACATCAACTTGACCTTTTCACATTCCCTTTGTAAGATCTAATCTTGCAGTGCTTCTTAGGTAGGATTGTTTAAGAAACATCTAAATTACTGTTGTACTCTATCTTCTAGTGTTTATAAAAAGACACTTCTACCTTTAAGTTAATGTCATTCTCATAATTGGAAGAAGCCAAACACAATGGCTTCAGAACTACAAGTACTTCTCAAGAGTGTGGCTATTAAATTGCATAATACTATGTGCTCTTCTACATGTTACCTGTTATGATATCTATAGGACAGGAATAAAGGTGGTGGATCTTGGCATATATTATAAAGTACAAAAAAGCACACAAAAAAACCCTAAAACGACACACTACTGTAGCTTGATATTAGCTCTTTCATTCTGCAAGTATCTCATCAAGAAAAATGCATGAAATATCTGGGCTGGAAAGCCTCTTCTTCTACCCCAATAAAACTTCTAATGAGTAATTTTACAGGCAACATTTTCAAAATTGCTCCAAAAAGCATTTCTGTTGCTTCTAGAACTCAGCCTGTTACAACTGCACTTTATCACAGAAAGAAGCAGGAGAAAATCTACCCCTTAACAAGCCTGTGAAACATTACTTAATCTCATTTTATTTTTCTAAAGCCATGAGGTTCAAAAGCTACATGAATTAAAATAATCATAATGAATTAAATGTAACAATATTCCTTCTCTTCATAATGTTTGCAAGTAAAAAGATCACAAGAGATTTAAGAGATCACAAGCACCACTGCTCCTTTAGCAAAAACCAAAGTAATTCATTCTGGTACTTCTCCCCAGTGCTAGCATGCGAGTTTGCCCTTTCAAGTTATCCTTTGGTTATTTCAAGAGGCTCTTGAGAAAAGGCTGTTCTTCTTTTATTCCCCAGTACTGGAGTGCACCTAAGCATATGCTTAAATTTGAACACATGAACACATTCAATTTATCCCCGTTTGCATGCTAAAATTTAAGTGAGTGTTTAAATGCTTTGCTGGACGGAGAGAGTATCTGAAATCCCACCGCTACCTGGTGGTACAGACAGCCTGCTCAACCCACCCAGCCATGCTGGATGCTCGGGGCTGCCTGCTGCTCCTCGCTCCTTCAGCTGGCGATGCCAAGGAGGCAGAACATGAAGCGGCTGCGCAACCAGCATCCAGCCAGCAAGTACCTGACCTCCAGAGGCTGGGAGGAACCGAAGCTCTTCCTCACCCTGAGCTTGTAACTGTGATACTGTCTCAGTTCGCTGGGCAGAAGAAAAGAAAGGTGGACTCTCAGGGCCCCTGACAAAGGCTTTTTTTTTCTAAAGGATGTGCCTGCATGAAGGCATTTTTGTCTTTTACTCAGACTTGTGTTTACATGCAACATGGATCACCACAGCAATGAGGAGTTTTTTTTTAGGAGATTCAGTCCAAAATGTTTTTTTGAAGCAGCAGTCAGACTCAAGCAGTTAACAACAAAGAACGTGAAACCAGAGGTCAAGCGCTTTGATCTCGCGAGGGCACGGCGTACATCACAGGCGGGCAGTACGCAGCAGTCCGAGGGCTTTGTTTTATCAGCAAAGACTTATTTCTGTGTAGGTAGTTCGATCCTTACGACTTCTTTTTGTTTGAAGGAAGACAGATCTGGAGTGAATTTCACTTCAGGATGATCTTTCTAGTATGGCTTTGAGCCTGACCCTTGGTAAGATGCTGACTATTTAAGAACTAAATGCAGCAAGTGCAGTGCTCAGAAAGTTCACGTAGTGGGCTGATTTTCCAAGGCAATGAGCACCTGTATGTCATATCTTATCTTGGTTTCAGTGCAAGGCAATGTGATTGAACACACCTGAAAATCAGGTCAAGGAAGTTCACATGCTGTCACAAACAGCACTTTCTGCTCACGCGACGATTAAATGCTAGATGTTCAAATTCACTTAAGCATGAAGTCAGACAAGTTCACCTGACATGTCTCCACCAGACTTCCACAATTACCATGATCAGTTTCACTGGTAACAGTTATATGATATTGATGTATTAATTTACCCCCAGAAGTGGTCAAACAAGGCGGCCTTGTGGCATCCACTGGACAGCATAATGAGCTGGTCCTGAAAATGTGCATAAATATGGCTAGAAAAAGGCAGGGTGAGAAATACAGTCCTTTTTCTTCAGCTCCTCTCTAGGGATAACACAACTTGCCATAAACTCCATCTCCTTGATGCCATGTATCATACCTCATCCCAATACAGGGGAAGGAGGGAAGGAAAACAACTGAGGCAGCTTTTCCTCTCCTCCTTCCAAGCACACCCACTTGAAAGTGTCAGGGTAAACGGGAGCAATGGAAGCGCAACTCCTGCTTAAGCTGTCATTTTCTTCCATCAGGGGAAGGATATGTCTTCATCGCTCCCAGGCCCCGTGCAGAGCATCCTGGCTAGCACAATAACTGAGGTCATAAACATGATCGGTGCTGAATAAGCCTTTCCTTGCCTGGAGACCTTTGTATTTGTGATCAGCAATAAAAGGCTGTATTGGAATTTAAAATCTCAGCTAGGTAAAATGCCAGAGATGATTATTTAAAGGCTTTAAATCAAAAAAGCTGGCTGTAAGAATCAGCTTCTCACATTCATATTGTATGGATGTGGATTCCCACCTCAGTAATGAAAGAAGCCCCAAATAAGATGAGACATAATAAAACACAAGCTGGACTTAAGCAAGGATTGGTTTTTGACAGTGTTTCTCAATGTTTTAAACACTAGCTGCATACCCACATATTTGCAAGATTTTAATTGCACAACTTCCAGTACTTTAACAGTGAAAATTACAGTTAACAGATTTAACAAAAATTTACATATTTCCATGCTCAGAATTTGAGAATCTAAGACAATGAGAAATTTAGGTTTACACAAACATGTTTCAAAGAAAACAATATATATATTTTTTTCTTAAGTAAATCACTAGCAGCAAAGATGACTGTCATTCTACATGTACTGAATATATCCTGGATGTCCAAACTCTTTTGCTATGAATTCCTTTCTATGCTGTATTTCTGTGATCCCGATTCTAATTCATGGAGAACAACAGAGAAACAGGAGAAACTAAAGAAGAAAAAATTGCCAGAAATGACTTCTCATTTTTAGATGCATGTAACCACTGAAAAATAAAGCTCAAAATGAAAGAGTGGGCCAGAACTTCAGATGAGACAAACCAGCACCGGGAGTGAAGGATACTGATCAGCAACGGATGACAAGGAGCTTGGACTGTATGGACATGGTGATAGTGCAGTAAGTGAAGCACGAAGGGCTATATATGCATTCATGCACTTCAGAAGATTTGAGTTTCTGCAAATAAGAAGCAGAGGGCACTCTGAAGACTGAAGTCTACAGCAATGTCACTATTCACAGACATAATCTTCATCTGTGGACTTGTGGTTAAATCAATATCCAATTGTTATACATAACAGCATGCTCTCTTAGAAAAGAAGACATTGCACTGCTAATTCCAGATAAGTAAAGTCTGGCTTTACTGTGTTTTCTTCTGGAGAATTATCCCACTCAAGTTTATCTTTCATAAATGCTGACACAAGCTACAAGGACTTAATATTATTTCATAAACAACTTTTTTTCTTTTCTTTCTTTTGCTTCTTTATTCCAAATTATACCCACAGGTCTGACTGATACTTTCAATTGGAACAACAGGCAGCCAGACAAGAACAGTGTAAGAAACTTTATCTTAAGTATTTATTGTTATGCTAGAATATCACTCAGTTTCCTCTGGGGTAATTCGTCACTCCTGTGGGAAATATGTGACCTCATTTGCATTTTCTAATTGAATTGCTATCAGGTTTCCTGCAAGACTGAACAAAAAAAGTTCCTAGACTTACTAACACCACTTGTATTAACCAAAAAGTTTACCTTCAAATGCTTTCTGGGGAGGAAGGGAAAATGTATGCCTCATGTATCATAAAACGTGTTTTTAAATATTTACCTTCTTTGCCATCATTTCATCCTATTAGCATTAAACTTTACTGTAGGCATTGGATTTTATTTTATTTTTTTAAAAGCAGTTGCCAGAGAAGATTTGCAGATTTGCCCAGGTTATTCAGTTATTCAATGCAATTAGCACATTTATTACACCAACATTAAGAAGCAGGGGAAGCTGTCACTGTATTGGGTCACTTGCCATCAAAATGCCAGCTTGCACCCAGAGTAACTGCACAGCTGTGGAATCTGCAGCACAGGCACAGACTCTGATTTTGCAATGAAAGCACCCCAGGGGATGCCTATCCTGACAGAAGCTATCCTGAATTCATTTGCTACCCACCCTGAGGATGTGCTGACCACCAGCAAAGCTCTCCAAACCTGCTATGCAAATTTCCTTTCTTAGATGCTGTGATAATAAAGGACCACAAACACAAAGGATCGCATTCTTGAGGCTCTGAGCCCTCCTGGGAAGTAGACTGCTCTTTGCAGGCAGGCTATAGAAGAAAGGGCTTGGTCCTTCAGGACACACTGTGAATTTGCATCAGAGCAGGGACGTCACTTCTGGTCCCCCACAACCTTGGCTGATGCCTCAACAACATCAACTTCTCTTATATTTACTCTGTACTAACCATTTTACTCTGTACTGACCTCCACAAGAAGCCAAATGTCTAATAATGGCCTTTAACATGGGATAATTGTATTTTCATGAAGCTTTAATCCATGGAAAATCATAAACTAAATTCAGATTTGGCCTTTCAATGATGATTCAGGAAGGAGAAGAGGGGCAGCAAGATTTCCTCGTGCAGTGAGGCTGCCCCAGCTGATGGCTGCCAGTCACGGAGAAGCGCCCTGAAACACAGATGCTGGGCAAGCAAGCCAGAAGGACTTGTTTGCTGTAGGTGCCAGCAAACAGAGATCACTAGGTGCAATAAGGCAGATTTCATGCCAATTATTTTTAATGTCTGGGAGCTGTTTAGCATTTTCACAAAATCAGTCACGTATTTACAAAGTAAAACGGAAACGGATGCACGCGCTAGAACAGAGTTGGTCTTTCCCTCTCTCACGTTACCTCCTCCGTTCTCTCTTGCATTTGCCATCCCCATACCCTTAATATACCACAATAGTGTGAAAAGTCTTTAAAACAATGATGTAGTTATGCTTGAGTCATATTATACCTTACAAAAACAAATGTGAAGTCTGTTTCTAGTAAAAGCCATGAAATGTAGTATATTAGGGTCACGGCCTGAAACATATTGTACTGGATATTGTTGTTTTGTTTTTAGCATAAACACTATTATTTTTGAAATAAACTCATAATCATATTTATTTCTTTAGTAAACAAAGGATTATTTTGTTGGCAAAAAAGCACAAGCATTTAAATAAAATAGAAGTCAAATGCCTGCTACAGGAACCCACAATAAAACTCCTTGTGACCTCGTCATTAGTCTTGTCTTCTATATTTTTTCAGCCTCAAACTATACACTAATAAGGCTTTTAGAAAGGAGGGATATGAATTTTAAAAAGCTTAACGCTCTCTATTTTGAACCAGAGTTCAGCTTATATTAACATTAGATGAGTGTCGAACCAAATATTTTACTAAAGCAGAAATGTGTACTTACTCAGTTTTCTTTCTGCTACAACAAGAAGAAATTTAAAGCAGTATATAAGACACCTTACTTTGTGCCTTCAATATTTAATTACTTTTAGAGGGAAGCAGTATTTCTTTGGTTAGAAAATGGCAAATACAGCTGACATAACATACAGGGCTTAGCTCTATCTCGCACAAGCCAGACTTTTACTGAAGAGCAGCAGAAATGTATTTATATGACTCTAAGTCATGCAAAACCTCAGGGGTCAGTCCACCGGGTGACTAATAGATTTAAGCCTCTCCAAGTCTTTTCCATCTTGTCTCACACATGATATAAATTTCCCCAAATGTTGCAAACTCTCACGTTGCGGCATTCTTACAATAAGGCACAAAAAATCTCTCTCCTTCTTTCCCCTCCTCTGCCCTCTCTGCCCAAGCACTGCAGCAAAGAGGAGAGGAGAGACCAGTCTTGCTATTTGACAGCCACCACCGTGCATTAATCCAGTCTACAGCCACAGCCAAGTGGCCCTGCCTGTCCGTTCCCAGGTGACGCCCACCTTCACCCTTGCTCTGCAAGGTCTTCAAGACCCAGCAATAAATCAGGCTCCTCAGCCAATTTCCTGCCAAATTTATGCTTTATGCTAAAGGTAACCCCAACTATAGCAATGTGTTTAAGCAGTTTAAGCATAACTGCCCAACCATCGAAGAACTGAAGAACTGTTTTTTTTCTTTTTTTTTTTTTTTTTTTGAATGGGCAGCAGACAGCATAACCACATTTACTCAGTGTCACACATGATTTCAGCCCAGACTAACACTGAAAATGAAGAACTGCTGCCGAAGATAATATGGAAGAGGTGGGCCAGAGACAGCTACGCAAGGAGCAGGGCAGAAGAAATGTGTTTTTGTGGAGCAGTCCCTGATTTCATTGCCACTGCGCAGCCCACGGCTGTATTTAAGTGAAGCAATATCGCTGTCAGATTGCTGGGCAGGGACAGATCCTTCCTGCTTTCGAGCTATGTGCATGAAACTAAGAAAGCAAGCAAGCACTGGTAAACTCCTGTTTCAAACACTGAATGATGCAGGCTTTGGAGCTGGTGTTGACTACAGCTGTGGGGAAGGGAGGACGCGGGCACCGAGCAGAGTTTGCCACTGCGGTGCCACGTTGTGTGTCGCTGCCCTGCTGGTGCTCACAGCCTGTGAGCAAATGTCCCTTAGCAGGCAGCAGCAATGCTCCCTGTCCTCGCTGCACTGGAAGAAAACAAGTCCAGATCTTCATCTGGAATCCCTGCCTGGGTGCACACATCACTCCCGAGGAGCTGCAGGACCATGCAGAGTGCTTGTGGAGAGCAATGAGGCACTGTGAAAGCTCGGGAGATGTCTGCAGCGCAGCAGAAGCAGACAGTGCACGACTCCAGGACTACACTGTCACAGAGAAATCTGAATTTAACCTTGTGTTTCTCAAGATTATGGTTGACTTGGCCCCTGGAGAGAGAGAGGCACCTTCTGTCTGCAGGTTTTATTTCAAGTTGAGGTAGAGTATTAGCAATGAGAAGCAAACACAAGGTATATAATAGTATATACCTGCAGTACATAACAGATCCAAGTGGTTATTTAAATATACAAAAGTATGAGCTTACAGAATGCTTCCCCACTGGCAACCTAAAATCATTTACATCAGGGAGGATCAAAGAATATTTGCATGAAATTTGCTGCTGCTTGTGGCATTTTCTACCTGCACGCGTGCCCTGGAAGCACAGACCAGACGACACAAACAATCCTATGCTGCATGTGACTTTTAAAGGCTTAGGGAACAGAGGCAAACGAAGAATGAAATAAGAAAAAGAGTTCTGAAAGCATCTTACCTTGTGTCCATTGTGTTGCAACTTCTCTCCCACCAGAAACCTGATGATCGCCTCCCATCTGCCCAGGGTCTGGGGATCCCAGGCGGTCACCATCAGGATCAGCTGCTTCGAGGGCATTTGCACCTGGTGGACAGCATACATGGTCCCATCTGCTCTCACCTTGAAGTCCAAGCTGTTGGTTTCATACCGAACTCCCTTGTTACCGGCACAGTTATTAAATTTTACTAGAACAGAGAGCAAGAGATGGAAGAAACGTGTGAGATTGGCGTGATAAGAAAAGCAATCAAATACAAGTTTCAGACATTTAATTTTCACTGATGTCTTCTATATCTCTAATAACCATCAAGGAAATGATTTAACTGTTTCTTCGACCTTTCAGGAGTGCTCTTGTGCTTTATCTCCATTCCCAGGGGAAGAAGTTGTAAGCCATTTTTAAAGTATTTGATACAGTTTCATTAGATCTCAAACACAGCTGTTCCCCATTTCTACAAGTGGATTTTTCCCTTGTTGCCATTATCTTTTAAATTCGACTGGAGTCTATTACCCACACTGTGGGTATTTTTTTGCACGAAATGTTCTCCGTTTCCCTAACCCTTCAATAACCTACTTACCAGATAGCCTATTTGCACATTCTTAACTGAAATTTAAAAGCCCAGAACAATTCCATTATCAGAAATATAGAGGCAAAAAAATTACACAAAGAAGAAAAATTAAAACCATTTTGGGGAGTGCATCCACTGGTGGAAGCAGGTACCCACAACCAGAGCTGCCATCCCACCCTGGCCGACCACTCCACACGTTACAGCTCCAGCAAAGAGGAACTGTAAAACTTTGCTTCACAAACCACAACTCGTCATTTAAAAGCTTACACTGTCAGATCCAAGCTCCCCAATGGCTGGTATTTTTATTTTTGGCGTTTTTCGGTCAAATTCATTTACAGTCTAGTTTGAAAACTGTTTTTATTGGCATTATGAAGCATGTCACATACATTAGGCTGGAAAAAAACCAAACTATTATATGACAAAATTGACAAATCTGATAGAAATTGAACCTGCAGCTAATCACATAGGAAACAAAACACTTTCTGCCATTCAAGTAATCCACAGGGTGGAACACATGTGGTGAAAGAAAACATATTGTACCCGTAAAAATATCTCAAGTGAGTGTGAATGGATATACAGCTTTCTAGCTAGTCCCGTTACATGGGCTCTGTAATGCTGCAGCTTCTGAGAGCTTTGCAGCAATGCTCCGAGATAAGGAATACCAGCTAGCCCAGGTCTGATGTTGCCTCGGCAGGCACTTAACTTTGGAGAAGAAAGGCGAGGTAAGATGAGTCCTGCCTAGACTGGCTGTGGTGGGAGAAGGGGTGCAGAGGCAATCCAGGCTAGAGGAGCTCTTGGGGCCAGTCATCTCTTTCTCCTTGTACCATAGCTGACTGCTTCTGCAGTGCTGCTTTGAGCTGAATCAGGGGCTAATAGGGATTTAAAGAAAAACACCCAGGGGATGCCAAAGTGGAAAGAAAAAGGAGCCAGGAAACTGCTAACCAAAAAGCCCCCAGTACCACCACACCGTGGAGAAGTGAGAGGAGCAGATTGTGGTGGAAGAAGGAATTAAACAAAGTTTTCCCAAGTTCTCAGCGCTGACCACAGGACTCCTTTTTCCCTCCTTCACCGTACTGCACCTCTCCATAACTGGGGTGCTGTGATCATGCCATAACCATACATCTACAAAGGCTTTTCAGGCTGTGTATTTATTTAAGCCACATTAGTACTTTTTTATGTGTGTGTGGTGGGAACTGTTACCTAATGACATAGTAAATTATTAAGCACAAAGTAACTGTCACACACTGATTTACAAAAAAGATGGATAAAGTTACCTAGTATATAAAAAGTGTGGGTAATGCTTTTAAGCAATTTCATCATTATAGACTACAGCACTAGATTCTGGAAAGCCAAGGAAAACAAAAGGCCCTTAGCTTTGTTTTGGAAATCAAAACTGCCTGTCTTTATCTTTCACTGTCATTCAGCCTGCAATAAATAACCTCCATGTCTATCTCATCTGAAATGCTTTAGTCCAGACATTTGACCAGTTATCTCTGCTTTCTATCTCCAGAAGCATAACAAATGGTTTTTGGTGTAATAGGGAGCAGCATCTCCTGCATTACTCACAGTCTGAATGAAACATTGGCCACCATTGTTGTAAGGGACAGGATATCACTTAATTGCCACTTTGACCACAGTTTGAAGCTCTTGGCATCTTGCTTTCAGTCACTGAGTGTCAGAGCAAGGTGCAGATAGAAGACTGCAGATTCGGCAATCTGGAGTGGAGGATCTCTGTCTTATGAAGGTGAGACTTCCATCAAGCTCAATAAAGAAAAGAAGAAAGCTTACACTTCCATGGTTTCCAGGGCAGCTAAAAATCATCTCAAAGTTCAAAGTTCATGTATACAACTTGAAGCAAAACTTTAAAAAGATTTATGACTCCGTGATGAGGCTTCAAACTTCAGCATTGCCAGAGCTGGAGCTCAGGCCCCTCTTGAATTTCCACGTGCCATGAAATGCACGGGCCAAACCCAACTGGTGCCAATGGCTACCAGTTCACACAAGTCAGTGCTCTGCCTTGAGGTCAACCGGCACACAACAGCTCACCTCCAGTAGGCCAAAACTTCTTATCTCCCCAAACAAGGTATTACTTCTAAATCATCTACTGGGAATAACGCATGGACCACATTAACTCCAAAACTCTGCTGTGCTATCATTGACCTGACCATAGGGACAATCCCAGGCCAGTGCTCAGACCTGTGCCGGCACTCACTCTAACAGTAAAAACATAGCCAACAAGCCTGTCCATTGCCTCCATTTAGTTTTAGACTAGCCTGAAATATAGCAACTCATGAAAGCACTGAATGAGGTTAAACACACACAGTCACTGGCAGCTGCAAGAACCGGCAGTGGACACCTCGAGCAGCTGTGATGGCCTCAGAGACCCACGAGGTGGCTGGTACCAGCAGGGAAGGTCTCACCACCCCTTGAGACCACCCTGCTGCACTTCATCTATCAGGAACTTCCGCAAATCTCCCTTGCATTCACAGCTATAACAAATATGTGCGAACACATTGAGTGCTTTGCTGCTAAAGTGTTATTTATTTTCAGCTCCATGCCATCAGCATTATTAGAAAGAAGGTACATCAACTGGCGTATTATTGCACTCTTCTGCTATATAATGGCAGTGCAAAAAAGCGACTTCTATCTATACCTCCTGAAGTACCAACATATCATATACGAAAAGGCATTTGAAGAAGAGAGAAAGGAGTGATAATGACCGCACATTAAAAACAATTCAGAGCTTTCTTTGATTTTATTGAGATTAAAAGAAAGCCCTACAGTGTACTAGTAGTCTGAGAGAAAAAAATAAAATAAATCCCTTCCTATACGTGTATGTAGTGATTTCAGGACTCAAAGTACTTAAACATCTGCTTAAGACACAGCGCATTGCTCCAATATGCTGCTCTGGTGTCATATGTCACTGTGTCGACTTTTATGCTCCATTATCTAAAAATGGCTACCTCTTAGACAAAGTCCCTCTGTGACTTGCTAATTACTTCCATTAGTTTAAAACAAACTTGACTAGAGACAGAGAAAATCCTGAGAGAAATTAAGTTTAATTTTTTAAACAAGCAACATGTCTGCTCCACATTGCTCTTCCCAGGTAGCACACGTAGATGAATGCTCGGCAATAAATCAGACACAGCCAGCTCCTCCGAAGAGCCCTTAGGAACTGCAAGCACAGGAAGCTTTCAGGGACATAGGAATTCTATAACACTTAGTCTCTGCTGGTGACTGCACCTCGCATGACGGCCTGCATGACAGCAAATAGGCCCCGGCCTGAACAACAGCAAATAGGCCCTGGCTCACCCAAGTCGCACCCCATGAGCTGCATGGAGGGACTCTGGGGACACACGTGGCAGTATGGAAGTGTCTCAAAACCAGGCCAGGAGAGGTGGCATGTCCCATGGTGCTATCCTAGGCCTCGCTGACACTACCAAAGCCAGGTAAGAGCTCAACACTGCTACAGTTCAACCTCTCTGTGATGAAATGCACCAACACTTTTGTGACAAGTTTTTGACTAATCGATGCACCATGACAGGCAGCAATTTATGTTCTCAATTAGATGATACACGATCTCATGTCAGAAAAAACTGCTTCAGTAAATCAAAGTGCAGAAAGCCCAGGCCGATCCCCTGCTGCACCCCTGTGGGTGCTGCTGCTCTCACTGCCTAGGCCCCGCGTCTGCTGTGGCCATGGGTGGACACACCTTCGGCAGCTGCCAAGGACACCACCACTGAACTCCAAAGCATCTCTCACAACAATGAAAACTAGATATGGCTCTCAGAAAATCCCACCGTACATTAGTTTCACCTGATATCTTCATTTAACTGCTGAACGCAGACCCCTGTGACTGCCAGGTGATGTACTAAACTCAATACTAAATTCACATAAAAACTTCCACTATTCCACCAGTAAAGACCCTGCCTCACTCCCAGGGCATACTGCAAAACACACACTCACTCATTGTCTTGTGTAAGGGAGTACAATAAATGCCTCAAAAATTGCTAATCATCCAACTAAGTCCTCTGCTTTCCCTCAGTTTGAGGCAAGGCATCTGTGGGGGACGTCCACAAACAGATCTCAATGCAAATGTTCTCTTACAGCCACTACTAATAAGAGAGCTCAACTTTGCAGATCACTTCAACCACAGAGGGAAGACAATTCAGAAACTCATCAGGGCCTGAATATTAGGGACCACCACGCTGAGCTGCTGTTGGGTACCGCTGTTGCTATTGCTCTAGGCACCATTTGTACACAGCACAGAAGCAGTACAGATGAACTGCTCACATTTTCACCACATGGTTGCAAGGACTGCCATTAGTAATCCTATGCTCATTCTCCTTGTTTCCCTGTGAAAATGATTCTTTGGAATGTTACGTGACTACTAGGAATCAGTTTTTATATGTATATACACACACACACACATATTTTTCTATGTATATACATATAGAATCACATATACACATATTTAATATTTTTTTCAAATATTTGTGTATACATTTGGAAAAAAATCACATTGTTGTTCTGTACTAAATACCATGACTCAAGAAAAGGAGGTGTCTTCCATATTTTCAAATTCCACCTCACCTCTACTCTATGCTCTCATCAAGACAGAAACTAAAATTTCATTCAATGGCAGAAAATCATTTTTTTAAAATTCCTTTAGAAAGCTGTAAATCTATGCAATTTGCAGTTGATGCAACTCTTGACTTTAAAATAATTTAATAAATAAACAAACATTGGCTCTGTTTACCAGACTTAGATCTCTCTGTGGACACAAATCCATCTTTCTTTGACCAGTTTGAAGTCTAAAGAACACTGCATGAATTTAACATTCAAAAGCTGGAGCATCAATAATTAGGATTTCAGATAAACAGCAGAGCCACACATCTATCATTTTTACAGGATGGTAAAAAAAAAAAAAAGAAAACTTTTTTTTAATATACTCTGGAAAAATGTTCAGTGATGCTTATCGAAAGCTTATGCTGAAAACAGCATCAAATGCCTGATGAAAAGAAAACCAAGAAGGCACCCTCATTAGCAGGCTTTTAGGTTTAACCCTTTACCCTCATCATTTTTAATTGCTTCTCTATGAAAGGAGGAAATACAACAATTTGATATGCTGAAATAGGTATTGAGTGATGGACAGAGAAACTGCAGGAGTCTGCAGCAAACTGCTGGGCATCTAAGGAAAAAAATGGTATCTTTCTTCAAAAAAGACACAGGGTAAAAAAAAAATTCAACAAGTTTTGCATTGTTCTCTTTTATTATTTAGCTTGTTAAGCTAGCTGGACAGAGTCAAATGATCAAGTAAGGATCTTGAAAGATGTACGAATACACTGAACCTCCTTGCCCTCCAAATGTCTGAGAAATATATTGAATTTAATAAGACTATAAATGGTATAAACCAAAGAGTTCACTTTAAGCCTTATCCTTCTGGATATCCTTTAACTTCTCCTAGTCCATTAAAAAGTGCCCCCTTTGGCAAGCTACACAGTGCTGCAAGAGCTAGAAGGATAACATTTATTAGGATATACCCCCTGGCATGCCATCAGCCCACGGTTCAGGATACAGGTCCCTTTGGGACTCCATTTTCACCATGGTTTCAAGTATTAGCACTGCAAAGTTGTTTTGTTCCTGATGAACTTCAAAGCAGCAAATACATACCCCTATTTATAGTAGGATCCTTTCTCTTCCTCAGGTTGTGTTTTTTGAGCAGCTTCCTGTATGCCTGGTGTGCTTGTGATGAACCTGCACTGCCAAGCCCACCCTCACAAACACCTCTAATATGGGGATGGCTTAACCACGACCTTTGGAAATTTTGGATGTCTGAGTAAACTGCAGAGTCCTGAGACAAAAACATCCCTTTCATGTGATGTCTAGCAAATGGCTTCTTTTCCTGCCCTGGCACTTCCAGCCCAACGCTCCCACACACCAGCACTCATCACCTGCATGGGGCTGGCAGCAGCCCTGGTCAGCATTTGCTGGTGTGTCACCACATCAAAAATAAAAACAAAACAAAACAGAAAAGAACTTCTTAGGGGACAGGAACCTGTTGTCTATGAACAGGGAGGAAACCACTCAGTTAAGCAAAAATACCTGCATATTCCTCAGAACCCTATGAGCCCATTGCATGCTCGCAAACTGATTTCTCCATTAAGTGCTAATGCTAAATGAAGAGCGCTGCGTGTCATTGGAAAGTTTCATTTATTTGAGAAAATAAGTATGTAATATAAACTTTTACACGGACACATTTTTGAGGCATCTTACCTTATGCTCATACAGCCCCTCCATGATTCTGTGAGGAAATTCTTTTACATCAGTCGGAACAAACTGCAGTCAAAAGAATTCTCCCTGGCCACATTGGAACCCACAGCAAAGATGGGAGCTCAAATTCAGGCTCATAGTTTCTTATTCAAACTGTTAGACTGCACTGCCTCAATCACCCATACACAGGCTGACCAAATATAAGAGAGAAAAATTTTAAATGGGAAAATGGACTTTTACAGGCACTTCAAAAAGCAAATTTCCAAATTAGCACTGGGTTAAAAAATTAAGAAATGTCACACAGCTTATTACTGAAATTGTTCAATAAAGCAGAGTCCTACAGAGAAACATAAATGCTTGGTGGAATTCTGGGACCGAAATATTTTATGTACAAAAGGCTAATGCTGAGAGGAAGACAAAAGGATCCTGTTTCTCTTGTACTAAAAGAACAAATACATACAGGTACAGCGGGCTTTTCAACCACTGCGAAAGAACTTGGAAATGTTGCTGTTTCAGTGTTTTGTGGAAACAAAACCTAATTTGAGCCATTCCACTTACAAGCAATGCAACATATAAGTCCTGAGTGCTATTTCTGTCGCACTCCTGCATACAGTTAATCCAATATTATCATACAAAGCACAACTAGATTTGCTTTGCAGTTAATAAAATACTCAGAGCTCTTCTCCTTCTGTACAAGAAAAACAATGCAAAAACAGGAAAAAATGATAGCTGTAAAACCTGATAGAAATAATGTATAATTTTCAACCTGCCATTACTAATTTTATGGGTTACATTTTCAACCACATCCCCATAAAAAATATTACACTAATAAACTCTTAGTGTCTTTATTTAATATTTATAGTACTGTGGGAAAACCCAACTTTACTGGTAAAAGGTAAAAACAGCTATTCAAAAAGCTACTTCAGAGTCTAATAAACATATCCCTAGTGATCACGTTTAAGAGTATACAGTTTAAGAAAATGCTTTGATACAGAAAAATGTTGGAAATAAATGGATGTATGTTGGTTGGTATACAAATGTGTATAAAAAGTGTGCGCATCCATACCCTTCATAAAGCATTGATTATTCTTTAAGGGTTCACAGAGTAAAAAACAAAAATAATGAATGACTTAGCAGAATTAATGAACTGCCCAACATGTATCAGCTGCTGAAAATGTTTAGCATGATTTAGCATTTTCTTTATGCTACTTTCTTGCAGTACAGAAACCTGCTGCAATTTTACCTGTTTTCCATATCTCAGGTCAACGTTAAACATCACAACCAATTTTCTGAAGATTATTTATTATCTCTGAGCTATGACTTCTAATATTTGCCTTACTGGAATAACAATAAATCACCATAACAATTTACCATATGTAATTACATTAAACAAGATCTTTCTTTATTTATCTTCTTGTAATCTTAAGTTACAGTGAATCATCCTATACTGAATATGCAATAATACAAAAATCCTGGCATTTCCAACCTCTTGCATATGTGTTAGAAGTGACTCCATGCTAGTCAACCGGTAACACCTCTGCAGCAGCCAATGAGGAGAAATCTATCTCCAGCAACAATAAGATAAATTCGAAAAGGCACATGAAAGTATTTTACATTAAAAAATATATTTTGAATTTCCCCACTTTGAATTCCAAAGCTCAACCCCCTCCACCATCAAATGATCCATACAGGATTTGGGCACACATTAGTAAACTTCTAACTACCTCGTGTTCAAGTTCATGTTGTGCCCTCACACAGCCAGTACTGCCTCCAACAGGTTTTATGGGGAAAACTGCAAGCCTTGTTCATGAACAGTAATTTACTGAAAACAAAGCAAAACAAAACTGTGGGCTTGGTAGAACTGTACAGAAAAGTCATCTTTTCATTTCCAGAGCCACCTAAATGCTTTCAATGCCTTTTCCAGCTTTATATTCAGTTTTAGCAGCTCTTGCTTACACACGGTTTCTGTTTCTATGGCCCGATGAAAAGAAATAGGAACAATACGTTTCAACACACTGAAATCGGGATCCTTTAGAAAGTCATTCTGTCACCTGTACAGTCAGCCAGTAGCAATGAGGAGTTGAGTACATTAAAAAAAGATCTAAATCCCATTCAAACAAAACAAAACCAGCCCTACAGTAAACAAAACCCAATTCCCAGACACTGCCTGCCTCCTTCATATTCCCACCAGTGCTATTTTTCATTTACTTGAAGCCAATTCAACTAAAATATGTTTTTAAGAGGGGAAAAAAAAGTGTATTTCACTTTTGGTATTGGAATTGGAGGGGAGTACAGACCCCCTGGAGAGAAGGACTACAGAACATGATAGAAAAGATGAATCACTGTGGCAACAGCCAGCCAGCCATTAATTTTCAGCAAGCCAGGAGTTGGTCCAATTAAAGCAGGCTTCTTTCTCTACATTAACATGCTTTATTCATTTTTTTTTTTCTGCAGCTAAAACATCATCTCGAGACCCCAAAGGCTTTTCTATTTAGGATCAATCAATCTACCTTGCTGCACTGTAAAACACACACTGTCAGCTCTGAGGCTAGCTCAAAAAAGAGCAACAGCGGAAAAAATTTGATAAGTCGACATGTTCTGGCAGTTAGTAGAGGGATTCTTCCTACACTGTCACTTATTTTTATCTGATTAGAAACCAGTATTAGTAAAGGGAATATTACCATCTATTCTCTTCCTGATATTTAGAATTGGGCTGGGAGGAGTCATTTGATCCCCAGTCTTCTAAATCCAAGCCAGAAGCTTACCACAAAGGCAGAGATGCTACCCAGCTTTCAAAAGGCAGCGAGTTCGTATTGGATTTGCATGATGTGGAACTCAAATCTGAGTCTTTTCCCAGTACAGGAACACGAACCTCCATCTATTAGCACTCCATGTTAGAGACATTTGCTGCTTTCCACATTTTTATGCTCAGTACTTTACCCTGGGTGTGCAACCTCGCCTCTGGTTTTCTAGCACCTATTTTGGCAACAATTGCTTTGCCTGGGATTTCCTTGCCCATTCGAGATCCTGTCACTCTCCCTCCACCCTACTGAGACATTTCAAAAATGAATAAATAATAAATGAGCCAGAGGCCAGTAAGAAGGACACATATATGGTCTGAATTCCCTTGTGTGGGAAGGGCAAAGCAGCACCCTGAGCTGGGATAACTCAGAGGATTACCCCTTTTTGTGGTGAATGCCACAGTAAGTACGTTGGCTTCCATTCCTGTTCTCAACAGACACCTTTATCCTTGGCTAAAAACCCTGACATAGTTTCATTATGGCAGTCCTCCTCTGTTCTTAATAGTAAGATAGACCAAAAGCCATTGGGCTGAGTAGATGTAGCTTTTAATAAAAATGAAAATAAAGACAACCCCGGTTCAGCAAATTTTGATCATATCAACTGCATGGCACTTCCTGTCAAATGTTAACTTTTTAAATACAACCATCTTTACTCTTTGCTCTTTAAATTCCATGCATCTGTAGGATAGTACCGAGATTCACGATGGCACTAATGAGATCATTTTGCAATTAAAGGCTAAGTAGAAACAAACCTCTCACCACTCTACAGGAGAGTTTGGGTTCTCTGATTAAGCAGCAGTAAACAAACCTATTTCAGTGTTGGTCCTGTTGCAGAGGCTCTCTGATTAACTCTCCAAACAAGATGGACTGATTGACCCCATGGATTAATCAATGAGTTTCTCAGCTTCAGAGCAAAGTGCAAGTTGTGGGAGTTACCTGCAGTAGTATGCATTTTAATTATTATTACCACAGCACTGAGTACGTAAATCCCAGGGCACTTTATCTGGAGGTTTTACCCATAGCGCTAATTATTTTCACAACACTCCCATGTTTGTCCAACTACCTACATGGGAAAAGATTTTAAGCCTCACTACATGTTTCTTGAGGAAAAGCTACAGATTTGATAGCAGGCTAATGCAATAATTATAAAGGGAGGGTCCTATGTAATCGCAGGGCAACCTCTAGGCTAAAGCAGCTGCTCACCCACCCTCCCATGCAGGAGCATCACCGTGAGAAGCTATAGGGTGGATGGGACTGAGGGAAACTTGGTGTGCTGCACCAAGCACCTTCCCCTAAACAATCCTGGGCAGAGCAGAGAGCCCCAGCCCTGCCACTATCAGAAACATCCACGGTGTGGAGCAGTGGTGGGAGGCAGGTGAGCACGCACAACATCTGCACCACTGTAGCCGTCCGTGACAGCTCCCACCTGCCCCACTGATAACAGCCCCGCACCTCCAGGGATTCTTCCTCTGTCCCAGATCTATCTTATTTCAACTTGCCAGAATGGTATTTGAAACACACAGGGAGCTGAAGGAAAATTTCAGGGAGAAAAAAATGTGAACACAGGCATTTGCAGCCTAGGAAGAGAAGTTGAAAGAGATGCTCTGACCGCAGCTGTGTCAGATAGCCTCCGGCTCTTCTCTTCTCCTGCTCTTCAAAAGCAAACAAACTCTCAACTCCTAGAAACAGAGGCTGCACATGTCAGGAAAAAAAAAATCAGACGTACCAGTAAAGACACTGAACTCCTCACTGACTTGGCTTGCGTGTAAACAATGACAACTTTGGGCTTGACTGTTCTCATCTTCCTGAGCCTGGCTTAGGAGCAAAAGTGCACTCATCCAGGAAGGCCAATCACAATATAGCAAATTAGATGTTTCAGGCAAGAATATTAGAATTGGATTTTTATATATATATATTTTTTTATCTGTAAGAATAAAGGCTATATTTTACCTGCAGCCTGTGCACCTCTGCTTGTCTGTCTGTACAAAACCAGCAACAGTCCTTTCCTTCAGCTGTAGCCTACACAAGTGTTCAGGTTTCAAGAGAAATTAATATTATATGGACTCAAACACTGGTGGTACTCGGTGTGCTCCACTGCTTTGACATTTGGACAAATTCAGGCAGCTTTATTTACAGATTCAGAGGCTCTAGGTTCTGTTTCTGGCACTTGGTCGGAGGGAGCCAAAGAAGTGGCCGTGATGCTGGAGCTGCATTTCAGCAGGTAATAAATACTGGGCACGTCGAGAGACGGAGGGGCTGCACTACTGCAGAGAGCTGTGATGCTCCTGCCCTGGGGCCAGGCTGCAGTGCCCACTGACTTCACGGGAAATTCACCCACGGAGAAGGAAATTCACGGCAGAAGAGACACCACAATCATACACAGCTCCACGCTTTCCCATGTTGGTCACTGGCCAAGTGCCCACCCTGCAATGGCCATGTCCTGACGTCTGTGTAGCTGCAGCCACAGGGCTCAGCTGCTGGTGTTTCGGATGGAGGCATGCAGATGAGGTTTATCATCATCTTTCCTCTCCCTCTTCATATTTACCCCTTATATCCCCTTCTTACTGCAGCGGTCCCCACCCGAAAGGCAGCACTGCCCTCCCCTGAAGAATGACCTCAGGACTCAAACGACCTTAAAGTTAACAGAGTGCTTTTGGCAGGGCTCGCCATCCTCAATTAAAACAAAGAGAGACTAAAGACAGTAAATTAGAGGACGTGACAAATGCAGCACAAAGCACTGCCGATCCCAGAAGGTATCAAATTTAGTGTTAAAGTAAAGAAACAATAGGGAAGTCCAAGACATTTCAGAGTGTAGTGAATCAAATTAAATTGCCTGAAATTCCACATGGAATACATTTGACAAA
The DNA here is from genome assembly GCF_013377495.2 of Cygnus atratus. Taxonomy (NCBI): domain Eukaryota; kingdom Metazoa; phylum Chordata; class Aves; order Anseriformes; family Anatidae; genus Cygnus; species Cygnus atratus. Next base: position 4,078,177 of record NC_066377.1, read on the forward strand.
TTTCTTTCCCCCTCTTCAGCTTTCTGTTTGAGATGAACTGTCGTCTGGCAGCTTCAAACGTCTGGCACAGCTTCAGCTTCAGTTTGCTGGGGCTGAATCCAAACACGAACCTGAACTTTACCAGTTCTGCTCTTTTTGTAAACATACTTGCTGTGGCTGCCAAATGCTTTCCAAAAGCACACAAAACCCAGAATCCAAAAGGAAAACATTGTCTTGCTGCAGTAAAATTTGCATTTTACCCCCTGCCGGTAGCAGCTGGTTTGCAGAGCAGTGGGGCAGAGCCCACCTTGCCCCGTGTTTCGCCGGGCATTTTGGAGGGGACAGCAGGGAGCAGGGACGTACCGCCAGGTACGAGCCCATCCCACGGTGCTGCAGCCCCGGTGCTGCCTTGTCTCCTGGGGCTGCGGGCAGCTCATAATGCAACAATTAGCAGTAGGATTCCTCAGACAGGCTGGCTAAGACAAGCAGTAAAATGTCATTATACACGTGTCATTGACAGCGAGGACCAGTTTAGATTACCCCTGTGAGTAGTCTCAGGAACAAATTCATTTTAGGGTAGGGAACTTCAGGCAGAAGAAGAGACAGATATAAAGAGGGTTATGATCAAATTGCTCCTGAGAGCAGATAGCATCATCCTTGATATATCAGATTTTTTTCTCATTTTGCTTTTAAAACAGACCTGTTTTTGCAAAATGGTTATAGCGATGGCACAGTTCTTTGAGGCAGGATGCAATTCCTCACTGGCAGCATCCCACTACCTATGCAGATTCTCTCTTACAGGCGATAATTTTTTTTTCCTCCCCATTTCTAAAGCTTTTTACAACTACCAAGTCGCATAAACTATACAAGTGCAGAAGGCTAAAAGGAAGACACCTTTAGGATGAAGAGCAGCTAACGACAGAGGTGGGTGGATTCTGGCACAGGACAGGCAGGCAGATGCTGTTAGAAAAGTGTATTTAGTTGTCCACAAAGCGTCGGCCTCATCTCTTGGAGCCACATGGAGTTCCCACCGCCGCCCAAAATAGACAACATCTGGTTCATATACACTCTGATTTATTGCATGTGTTCTCTCCCCCTGCATTTTAATTATAACTAGATCTTGTAACTATTACATTTGTATTTGGTTTATCCATCTAGATGCTTTTCTAAGCTATTTACTACAAACTGAAAGCTGCATGTAGTTCTAAAAATAGTACAAACCCACAAAAATATGCATACGGCCTTTATTGAAGAAAGCCCTCTACTGAATATTTAGACAAAATAAAAGTACCACTGAAAGCAATGTTTTGCAAGCAGGTACTTACTTGATTTCCTGAATGGGAACAGACCAAAGAAATTGCTCTTTCTTTCAGTAAAAACACAAAGAAAATGACACACAAAACTGACTACCGCTCGTAAAGTTAACCAGCATGGTAATGGCCAAAACTCACTCGTTATTGTACCATTCTGCCCACAGGAAATCTTTTGGGGATGCTGAACCAGTTTCAATGGTCAGGTGTCAACATTTTAAAGAAGCTATCGAAGATGGTACTTTCTCAGCAGAAGAGACACTGTGCCTGAAGAATAAAACATCCTTTCTCCCCTGGGAAAGAGTAATACAATAACGAATATAGTAGTTAGAAGCTTTCCTATTGAGAGGTTTTTAAGATTCTTTTTTTTCCTGATGAAACTCTTGATCTTTCTGGAAAGAAGTTGATTTAGAAGGAACTTTTTGATTTGTATGGTTGAATAACTAACACCACAAAAGAACACACAGTGCAATAAATAAATACCACTTGTGTACTTCAGATCTCTCTGCCGCTGCTCCATCCATCAGAACTAATTCTGTAAAAAACAAAGGATGTGACAAACCCAACCAGCCTTTCCCTTATCTTACAAAAAGACTGAAATCTATTTCTGGAAATGTCATAACGTTTCTATTAAATGATCGACTCTGCTGAAAACATTTAGTGGTCCTACAGAAAAGCCATGAGGACCAGCAGCCCTCCTCCCCACAAACCAAACGCAGTGACTGGGCTGCTCGGGTCCAAGTGCTTGTGCAGAAATCCTGTGTTCATTAATACCTCCATGACCCTACTCTTGTGACAGAATCTCTGGGAATATGATGGAAAATAAACTTTGCCACAGATACCTATATTGCTAATATCTGAAAGCAGAGAGCACCGCGTGCTGAGCCCCTGTCTGCGCACTGACAAACTCATGAGGTGGAGTAATACACTTGTAAGAAATATTTTGGCTCAAAATCGGCCTTTTAATTCAAAAGTTCCTCATCCAAACAGATATCTTCCCTTCTTTCAAATCCACACTGAAATGTACTACTTATTGCTTATTACTAGAGGATATACTGTTAAAAAAAATCGTATTCCAGGGCAGGGCAGTTTTCTTAGCTCTGCTCATCATTGTACTGTCTGGTCCCTTTCGTTTCAACTCAGTTGTGAGAGTTCTAAGCTGACATCACAAAGCCAGGCCATGAGAGGGCATAAAAGTCAACTATGAGGTATGCCTTTTTATTTCTTTATTTTTTATTGATTGGTTGAAAAAGACATATTGACTGGCTGATTTATTTTAAAGGTTAAATGAGCATGATGAATGATATCAAAGAAAGCTCTGCTCAACCCTGATACCCCTTTCTTTCATGAACTATACAGACATCAATAGCCTAAAGATATAATTATCCTAATTTACTGATAGGTACCAGAGTGTCATGAAGAAACCTGAGCTGCAGACTCATCCTCTTCTTACAGATGTGAAGGGAGCAGCTGGCACTGACCCCAAGAGGATACTGTGTTGGCTCTTATGTGCTGCTTCCAATACTGGTAGTAGCACGTCAACACTTTAAAGTCACACATTTGCAGTTTTTTCAAAACCAGGCCTTAGTAAGGACTGCCAGCTACTGCTGTCAGTAATGTCTAGCTCAATGCAAACACTTCGTTAGTAACATGCTGAAACTACACCTTAAGGTTTATTCTAACTACTAAAATAAATCTTTTCACAGAATACATACGCATTTATTTATACTGCACTTCTATGACCACACTTTAATTTTTAATATTTAATTATTCATTGTGGATCATGTCTGAATTTAAGCTAATATGCAAACATGAGGAAGAATGGGCACTTATCTCTTTATCTCATGTTTTTTCCAATTAACTCAAGTTGTTCATTAATCACATTACTTTTCTGCTATGTGATAAGAAAAAACAAAGAAAAAAAACGACAAACAACGGCAAACATCCAAACAAGAAAAAAAAGACTCCCTTTGCAGAAAAGCAGGATACTCTACAAAATTTGCTTTCATGAATAGACTCCATTAAAGCACATATTTGTGTATAGGGACGGCTCATACTATTGACTTAGACTGCAAGCAAATTTTTCCTTCTTTTTTTGCTTTTAATACCCTCACTACTATGAGTGAATTGACCTAATAACATATTATATTATGGAAATTAGCACAGTTTTATGAAGAATTTCGCCTTCTGTTCCACACTTGCCGTGGCAATAAATGCTGCATCAACTAGCAATTTCATTTCTATTACCAGGTGCTATACCTGAATTAATTAAAAACAACATTTTGGGGGATTGGGGCTTTAACTAAAAGTAACCAGCTTCTACATTTGTGTAATAAAAAGCATGTGAAAGGTTGAAATAAGAAACAAGAAAGATATTATTCAGTCCATAAAACCATACAGTTTTAATGACTTTTCTCACCTTTAAAACAAACAGTATGAACAACGCACACAGACCACTGGGCAAATAAAACAAAAGAGATAAGAAAAGCCAGCAAAGAAAAGAGGAACTACCCATGAAAAATCCTCTGAAGCTCCAACAGGACCAAATTTCCACTTAAAAAAAAAAAAAAAGAAAAAGAAACCCACCACCAAACAGTACCAGCCACTACCACCACATTGTCTGAAGAAGATTCCTCTCACTCACCCCGGGCATTCCTATGATTTTTCTCATGTCTAAGAATTTCTCATAAGTATTAGAGACATGTTACTGTTTGAAATGTGGTTGGCAAAACAGAATATGACTTTCTTTTTCTTGCATGTAAACACTAGGAAGAGCCCACAGTCTGTCACCCATGTTACAGTTTTTGAAAACTGTCCAGAAGTGGATACAAACATCAGCGAACCCTTCTGATTCCAACTCTTTGAAATATTAACAACTTTATTTTGGATGCATAAAACATCACGGGCCTGGACTTTTAAAGATTTCAGTGCTGAAATACGTGACCTTGATTATTTTTATGCTCAAGCATAGCATCAGTTGATGTTCATTCACCACACTTGCATGCAAAAGTCAGTTAATTATGCTGCAAATTATTCTATTAAGCCATTTGCAGTCGCTCTTATCTGACCAACCAGTGCTATCTGCTTTCACAACCAAGCTGTTACGCAGATGATGGGACAGAAATCGAGCTCCACTGAACCCCCACCAGCCACAGCATAAGCCCAGAACAGAGATGATTAACATCTGCATAGCTAATCTTCATGTCTTCCTGAATGTTTGTACAAATCAAAGAAAATTCAGCAAACTTTTGCACTCTGTCTTGCGTCGGGAGCAACCACTGCCAGCCTCCTCTTCCTGCCCAGGCGCGTGATGGCCAGATGCGGTGCTATGGGGCAGCCCCCTCCAACTACAGACCCTTAGGACCACCTCTTCCTCCTGCCATTGCTTTTCCCTGATGGCCAGCATTTCTATCTGGCCAACTTTCTTCAAGCCAACCTCCAAACCTTTTCATTTTCTGAGCACTTAGGCACGTGAGCCCCTTGGGGCTGAACCTGGCTGAACCCAGCTGCCATGGGCAAGTCTTTCTGCTTTGCAGGATATTCCCCTGTGAATGTCCTCCCCAATATTCTGTGTCCTGTGTCCTCACATGATGAAAATGAGGTCACAAAGCTGCACAAGGACAAGAAGGTGAGATATGCAACAGGGCATGTGCACATGGCCAGGACACCTGCCTGGCACCTACCTGCTTGGCTTGTTAGCCACTTATTTCCTTGAGCACCAAAGGTACTGAAGCTGTAAAATGGAAAGGTAGTGGCGAGGAATGTAACCATCTGGGGAAGATCCTGCCAACTAGTAGTTTCAGAAAGAAAAATACAGGCTGTCTTGTTTAAAACCACTGTCATATGTTTATGCAGCCCTCCTCCTTGGGTATTTGTGCTACACGACACCCCCATGGAGCAGTGATATTATATGTTAGCTGTCTACCCTGTTATTTCTGGCTGCTTAAGCAGCAAAGGACCAATATCCCGTTTGGCTATGCTCAGTTGGTGCAAGAGAAAACAGTGAGCTATTGCTCTGCAGCTCACTTCACACACTTCTCGTCCTTGTGTGCCACTGCTGGTTTTTGACAATGATTGACGACTTGTACCAATCGCTATTACTAGGAACTGAATGGATAAATTTCTTCATGAGCAAACCCTTATCTTGCAAAGTCTGTGAGCTTTAAAGGTAGAAAGCTTATCCTCTGAAACAGTCTTTCCCTTCCAAAATACCTCCTCCTCCTTTCTCCTCTGATTTATTGTTCATCTGCACTGGAAAGCCGATATTTCTGAGTTACAAACTAGAGACATCTCAGGCTCTAGTTGTGGAAAAGCCAGCCACGGAAACCTGAGAAATGAAAAGCCAACACTCCCACCAGCACATTAGCTGTTTTTAGCCCATAGCTGATGAGCTGTCAATCATACACGATTTTACATTAAATTTCATTTACATTTAAGTCACAGTGGATTGAGCAGTGGTGTACATATCCATCCGCCAGTTTCCAGTGACCATCAATAATTAATAGCCTCTGCTCACCCTATAATCTTGTTTACCAAGTTGACATTGACATCTTCCAGGCAGACCTGCTCTCATGAGCTTGTTTCCACGCAAAATAATTCACACCTGAAATGTAGAGCACACACACAATCATTCTTTTAATGATAGCTTACTTCCATTCCATACATCACCCCTCTATCCTGGGTACAGGAAAAGCACTTGGGTAATTTTGATTTAAAAGAGAGCTTTAGCTGTGCAGAGTCAAATATCTAGAAATGTCAGGAAATCACCTAAGGCATTATTAAATTGTATTCACCTACCATTCCACATCCCACAGAAGAGCCAACAAAAGTCCTCGTGCCCTCTCCAACCTCTCACCCCCACGTCTGGTGGTGACAGTCCTGAAAATCTTGGTTCTGTTGCCATTGTCTGGTTTTCAAGCTGATATCTAAAGGGAAGACTGAAGGATGAAGGTCCTTCGCTTTGCCAAAGAGTACTCATTTTGAAAAGTCACATCACTGAGCAAGCAAATACCAACACATCATCTTTTGAAACTCTACATGATCTGCCAGGGAACAAAGAAGAGCCAACTGAGACCTAGCAGGTTTAGAGCATCCAAAGCTGGTATGCAACTATATAGCAACCTTCTGACCAGAGTTTTCCTCCACTATTTGTTCATATTAGGCAGTTTCCTGACAGTGTTCAAGTGGCAAATGAAGGGCAAAAGATGATGAAAAGTCTGCAAAGAATACACCAAGATAAGCAAAGAGAAAAAGCAGCAATTCTTATCCTGTTCTTGCATTCTGCTATCTCCAAGCATTAAAACTTAGGCTAAACAGTATCCAGTGATTTAGTCTGCTTAGCTCTAGGTAGACAGAATACTAAAATATTCTCTTCCATCTTAGCAGCAAGGCAGGCTGTGAGGAAGAGAAGTGAAATCATGTCTGTTTACACCACCTTTTAATTTAGCTGATTTGGGCTGAAAGGATTACATTAGAGATGAATTATTCCTTAAGAGGCTTCTTTAACGCAAGGAATTTAAAAAAAAATTAAATGAAAAGCTCAGGGCCTCCTAATACATGTGAATATTTTGCTGAGTTCCTGCCCAAGAAAAAAAATAATAAAATTCTTGAAGCAACAAAACTCTATTTCTTCTAGTAATGAACAGTAAAATCTTGTCTAGGGGGGAATAGTGATTAGACTGCAACTGCATTCCTTCCAAATGTAAAGTCATTTTGCTTGAGACAATATTAAGATGCTAGGATGCAAGGTTTGATCATTAATTTTGGCTAACACTACATGTTAATGTTGCTGCAGTCAGATTTTTTTTTTCCTCCTCTGGTTTTAGACAGCCTTAATCATGCTTACAGCCGGTTCTAATTGCTGGATTGTATCACTCTCCACCTTCTCTAAAATGCTTGGGGCAAAAGAAATAGTGAAGATTGATGACAGACGTGTAATTAGAAGAAAATGTAAAGATCTGGTGTTAATCATTCAGAAATAATTTGATAAATATGAAATTCTGAAGAGCGCTCAGAATAGATGATAAAATGAGCACTGTAGCACAAAGCTAAGCAAATTTATATGTACCACACTCCTTGCAACTGGAAAAAGAGAACTCACATGAGCACACGCAAGCGTGTGGGTATGCAAGGGAGGCTTTATTAACATAATGGAATTCAGCATGGAAGACCATCTGTTTTAATTGAGCAAGCTTATTCGTACAATGCTTTGCTCCACTAATCTTGTTTAGATTAATGTTAATGTTCTATTAAAAGGTAGTTTATCATCTCACAATACTGAGTTAAAGTGATCACACCCATTGTAATATTCTCAGCTCTTATGGAGGCAGAAAGTTCACTCATTACCAGGCTATTGATCATCGTATAGCACAACTATTAAGGCTGGGACCTTGGCTAAAAGTAACCAGAGGTTTTTCTTCCTGTAAGGGGAAAGGCACAGACAAAAATATTTTATTTAATTAATTTAAAATACAAAAGAGCACAGTCTGCAAAATGATTCTTAATTATGCCTTTAGATAAATACAGGAACAATATTTCAGCTAATAATATCTCTCAGGTTGTAAGAGAGAATAAATATCTGACTGTGATGGTTTTTCTAGATGGCTATTTTTTCTTTTTTTCCTGTGACATGTCTTCTCACCGTAATGCTTTACCTGTCCTCAGCCTTTGCTTTTAATTAGAAAGCAGGAAGTTGAGTTTTAGTTGGAAGCATGCCTATCATTAAAAAAGGAGACACAGGGCAAGTCAAAGAAAGTGCAGCAAAGCACATTTTGTATATAGATCCCAAATCCCCAAATTGTAGGAGACATCAATAAATATATCCTAAAGGTTCAATTTTTTTTTTTTTTTTTCCAAATATGGCAGAATCTGAAAATGAACTTTTGCATCCTCCCTGTCTGGAGAATATTGTACCTAAATGCTATGGCTATTATTTTTAGAAGGTTACATTTTTATAACAATATTATGTGCCAGTTAAGAAGTACACTACACCATCATTTGTTTGGGGTGGGTGAGCTGGATTGGAAAGGGATAAGAAAATGGACCACAAACAACTATATTTATAATAAAATTAGGACTATAATCAGAAAACTATGCACATCTGAGTTGGGTCACATTCAGTGATAGAGTGGGTTTTCTTCCTCAAAATACTTAAACAGTGCTTGTGCAGCTTCATTCCTGCCTACTTCCTCTCATCTCTGTAAATGCCATCCTCATCTGCTTGAGTCCAGCCTCAAGCTCTCAGCGAGGTTTTTACCTCCTGGCTTTAACCAGGCTGTTTTCTTTTGCTGCACACCCCTGGTCCCTCTTTTGCCATCGCACCAAGCAGCAGCTCAGAGTCCAACCCCTCGAACACTTCTCACCCCCCTAGCCTGCCCTGCTCCTGTGCCACCAGAGCCTTGGCATTTTCTTGTCATCTTCTCGAGCAAGCAGCCTTACCCTTTCTCCCTTGCTGCTCCATCAAATGATGGAAGAGCTACTGGTGAACAGCAGCAGTGCTACCTTCACACTTCCCTTCGGACTCCTCCTTCAAACATCTCCTTTGCCAAAAATCTTGACAGCGGTTAGGCAGCTGGCGTGCTGGACGACTGCCGCTTCTGCAGAAATTGTTCTCTCTGTTTCTGAGGACTCACTCCATCTGTCCATCTCAATTCATCAAACATGCCCCGTCGTACATTGAAATGGCAAAGCCACAAGGGCAAGGATCAAGTTTTCTGTGTTCATTTAGTACAATGGTTTCTACAACTGCAGTTGCTAAATACCACTGCGGTACAAACAAAACAACAAAATTAGTGACAAAAGTAACCCTCCCTCTTCTCAAATTTCAAGCATGGCTTGAAAGAGTCCACTTAGAATTTTTATTTCCTAAGGGAATATTTTGTAATTACATTTTGGACATATGAACAAGGAAGATGAAGGATACCAAGAGTAGATGAAATATATGTGAAGAAATTCTTCACATGCCATTCTAAAAACAATAATCTCACAAAGCAATAATTCAAGTGAGACTTTTTCCCCAAGTACCAAAACATGCCAGTCATTAATTAAAATTCAGAAAAGCTTTGTGGTACAAAAGATCACCATTCCCCCTCTGCAAAATCAGGAACCTGAGAAGAAAAAGCAAATTGTTCATCCAAGAAAGCCCAGATGACAGGGTCCAAACTGCAAAACACTCCCAGCAACATCAGAAGCTTTGCTCTCAACATTGGGTAGGAGGTTATTGAAAGCTCCCCATTTTAGCCTGTGTCAAGCTGTAAGTTTCTCAATAACTAAACCTCAGAGTAGCCTGTGCACTGAGCTTTTCAAAATCCCATCTGAGCTGACTCCAAAATGCACTAATTATGTGGATTATGTAGGACACAAAGGCATCTTCTCATTAAAGAACCACACTCCGAGATGAAAACCACTCTGAAATTGGTGTGCTCTGGTGCAAACGAGACCAGATGAGGATGCCTACGTAGGAGCCACAATTTTTCACGAGAATGTTGGAAGAAACTTAAATGAACCCCTCATTTTGCAGAGTGGAATTGTTAATGCTTCCCTTGAAAAGACAAGATGCATTTCTATCTCTAACGAGAAACATGCATCTAGAGCTAACAAGCCATACAACCTCTGAGCAAACGTTGACAACTTCACAGGGGAGATGCACAAGCCGGAGATTACGCTGGAAAAGCTGATAGTGATCAGGGCTACAAATCACTGATTTCCTGAATATTTGTCAAGTGCCCATTCAATGCTTGAGGCTCTGTCCAACATGCTGAAATTACAAGGGACAGAATAAAATGAAAATACACCGATATCTCTGCCCCCATCTGTTTGAACAGTTAATCAGCCTTTCTGAAGAACTTCCCTGTGCTGAGCACCAACTCCCACGACCCATCCCTTTTGCAGAACAGCTTGGGACTGGGGACATGTGTGGTTTGCCTCACTGTGTTATCTTTTTGGGCATTTTCCACAGTTTCAGGACAGTTTTCCTGGCACAGACTGTACAGCAAGAGGGCTCTGGATGGCACAAGGTCCTGCATGAAGTTATAAGGTCGCCTTTCTGCACACTCTTTGCTGCTTTAACCTAGGAGAAGTGGGAGAGGCAGCCTGGGAGTGTGAAAATGCTGGGGCAGTGTGAAATTGTATGGGAAGTGTGAAAGGACAGGGACGACACTCTTCAAGAATCACACTTACCAAACAATTAACTTCCAGGCTTCCTGGAGGTGGTCTCTGCATATACTTTTTTTATTCCACTCCCAGCTGTATTCAACACTAGCAGCTCACAACCACTTTTTTTTTTCTTCTTTAGATCAAAGTTACGCTGTACAGCGCTTTTTCATCATGGTGCGCAGGAATCCATCTGTCCATCTGCTGGACTCATTACACAAGAGAAGAAACCACATAACCTGTAATGTGGGCAACCTTCGCCCCTTCCCTTCCCAGGGTAGCTTCTTCCATTTACCTACACAGAGTGGGGAGAAGGCTGCTCCTCCGGAGTCAGCATCCCCTGGGGCTGCTCCTCTCCAGTGAGAGCCCTGACTGCGGTGCCTGCAGAGGGGCCAGGTGGATGCATGTACCTACATAAAAGGCACAAACCTGAACACCTTGTTCAGTCAGACCCCATTTTGTCATTAATACAATACTGAATGTGACTTGCATTTTTCTCCTCTCAAGACAGACAAGAAATGCATTCAGGAACCTGTGACTAAGCTGCATGGGCGATTAGCCAATGCACTGTACCTACACATGACAAATTATGCATTCATCCATTGTTTGAAAGTTTGGAATTCACTGTTGGTGGTAAACTTTTTACTAGAACACACAGATGGTCCTGCCTGATCTTGTTAATGAAAAACTCTCACACAGCTACAAAAACAGACGTGATCATCTGTTTTTCAACATTCTGAAAAAAAATCTACAGAGGTGTAAGGTGCTATACAAATGAGAATAATTAGCTTGTGCCATCTGTGGACATTAAAAAAAAAAAAGAGAGAGAGAATCTGTATTCCTGTGTTTTATAATGATAAGTATTATATCTCCAGCAAAGTATGCACTTAATAACTTTTCAATTTATTGTGACCTTCTGCTCTAATTTACTTAAGGAACTATAATACTAGCTGTGCCTCACACCTTTTCCACCTTATAATTAGCAAGTAATAAAAAATGCTATTAAAAAGTAATAAGTCTGAAGCTCTCTGACAATTCACTGATTAATTCTGAAGATTTTAAAGCACATTGGAACATACTTGGCTAAAACAGCAATTTTATCCAGTTATCAACACTGGTGATGAGTGTTGGTGCGTGATCAACTCTTACAGCTCACCTACACAAAACGGCAACAATTGAACCCTGGTACATGGCCTGAAGACAGAATAACACTTCACAGATCTTTCCAATCTGAGTTTAGTGGCGAGCTGTATTCTGTCCTTGCACATACAGTGCTGCATGCCTGGGGTCTTCAGGGAGGAAGGCACAACACTGTAGTAGTTTGGGAAGGGATGCTTTTAGCATCTGATGAGGAATACTTTATATTGATGAGTGCCTTAGAGGGACAACAGTGAAACTTATCAGCATCCAGGACTGGATTTCACCTGATTCTGGATAACAATACCTGGAGACAACTAAACGCAGTGGGGATGCAGAACACAGATTCTTCAGTCTCCAAAAAATAAGGGGTGACCGGGCAGGCTGCTCTTGCAGGCTGCACCCGCTGGGTTCTTGCTAGCACTCCTAGCCCTGGGAGAGAGATTACTGCTGCAAAAGCAGTCTGGCCATTTGCAAGAAAAAGCAACTAGCATTTTAAATTCCTTACAAACTTACACTTGTCTCCAAGCTGGAGACCTGGATGAGGAGGAGGAAACCCAGTGAGAAGGGCTGAGAGCAGAGTCTGAATTATGTAGATGTTTTCTGAACACCAGCAGCAGGACACCTGGAGAAGCTGCTCCCCCAGCTATTCCCAACCTTCCTCCCAGTGGGCTCTGGTGTGAAAACATCCCTCCGTGCGCCATTCAGCTCCTCTCTCTGAAGTGTGTACTGGAGTGCTATCATATTAATGGTTTTCATTTCATATGAAATGAAAACAAATAGTGTACAGTGAGCAAATGCCAATTCTGTGTAATGCCAAGCCGGAATGCTGCTGCCTTAAAGCCAAGCAGAACACACAGTGCTGCCATTTCCAGGCCCGGTGCTTTTCCACTCATGAACTTCTCTTATATTATTCACACAGACAAAAGCAAACAGCCTCCAAACATCTACTGGAACGCAGTTCCTTTCTCAACAGCAGTTCCTACAGAGAGATTTACCCATTACAAATGGTCAAGTTCAACAGCGAGCACAGGCCGGGCCTAACTCGGAGCAGCAGCTCTTGTGCCCTCTGACACACCCACTGCCCAACCTTCTCATGGACACAGCTGAGCTCTGCCCTGTCAGTCCAAGGCCTTTTAAACCCTTTTAAAACCTTAAACCATTTCCTCCAACTGACCCATTTTCATTTCTATTCCCAAAATACTCCCCACTTTCTCTCCACTGACTGCTTTTGTTTGTGAGATGTGGAAGCATGGCCCTGTTTGCTAAAGTTTTTAGAGTACTTGCCTTCATTACTGCTGCTGTACTCGTTTAAGCTGTGTTACCTCCTAATTAATTTGTTTTAAAACAACTTTTTCCAGACTCCCACTGGATAGAAAGTAGCACAACTTTAGCCTGAGTTGCCTTTGAAAAGCCTGCATGCATTGCTATCTCCTAAGTGTGCTCTGAAGTCCTATCAATTCACAAAGTCATCTTCATAAAATGTGAAATGATAAGAAAAGAGTGAGTTCTGTTATACAAATTACCAGCAATTCACTATGGTGCTTTAATGTCATTCCTGTTCTTCAAGGATGTCACTGAACGCAACCGGCAAGTAAAATGCCCATATGAAATTAAGACACTAAAAGTAAATGTTTGCTCCTACATTGTAAAGAACCTCATAAACGTCAGAGGTTTTCATTTCATGCATTCCACAGCTTGTAGAGACACCAGGAAACATTTGGTTCTAATGGCAAACTGATGTTCACTTCAGCACTGTGCTGGCCATTAGCATCCCAGTGATGTTCTGCAGGTCTGAACAGGCAGGCACGCCAACCTACAAGGACAGCACAGAAGTGTGAATTTAGTTTGTGCTGTTCCAAGATGAGCAATTCATGTACTGCTCAAAGAACACTGTGTGTAAATCTTCTGTCCCTTAACAAAGGTGTGCTTAGGAGATTCTCATTTTAATTAAGCAGTAGCTCAGAAGTTCATTGGAAGTTTTGCATCGTACCCCTTTTCTACCCTCTGTTATTAACAGCTCATATCCAACGGGTGATGGGTGACAAGACCAGGCAGGAAGGGAAACGGGATGGAAGGTTTTTGGAGCCTTCTTTGCCTCCATGCTCTAGATGTACTGCATTGGACTATTTCTTGTGATCTCTTTTTCACCCACATTACTGGGCACAGGAGGAGCTGCTGTCATCACTCCACCAGTCAGAAAAAATCACGGTTTTGCCACATATGACTGTAAGTCTCCTACCTTCACATACATCATCTCATTCCAGTTTACTTGACAAAGGTGCAACTGAATGCATAAAGAGGCAGGAGGTAAGGAGAGCTTAGGAGACACATACTAGGGGAAGGCCAAAAATGAGCATCCATGATGTGGTAAGGTGAATGACTGCAAGGGGAAGGCAAAATGGTTCTGACTGGTGGTGATTCAGCTCAACACTCCTTCACTGCTATGTTCTTGCATCACATACCATTCTCCACTCATTTGCAGCATTTTGGGGTGTATGAGTATTTTTGGGTGTCCCAACTGCATTAAAATGAGTTTGGCTGAACACTGTTACTCTGCATTACCTTTTAAACTGGATATTTCTATCATAACAAGGTATCTATGTATATTATTTATCTCCTAGAATCAAGCAATGCAGTAAAAGCCCAGTGTAAACAGACAAGGTCAGACTTCCAAGAGACCAGCTTCCCAGTAGTTTCTGCTGAAACACGGGTAACATGTAACTAAGGGCATCATACCAGAGATGCTCTGTTCCCGCTACAACACATGCAGACAGATGGTCAACCCCCAGCGGATTCAAACCTTGCTATAAACCTGGTAACTTCATTAGGTGTTTCAAGGATGGCTCCATCCATAAAAATGCGGTTTTGGTTACAAGAAGGGAACATCTGAGAATATGACCCCATCCTCCTTTCGCAGTGGAGGGTGAACCCTCCTCACCACCCAGGCATTATCCCATGGAGAGGAGGGAGGAGATGTTCATGCAGAAGTTCAGCCTGCTCAAAGGCAGACTCCCCTTTGGAAGAGGAAAAGCCAATACACACTCAAGCAGTATATTTTTCAGTCTTGGAAATGCTAACAAGATTTGTGTGTTTGATTTTTGGCTTTAAATGAGTCAAATCAAAATTAAGGGATTTCCGTGTGCGATCCTGAACACACACATACTTTTGCATAAGGGATTTCTGTTTTGTAAATTATACCCTTTAGCCATATCACTAGTCATTAACCTAATTTAAATTTCAATAAGAAGATTCTCAGCTTTTATCATTAAAATTAACTAGCTCCTCACTGCGAAGATACAATCAGGATGCTGAGGTGAAAGGATATCACCAAGTAAGTCTGATTAAATCCACTTTTTATTCAGCAGCTACTTGTACTCCCCTGCAGTGATACAAAAGCAACTCCCAAGCGACTTCCCCTCGCTGACGGATAACGTGTCAAAGTATCCCTTTTGCAGGTGTCTCAAAGGCCACTCACTGCCTGCTGTTTCTGCTAACTGCTGTCTGTCATGTATTGCTAAGATTTATAAAGACACTGCTGGGATCATCTCACAAGTGCCTTTCTACCATGTGTTCAAACGCAGAAGGTCGTTCCGGGAATTACCCGTGCAAGTAGCAGAGGTAATGCTCAGGAACAGATCTGTTCTCTCTCCGTGCCAGCCTTTTGGGTCTTTGTAGTAGTGAAGCTATGTGATGATCACAAGTTTGTGATCAGAACGTGCAATGACCCCCTCAACTGCACGTGGCTCCCCAGGTGCTGGGGGATGCAGCTAAAGTCAGGCGATGGAAAAGGGGAAAAGCCTCATCGGCCAGGAGCTAACAGGTTGGCTGCCTGCACAAAAATCAGTCAAGTGGTGCTGCCAGGTGCAGACACAATCCTGAATAGGAAATCCCAATGATGCCATGTTGGGGGACGCAGACTTTGGATGGAAGAGGTGTCCTCAGGGCCTGGTGGCACCTGGCCCACCCAAACTCCTCCAGCTCCAAGCGGCGGCACAGGCTCACAGGGCTTTGCTGCAGTTTGGGAAGAAATTCACAAGCAGGTGCTGCCAGGGTGCTAACCAGCAACAGCAACTCTGCACTCCTCTAGCAAAAAGTAGGAATAGCAGGCGATGAAATTCTGATCATGCTGTTTAACAGGATCTCAAATATTTGTTTAGGAAAATGCTGCAAGTCCTGATGTGAACTAAGCAGGTAGAGTGGCAAGCATTCACAAGCATTCAGACACAACTTCCCCCCCGCCTTCCCCCCCCAGTTACAGGTGAGCTTTTTCTATCAGAATTCTGTCTTCTTAGGCACTTAGGTAAATTGAATATAACAAATCAAGACAGAGGGAATTGCACCTCCTCCACTGACTTGCTGTGGAGCCCTGACTCCAGGCAGGCTCACTGTATTGCATGTCTGGATCAGCAGGCAAGAAACCACAGGACTTTCAAAGCTGATTTGCCTCAGAGCATGTTCTTAATTTTTCCTTTCAGAATTAGCTTTAGAAAAAGGGGCCAGCAATAACAGCCAACAAAAAGACAAACATAGTGGGTATTTGAAGCAAATGCAAAGGTAAAGCTTTTCTAGGGCTTCATCTAGAAAAAAAAATCCTCTCTACAAAAGGACATCTCAGAGCTAACTGAAGCATCTCAGATTTTATGGGTCCTGATGATGTGGTAGAAGATTAACAGGATCGTGTACTTCACAGAAAGCAGTAAGGAAGGATGCTGAAGAGAAATGTTATTTTAATTGGATTTCTTTGTTCCCCTGTTATCTTCAGCACCTCAACAATGCCTGTAGTACTCAAAATCTTCTGGGACTTAAGAAAGCTTCATTTCTTTGATTCTATTTTCATTTGAAACTTATATGAGAAAAGTTATTGGTTTGTAAGAAAAAAACATATGTACTAGAGTATACAAAGGACACACCACGTTAACTGTTGTAGGGTAAACCTGCTCCACAAAACCAGGGACAGATGTAACCCAACGATTCTAAATTCCAATCAAATGGAACTGAAGATTAATTGCAAAATCCATCAAAGTACTTTGGGGAAAAATGGTAAACTGTACATAAACATTCAGGGACTTTTGCAAACTCCCATAGCCTATAATTAGATTTACTGAACGCTATCAAATCTGAGGCTCCAGTGCAAACATAGACAGTTTTTGTTGTTTTAAGATGTGTACACAGATACATGAAATGTGTCTAATTACCAACAGTTGTTTTGCTTCCCTGTTTAATTTCAACTGCACAAATCCACGCAATGCAAGAGTTTCATGTACACTGAAATAATTAACTGCAAAATCTGATGTTTACAAAGTTAAAAAGTAAAATACTAAATTGGAAATAGTCATAAGCACTCAATGAAGCTGTTTTGCTAGCAAACAGGGTAGAGATCATGGCGTCTTTGCATCTTTTCTAAATTTACACCGAGCTTCATTAAATTCTCATCTTTACTTTTCTTCTTACCGAGAGATATAAACAAAAGCCCTTAATCCTCCAATTTCATCCAGGTGAAGAGAACCGTATTTTCTATGAACTCCTTACGGGGTTGGCTATGCTCTGCGCCTGTAGCACTCCCTGACATCTATGGAACCAAGCCAGGTCATTTCTAGCCACAAGATCTTTGGAAAGGGTCATCATTTTCCCCAAAATCCCTAATAAATTTTTTTGTGAATGACTTTTAAGGAAGATTTTAAAAGGAAACTCACTTGGCCACACACACCTGCGTTACACATACAAGTTGCCTAAATGACAATGGGGGTGCTCCACTATTGTCTGTACTTTTCTGTCAGAGACGTATTTAACCCATTAGTATTTTTCCCTGCAAAGCAGATGCACTGTAAAAATACACGAGTACTGAATATACATCCAGACCTAAAACAAGGCAAGACTTACTGTTTCTCATACACAGTCCATGTCTGCATCCATGCGTTTGAGTAGTATTTTTAGCAAACGCAAAATTACATATGATTTTAAGACTGCAGTCACATCATGTTTAAATACACACACACACCCAATAGATGTTTTAGGAACAAAATTACAGATGGCATTCTTCAGCCTTTACTATTCTTTGCAAAATATTTCCCAAACTCGGGGAATGAGTACAATATGTTTGCTAGCTGAAGTAATTTTAGAATTAACTAGAACACTTTTTATTATTACTTTTGGTACTTGCGTGTTTAATTTTAGAAGCGTAAATCATATAATTAAAGCTTTGACATAAGAAGTGATTATGTTCAAATGCAGCTCTCCAAGCCATGAGAAAATATGAAGGGATGTTTTCAAGTTTCTGTGTTTAAAAATAATTCCATGCATTTCAGAAACACAGGAAAGAGTACTTTATTAAACAAAGTTTTTCTGCAAGTGCACTAAAATAAATCAAAGGGCCTCACCTTCATAAGTTCGCTAAGTTGGCTAAGTATTTTGGCTTTCAGTGAGGATTCCTTTGGGGCTAAAAAATGAAAAAACATGCAAACTAAGAACCTTACCTAAACTCTGTGGTGATGGCTGAACACGTGAAATACTTTGGTGTCCACTAATACTTCTAAGTAGGTATCAATAGCTATCAGAGATCAGCTGGCACACAGTAACTTGTTACTCCATTATATCATGCATCTGGTTTCTTAGACTCCAAAATCGACAGGTGTTTCAAGAAATTTTTCACTCCACCTGTTGTTTGCTGGCATTATTTGGGATTCGGAAGACAACGTAAGGATTACAAGAACTGGATGGCATCAAGGACGCGATTTTTGCCCTCACTTTGTTTCTATGCCACAGCAACAGCTCCCAAGCTCAGCATTTTTCTAAAATCCTCATCCCAGCTCCAGCAGGACTTCCCTGGTGCAGGTGCTGGGAAGACAGTTCCCAATGTGTCTGTGGGCAGGGCAGCGGCACCACAACCAGCTGGGGCTGTTAGATCTGGGGATATTCCAGGTAGAACAGGCCCTGACATAACCCGGAGGTCCCAGGGGCCATCAGCTTAGGCTGAGAGTCCCTTCGGCCCCCATAGCAAACCATGACTGTGACAAACCGCCCACGACTTATAGCCATTACAGCCATAACAAACAGCTTCCCCGTGAGACCCGCGTCGCGTCTTTCAAGGGAGCGTGACAAAATCTCCTCTCTATTCCCAAGCAGGTTTAACTGCCAGACAATTTCTACAGCTTTCTCTTCCTTGTCTTCTCCCTTTTTCTTTGAAAAGGATCAGCATTGCCAGGCTGAAGCAAACTGATAGCTATACAAGATAACTTTTTATAAAAACATTTACAATTTCATATTGCATGAATAGGCTTAACATAATCTTTTAGACTTCATTGTAAATTCGACCCTAAGGGAATTAGAAGCCTAACTCACCTTGACTTTTCATTGTATTTTGAGTCTAATTGGCTTAGCATCCTTTGAAATTTCTTACTTTAATTATTTGTTACATTAGTTCTTAAAGTTACAGCTGAGTAAGAAAAGTGAATACAAAGCTGCTTATCCCACTTTCTATGCAAGGAAACAATCTTGCAAGCACATCAGCTGAACCTCTTTTAGAAAAACACTTTGGCCTCTCCAAATTCCAGGTTCCAGTAAATCAAATGCTTGGAGCATCCTGAAATCCAACGAGCCAAACAGCTAGAGCAGTGAAGTTAACCTGTGCTCCACAAGTTCAGTTCGAAAAACTGGCAAATTGGGGTATCCACCAACCTCTGTAACATGGAAATGATTCTGTAAGCAACCTGTTTAATTAGCAAAACTAATTGTCTAATCAGACAACAACAACTACCCCCCCCCCCCCCATAGCTCTGCTTTCATCCTCAACCATTCTGTGATATTCCTCTAGAACAGAATTACAATTCACAGCCTATCTTCATCCACAATGATGGATGATTCTATACTGTGTAAACTAACTTAATCCTGTGGTCCAGACACTATTTCATTTTCCTAGACTCTGGGTGTCCTTCTAAGAAATATTCATATCAAAAACGAGCTTTGCACGGAACCTGGAACTAGCTGTCAGCACAACTGGTATCCAAATCACACAATCTGTGCATGCAGAAAGGCCATGACTCAGTACCTCAAAGGAAAACAAGCAGTACAACGCAATCAGCTGGCATCCATGCATGAATTAATGGTCTGCAATTTTGAATTACATATATTAATGCCTACAGTATGCTATGAACACTATGGACAAGAGTAATGACTTCCTGGGCTTTTCTCTGAACTGTTTACTAATCTCCTTCATGGTCTTTTTGATGTTTGTGTAGTTCCTTTTGACACTGGAAAGATCTATTTTTTAGAAAGAATGAAAAACAGTATGTGCCACTAACTTCTTGCTGCCATACACTGGCAAATGCACAAACTGCAAAAATCAATGAGCTGCATGATTCTCTTTGCTTATGGTACTTTTACATCTCACACAGCTTTCGTCATGGCTCAGCATCCAGCCTGCCTAAAGGTCATAATATAAAGATACCTGGAGGAAGAGAGAGAGGAAGAAAGGGCAGACTGCAATCACTGTGTCTTGGAGATCTACAGTCCCCTCCAGTGCCAGCGGGGGATGGGACAGCAAGATTTCCAGGCAGGTCTCTCCTTGGCTGCCACTAAAAAACTGTCATTAAATCTGCACCAGATTTATTCTTGCATCTAGATTTAAAAGGGAATGTCCCATGGCCTGGAGAATGAAGATAACCAGGTGCTACTTCACAGACATTCCCATCTTCCCTAACACCTACGAAGTTCACCACACATGCATGACTTTAGATTTGCCCACCACTACACACTTTCTGCCAAGCACAAAGGACTGGCATTTATTTATCACTATTAGCAGGACACCAGGACTGGGCTTTGACCCAGTATAACCCAGTCTGCTTTTCTATTCCTTCTCCTGACAGCTATTTCAGAGAATTACAAAATGAGGCTGGATCCCACAGTGGTAGGCAAGGCAGAGGCACATCATAAACAGCTTTGAAAGAAACATTATGGGATTGCCTGTCTCATTCTTTTCACTCAAAGCTACACATTAAACCACTTGAAAAAAAATGGGATGTAGGGTGAAGGACAGGAAGGTTACATGTTGTAGAGAACTGAATGTGTTTTGTGAACTGTTATGGTGTGACTTGCACCTTCTTCCCCTGCGTTCCCAATTTGTTCAATTAAATATAAGATAGGTTGCAAAAACCAATACTGGGATAAAGTATTCCCCTGCATCATCCACCCAGTGAGTGCTACCCTGGATCAGCAGGGACTGAAAGCTGGTGCTGTGTTCGTCCCCTTTGACAGCGATGGCCAGCGTGGAATTACAGCTGGCACAGGCGGGCGCATTTTCTAGCTCAGCTGGAGCTAACTGGCAACTTCAAGGGCAGTTTCATTTGCTCATAAAGTGCTAAGAGGAGAAATAATATGAATAAACTATACATAAATGCAGTAGTTTGTAATCAAAAAGGGGACATAAAAAGAAGAATGCACTCAAAGGTGTTTGCTCCTTTGGTTACTACTGCAAATAGCCAGGGCACATATCCATAAATGCAGCTGGAGCCTAATTTCAGCCTTAGTTTAAATAGTAGCACATCCACTGCTTTCACTGGCATTATTCCCAGTTTGCATTCCAGTAAGCTGAACTATCTCCTTCCCTGCTTCCCACTAGGAGCAGAGTTCCCATGGACCCAGGTCTCCAGAAATCCCTACAGAGGCTGTTTCTTGGCCAGCTTCTGCACCTGGGAACTGCGTGCTCCCCTAAAGCACAGACCTGGGATCTGTAGGTGTGCTGGCCCCAGGGCAGAGGGACGTATATAAAGGGTAGGAGGGGAAGGAACACACTTGTCCCTAAAGCTGGCATTTTAGAGCAGTCTCTCTGCTGATAGCCTTTTTGTACAAGCAGTGTTACAGGACCAAGGTGACACGCGACTGTGAAATGCTTTAGAATTATCCATGTTAGAAAGCACCTCTCTGTATAAATTATTGCTATTATTATTAGTCTCTAAAGTAGGTTTCATCCTGCAGAAAAGCTAGTGTAATAAATCTGAAGATGATTTTACAATGTAAACAGTTTGTGGGAATGTTCGGCATTCAAATTCTCACTCTGACTGCTAGAAAGGCAGAGGTTTGGGAGAAAAGCAGAACAAAGCTGAAAGCTGTAATGAGCGCAAGTTAACTTCACACCTCTTCTCAGTCTTCCTGCTATCCATGGCACAGCTATTAACTTGGGGGTAGATGTGTTTCCATTACTACATATATTATTGAGTTAGGACATCACGCCTTAAATGTTGTGAATGTTTTTTGAAATGCAGCAGTGGGGTGTGCTGCTCTGGTTTTATCAGTATTGCTATTTGTTTGGCAGGCCTCCCACACTGCTCTGTTTGCAGCCTGTGCAACCTACATAGAAGTGTGCAACGGGCAGCCAGTTAACGCACAAAATACTCAAAATCTCAAAGTATGACCTAGATGACCACATTTCCCATTAAAATTTGAATACATCATTGTTATGACAGAGACTGTAATGAGGACACACAACAGCATGGAACACTGTTTCTGAGACAGAGAGATAAATATAATCATTTTCCAATATTCTGTGATATTTGAAATCTTCTAGGCCTATTTTCATAATATGACATTTCGAATAGCAATCATAATTCCAGAGGCATATGATTTCCACACTCACCCAAATGAGACCTTTTACATTTGCATTTTCTATTGGGAACATTCCCACTGGCTGCTTATGTCACCAAATTGCAAGTGAAAAGGTAATGTTACATATTTGACTTGTTCTGGGTAACGTTATGGGGAATTAAAATAAACACTTGAAAAATGTAAGTCACGGGACTTTTCCTTAATTTGCAAGCCAGAAAAAAAAAGTATCTTTTGCACCACTACCTCACCTCATACCATTGGTAAGTGGAGCTGCTATCTGGGGGACAGGGAAAGTAAAGCAAAAAGTCAGTCCTATCCTACAGGACATGAAATTAAGAGAACAGACTGCAGATGGGTAGGGAAAGATGGAAAATGGAGGAGATTTGAAAAAAGGGAGCATATTTAATAAGTATGATTATTTTTCTTAATTCTTATAAAAGGACAAAGTATAAAACGTCTTTTTTTAATTATTATTCTTAAATTCCACAGCTTCCTGTTCTCTACATAGAATACATTTATGTGTTGGTTTCCATGTCTGCCTGGTTACTTTTTCTGTAAACTCCCGAAAGCTCAGATCTCCTGAGAGAATAAATTTCGCTGATCCTCATATATACAGAAACAAATATAGTTTCTAGTAATATTGGCATCAGAGAACATCTGTTTACTTTGAGTTAATCGAGATTAATATTTTATTTTCTGTCTGGCTAAAACACCCACCTGTAAGAAGCATTTTGCTTCAATTGCAAAGATGAAATCTTTAAGCAATATAATATTAGGCACTCGCCAAATTTTTGACAGGGTTGTATCAGGCTAATGTATGATTAAGACTGGCTGTTTTCTTTCACAGTCAAGCCCGTCTCAAAATCCTGCAATAATCTGGGAATATGTGATACATGAACACAGCCACACAGCGGTATGCTTATGTAGACAGATCAGTGTGGACACCTTCAGGCAATGCAAAGAAAAGTTGAGTCATAGCTGGAACCTCCCTCCAATTATTTATTTTAGCAACAACTTTGGCACAAGGCAAAAGAGGAGTGTCAGGGAACTCTTGAGCCCTCTTGACCCATTTTCCCTCAAGTGGTCACTGCTAAGCTTAGGGAGAAAGCTATTAATTACTCCAAGCAGGTACCCACCGTACATCATTAATATGGGCAATCTGGATGTAGGATTTCAAAGCCTTCAATTTCTGCTCTCGGAAAACACGTCTGTTTTGATCTTCCTATGCAGCCAACCAGTAAAAATGTTGCGCATATTTTCTGCACCTATCCAAAGAAATTTATCTTTCACACCCTACTTCATGCCATATGTTGGAAGCTGAAAGAATGAAGGATTTAGCTGTCAGTCTCTGAAGGCAGCACAGGCCCTCTTCCAACTGCACACAGCGTTAGATCTGAAAGTATGACATTTCACTTTAGCTTCTGTCAGCACTATCTGCAGTGTATCACTGGTGCACTGTTGAAAATATTCTTGATAGGCAGCTCATATGCGCTGGATAAAGTGCTCATTAATCTTTCCTTTAAAGTACTGAGAAGTTGGGTGGTGAATTTCTTAAGTGAAGGCGCTCCGCTCGGCGCAGAACGGATATTCCCACTGTATTTCCTCGCCAACAAAGGCAGCCTGCAAAAAGCCGCCTGTGAAGTTATTTCAGCTGGCTTTGTTTGCTTTAGAATTTTCTCTGCAGAAGCCCTGCTTCCTCCTGCTTCGTTCTGGGGTGCCATCGGGACACGGCCATTGCCACCATGGGCCGCGTGCCCCGGGCATGGGTTCCTGCTCACCCATCCCTGGGCAGCACGCCTCTGGGGGCAGGACACAACCACGGCTCACGAAACACACCACAAATCCTCCCACCATCACACCAGAGTTACATTTTAAAAGAACACTTTCAAACTACCTAAAGAAATAAGTGCAGTGGGGTGTTTCTTCCAGCTGCTCCTCACCCCAGTGCCAGAGTATTTTGGTATTTAGCAGGGATATTTCAGCCTGTAGGAGCCTGGTTCTTTGTCAAATATTTAAAAATTGCTTCCACAAAACAAGGACACTTCATGAAACATTTAATGCATATATAGATATTCATACGAATATGTTTTTAATCCCTCCCCTTTAATAAAGATTCTGTTTTTTTAAATATTCACTATTTATTTTTCTCCCTCTGCAAACTAATACAGTAGAAACAGACAGTAGGTTAGGCATGTGCCAACAGCAACACGAAAACAATAAAATGAAAGAGAATAATATTTTTTTAAGCCTGTCCTCCACCTAAAAATCCCCTGGCAGAAAATGTATGTTATGAAATTCATATTGACAAAGGACTATCAATCACTTCTGGGGATGATTCTTCAATTTATTTTTAATGTTAAAATATTTTACACTCGTATCAGCATTCATATGAGAGGACCTGGCTTCATAAAAGAACACACTAAATACTTTGCTAATAACTGAAATGCTGCATTTTGCAATAAAGTCAAACCCTTCTTTTGGATGGAGTCTTTCAGCATAACTCTATTAGGAACAAAAAGCCACAGAAGAAAACAAAATGTCAAAGAGACCAACCAATCTCTTTAAGACAAATTTATACTGTAAGTGATACTCACACCAAAATAATTGAATGCCATTTATTTTAGCCTTATTTGTCTTTGTAGCCTGCAACTATTGCTGTACTGGGTAGACGTGCAGATTAAATCCTGACATACCCGTCTACCAAGCGCTCTACCAGAAGACATCAACCTGCAGTGGTCATCTATAGCCCTGCCTGATAAAGCTTGAAACCTCCTCAAACAGAGCTGATAGGAAAGGGGCCACACTGACACCATGTCTGCCTGGGGTCCTGCAGGGGAGATGCAGAAACCTGTTCTTTGATTCGTTCACATGAAAATATGAATGAATCAAAGAACTTAACTGGAAATGTTCCTCATTCATGGATGTGAAACAAGCACAGGCTCACCACCTCACTCTCACTAATACCCATGTGTTATTTTCCCATGGCAAAGCAAGTTTTGGTTTATAATCTGCCTGTGTTTACTACCTTTTAAAAATGTCCACTCTGTGATTCAGATGAATGTAAAATCCTAAAACATGTACGCTTTGCTAGGAGACCTCTCTCAGTAACAACATTCAGCCACAAACTCTAACAGCTTAGCATCAACCACTCTCTGCCAATATCTTAACATATATATCCTTCACAACCCATCTGCTTTGGAAAAACCTGGCAGAGGAGAACTTCTGGCAGTGTCTATAAGCTGTGCCCTACAGCACAGGGAGGATATTGGGAACAAACTGTGGACGGCAGGTCCTCCAACAAAAATTTCATGTTCCCCCTGTGCAAGCTGACTGACAGCTCGAGCATCGGAGCTGTGCTGCAGCTGTACAAGCAGAAAAACCATCTCCAAGTCTTTGCTGTATAACAGTGTTCATTCCTGTGTCCCCTTAAATAGTTCTGGGTCCTGAAAACATACGGCGAGAATAGTCACCGGGCTGCTAATGCTGGTGAAAGTGCATTAACGAAAGGGGAGACATGCACACCAAGAACATGCCTCCCTTGGGAATCCTCCTGCAGGGAACTTGGAAATGATCCAGAGGTGCCCCTGAACCTATTGCTTACCACTAGCTTAAGAAGGGAAGGATACAAGGGCTGAAGCCGCACCTGCTCCGTGGAACTACTCATGATGGAGCCTTTCAATATTTGTCAGCTGGCTGGGATCACGGAGAAGGAAGCGTGTTTATGAAGATGACAGCCATTTCAGGAATACGAACTAGACAGGACCACACCAGTGGAAAGAACGCTTTGAACAACAGAAAACACCTGCTCAGTCAATGTCTCATTATCACCCAAATGATAATACAATTGTCAAATGACAATTATCACCCGAATGACAATGACTTTCTGCCATGCCCTGGGATGCAAGAGACCCAGACCAACCATGGGTGAGCAGAAAGCGAGACCCTGCAGTACATCTGCCTTCTGATTCATTAGTTCAACAGAATGTGTGGAATTGGAGTTTTTGACAAATAGGGCTTGACTTAGCCTGAGAGAAAGTAATAAGAAACTCATATAAAATGCCTTTTAACTAAAGCCTATTGAAGCTTTAGACCTCCATATTAGGTCTTCAAACACTCCATCTTATAAAGGTCAAGCATCCAAACAAGAACTTGACTGATGTACAAATTCAATGACAGATGTCTGCGCACACTCAGTGCGTGCGTGCCAGAATGATCTCTCTGTGCATCGCTGCCATGCACACCAATGAAATCCCTGAAATGATCCCAACCTACAGGTGCATGGCTGCACAGGGATTTCTACCCTACCTGCAGATTTGCACGCGTACCTTAACAAAAAGCAGAGCTTAAGTAAATATGCTCAGCAGATAAGGCTTTAAGCTCATGGCATCTAATTCTGGTTCTAACCAAGTTAACAGGCTACATCGGGAGGAACGTAACAAGACAGATCTTACCCCAAAAGCACAAAGCACTGGGGAGTTCTTTAGGCACCTATATATGGTACATGCAAACCTGGTGGGTCTGACTTGTCTGCGACAATTTAATTGTACCACACAAACTACACAGCTCTCTGCCATGTCAAAGCGTATAGCTTCACTTATCAGCACCTAAGCTATTTTCGGTGAAGCAGAACTGAAGCGTTTACGTGAAAGCTGCTTATGTGGCTGGCCACTTGAGACTTCTCACTTTAAAGTACCATGAAACAGGCACACTATTATGGGAATTAGGGACATTCCTCAACAGGGCCAGCTGGCAATCACAGGGAGACCTGGCGTCACCATGGATGTGACTGACTTTGCACGTCTCACCCTGACCCGCCACACAGCTGGATAAACCTAAAGCGTGTCGAAGGTTTACCTCCAGAGGTACGACATCCTTGCTGGAGCTATGAATCGGCAGCGGCATGACAACACGAGGAGAAACGCTCTTCTGCAAAGCCTGTAACAGACTCCTGGCAGCGCCTCCGAAAGCGAGAGCCCCGGAGACAGGGATGTCGGAGCGATTTGGGGATGCTGGGAATGTTTCATGAAGCTGTACTAGATACTGGCTTATGTTGTTGATTCACTACTACTTTACTTAGTAGACACATTTGGAAGTGTTAGAGTTTCCTCTGTGAAATTCAACTCACAGAGAAGACTCTCTTCTGACACATTACAAATTTCAATCAAAAAGTTATAACTTGATGGAAGTGCAGTGTACGGTTTCCTATTAACCTTCCGATGGCTAGCATTCCAAAACGTTATATAGGAGATTCAGTTACATTTATTTCCCTGAGGCAGTATTCATACTACCACGAGAGGTAAAGGTGGCTTGAAAAATTCTGAAAGAGCCTGAAGTATACCAGTCCGGTGACAAAGTTGCCATGAAGTATTTTGATTTCAAAACCTTTCTTAAGGATTATTTAAATAATTTCTAGTTGAAATTTTTCAGACACCTAACCTCATGAAAAACTTCCATTCCCTTTTCAGGAGTGAAATTCCAAAATTTTCCCCCCACAATGGGTATTTTCAATTTTACTTTGCTTCTACCTGAAGCCTGGTCTGCCGTTGATTCAGTGGGTACACTGAGTATATATATTCTATTTAATAAATCAGTCTATATGTTACAAAACACATGTTGGTGACGCCAATTTCTACCTCAGTAGACACCTACTGATGAATAATTTCCCAGGTCCTTCCAGGCACCTGGCTACACAGCTTCTCCAGTACATTGGAGGAGACCCAAACCCTGTTGCTGTGCAATATTTGCGCCCTGCCCACATGGGATTCAGCACACACACAGGCAGCAGGACTTGGCCCATCGGGCACCAAGGACCGTCATCCTCCCAGCTCTGCCAGTGACCTGCCCCGGGGCACCAGGTGAACCACCTCTCTCTCAGCCTCCCAGCCCATGGACATTGATGTGCTCCTTAGCAAGGGTTTGGAGATGTGGGGCTGAGGGATCCCAGCATCACGGTAAGATCTCTCCTAACCCATCCCAGCAGCTGAAAGAGTTTAGCCAAAAGGCAGCGTGAACACACAAAAGGCAAAATTTGCAAATGAACCCTCGGTATTTATCTGTCTCTAAACTCCAGGTGCTCCAGCTACACCATTTCAGATATGCCTCCACCTTGCTTTTCATTATGACTAACCACAAATCTAGCAATGAATACGGAACAGACCCACTATTATAAAGTGTTTGGCATTATTTGTCATTTCTGTTGTGTTTCATGTGAATTTCTACCCACAATGTTATGGATATATTAATGACAAGAAAAGCCACTTTTAAAAACAGCAATACAGTATCCCAATAAGGCTTTTGTTTCCAAGTATTTTCATCTCAAGACTACAATTTCAGGCAATTAAGCATTTCAGCATTCCTGGGAAACAAGTAATTATTGTCAGTTACATCTAACAGACTGAGGATCTGGCAAAAATGCATTGCTGACTAACCCAGAAACTAAATGTGATGCTGGAAACTGCTGCCCAGGATCCGTCCTGGGAGCTGCCTCTCCCAGACACTGCACCCTACCAGGGCCAGAGGAAGATGAGGAAGATGGTAGGGAAATGGTGTAATGCGTCCTGACCCCAAGCACGGTACATCAGCTCAGTCCCAAGCAGTTTCAAGCTGTCTTCTATTTATCAAGGATGGTATTTCAAAGCTGAGGGTGCTTCTTAGCCATTTCAATGCCATATTTCCCTTTGAAGATCCTCAGTAAATTCTTAGTGTCAGTGACATCTTGTGGCAATGAACTCTTTGCTACAGCATGTGGTAAACGCCAGCCCATGAGAGGGGAAGGCAGAAAGCTTTATACAAAGCTCTATCCAAGTTAAAATATATAAGCTTATACCAAAACCAGAACGTATACATTATTTTTTCAAATTTAATGTCCTTTGTACCCCTTGAATGCTTGGGCTTGTGAAGTTCCAACGAATCATCCCAAGAGCTTCCTAGCTCAGTATGCAAATTTGGCATAAAATATGTTTAACCAAATTGTTTGAGTTCATACAGGCTCAAATAATTTTGTTTTCTCTTTTTTTTTTTTTTTTCATTCTGTCTTTTGTAGAATAAAAAGGGATTAGTGCATGTCCAGCTATCTAAACTGAATCCTTTTAGGAAAAAAATGTTGACAAAGGAGAATGTATATTTTTATAGCTCTGAAATCCATGCAGAAAATAAGTATTTCTAAGATAAGTACCACAACTTCATAACTTCAAAAAGTATTTGATGAAACAAAATCAATTTTCTTTAGCTGCATTTCATTTCCTTCTGTTCTAATACTTTTTTTTTAGACTGTCTTCTGTCACTTTGTGCTGTTGGTCTAGTGAGTATAAAAAAGCACAGAAAAGTCTACAGTTTGATACAGTCTGCCTAACTAAGTAGGAATCGTTTTACTCTCAGCAAATCTGAGGTCAAGGCCTTTGACGGCCTTAAACAGAAGGGTATTTTTGCATTATGGTTGTTTCTAAAATACTTGTGATATTCAGCTTATTTACCCATCTTTGCACGTATCAGCACTTGCTGTCAGTGGAAATTCAGTAGGATTATTAAGCTAATTTCCATACGGGTTACTTTCATGGGATTTTCAGAGTTGGGAGAAAGAAGGATCCTGGAAGCACACCAACCTAAAACCATTATGTACAAATTGCTAAAAAGGGCACAATAAATGACATGTGAAATATTTAAGCGTTTTCATATTTCTGAATGTAGAGCCCTGAATTATAAAATACAAAAGACAGACAACAACCAGCCTCATATGGCAGAGGAGCAAACTTCCTGAGGAGAAAACATTTAGCAAAGGCAGAAATTCAAACAGGCAACCTGCAAGGCATTAAATAATGCCAAGTACATCTCAGTCTCTTTAGTTCGGAAAACCAGCTGAATGGTCTGCTCAGTGTCTAGCACTTAGAGATTTCAGGCACTGGAAATCCCACTGAAATATGTTACAGCAAGGCATCTAGAGAGCTCTGTTTCTCACTGCAGTCGTGTGTCTCAAAGCAAACGGAGCGTTCTGGAAAAAACACTGAATGAACACTGAATTTTTGTCACTTCCTTAAATATTTGTTCAGAATCCTGCTTACTCTCCTGATAATTGTTTCCCATTTATACAAGTAATTAAAAAGCAATTGTGTTATTTTACACGTATTACCATTCATTTACTTTTCCACTGCAAATCTGAAAATATGCAAAATGAAAGCACTTGAGCCTGGATTTAGATGGTCTAAATTCCACTTGAGTTCCTGCACCTAATGTTTCCAATTAGCGAGGTGTCTCTGCAGACCCAGCAGCCAGGAATAAGGAGGCAGGAAGTCCAAAGCCATCTGAATCTGGACATCCGTGCAAGCACCTTGATGCAAAAAAACCCTGCCTTTATCTCCGAGGGCTTGAATCAGCAGAAGGGTTTGTGAGACAGGGTGTTACTTCCATACACACTTTCAGTCAAGGCCACTTGTTTGACTGGATTTAAAGACAGGTTATTGATGATTTATATCATAAACAGGACTTGTGTTGAAGAAAGCCTGAAGAACGAGACTTTTCCTACGAGAAATAGATATCTGAACTAGATAAAGAAGGGTTTATGAGTACTGAGGGAGGTGACTAATCTTTATTTATCAGAAAACATGAAGGAATGTGATCTTTTCCCTGAAGTAGTTCTTATCTCACAAGAGGCTGAAGATGAAATGCTGATGACAGGAGTCTGGAAGTCCCATCCCTTCAAAAAGCCAAAACTCTGTAGATGTTTGTCACCAGGAACTGGGTTTGTTTCCATGCCAGATTATGTCTATTCTGTATTTGTTTGTTCTTAAATAATACAGAGCTTTATGACAGCCCTCTATGTTTGTGTAATCCAGGGTTACAAAAACAAGACGGGCTGTTGGCACCTGTGGCCTTTGGAAATGTGTTTTGTAGCATCAGCATGGGCAGAACACAAGCAAGACATGACAAAGTCTGCAACCAGCATGAACTAGAGCAACTACAGAAATGTGCAAGACCAAATAATTTCTGCATGCACAGGCTGCTGGGAGAACACTATGAGTAAATTAACTACTCTTTTCTTACTCATTTTGATCAAGAGGGACACAGCAAAGATGGCATTTCATTTGCTCCATAGAAAATAATCAAGAGTTGACCTGTGTATCCATGTCAAAGATGAACACTGAGCACATATGTAACGGAGAGAAAAGCATTGTTATCTTAAGATTGTCAAATTCTGTGAACTCATCTATGACGCCTTCCAGAAACAACTCACACTCCACAGTCATTGCAAGTATGGATGAAAGTCAATTGGCTCAGTAATCTTCAAGGAGGCAAATCACTGTAATTGCCTTTCAAGGCAAAACAATTTCAAACTCATCCTGAAAGTTAGGCACCTAAGCACAAGTGGCCTTATTTCCAACAGTAGCAAGCACTGAGGCTCTCAAACAGATGAATGGAAGCTGTGATTGCTCACCACTGCTGACAATCAGGTGGCTTGTAGTTAAGTGTCTACATCTGCAAAAGAAAAAAGCTGGCTCAAAGGCTTCATTTTTCACTGCAAGCGCAAGCTGGGGTATTTGAGTGCAGCCAAGAGTCTGAACGCCTTCCTCACAAAGTCTTGCAACCTCCAGCAAAAAATGCTAAAAGCACGGCACAGGTAATGCTCCTATTTGCAATTTGCAGTTGTACCTTCCTAAATATTTTAAAAGTTTAACATCAGTTGTAGGCATAGGTACCCAAGAACTGTGTGCCTTCCGCACTTTGGGTTCCCACGGGATCCCGGCGTCAGGCAGCTCTGTACTTACACTGATGGGAATACTGCTGACTGAAGCCCATTTGTTGTGAAGGATGGCTGAGAAACTAACATTTCTTTAAATAAACTCTTCTAAGTTGGATCCATTAGGCTAGAGCTCACTTAGGCTGTATACTGCTATATTTGGGGTGGGGCTGTGACTTGTCAAATACTCCTAATAAATCTTTCCCACATTTAGTCCACTTATTTTAAGCATCAGCTCCTCAGTAAAATCCAGAGAAGGATCGCTTCTCACCCAGAAAACAGAATCAGCACTCCTTATGCTGAGATCCTGCCCTTCATGCACAGAAATGAGCGCCCATAAATCTAGAATGGTGGATCTGAGGAGCTGAAATAGGATTTATTTGGATGCCTTCCACACGCCGCAGCTATATTTCATAACCAGTTACAGAGCTTACTAAATTTTGACACGGCTGTTCTTGAAAATACACACTTTCATCGGGGGGCATAATTAACTGTACACCTTCTACCTACTCAAAAAGTATATGACTGACTACACTACGAGCAAGATCTGAAATCTGTTGCTACTGTACCTTACCTCTTGAAAAGGTGTTTAAAATTATAAGCAAGATGCCAATTCGGAAATATCCAAGACAACCTAGGCCCCTTCTTTGCATTCTCGCCAGTATCTTCGTTACCATGTTATCTCCCTGTTCACTGTCAATTTTTCTGCTTCTACACAATTAAAATGAGGAAGCATTATTCTGAGAATAGGAAATGTCCTGACATCTAAATAAAGTAAAAGAAGATGGAAACAGAAATTTCTCTTTTAAAAATCTTTTATGAAACAAAAAATAAAATCTTTTCATCACCTACGGCAAAATACACTGGTTCAAAGCCTGACCTCAAGGAAAGCAAGAAAGAAGAAAGTGAATATTGAGAAGGGTGTCAGCTACTATACCTAGGAGAGAAGGAATGAAATTAATGAAGAGAAATTAAGGGTGCATATTAAGACAGGGAGGAATTCCTCCTAAGGAAGGCTTCTTTCCCTTAATGCAGCACAACACTTCAATGCATACTTTTGCCTTATGGAAAGATTTACCATCTCTGAATGTGTGTACTAGGTATTTGACTTCCTATGGCTTTCCAAAGGAATTAGATGCCCTAACTGTCCTTTACGCCTTTGGAAGCTTTCTCCTCAGACCCTAACTAATCCTTATTCATTTCACTTGGTCCATTTCCAGGCTGAAAATTAAGCGCCCAAGTGCTTTGTATAAGATTATGGGATGATGTTGTAGAAGCAAGGCTGAAGTCCCACCATGTGGAACATTTCAAAGCACCAGCACCTTGGTGAACACATGAGTGACCAAATGATCTTGCTGGGTAGGCGGGAAGGAGCAATTTCACAGTTCTTTTCTATTTTTTTTTTTTAATAAAATCAGAAATTCAGCTATGTAATGACAAACCAGTAGTTTCAAAACAGAGTTGCACCTTCTGTGCAAACTGAAGTTTTCCCTGAAGGGAGTCTTTTTTGTGTGCAAAGTACAATAGTTAGTCATGTAACTAGGAGCCACCATTTTAATTTTTCTTTTTGCCTCATCAAGCACTTACTGAGCAGAAAGTACTACCTGTGATAAATGCTACCTGTCAAGACTTAACTTTGATCATGCTTCAGGAAGGAAGGGTTTCCAAATCATTTGCTTAGAAATTTTTAATTCTTAAGTGGGTTGTTTGTTTGCTTCAAAGGAAGTAGTAACCTATTTTAAATTATCAAAAATCTGTTTTTAAACAAGTTTTCCTTTGTACTTTAAACATTCCCTAAAAATACTTATGTTCATTTTGTAAAATTAAAACAAAGTAGATGTTTACACTATCATCTGACTCAGCAGCTCTGTCATCATGCTTACCCACTGCCTAAGGAAGGATCAAATCTGGCCAATGGCTCTGTTCACCTGAATTAGGATGTTGAGTTAATACTGTCATTTGTCATGGCACCAACGTCCCTCTAAGTGTGTCAAATCACCAACAGGAGAGCTTCCTAGTTTCGCTGAAAATTCTTTTAAAACTCACAAGCAGAGTGCTTACAGCACTCTCGCCAGCCCTTCCTATGCTTTATATGTAGTGTCAAAAATAAAAGTAGGAGGCTTGGTGCGGGAGGTGGTTTAAAAGGTCACCTCTATAGCTTATAGAAGGGATTTGCCTTGCTTCACTAAGCCCCAGACACTGTACTTCAATTTTACCAGTTAAATTTGACTTTGCAGGACTGGGTGGGAGGGGTGCAATTTATATGGCGTGGTCAGCAGAATCCACGGTGCCATGCATCACTGCCAAGCAGCTGCAGGAGCTCCTCGGGCTTGGTGCTGCATAGGATACCTTTGCAGGAGACAAGTTACAGCAGACTGTATTTCTTGTAAAATAAAAGATTTGGAAATATACTGATATTTCTGAGCTGAGATATTCTGAGCTGTCATGCTGCAAATGACTGGTAGCCTTTTTAAGGAAAAAGACAAGAAAACAGACAGGATTCTATTACAAACCAAGTATCACCTGCTAACAGAGGGATCCTAGCAGTAATATTACTTATTTTAATCAACAGTAAAAGCAATTGCAGCAGAATGATTCGCCTGGTAATGGAGACGTTACTTTCTGCATTTGGATTACCCTCTCCTCCATTCCTTCATGTCATGTCAAAGGGAATTATTCAGATGAAATACAGGAGCTAGACCCTTTTGTTTTGTACTTGCTGTTCTTAGACTTAAGAATTTCATTAAAATTCTTTCAAGTCAAAAAAAAAGGAAAATCTTGGAGGAAAGGAAAAATAAAGCTTTCCCCCCCATTTTATTTACAGACACTGCTAAGCTTCCTTAAGCTACTTTTGACTCGCTGCCTCATACCCCAACAAAGCAGATGTGAAGAAGGCAGATATATAACAGTACAGCACGCACAGCAGGGCTGCCAACTGTCAATAAATTTATGAACAGTTTGTAGATCTACAGGAGTTTTGTGAAAATTCTTATTCTTTCAGTAAAAACTGGCAAGCTCTCCCGCATCTTGGCAAAAAAAATCTGCAAAATTACAATTTGAGAACATACTGGTCTACTTCCACCTGGAAAAAAATCACCCCAAAACACAACCCTGTTGTTGCTGGATCAGATCATTTCTGTACGGAGCTCTCTTCCAAATTCCTCCGATGCTGGAATGGATAACAGAGTTGCTGATGTTTAAAAGTAACTGGCAATCGAATTCTGCAGGATACTGAATATTGTGCAACAGAACGTGAATGCAGCTTAGTTAACCACAAAAATAGAAATACTTTGTTTCAAAAATAACTTACTGACACTGGAGTTTTAAAAATAACCACCTAAAATTACTTTTATGATTAATCACATGGGATATTTCCCTTTCTGACCCAAAACTGGCTAGGTTGATATTCAAATGCTAATTTGCACAAACAGCTATGAGCTTTATTTCCACAGATCAACTTGAATGTGCAAAAGCTCTGCTTCCAAATGTAAAGGCTGTACTGAAACTGTTTTGCATAACTGGCTTAATATGCATGAAATTATAGGGGCATCCTAGAAATTAGTCATTGCGTGCTTTGTACTTGCACCTGCTTCAGTATCTATTACCTGCTATTTGCCTGTACTGGTCCAGCAGGCAAAACCACACACCTGGATACACCGCATATATAAATCACAATGTACAGCCTGGTGCAGGTGTAATTACAGAGGTCAGCTCACTATCCAAATATATTTAAGATATCAAACCCCAAGCTCCCTTGCTCTACAGTTAAATCTTAAATTTGGGTTTTGCCTCTCTCCAACTTTATAGATTGCCAAGGTTTGATTTAGAGGAGTACAGCAAGAACATTATTGGAGAGAACCCTTGCCTACAAATTTTTATTGTAACAGAGTTGAATTTGCTCCAGCTGGCTTTCTCTGAATGCGAAGAGGACAGCCAAAGATTTTACATTCAAGATTAAGCAGAATTTTGAAGGCAGGAAGCATGTCAGCCTGCGACAGCATCTCATGAGGTTCCACATCTCCTAGTGTGGTTGAAAAAAAATTATGGAGAAGCTACAAAATAAATACCTATTCTTCTCAGTAGCTTTCCTGGGCATATAGCAAGAACTAAAAGGTTTTCAAGGTTCATACGATTTGTCAGGCTTCAAAATCATTCTGAACGCTTATTTTAGGGACTCAACACCATAAATGTATGGAACCGAGACTGTAAATTCGAACATTGGTGTGAGTGAAGTCAACTGCAATGTTCCTTAGCACCCTGAATGTCAGAAATGGTGTGTGTGTGTGCATACACAAACACCCCACCTGAAGAAGGCAGGGAAGGAGAGGGAGTGAGGGCACACATATATATACCCAGAAAACCATTCTGGAAGTAAGAAAAAAAAATAGCCTTATATCAAGCTGAGATTAAGTGAATTTCTGCCACTGCTGAATGACTTGGGAACTCTATTCACTTTAATGCGCTATGAGCTGTCATTCCCATCTTTATACAAAGACACTGAGTTTCTCAAGAGCGGTTTGAAAAAAGTATTCAACATTTTCTGTACTTTCACATATTTTTCTGGGTGTATTTTTTTCCATTAAAATGATACTGCTGCAAGTTAGCAAGAATAACACAGATCTCGTCTCCCCTGGTTTTCTGTTCGTATATATTATTTATAGGGAGAACCGACTCCAACTCTTGGACTTCGACAATCTAACACTTGCTACTTCAAAATATTATTGCGACCTTTTTTTGAGTTCTTAACACTATCATTGTTAGCAGCTTTCCTCAGAAATTCAGAAAAAGCCCTGAAGGCTTTTCCTTGGTCCATGAAACTCGTTTCAGATTTGACGGGTAATGATTCGAAAATCTCCATTTTGTTCTCTGCCTTTGTCAGCAACGTTTTGGTAGTGTCCAAAAGAGACCTGGACACATCAAAGCGCTGCACCCAAGGCAACAGCATTATATGCAAGGGCAGCAGCACCCTTAGCCAACCTGGAAGAGCTGAGTTGCAGATAACGTCTGCTCTGGCTGGGGATAAGGCTGGTGTGTATGCAACGTGGCACAGCAGGGCTGTGGCACTGTCTTTAGCCCATCTGAAATGAGTTCTTCAGCACCATTGCTGGCCACACGGCTGCATGATGCCTTGGGGCCACTAAACTCTGTCTTTAGATTACACCCCTTTAAACTCATGACTTCATGCTGCCAAATCTGTGCATTAGGTATGACTTCACGTAATATGCGCTAACAGAGAGCCTGGCACACCGGCATTGACCTTTTTTCCCCACTTGTGCAACAGGCAGAACAGGCAGAGCACTAGCAGCAGTTCAGCTGTGCATGCTCATGTACGCAGCTGGGAGTCCCCAGACCCACGTCCTACCTCCAGGACAGCAGACCCAGTTCTCACTCTTGGTTAGACCCAAGATCGAGGCAAGATGGAGCTGCAGCTGGGAGCAGCAGCCGCTTGCAGGAGGCAGCCACAGCCCTAAAAGCCGTTCGGCAGCTGGCTTGCACCTGCGACAAGAGCACTTTCGGCTCCAGTAATTCTTTCATACCACAATAGGGACAAGATGACAAATCTGATTATATTAATGCCCATTCTTTCACCCTGCTTTCCAAAATTTACAAGTTTACCATATGCTTTAATGGAAGAATGACCTGTCTCTTTTTAGGTAACTATTGTTTCATTTTTAACGATTCAATCCTTTCATGCATGCATTGCCGTGTCTGCTGAGAAGTCAGCTCTTATATATTCATGGGCAAACAGTCATTTTGCCAAAACCCAGTGATGTGTGACTAATATCTGATGGGTAGCATTAAGGTAACCCTTCCAAATGGGTCTTCTCAATTTAGTACCCAAATTTTAAAAGATACTCAGGTGTCTGCTAATTATGTCAAAATAACATTAGAAGTATATATACATATATATAAACACAGGGAGGGAGGAAGAAAGATAGACAGACATGGAGATAGATGGAGAAATTATCTACCGTATTTTGCCACACCACAATTTCACTGTATTCTACTGCATCAGAATATATGTATATTTAAAATAAAAAAGCCAGAGAAGACATTCTACAGTTTGTCAGTAACAGAAAATTCATACTAGGTACTGCAAAGAGCTACTTACTGGCACTGGTTACAATCTGCAGGTAATTCACATTAAATTATATCTCCCATTCCACTGTGTATTGCAGAACAGAAGATACGCCTGCAAGAATGACAATGTTATATCTGCATAGGGAGTCTGTGATTGTTATACAATAAGGCACATTCTTCCCACATACAACCTGTGGAGAAATGGATGCCCTAAATGAAGGGCCACATTTTGGTACCATTAATGGGTACCTTGCCACAAAATAGGACACAATATAAATTCATTTCCAAATTACTCTGAAAACAGCAATACAAAATACACTGGAAAGAACATTGTTTTTTTTTGTTTGTTTGTTTTTGTTTTTTAAGGAGGGTAAAGTTACAGATCTAGTCTCATTTTTCCTTTTTTTTTCTCTTCTGGTACGTGGGTGTCAGGATATCACAGGTTCTTCTTCACCCAATGAAGTATGATTTTGCTGATGCTTCCCTCACACTGTAACAAAAAGCTAAGTAGGTGGTATGTACTGGCTTCCAGAAGTGCAAAGTCCCATTCTTCTCTATAATAAATTCAAATATATTCTAGAGGAAACAAAAGAGTTTATCCTGGAGAAGGGATGGATTCATACTTTTCAGGCAGCACACACCTGCATCTCTGCTAGTGCATGCACTAACACCAATGAATGCCCATGCTGGAATACAAAAATAAGCACAAACAGCAGCAGAAACCATGCGTTGTACTAATCCAGGAAAAAAATTCTGGGGCATGTAGGTGTGAGGTTATTTAAAGAATTTCTAAAAATGTCAAAATGTTAGCAGTTTTTTTGTTTTTGTTTTTGCACCTGCAAAGTGGAAGTTTGCAAATACTCAGTTTTTCAGCACACATCGAGGCTGTGCTGAGACATAGGTAAACACTTCAAGTTTGGGCCAAACACTGACTTTTTCCCCTCCTTACATAAAGAAAAAACAAAAAGCAGAATAGCAGCTTATCAGAAGGCTTTTACATAAACCTGAAGCATGGAAAGCAGAAGTAAAAATCTAGAGGAGTCTCTTGCATTTAATGGAGTAGCCCTTCCTGGTGCTAACAGCAAAACTCTCAGTCATTTCAGCAAATTCTCCCCTAGGAATATTCCCTCCGTGAAAGCCTATGGGAGCCATTTACCCCGAAGTGGGCGGCACCCGTCCCTGCCAGGTAGATGTTAGGGACGGTGCTGCAAAGGAATCACTGGTTCTCCCCTCCTCCCTGGTGAGAAAGAGGAATCAAGGTGGGGAGGAATGCTGCTCTCACCCCTCTGCATGTGCCTGTGAGGCAGCTCCCCATGCCTGCAGCATCTCACCGGTGGCTGTCGCTGCCCCCAGCTGCAGCAGGAGTTTCTGAAGAGCACTGCAGGCGCCGCGAGGGGAGCGAATACAGTGAAATATTTTCAAAATGATTCTTTCCCTCGTGCTACTTTCATCAAATATATAAAAGATCAAATAAAAATCCTAATTACAGTATGCGTATACAGGCTAGCTCGCACATAACCAATCCCCCTACTAATGACTGCAGTATTTTAACATTTGAATTCTAAGGAACCAAGTCTTTGGAGAGCTTTTTAAAAACACCGAGCAGTTGGGTTGCCTGATGTGCTTCCTCCTGAGGTTTTGTCACTTCGAAGATATACATGAAAATGTTCACTTCCAAAGCAAGGCCCCAGATAAATTTTTGCCCCAAACTCCATCCTTCATAATTTGCATGTAGTTAAACACTTTCCATTTTCTGTCAATTTTAACATTATTTACAGTACAGTGATGCGTAGTTTTAATTGAATGTTTAAATAAATGTTTTCTAGTATATGAACAATTAGTGTTTGCAATAGGAAGAGGCTATAGATAATTACGTCCTACTTTGGTTTGGAGTTTATTTCAATAACAACGTGACCGAAAGAAGGGGAAACCCAATTTCAGCTAGAATTATATGTTTTCTCATATATAATTAATAAGGCCCATACCTAATTTGCATTCCAAACTCCTGGAATAATCTGCTTAGGCAGGAAAGAAGTGTAATTGGTCTAAATGGGAAAGCTGCATCCTGACCACAAACCCTCCCAGTTCTTGTCAGATGGAGCCCCTCATGTCCGCTGTACTGTATCCTTAACTTTTGGTAGGACTTGTGGGAAAGGGGGTATTTGGGATGGAAGAAACGGACAGTTCCTACAAGGCAAACAAGTAACAGGAATAAATTCCCTTCTGCTTGCATATTAATCACTTATGTGAATAATAAGCATGCCCCATGAGTCTAAATGATCCACTCATGTTTGTAAATGAGCTATCCACAGAGATTATTCCCACATAAACTTCTAAAGACCCAATCTTGCTGCTGCTGAAGTCAACAGTAACATCTCTATAAGCCTCATTATGCTTCCGATTTGCCAGACCCATAATAAAATATTGCACTTTTACCACTACAGGGTAACACTTCTCAAACTTCAAATTTACTGACAGTTTCTCTACACTATGAATGCTCAAATCCACACCTCCAGAAACAACAATCTCATGAATTCCTTTCAAAATGAACACACACACACACACACATATACATATGTTACTCAAACCAGTTGAGTTTGGGAGTCACTCTATGCAAGCTAATTCACTACACACAACACTAATCCATACAGATACATTTTCAAAACAGCTCCAGTGCATAGGAGAATTTCCGAATTAATTAATTGTAGTAAAATTCACAAAGGTGCTGTCTTACTTTAAAAAAAATATTGCTGCCAAATTTGTAACACTTAAAACTGAAATTGTGCCATGTATTACCAAGTTCACCACCGCTCCACTTGCTGGAGTTCTGCAGATAATTAGAAGCCACTTTAAGTTACATAAGAAGATTATTTTTTTTTTTTAGGAAGCAGTGCTTTAAAGGCTTCAGTTTGCTTCCACAGCACTTAGAGATTTGTTTTGTTTCTTAGAAATGTTTTATTTTAATAAGTGCAGTTTTATATGGGCTCTACTGCTTTAATGTAAAACACATGAATATGAATGTGCAGTATTTACAGGAGATTTCCCCCCTGCATTCTGCTCTATTTTGTCATATTGTCTGCAGTAGATATGTGATTTTTATTTTCCCTTTAGCAGTGAGGTAATTTGCCCATGTTATTTGCTCTGTGGGCATCCTCGTAACACATTCTGAATTTATTTCATGATGTCTCTTGAAAGCGCTATGAATCCAAGACATGCCGAATCAAACTAATGAAGTAACCCCTGCACTAACAAACCTTCCCTGTCTCAACTCTGTCAGAAGCAGAAAGGACATAAGACTGATAGACAAATATTAAAGATATAATTCTTTTGGACTTGGTCCACATGTTCACGAGATAATGAGACCTTAGCAAAGATGTAGATACTCATATGAAATATTAGATCTGACATTTCATTTGAGGTGAAAATTGCCAGTCCTCCTAATGACATCTTTTC
The DNA here is from genome assembly GCF_013377495.2 of Cygnus atratus. NCBI lineage: Eukaryota > Metazoa > Chordata > Aves > Anseriformes > Anatidae > Cygnus > Cygnus atratus. The sequence continues at coordinate 4,119,616 of NC_066377.1, forward strand.
TTACCAGGTAAAAGAGAAAAAGGGCTGAACTCTAAAAACTTCCTTTCCCCAACCCCCCCCCTCAGTGCTGATTTTGATCTTATCATGCCAATTTTCACTGAAGAATTTAAAAATGAATACAATGAAAAGCCTGAAAAAAAAAGATTAAAAAAAAAAAAGAAAAGAAAGCTGCTGGTTATCCACCAAGAGGCCCTTTAATTTTAAAGAAATCATCACCATGAAACAACCTTGCTGATGTCACCATTAGTCCCTAATTTGTGGCTGGCTCAGGCCCCTAAGATTCAAAATGCTTTATAGGAAGTAGAGAGGCTGAATGTAAAGCAACTATGTGCCTCCTCCAAGTTAATGCTATTTATCTTGAAATACTGAGGGAGTTAAAACCAGTTTACATCAACCTGGACATTTTCATTCCTCAAGTTGCATCTTCAGCTTGGTCTGTGACCTTACAATGCAATGTGTCAAAAGGAAGAGGCATCTGAATCTTTTATTCCAGCTGTAGTATTGCATCCTGCATACATTTATACGTTTTGTTTATGCTCCGATGTCACATCCCATTCCACATAGGTCACTCAAACAGAGCTGCCAAAAGTTATTCTCATTAAAGCCTTTCAATGTGTTGGTAGGGGGAGAAGGTCAGGGCTGAGATGCCTTCTTTTTTGTTTGCTTGCTTTTTGCTGATTTTTTTTTGGAAGAGAGGAGAAAATATCAAGAATACAGAAGAAAGGAAAAGCTTCCCAGACAATACTGCAGAACAAGTAAACTCCATGGCAGATATTCTGTCCATGAAGATAAAAGAGATGCTCAAGCAAAAAACTCTATTTTATGCATTTATTCTTCAAGAGATGAGAAGACTTGTAATACAATAACTGTAGCTTCACACAACTCCGTAGCTTTATCCCAGGAAAAAACAAGGGTTCCCTACTGCAAATGAAGAAGGTGGTGAGATATCCTCACAACGAGATCTTTTTCTAATCTGTAGCCACAGTGCAGCCATTACCCCTTAGGGTCTCTGCAGAGCTCCAGTATCATTCCTGAAGCCTGATCTCCAAATCACCATGCACTCTGGCCCAATCCAGATAGAACTCTAACAGTGTGATTAATTTTAGTAATTTAGTTAATATAACTGCAATTATTGGCCATATTCGTCTTTCATTCTCCTCCTCCTCCCTTTCAGGAAAATTTTGAAACGTGGGTAGACTCATCCCTATACAAGATGAGCTGTGCCAGCCCTTAATTCCAGGACAAGGCTGTGAATAGGATTTGAGCATACCATAAAGGTCTGACATATGTTTCCATGCTTTAAGGAATGAAAATTCGTGTGTCTGAAGTTATGCACAATGTCCTGGAGATCCCTGTGTTTTCCAAAGCCATGTCATTAAGGAAAAGGAACAACATGATGTGAACTAAACCCCCTTGCTGAAACTGCAGTAGCACACCTCAAGAAAGCAATTTTCAAGGTTGCAACTCTATTACACTTATTTGGGGGGTTAAAGTCACTTTTCCGTAATGTCCACAACCTTAATATGATTGCTTACAGCAACTGCTCCTCATAGAGTTGCCCTCTGTCAATGTTAGCTTTTTCATTCAAAAACAAAACTCATTGTAAACTAGTGTAATCTTGGAAGATTCAGACAAAAATAAAAAGGCGGTAAAGGGGAAAAGGGGAAGACAGTATGACACGTGACAGTAGACTGCACCAGATAAAAATGTAATCTTTGCACATGGTAACAGCACGGCCTTAGCATTGTACACTGAAAGGTCATGGACATGTGTGATGCCGAATGACCCCAGTGAATCACAAATCAACCTTGCTCTCCTTGGCTACACATGCTTCATGAAAGATGAATAAGCATAAGCTGGTCTGCTTTCTTGTATGTGTTCTCAGAGTAATCTTGAGGTATTATTGTGAATCCTTCCAGACTGTCTAAGCCCCTACGAAGGGCATGTTATAAAAGTCATTCATCATCTGCTAAGAAGCTACATCTGGGACTTTCCAGCTCCTAGGTAGTCACTAAAATCATTTAACAGGGAGAAATGGCAATCAGCAAGATAATCAACTTGTACCACCCAAGAGAGAAATCACCCAATCCCTCTTTTGAACATTCATGTCTTCTTAAGGAGATTAAAATCTGGAGTTGATTTTTAAGTAAAGCTACAATCTAAAGAGGGATAAAAATATTTTCTTAATTCTTCCAGAATATTAAAACACAATCTGGAATGATCAATACCAATAAGTACCAAAAGTGGTTTTATTGGTTATGAAAAAATGGACTGTTAAATGCTAAATTGGAGAGGCTAAAAAAAAAACAAAATCAATGCTTATTTATAGCATCATTCCTTTGATAGCCATAAATAGCATCATTTTCACGGCTATAAAATGCACTGACATGTGCTCTGATTCATTCAGCACAGGTCACTAGTTAGATTCAGGAGAGGAGATAAGCGCATGCTTAAAAAAAGGATATATGTAGGTCCAAATGGTGGCCATTCTAAGCAGCAACACCACTAACACCACTACCTTAATATTTGTAAAGCATCTACTTGAGAAGAGAACTTCTGCCCAGGTAGAACTATAAATACACAGTTCTCAATAACTGCTGGTGTTTCTTAATTATTTTTGTTGCTGTTATCATGCTGGACATATTCCACTGCATTTCATAGCCTCCCTTGGAAGAACTGTTCATCTTAAGTTATAAATTTTTGTTGTGAACAGCAATATCGATCTCCGAGCAAATAGCAATTTTATTTACTCAATATCCATAAGAACAGGCTTACAGAATTTTAATTATTAAGTCTATGTTCAGCAATTACTTGTTAAGTACAAATTTCATTTCCTTTGTTAATTTTAATAAAAAAGTCCATTCCGTGCCTGCTGTGTTCCTCTTCTACATAGGCATTTAAAAGATTAGTCTTAATTATGGGTTTCAATATACAATGCGAGGAGAGAAACAACAACAAAAACACCAACAATGATGGATGGACTGCATGGCTTTCTGCTAATTTCTCAGCAGGCACAAACCCCGTGGCATTAAAAATACAGAATGAAAATGACTTCTAAAGTTACTGAGGGGAAAATATCATCTAAAAGCACACTCATGCAGTATCTGTGTCATGCAGTGCAAATAGCACGGGCTAGATCTGCAACATTTCCTGTGCACAATCGAGCCCTTTTTAGATGACTTTTCTTGGTCATATTTTCCAAAAGCATTTTGCTGGCCCAAAGATTCAGCCCAGTGCCTTGTGACGAGTGAATTATGTACCTGATCAAACTCATTTCAACGGGTGTTAGGGAGCCACCTGGTTTTGGCATTTTATAAATCCCACCAGGCACCCGCCTGCATCCTTGGGGAACTGAATCTCTTCAGACAGCCAGACGAATGCTATACATGTCTGCACATCTGCACAACTACAGCCAGAGAGGAGCACATCCACACATACTGCAGGGACGCCCATGCCTGTGTGAAACACAGCACACTCCTGGGTCTTACCCATGCAAGTGTGTCAGCAATCAGCTCCAATGCATTGATCTGCAACCACAAAACCTTCCTCACCGCACTCTGAGGGAGAGCTAGCTAGAAGCAAGCATTAATGAAGGAGATATGATGATGATGGAGCTATGTGAGCCTGATCCATTTTGAAAGTTTTTGCTGCTGCTACTATGTCCTTATTGTAGATGAGCACTAGAAACATCTGATGAGCATGTGAACCTTGGGGATAGCTCAGGACAGAAGCTCTCAGTTTTGCATTTCCACCACTCTTGTGCCCCAGCCCAGATCATTTATTGGACCCTGACAGACACTGATAATTTCTGCATGTCCAATCCTTACAACCTCAACAGCCACGCTGCTTTCTTGGATTAACCATTTCACCAGCCTCTCTATTTGTCCAGGATCTCAATGAGCTCATTCTTTTCTTCTCCTCTCTGCCCCACTCCTCCAGTTCAGTTTAGTCTGAGTTTCATTACAGCTTTTCTTCCCAGTGTCTCAGTGCAGCCACACTGACTCTGAATGGCAAAGTCTCACTCTCTGTTGGGAATGCTGACAACAGATTGTTTCATAATTAATTGAAAGGCAAAACCTGGACATTCTCAATCACAGCTGATGGGAATTATTTTGTCCAACTTCAGTACGTCAGCAGTGTGCAGCACACGGAAACCAATGATCAAGTTAAACACGTGTTATTTCACTGTGAACTAAACATACAATTTAGAATTTGTGCTTATTTTAAGAAACCTCCTAAAAACACTGCTTCAATGGTGAGTAGTGTAGACATTTTGGGGTAGATTATATCTGGTTAAATTAGCTAATATTTGCCTTCAAGACAAGATTACATAATATTATAGCTTCCACTTTCAAAGTCACCCCAGATGTGCAACAGGGATCAGACATGCATGGCATACAGCTATCCTAGCAGAAACTAGGGGAAAAGGACTCTGTTTTTTACAGCACCCATAAAAATTTAAAGATCAGTTCAGTGCATATTTAATCACTTCAGTGCCCAATGGCTGTAACACATCAGTAACACAAAGGGTACAGCACACAGTATTTTGCACATGTGCTCCTCTTTCACTGACTGTGGACTAGATTCTGGTTTGGGTAAAGCTGAAATAACTGTATATGAATTTATTCTATATTAATGTTAATGCAATTAATGTTCGAGTCCACCATTTGAACTGTAAGATGGAAATTGCTGTTGGAGATGAGGCCAATGGCCCAGAACCTCCCCCCAGCTGCAGCCCACCCCGCGCTGCAGAGCCCATCTAACAACCTCCCCGCTGCCACTTACGGAAGACATCATCAGCACAAGGATGTTGCTCATTACTCCCTTAATTGGAGATTGCTCCAAAGAATGAAGGCTTATAGTCTTTACTAATCATACTCTGCCCATCCTTCTTACCGAAGTAATCAGGTATCTCACAAATCTTATCAAGCTTTATGTCCCATACGATTCAATACACTGGAGCAGATCAAAGGTCCTGCTATGAACTGCATCTTACCACTGCCAGGGCCAGTACTAGATACTTTAAACACGTAATTCGAAGGCACAAAATCAAACCTGCTTATATACATATATATTGGTATATATGCATGTTCGTGTGTGTGCATAAATGAAAACACAATACTTATAATGCACATATAGATAAAACAAGCTTCCTAATAAGAAACAATTTAAAATTCTTCAATAATCCAACATGCAATACAAAGCAGCAATCCCACATATGTGCAGGTGAAAACAAATGAAAGAAAAACTTGAGTAAATCACCATATGAATTTTGCAAGCTGTACTTAGTTGCTTTGGACATGGGAGTCCATTTTGTTGTGTCAGCTGAAGACGCCCTTTAGTGAGGTGCACAACATGCTCTTTCTACCTTGTTTGCTGCATTTTTGAATGGCCATGCTCTAGTGTCACACTCACTGAGTAAGACTGTCAGGGTTTAAAATAGACATATGTAAAGGTCATGCCCTATTATTTCAAGGAAGAAATTGGGGAAATGGGGCATGCTCCACAAAGAAATTCAGCACATTTTTATTATTTTGAGAATCTAACAGAGGAGCAATGTTTTCAAAAGGAATCAACTTTTGAAAGGAACAGAGTACTGAAATATTTAACCTTTTGAAAGGCCAAAGCTCCCTATATCACAGCTCTCTTATATGCTCTTGCTAGAGTGAATCACTGAAACAAATAAAGGTTTATTCTCTTAACATTGGGTTTAACCAAATTAACAGAGCTTTCGACTAATAGCTTTAAAATGCTCCTTTTATTCTATTCAAGATACTTTATGAAGTATGAATTAATCTCACACTATATATTCGAGCATTGTACCTAGTGACAGTATAGTAAAGGATCTGTCAAGGCTTTTCATTACAAAACCCTATTCTAAGCCATAGGAAAAAAAAAATCCCTCTGGGCTGAACCTTGGCATACAAGAAACTTGAAAGAAATCCATTTCGTGGTTTTTGAATTCTAAGAGTGCAAAGAAAATTGATTTAAAATGTTTAAGGGACTATTCTGTGCTTACGTAACTCAAAAATAAAATTCATGTTTTTAAACAAAATTTTGCTGGTTTATTAGTCTCCACCATAAGCCATGCAGCCTTGCTTTTAAAAAAAACACAAACATGCCCCCACAAAAATTAGAGATCTTCCCACCTTCCCAAATGTACTTTCTATATATAAGAACTTGTATGAATGTTATGTGCTATCCCACAAAACTCAGATGGGCATCTGATCTTTCCTGGATACATCAAGAATACGCTCAAATGGGTAGAAATAAATGATTCAAAAAAGACATGAAAGAAAATAATAGAAAAGGAAAAATAATGATGACAGCAAGTCTGGAAGCCATATGAAAACAGTCTGATTTCTGCCTTTGAAGGAAGGAGGGATATTTACAGCATGAGGAGGAGGCCCTGGATGTCTTCTCTGAGCAGCTGCCTCCTTGCTGCTCCCACAGTCTGGGGAGAGCTGGCCGGGCCGATTACAGGCCCGTGCCACACACTATGGGGTGTGAGAGCGAAGCATGGCATTACTGGAGCAAGTCAGCACCTCTGTGGGGCACCCAGGCACTGCCCAGCAGCCAGCTGCCCTGCTGCGATCCGTGGCCCCCAGGGACCCCACTTGGATCATTCCAGGTGGGGCGGCCTCCAACCATGAGTAAGAAACCGGTGGGCTCCTCAATCCATTTGAAGTCGCAGTGCTCAGCTTGGGTTACAGAGAAACAAAGTGCTCTCGGCCCACTGGTCTCTAAGCACCACACAGTTTGGCTGTTGGGGGTGCAGAGCAGTGCGGGGAAGTTGCCTCATGGCCCATAAAAATCCCCTTCCCCTCTACAGACCAAACATTCCCCATACCTCTCCCCTCTGCTGTGGCTGTGTTTAACATCCTGCAGCTGGCACGGCCCCTGCTCCATGACCGAACTCAGCCCAGAAACACTGCTTGTTTCCTCATGAAGTTAGGGAACCCCTGCTCGAAGGCCAGGCCGCCTCAGGGAGGCTGACATGGCCGCTCGGCAGTGGATGGAGGCTGCATCGCGACTCAGGCCCTGCAGTGACACGCTGCCGCTGAACTCGATGGGAGCTAATCCGTAAAATGGCTGGCTAGAAATTGAATCGGGATGTCAAAAGTCAGTTCTTTATCTTCACAATCCAAAATCTTTATTAAGTTCTCACTCGACCAAAACTTGGCAAAATCAATGGGGCAAATCTCAAAGTGCTTACTCAGTTTTTATAGCATTAGGACTAAAGCAAATTTCTATTGACTCAAGCAGAAGCTTATTGGAGACAGGCCTCAAAAAGCAAAGTGAAAAACCTGTGAGATGCTCAAAAGTAGTCTGAGTTTTTTTCCAGCACCTTCTTCCTCTGTACATTGAGGAAATTGGGATATGCTCACATCAACAGAAAATCTTTAGCGTCATGGTCTTGCCAGAAAGCTTTCGCAAACACCTGAGTTCTTCCTTCAGCACCCTGCTTCCACCAGCACTGTTGTTCACCCATATAACACCTTCTTTTCACCCCTTCCTACAGCACGAACAAATATTCTTCACATTCCCTAACAGATTTTGGGGTAGGAGCAGAAAGGCTGAGAAATTCCTTGTAAGGTAGTTCTGTAGCTGTGATGGTGCTCTTGTTTCTTCTTTCTGTGCCACATTTCCAGAGCATGCTCTCCCTCATTTACCCTTTCTGCCTCTAAGTTTTGCTGTGCAGCGTGACATCTTGAGGTTTTTGTTTAGTTTAATTCCCTGCTCCTTCTGCCTTTTCCTCCCCTCCTCAGCCAGGTATGTTTTTCTGTCTGTCGGTGACTGTGATTTTGGACCTTTTAACTATCCCTTTTCTCAAGTCTATCAATATAAAGGACCAATGCTGCCAAACTAAATTTACTGGTACAAAACCCACATTGAAACTGCATGGCAGTTTCATGGTGGAGTAGATGATGCAGAGCCATGATGGAGAAGGGAAACAAATGCACCTCCAGACCCCACAAGCTTTGACCTGGCTCCCACATTTCTAAGTACAGCCCCTAAGCCCTTCAGCACAGCCCAGCCCAGCATTTCCAGCTCCTAGTCTGTGTAACTATCAGGCTATGGAGAATTAGACATCTTTGCCACTACATTTGCAAAAGTGCTAGCAGAAGTTCAGTTACAGAACCTTACCTTCTTCAGTTTGCTCAAAGGACAAAAATGTCTCTTTTCATCTTACAGCTTCATTTTCATGCTCTGAACAGGCTTGCAAGGTTTGAAGCTGCTGAAATGGATTCTGTCCTAAATAATCACCAAATGCGCCCTTCACAATTTAATAATCTTATACAATGGGAGTATTTGTGTACACCCACTGAAATAAAATGGGAGCACAATCATCCCCTGATATCATTATAGGGCTGATAGAAGTCATTCTTGAATTTAGAGAATATTTTATGCAGATAACTTTGCTAAGTACATAAGGAATTTAGGCACACAATATCAACAGTTTTCTGAGAAGAGAGTTCATTCTGAAATGAAGCAGCTCATTTATCTCTCTCAGTAGTGCTCTTTGCACTATCCACTTTAATTTTCCAACAGGAAGGTGAATAATAGAATTATTCACATAATCCTCCTCAACCCCTCCCTGGGTCCCAAAATCAATACAAACTTTGATTTGCCTTGAATTCTCTCTCTAATGTACAATGAACACATAATTCAAATACTCACAGGTACGCATACTTCATACAATATGCAACATTAGCACCTCGCATTGCCTTTGATTTGGCATTCTTTTAGTAATGCAGGAGCTGCCTGGATGCTCTCTCCAGCACAAGCTAGACAGGCGCTCTTACACTACCAACCTTCATTTACAAACTGGTATTAAGAAACACTGAAAAGACAATCATTATTCTTTGTCTGCTTTCTAATGTATTCTGTGGCTGAAAGCCTCATTCCAGCACCAAGTTCTCCATCCAGTACAAATGCAAAGAACAACTTACAGTTTATGCAAGAAGGAAATGCTTTAATCTATAGATTGCTTAGCATTTGAGTATTTGTGCTTTGAGAGATAATTGCTTTCTTCGATTAAAAAACAAAGGAGAAAATAATTTGCATTATGGCACTGTTTGGTTTATTAAAAAACAGGACCAGGAGAGGCAGTAAATTTCTCAGTGTCCCAAGTCCCAGAATCTTGTATCAGGATACAGCGCTATTCTCCTGGCTCGCACTGTCAGCAAGACCAGATGGGTCTGATTAGTTCCAACCCAGAAATACAAATGGTTGACAGTCTGTATGAGACAACAGGGAACAGAGAATTCAGTGAAGTGAAATGCTAGAAACCTCCAACTGCACACAGCTATTCACTGCTGCTCAGCTTACAATAAAGGAAACGCCAGGAAACGAGTACGTTTGGCCCTTATTCAATAAGCATGCTGAGCTAAAAGTAGAATGGCAATCCAGTTACTGCATGATTTCCTTTGTCTAATACCTCAGTTACTTAAATATAGTTTAAATACTAAATCCTGATTCTATACAGGCTGTAGGAATGGGAGGAGTCCCTGATCAATGATATGGGTATAATTACATTCTCTGCTGTAGATGGAGCTGAAAGACCTTTTGGTATAAAACATTTTTTTGTTTACTGATCTTACTGACGAACTAAATCTGTAAAAATGTGCACTTGCCATTTATGGTATCAAGTATTAGAGAAGTAAAAGATTAAATCTGCTAAAACTGACATTAAAAGTGTTGCAAGCTTCAAATTGCTGCAGTTCTGTAGGGCTGCTGAAATCCTTCACTACCATAGGGGGGGAATTACAAAAAGTAGATGACAAACTCTTAATAATCATGGAATGCTTGTTTTGTTTCATAAGCTTAAATTACTTTTAGAGTGTTGCACAGGAGGGAAGGCCCATCTGCCTATGAATATAGCCCCATGAATATTATGAGACAGCGATGACTGCAGTAGGCTGGATACTCGCTTAGGATTCAGGATATCAGAGTAGGTCTCAATTCCCCACTCTTCCAATCAGTCATTTCCTCTCTGTGCCATCTATATTCCTGGAGATGTACTGAAGATCGGTACTCAGTATTGGAGATCACGTAAATCCCTTAGAGAGAGAAATACAATCATCTATTTCACACACACACACACACACACAAAGGGAAAAAAGAAAAGAAAAAAGCTGCCTCAAGGACAGCCTGGTAAGCTCTGTCTAGTTAATTTGGAAAACACTTTAAAGACTCTGATAAGCTCATTAGTACCAATGAGTGGATATATGCATTCATAACCCTATAAATACAGCAGGGCGACATCATGGATAAGCATCTTTCTTTTTCTTTTTAATGAAAAGTTCCTATGCACCGCAGATTACAGGATGTCTGGTCTCCCTTTGTGGGCACTCGCTTCGTGACAGTGGTGCATAAATGGGGCAGTTGTTTCATTTATTTTTTCCTGGTAGAAATGGAAATCCACTTAGAGGAATGCAAGGCTAACACTGCCAAATTCCCCATCTTTTGCTAGGTATCTCAGTGTAATTTCTGCAATGCAGTTATCCTTCCTTTGATAAAAATGAGGCAACCTGGCACAGAGCATCCCAAGCTGAGCAGCCACGGCAAAGTTCGTGAGCTGCCACTCCAGCCCGCAGATGCCTTTTGCAAACACCACATCGCAGTCCGTATTGCACATTTGTTAACCTAATTCCCACCCAACAGGCATGTCACTTCCAGTACGATTCATCCTCTCCACCTAAAAACAGTTCACATTGACAGATTTGTCAGCTATGGGGAGACGAAGAACGTCTTGGGCTGTGGTTGCAGCCTCCTCGCTCAGCACCCGCACACCCAGACCGTCACGACCGACGAGCAGACAGAGAGCACGGTGCCAGCAGGAGGCGTGCACATAGCGCTGTGGCATGGAGAAAGATAATCACTTTTCTCTTACTTTCTCCCCAGAAATTTTCATCTTCAGTAATTACACATTGTATTAGTACAATTCTTCTATTAATCTCGGGCAAACCATGAAATCTGATATTTTTACCATGACCAGCCCATGAAATTTGTCAACTCTACCCAGGAGATATGGGTTTTACACAAATCCCACTGAATTTGATGACAGTATCTCTACCAGCTTCATGGACTCAGGATGCAGCCCCTGCCTGTAAGTCTCGTGAAATGCTGTTAACTTCTTGAGGGGCTCCAGCCCCAGGAAATGTGACATCATTTCATCGCTCATTACAAGCAGAGAGATTTTAGCATTCCTTGCTGTCAAGAAAACTTGAAAAAGTCATCTCTTTGATAGCTCAAAAACGAGGCTACAAATATAAACAACATTAAATGTGTCAGGTCCCTTCACGTCACTCTTGGTTTTGGAGGTCTGATGTTTGTTTTTGAAAAGGCTGCATCTGGCAATACTGCAATGTATTATCTCCCATGCAAAACTGTATCAAAGTAATAATTACAGTATTTACCTACTTCACAAGGGTGTTGTGAGAATGACTGCAAATGCTGCCAGTGTTTTGAATATGTAAAGTAATATATGTTTTAAATATTATTCTTATTTGCATACCACAATGCAAACAAGCTGTACCCTGGATCTCAAATTAAAAAAAAAAAAAAAAAAAAAGCAAAACATAAAGCCTCAAACCTAACTACCAGAATCGTAAATTAAGGAAGCACCACTGACAGCAGTAACGGTTATGTGAATGGTGCATAATGCTTTAAATGGTCAGCTAAGGTCTTCAGAAAGAACAGATATGACTAGCTGCATATTCTTTGTAATTATTTAAATGATCACATCTCTGTTTTCTTCAAATGCAGGGAATCTGTCACTCCAGCAGTGCCGTACCCCACACCTGGATACTTGTACTTACACAAAAACATAGCAGAACTGCCATTTATCTCTGAGAACATAACAATGATTTCTAGATCACGGGCTTGCATCTAGCACATCATTCAGGGAAAAATATTGTAGAAAAATCTTTAAAAAATGCAGAAACGGTCCTTCTGGGTAACATTCTTCCTCCTTTAAATAATTAGGAGTGATTTTAAATGGGCTGCGCTTTATTGGCTGACACTATTATTATTCCATTGAATGGTATCAGAAGCTGTTTAATCCTCCCACCCCACAGGAAGATGAGTTTAGTTCTGTTCTTAGCACAAATGAAAGTTGATCACGCCATCACCTGCAGCCCCCTGAGCATGGGAAACCTGAGTGCAGAGGAGCAGGACAGGCACAGAGGGGCGGTGCTGATGTATGGGGACAGAATGGATAACAGCAGCACACAACGGTGCTGAGCAGCTGGGCCCAGCCCGGAGGTGGTGGTGCTGGGAAGGTGCCTCACCTCCTCATGGATTCCCGATTTATCTCTGTTAGTAGTTATTAATTTGTGTCTCATTACTCTTCCTTCCCAAAGTGAGGGAGAGAAATCCCAGACCTGCATCCTCACTCCTGTTGGCCTCTGCCCACGGGAAGACAAGGCAGGAAAATAAAAGTAGCCACTTTTCATCCGGAAGTTGCAGAATCATCTGGGCTACCAGGCAGAGAAGCAGTTGGGTGCTTGCCTTTGCAACAGCCTCATAGTGCTTAAGCTCATTCATCAAACATAGCTCCTCCCGGCTGCTGGGATTTCCTCAAACACACTCAGCCCATGTTTCTGCCCCAGGCACGGCTTTGAACACCCTCTCCCTCAGCCGGTGCAATGTGGGCTGTGGATGCTACCTCCAGGCTGCACACGGATTTCTGCACACCAGACCCAACGGCATATTTTTCCTTGGTGCAGAGCAAGAGAAAAACAGAAGGGAGAAGGGAAACACATGTTCCAAGAAGCTACTTGTAAAATAACCATGGAACTGTGTGCTGGAGAGAAAAACTGCCACCTGCACCTAGCTCCTGAAGTTTTATCCTGCAGAAGGAGGACAGCAAGAGAAAAAAGAGGCACAGGCAGGCAGTTCAGGAAGAAGCAACCCCATGAGCAGCAAAACTACTGGGCTATGCTCACGCTACCACCTAGGTTCTCTCGCTCTTTGGGGAGGGAGCAGCTCGCTGACGAACCTGCATCCATCAATAAACGCCGTTCTGCAGGTCTCTGATGGAAAGCCCCACACCGCAGCGAATATGCAAAGAAAGCTGAATTGCTGGAGGTTCACTGCTAGCTTGGGTATCGCTTCTCTCATTACTGTTTGACTGGGGAATGAGCAGGGCAGGGAAATGTGGTATCTGTTACTCAGGCTAAGGATTTTCTGCGCTAGGCAGCTTTTGCACGTTTGCTTGACCGGACAACCCTTTCTTCCCCAACCCCCAGTGTAAACTTGATTACACAGGAAACAGCAACAGCTTAAAAGTAATTTCTCATGACCTTTGGAAAGAACATATGTAATAGTCTCTATCTGGAAAAATCCAAGTATTGCGTCCACATGTGCAGAAATATACCGTGTATAAAACAGGTTTATCTTTAACCCTGCAGTAGATACAAATTCAAATCCACACCTACAGATAAGCAAGAGGGACAGAATTTTGTGGTTGACCTCAACACAGTCACCCACAATTTAATACTTCTACTATACCAACCTAGCTGCACTTAGCCTACAAAAAAAGAAAGATGGAATAATTAAATTTAATTCAGGAATCCAGAATGAGGAACAGAGGGATAAATCTTAATAGGAACATGGGATTAATATCTTAGTATAAATAATAGTCTCAGGAATCGGATTTTGATGATTCAACAGTTCTGCTATAAATAATTCACATCAATAAAAGAGAGATAACATCAAATTCAGTTGGAACATTGGTTAATTTGAGCATAAAGTGAAGGACTTCACTCAAACTAAAGGACAGCTGTAAGTAACTGTTCTACTTTACAGGAATCAGCATCACGTATTTGCTACACATTCACGTGCATTACAAATTGTGCTCCAAGGTTACAGAAGAATAGATAAGGGGCAAAGAAGCATAAAAAAATTGACAGTGGATGGAGCTGAAATGCCAACACTGCACAACAGGAAATCAAGGCAGAACAGAAGTCTTCTGGAGGATCCCTTGCATGCAACAGTGAAACGGAAACAATACTTCATTGTTTTTAATTTACAAAAATATCTTTGTCCACTTGTAAAGGGTAGTGACAAGAAGGCAGCATATACTTGAACCCACACATCAGGACTTTCTGGCTGCCCACTCCAGCCCTACTTTACGGATTCTACCTCAATAGCACAAACAGAGCATGGGGCACTCATGCGAGCAAAAAGCCCTTGTTCTGAAGAGCATAAAGATAAATATTAAATAAACCACAGAATAAGGAAGTCCAAGGGACAGGTGAGGCATCAAGGGACACATGCCTTGTCCAGTCTCAAAGAGAAGGTTGGGTTAGAGTCTGAAATCACACCCAGGTTTCCTAGTCCCGAAGTGTAACACTCGCTGCAAGATAAACCTTCTCCCTGTCACTGGTTTTGAATGTGATCAGCAATGGGATCAATATTAATAATGTATTTGTAAGACTTATTATTTTTCAATGGTGTTCTTCACCCCAGGGAGGTTTCTGAACCACTTTAACAATTATTTATATATGAAAGTCATTTTTCCCAAAGAAATGCAGCCATCCCTGTGATACAATGTGGCAGCTGTGCTGCACTGCAAAGCAACAGTAAAAATAGTTGAGGCCAGAAACTAAGGAGACTGCACTGAGTAGAAACTGTGGGAAGTATTTAGGTAACAGGCTGCAAGATTTAATTACACAAGTTGGAATCTGGCCAGCAGGCATGAACAAATGTTTTCAGTGTGTTGTGTTTAAATATTTTAATTTTTTTTTTTATAAATGCTATTGCAAAAATCATGAAAAATGGAAGAAGATACTTCTGTTAGACAGTGCATTCCCAGAAAGTGAAATAAGTTCACATTTCAATCCTGAAACAATGTGAAATACGTAAAAAGTTCATCTGCTATTGAGAGTTCCTTGAAAAAAAGGCATGCATATTTTTCTGTAAGACACAAAGAACATGATCATCGGAAATCCAGACACCACTATCACTGTCCACAGTGATTAGTAATGACCTAATTTTCATTTCTTTAAGCATAATAAGAACCTTCAGATTCCTTTGACTTCAATAAAACATGGGTTAGACCCCACGCCCTTAGTTCATTCACTAACTTAACTTACAAATCCTTCTTTCTGCAAGTTCTTCCAATGCCATTTTGTGTTAACGAACTGGTATTTAATATGTCAGAGTACGACCTATCTGTCCTGACCCCACCTGACTGCATCCCCTCGCACAACGTGTGCAAGCAGAGCAAAGGTGATTAAGACATGTCGGAGATCTTAATTAGCATCGCAGTGCCCTCCAAACTAACCTGCCAATGCTTCGGTGTTCATCACATGCCTGGCATCACCTGCTCATCTCTCGGGCTTATGAAGATCTGAAAGACTGAATCACAGACTGATTTGAGCTGGAAAGGACCTTAAAGATCACCTAGTTCCAACCCCGCTGCCATGGTCACGGGGATGTAGGAAGCTATGTGACACATCACGCATCAAATGCGCTCTACCATACAAACCAACACCAACTAAGTATCACAACGCATTACCTTGGACAACCCTGCTCCAATAGAGATATATCCTTTTGGACTGAAAGTTATTGTGTCCTGAGAGTGCTAGAATGAGATTAGTTTGTAGAGAGATATTTAGTTTTCTGGTGATTAATACTGAAAAAATTGGAAGTTACAGTGGAGACCTGCATTAGTAATATCTGCATGGAGAATGAAAATACATCAAATTTAGTACATTAGGTCTTAGCGACAGATGAGGATGGGATCAAGTAATAAACATGCACAGAGCCCTTGTTAGTGAATATTTGGTCACTGCCATATACTTATGCACAAGTGACAGATGTTGTGCGGGGTTGATAACACTTCAGCCCACCTACAAAAGAGATGCATTCTTCACGGTTGAGCCAAATCAGACCCCATAAATGATTTAATCATTTGTTTGCTATTAATTTTTAATTTCACATTCAGCAAGTCTTGACGTCTTTCCATCAATTCAGTCTCAAAGACTGTCTCTAAAAAAAACTTTTGTGTGATGAAATTAATATCATAAAGGGAATCATATCTGTTCACTGTTTTGAACACCATGGGAATGGGCTTGCAAAAATGGGGATGTCTGGATATACCATCAACCACACATGACACGGGATAGCTTGATTTTGCCTGATATTGTACAGTTACTGTACTTATTTTCTTGTGAAAATGCAAAGACAAAACTTTCACAACCATGATACCAACTGAAAAAAATATAGCTTTTGAAGGCTAATATAATCTTTGGCTTTTGCTTTTTATTTTTTATTTTTTTCCACACAATTTACTTTATTATGGTCCATTTTGTCACGCTGTTCAGTGCTAAGGCTATAATAGAACTGTGATAACATACAAAAGTTATTTTAGAAATCAGAAATAACCTACTTGTGTGAGAAGCAACATGAAACATTTTATTGGTAGCTCCTCAGTAACGGTATGTCACATTTTCCATGGATACGATGCCCTACTAATATATGCCCAGACTACCTCAAAGTTAGCTGTCCTTTACAAAAAATCCATTGTTTAAAGTATAGATGGAGAAAATTTCTTTCCAGGATCCCAATTTTCAGGATCTGTCACATCTGAACATTCTTATCTAACATTTCTCAGCTCTCCTGCCACATGTGTGTGAAAGACTTCTAAGCCAGAGGCATGCCCAGGCACTTCAATCAGCTTGGTTTCGTGCTTACATTTTCACCTAAGCTTTAAGTCAGACAGACAAGGCTGGATTTAGGGGGTGTCAACAGCACATAGGAAGACATTTCAGTCAAAAAGAGTTGCTGGGTGCCTTTTTTTTTTGTTGTTTTTTTTTTTTGTTTTAAATTTGAGTAAAAAATGTGAAAAAGTAAAAGCATGGAAAGGCAACAGAGAAGTAGAAAGCAGAAAGAGTAGAGGAGACACTACAGACACTAGAGGAACAGCCCTGCCACAACAACACATTGCTGGGACCACCTCTCATTTCCCTTAAAATGGTTGTTTATTTCTTCTAATTTAGACCTGAACCCTGAAACATCAAGATATTAGTTAAAATACAGAAAAGTCTCTGAAAATAGACCAATCCTATAGCCACAGCTTTTACTGTTCTTCATACATTAATCAATAGTTCATATTTAATTAATTAGCACCAAGTTCACTTGCTGATGAAAGTAGAATTTCCATGAATAGGAAAATAAATTAATGTGAAAACCCAGCTACCAGACTGTTCTGAAGGCTCTCTCCCACTGACTTACATGTGATAATGGATGTCTCTTCTTTATATTATTAGGCTTTTTGAGCTTTTTTTTTTTAATTTTATTTTTTTCAGAGGGAAAGAGAAGGCAGTTTTTTTTCTCCAGCTAGGCAAGAAATATCTTAAATTCTTAGTGCAGAAAAGCCACCCGCCCATGATGGCAACATCACAAGCTGATACAGTTGGATGAACCAATGACAACAGTGGTCTTTGTACCGCTAACCTACCCATCAGCACTGACTTAAGAGCACACTTAGGATGTATGCATCCTACCTTCACAAGACAGCACTTCAATCTGAAAGTACAGAACATTTGCCAATTAAAAAGCCAATCCAAAGCATTTATTTACAACCAGAAATTTAATAAACTGCTTATATGCTATAGAGTAAACACCTCTTCTGCTGCCGAGTAAAGTATGTTTAATATTCAGGATCTATCTGCAATGTTACCATGTCCTCTTCATTAGAGCATCAGTTTTGTTAATTAGCATTTACTCATGTGAGCAGTCCCCTTGACTTTAATTGATCCATTTTCATGAATAAATAGTACATAATTTTATAGTTAAAGAATTCAGTTCCTAGTGAATGCAACCAGCCGCTGTTCTCAAAGTTTAATTCTTAGCATAATATGGAAATAAAAATGAGTATAACACTTTTCATCAGATAGAAGAGAAACACGTGTAAGGCAACAGTAGGAACAAGCATGAGTCCAGGACAAGATAACTGGCTACCAAATCCATTTTATTTGCTCCCTTAGCACAGCAAACAAAATGATAATAAGAAATACAAAATACATGTCTTCATATAAAATAGTATCTCTGTTATAATGGCAGCTCCTTCACTACTAGTGCCTGTGTGTTCTAGAGGGCCAAGAGCATCTGCCCTTCAAATGTGGGGAGTTAGCAGATCGTAAGATCTGCTGAGAACTGAGGTTTTAGAAGAGGAGCAGTATGAGCTCCATCTGCATCCCAGGAATTTGTTCTCAAGCTCTCACTTCTCGTATCAGCTTTGTGCTTATAACTGAACCTCCTTGTTTATAGTCCTTTTTATTTTTCAAGCTAAAGGCTTCAGGATGGCTTACAGAAATTTTTGTAATGATCCTGTAACATAGAACACTTTAATAAAAGACTATAGAAGCTGCAATTTGGCAGTTTTAAAGATGGTAGCCAGTGTTCTTCTTTCAAAAGTCCTTATTTCAAGAGCATCAGATTATAGATTTAAATAGAGATATAAGTAGGGGTCACTGCAAATTGCTCCAGCCTGACAGAGTGGTGGGGGCACTGGTTTTCCTCCATTTGTAAAAACTGTTTGCAGCCATAGCTGGCAGTTGTCCACATTGCGTCATGGGCTTTATGCCTATAATTTTATCCTTAATTCAGAGTCTGAGGACACAGAGTGTAATATCACCAATAAATCTTTAGCTTTATAAACTAAAAAGAAGTCGCTTTAAATAATTCAGAGAGAATTAATACATTTCAGGAAGCAAGACGATTTACTAAGCTAATTGCAGTGTGTATTTTTTAGAGGATATCTTTGGAAAGGTGGCTTTAATCACCAAGTGCCTTTAGAGTTTTCTCATGTGACTGATGAGAGCCAATCATCTAATGGCCTGCAAAGACATGAATGAGAAATGCTGCTCTTTCAGATGCACTACTCCCTCTGATTACTTTGTGATCTTGCCATTGCCTAATTGTCATATGTAAGGTAATATTAACGATCTTCAGCAAATGGCTAAAGGGACAGAACTGAGTTTATGTGAAATTGAGAAAACGCAGACTTCTTTAGCCAGTGTTTCTACCAAGTGATCTGGTAGAAAAAAAAATATTCCAAAACCCTACGAAGAGATGGAGAAAGGAGAAAGCCATCTAATGTCGCTTTGAAGACTCACTACAAAGTTATGTATTTTAGTTTGGTAAAGCAAAAAGGCAATAGAAGATCAGACCAGGAAAACAGTTCCTGTCACGTGACACAGATGGATGACCTACCAGTTCTATTTCACACCACAACATTGTGTGTTGATGTATTAACTAACATAATACTGATCAGCTAGCGTTATAAATTGCTTTGAAGATTAAAAACAACAACAAAGAACAGAAAGAAGTTTTGGGTACTTTTGAACACAATTAGAAAGATATCTTGAAAGAGCTCATGTGAAGATATTGTGAAAACATGATTTTCTCAAAATCTATGAAAAAGCCTTGCAGCATGGCATTAAGGGGGCTTTGGGAGGTAGAGTTAGCGAACAACAATTAGCAAGAATAGCTCTGTACCATGGCAGGTTGGCAACAGTCTGACAATTTGATGGCAATTAGCAGACATAGCCTGATGCACATGCCCCTTAAACTTGCAAAACCCCATTAACTACCTCCTGGAGAAAAACCCTATTTATGGGCACTTCTCCAACGCATTGTAGGCACTGCACTCCTTTTCCATGCAGGTATTTTACAGGTTCTTAACTTGCACTATAGATACGGTGGGAGAAAGAGTACCAGAGTTTGCTCTGAGATTTCATTAACTGCTTCATGCATAAGACACAAAAAAGATTATTATTTATTAGCAAATTTATCATGATATAAAGAAATGCTACACCCTTTCTCACCCTTCAAGACCTGAACACATCAAACACGTTCTTTTTCTTTTTCTACAGTACACTGCAAACCACAAGGCACAAAGTATTCACTAAGAGAGAGAGAGGGAATAATAAAATACAGCAAATTATATATACATCCGATGAAAAAAAATTCCATTAATCAATGGGACAAAAGATGTTAAATTACCATGTGAGTTGATGTAGCCAGTGGTTATTTAGCCTGCTGCTGGAGTAGGATACCACAGAATGCACATTTTATAATTTAGACACTTTACAGTTTGGATCATAAATATATTGATTACATTAGCTATGGATCAGGTAGATAGATAATAAATCACTGTTGATCTAGCATATTTAATTCATTGCTTTTGATGAGCTCCATGAATGTTTTCCAAATCTTATAGACTGCAATATTTTAACTTGGGTATGTGCTGCACGTACATATTTTTTTCTGGTAGCAATATCCATTCTTGCTGGTTTCTTCTTTTTATTCTTCATTATCAGTGGAGCCAGACTTGATGGTGTCATCGATGGGGAGAGGGAGGAAGGGGGGAGTGCAGACGTTGCAATCAACTTTAAGCTGATGATGATTTCCTTATCAGAAAGTCTGAGAAACTGCTTTGGTAGGAAGTAAAGTGGATGACCAAAGACAGCATGAAATTTGGATTACAACTGAGGATACAAAAGGAAGTGGCAGCTGCAGCAGGGAAAGTAGCGTTCCAGTGTGCTAAAGCATGGGAGAGGGAAAGATGAGCTTGCAAAAGTAGTTCTACTGGGATACTAAAGAGAGATCTAGTGGCATGTGAAGACCTCCTGAAACATTCAGCCCTTACAGAATTGAGCTTTGGTTTGAACGTTTTTCCATATCTCAGGAGAGGATGTATTGTTTTAATGAAAAGTAGACGGCAAGTTCCCTATCTGTAATGCCCAAGACTGAAAGCCACTAAGAAAAAGAAAAGACATCACCTGTGGTACCTAGTGACCACTAGGCTGTGGTACTGGAAGGTCAGTAGATATATTCCAAATCATTACTGAGCATCCAAAGCTCATCTGCAGCCCTCCAAAGCTCACAATTAGCACAATTATTTGGCATACTTCAGCCCAATTTGGTCCATTGCAAATGCCCTTTTGTCTATCCACACACGCAGACACAATCTCCCTGCCTCAACCCCAAAGGAAAGTGTGGCTCTTCCTTTTCTAGAGTTTTACCAATGATGGCGTGATTTAAGGAAATACTTTGTTTCTTTGGCAACGTTTTCAGTTCCACTCACATTCCATTTAGCTTCTCCAGGAACCATTTTATTACTTGGAGAACTCACCGTTTGAAGTAGAGGATAATCAGTTTAAAATGAAGGGATGCAGACAGATGCCAAACTATGCATGGAGAATTTCAAATATCTGTTAGACCAGGTAACCAAAAAATGAAATGCAGAAACATCCTATTTATATTGGAGTCAAGCTATCATAAGAATGGGGGAAAAAGTAACAAGAGTGTCAATTGATGCAACTTCTGCTGTACTAGAGACTAAGATTAATCAGTTACAAGGAGAAACATTGGGGTTTGAAACACCCACTGCTGCCTCACAGAATGGTAGTTAATACAGGAAATATATAGCAGGGTGACTCGTTTCTACTTTTTTCCTCCACCATTTTCTTTTCCATAACAAGAAACATTTGCGAGGAAAACATTTGTTTTTTGCCACTAGGTAAGATAGTTATAGTAGAATTTTATGATATGATTCTAGGAAGAGCTTGATATCGATATTAATTGATTTTTTCCCCCCTGAAAAATATTTTAATGGGTGGAACACATCACATGAATAAAAACAACTGAAGAGTCATTCAATACAGCTACAAACTGTAGCACAGGTAACAGAAGGTATCAAAGAAAGTCTAAAATGACCCGACTAGTCATAAAAGCCAAACCAAAAAGCTACTCACAAAGTATATGGTCAGGCCAGAAGCCCACATGCTGTGCAGCTTCTTGCTCCTTGCAAAATGCAGCGGCAATGTTGCAAGCAGCTATAATACCATCAACATTGGTGCCAGAGGAAAGTCACAGAGAGGGGCAGACAGCATGCAGTGAGGAAGATGCAGATTAAATAACTGAGCAGGTAGAGAAAGCCAGTACTGGCTGCTTTCATAAAAACATATAGAAAATAAAGATGAAGTCGATTGTTCTTGTTCATGTCCACGAGTGTGCAGAAGTAACCGCATGCAGTAGCGTGAAATCCAGTATCATACCAGCAACTGCTATGGGAGGTTCAGAAGGTTGCAGAACATAACCACAGACAGGCTCACAGATTAAATTGCAACATCCTATTCTGAATTATTTTCTTAGCAGTATGTTAGGCACTCTTCTGAGAATGACTAATGGTTAAAAAAACAAAAAACTTTGGCTTCCTGCCCTGAAAATATCAATACATTTATTAGCTTTAGCATCAGTATTTTTTCTCTAATTCCTGTCTATGACTTGCAGGGGTTTTTCATTTTTCTCCTTCACATTTTCCTCTTTTTTTTTTTTTTTTCCTGAATGTTTCCCTTAAACACTGCTGAAGGAAAACAAAAACAAACAAACAAAAAAAGTGAAATAGAAATGAAAAGAAATGCATGTGAGAGAGTATGGAAAAGTAGAGTTATTACTGGAGTCTTCTGTTTTGTTTTTGCTGGTGTTCATGAAAGATAAATTGCTTTTAAACAGAATCTCTCTTGCAATTTCAAGAAGTCAACAGTTTAAAGAGCTTACAGAGCACAGGGTTTGGCTGTATCCACTGCTCTACCAGTGGATTACAGAATGACCTTGCTTGCACTTTTCTGCCTCAGTTTCTCTGACTGTAAAATAACTATAATGATATTGACTTCCTGAAATGCCTCATTGCCTCAGTACCTACTCATGAAAAATATTATTAGAAGAGTTGAGCATAATTATTATTAGTTTCTGAGCTGTCTGCTGGTGAGGTGAATCAGCTGACTCAGTAATGAAAAGTCAGTTTTCCTCCTCAAGGCGTTACATGAAATTGTTATCTGAAAGACTTAGGACTTGACCTTCAAAAGAATTCAGCTCCCTGGAGCTCCAATTTCTGGCACATTTTTAGACATTCAGAAACAACTGCATTTCCAAGTGAGTTTTGCCCACAATGGATCCCACCATTTGCAGAGCAGTTCTCCTAAAACTCCCGCAGCTCTGCTGAGCTGCTGGGAACGGGGACTTGGCTTCTCCTGAGAATCCATCCATCCCTTGCTATCACCATGGGGCTGATCTCAGCACCTGAACTCGTGTATTTCCACATGGAAAAAGCAGATGCCAAATTTCTCCACTCTTGCTCTACAAATAAACCTGGCCACACAATATATGAGCACAGAGCTTTCTTCAGGCCTCCTCCTACACCTGTTTTAATCCCATGCACAACTCCAGTTAGAGAAAGCAAAAAAGAGAACCACTCAAAAAGATTCAATGAAGACCCTCAGGCAAAATAGCTTCTTTACCCACAGTATCTGCAGGGTCTTATTTCAATATGAAATTGCTTTTATCCTGGAAGGGGAATATAGTCTGAGGAAGGAAACCAGCATTTAGTCACTGTCTGGGTGTATAGGATGTGCGCACCCATGCAAGTGTGTAAATCTGATGCTGTCAGCAAAACTTGCTGCCTTCTGACAGACACCCTGTGCAGCCTTCAAAACTCCTACAGTCAATCCTCACACCTGTCAGCCTGAAAGATAACCTGGACTCGTCTTCCCTTTTTCCTTTTTCATCATAAAAATAAAAGAAGAGGTATGGTGCTGTCATTTGGAAAATATGAAGATTCTGGGATTCTCTGGCACAGTTTCTCTCTGAGGGCTTATTTTAAACATTTTTGTCTTCCAGCTCACTTAAAACTGTAACAAATAAAACTAAATGATGGTGTTAATTTTGTCTACTGCTCCCTGTATTGCTGCAGTCTTCAGTCTTCGGCTGCTGTCCACCCTCCAGCTGCACGCACAGCAGAGCTGTAGCAGTAAGCCATAGCTGACTTTACATGATGCCTCAGCTAACAACAATCTGTCAATTTACTTTCCTCCACTGTTCACTACCGCTTTCCACAGGGGGTAACAAAAAATGTTCCCAAAGCCTTTTTTTCTCTCTCTTTTTGGCTGCATACGTATGTCTATATAATTATCAAAGCATCACTTAATGTTCACTAAGACAGATCATGTCGCTGAACAATTCATTTTCTAACACCACAGCCTGGTATGACTGGGCCTTTTGGCAGTAATTGAATCCAGTCTACTGCTGTCAAAACAGAGAATTTATGAATAATAAATTGATTGTAGCCAGCAAAGCTAAGTCTGAGAGATAGCAGGTTATGTCAAGGAATAAGAAGAAATTTAAAAACACAATAAAGATTAATTTAGAATCAAGCCCGCAATGCTTCCACAGTGGACAATAAAAGCAAATAAAACTGTCATTCTTATACGATATAATCTATAGTGCCACAAAGTGCATGAGCTCACAGACAGAAATAAGGGAAGCAAAACGTACGCATACCCAAAATGATAGTGCAGATATAAGATGTGACATATGAACACAACACGGTGTTGCACTGCCATAGCTCTAATGGATTTTAGGTTAGGTTATCAGGGTCTGTAGGAGGACATAATGTGTTTTATTAGACTAACTGATATGCAGAATGAAAGCTGGCAAGCTTGCTAGCATGTACTTGTGAGACCTCTGGACTTGCAACAGTCACATTTCAAGGTTTCCGTAAAACCAAAAGGCGAAAATACAGATACAAAGGAACTCCACCCAACAAAGAAATAACAAGAATTAATGGTCACAGACTGAAGGCAGAAAATAAGCTGTAGGGTGCGACTTTCTTTACAGTGAAGGCACTTAAGAGGTGGAACAAAGGGTCAAAAGGAGGGGCATGCTCCACATCTCACTGCTTTCAAATCATGACTAGTTGCCTTTCTGGAAAGAGCATTTCAGCTGCATAGAAGTTAAAGAAGCAACAGAGTTACTGGGTAAAATCCTACTGCCTGCTATAGAAAGTCACTCAGTGCCCTACCAGTCCCTTACGGCATCAGACTGCATTAACCTCTGAATGTCCTGTGTGCCACCCAGGGCTTTGTGAGTCCAGACTCATTGCAGTTCATCGAGTGAAAGGAGCTGATTAAGACAGCATGGTTGGTTAAAAGATAATGCTCTAGCAATATCTAATCTATCCTGTTATTTCTGTTGTCTAGGAAATGATTTACTTTTAGGTTTTTGTTTGTTCCTGGCTACGATTATAGACTTAATCCCACTAAGCTGGTTAAAATGGTAACTTTTTTTTTTTTTTAATTTCCTTGTTGTTGTTTTCTTTTGCTATGTTTGGGGACTGCTTGCAAATTCAGAACTGGTCTGACTTGACGACGTTCAGCACTTCTTCAATAGTGGTCTAGAGTTTACTAGAACAAACACTACAAACCCACACCTGCCCAAACCTCCAGCTTTTGACACTTGCTTCGGACACACTGGCCAAACTCCCTGCACGTCACCCGCAGGTCAAACCACATGAATGGCGTGCATGGACTAATGGCAGCAGATGGTCTTCTAGCTTAATGGCTCCCAGGGAGCCAATGGACTCGATAATCATTAGCAACACATGTTGGTTTCATGAGAAATTATCCTCCAGGAATGTAAAGTTAACACAGGATCAAGACCTCTCTTTAAAAGTTGGCCATTAACAGCCAGTCAGTTATTCTACTTTTAAATAAAGTGAGTAATCGCAACTGAACTCAAGTTATACAAGCCATGTACAAAATTTCATAGCTGCCTTCAATTCATCTTTTTTTTTTTTTTTTTTTAATGTTCAAATAATCCAAACAAGGAAAAAAAATGGTATAACCTGGAACGACCTGCTCTCATGCTGTGTCTTGGAAGTGACTATTTCCAACCCAGAAGATTTATGAAGACAGACACTAGAATTAGGGGAAAACACCTCTAGGATGAACTTGGAATGTCCTGAAAGCATAGAGACTTACAGCACCCAGGTTTCTAACCTGGCACTACAGGCACATGTGCAAAGCTCTGCAGAAACCCACCACACCTACAAAGCCCTACTTTGTAGCTGTACGTTTGGGGTGTGTGCATGCAAATTGCTGGTAAATGAAGCTATAGGCTTTGTGAGTGAGATCTTCAGGAAGGAAATGGCTCCCAGGAGAGGACTGAGTCCAGTGCTCAAAGACATGGGGCAAATGAGGATAAACTTTCAGAACCATACTGCACTGAATACCTGGTTGAAAATCTCTGCAGATACTAAGAAACTCAGGTCAATTCCAAGGGCAAAACCCACAAGTTCAGGACAACAAAAACAGTAGAGGCTTTCTGCAAACCTCTGTTGACTTTGTGAAAACAAAGCTCTGAAAAAAAAAAAGGAGAGAAAGAAACCTGTCTAGACATTTATATGGATGTTGGTATTCATAAAAGATTTCTCCATGCCCTGACCTCTTCTCATAGCTGATCTTTTTATATTCTTTTTGGATGGCATCGAGTGGTTCTATCATTATTAATAAGACATGTTTATGTGACATAAATAAGACAAGCTAAGTTCTTCACGGACTCACAGAATACCAACTACCTGATAGGCTTATGCTTTTCCAAAATTGGTGGCCTTTTCTTTTTGATCAAATCTTCCCTGCCAACTGCTCTCCCTCATCATGTAAGACGCTGGGAGATAAGCAGGACAGTGTCGTAGAGGATGGAATCAAATGTTCCACAAATCTGTGTTGAACCTTCCCCATCATCATCGCCTCCTTTCCTGAAGCCTCTCAGTGTTAGGACGAGGTAGTGACGAAGGACTCCATATCTCATGGAAAACTTTTGTAACAACCCTTCAGCAGATGCTCTCTCGGACACATTTGTCTTCACAAGTTGCCAGGGAACCCGGGCATGTTGGAAAAGTAGATGTATTCAGAAGGAGAAACAACACTTTTTCAAGGAAGGACCAAAGTAGTATTAATGCTGAGTACACTTCAACCATCTTTCAGAAGGAGATCTTTTAGAAGAGTGCTTTGCAAATAAACAGCCTACAACATCTCTCTTAGTTTGATAAGCATGGTTAATTTGTAAAGTTGAACTTTGTGCTACATCACAGAGATTGTTTATCCTTGTTTACATGTCCCCCAAATGCACACACACTTTTAAGACATGGTATAAAATTTATGAGATCTACTGTGCTCCTTCTGCAGAGAACATGCCGTGTGTTTACTAAAAATGGTCAAGTACCTACATGAGTACTGCATGAACCAATGCCCTGCACCAACAGAGAAGATCTAATAGTTAAAACTCCTACCGTAGTGTCACATAACACCAAGTCAAATAATCAGTACTTAATGTAGGACTTTCACCACTTTACAGCGATAACTCAGTTTTCAAAGATGCTAAATTTTGCAACAGAAAACAGGCATGCCCATAAAAAAGCACTTGTATACAAAGCTATCTTCCATACAGCAGTTACACAGTTCACACAGGTATGCGTGTTTTTACAGTTATCAGCAATAAAAACAGACATTTTCAAGGAAAGGTTTTAAGGAAGCTCCATTCTTCTTAGAGCTAGAGAAAAGGCACAGTCAAACTTATTTTAGGATGCTGTAATTTTCAACACACCTCATCCCTTTTAAGTTCTGCAGCTCTGGATGCTACTGGTCAAATTTTACCCTCTCATACTATGATAAAATCTAGACTAAACCCAACGATTTAGCTGGTATTATATGAGTTTTGTGCTCGCTTCCTGGAGCTTGAAAAATGTTATTTGTAGGAAAATGAAGTTATTGTATTTCTCTCTCCATTAACATTGATGTGTTTCATGTAACAAATACTGGATGCAGTCACTGTATGCACTACCAATGATGAGAGAAATACAGTAGAAGATTGGAACCTAATTGTTAAATGATCTTTCTGATTGTCAGAAAATTAACGGCACACTGCGGGCCTTGTAGTAAATGCCTTGGAAATCTCAGTGCAAGTTCCCAACCCATTTAAATAATTTCAGTTTATACATTTAATTTGCTTTTGATGTAGACATTTAATTTGTTTTTGCCTATTTTTTTATATAAAAAAAAGCACCATGGAATCTTTATGCTTGCACATGTACATACACAATTTCAAAGAAAGTACTATTTTCAAGCAAATTATATGAAATGTAAAATTAACAAAATGCAAATAATATAAACAATCTAAATTAAATATTAAAACAATGCTATATCTGAATGACTGAATTTTATTTTCATAAGAAGCTAAACTATAAACCATTCTTACCAATGCAACACCCAGCTGTTTGGTGTTTAGCATCGGAATAACATTATTCTAGTGCAGCTGCTGTTATTGTTTGCTGTATTTCTGCCAACTCGTGGAAGCCAGAGATGTTCATCTAGCAAAGAGGGACAGCTCTGATGAAAGCTCCAGTTTGACAGATGCTCCCATCAACAACTTTGTTACTCTGATTGACTACATGGTATTTTAGGCAAATTAACCTGTCCAAAAAAATTCTTTATTGCTATGCTTGTGGCACAGATGGAAATATGAACTTGACAATTCAGGGTACTAGCTTAGCAATTAACTGAGATGTTTCAATAGACTAATGAACTTTCATTCAAAGCATGCTCTCTGTCAGGAGAAGAGACAGGCTGTTGTTTGAGGAAGTGTTATAGAATGTCAAATAGATCTCGACAGCGATGTTACTGTGAAATTTGAAATATTAGAAAGGCACAGAAAGAAAGTCATTTAACACCTTTATAATCTCAGGAGATCTGAGATGAATCTTTATTATCAAAGTCTGAAATTCTACTGCACTTTACAGTCATCTTGCAGTAATTCATGCTCTGTATAATAACATTTCTCCAGTCACTAAGGCTGTTCAGTTTTGAATGGTCACACTATTAGAAGAAAAAAAATAATCAAGCCATTTTTCTTCTAATTCATAAAGAATTAACATCCAACTAAAAAAATTATGAAACTATCTGAGCCTAAGAAACTACTATAGGGAAACTAAATCATCTGAAATAGTAAGTCAAGAGAGAACTATATATAATTAGTAAATATAGATAAATATTAAAAGGATGATTTTGTTTGGGGGGAAATGAATGCAAGGTTCTAAGGTAGCCTGAAATCATACAGAAATGACTTGAAAACATGCATTTGATAAACTGAATGGACATTTCTGGGATCCAGCTTAAATTGCTCATCTAGCACCCTTAATGCAATAATAATGGACAAATCACATCTCCGTTGGCCTATTCTAGCCTCTGTAAAAAACAAACAAAAACAAAAAGCATTCTACAGTCCAGTTACAGTCATTCTGCCACCCTCAAATGGCATGAAAGGGCCATAATATCAAAATCACCACTGGGCAGGACCTTCCAACCATCAAAAAGCTTCTCATTTTAGGCTGAGCAGCATCCTTTACTCCACTCCAGATCTATGCACATTACCGGGAATGGAAACAAACAGAACAGGGCAGAAAATAGCATTTTCCTGGATCAGAACTGAAAATCTGCCTGGTCTTGTGGGAGGCCAACCTTACTACTCATGACATACACATACATATATGCATATGTTAGGTAAGCATGTACCAGGTATTAATAGCCCAAAAGCCCTCTTAGTACCATCTTTGTCAGTAACATCTGAACTAATTTTACTCCTCTGCCTTCTATAAGAAAATGTGATTATGGTAAGTATATTTCAGGCATATATTCAACATTTACAATATATTCTTTATTTTTTAATAGTCACTTTTTGTGTCTTCTATTGGAGAGGAGCTAAATTTGTTCCATTATATAGGAGTCATGTACCTAGCCTTGAGTGAAAACCTGCACTGTGACAAAATATAATCCACTTTTCCTACATACCTCGTAAACAGCTTGACTCTCATCATAAAATATTAAAGCCTAATATTGCAGTCAGTTCCTTCTGAGTATCAAGACTTGGAGTAGCCCCAAGCATGTCAAACATGCATTGGAAACACTACATTTTTAAAGCAAGGCAATGTGTTAACTGATATACTGTAGTATTTAGTCTAAAAACCTTTGAACAGTTCTTAAAATTCTTTAAACCATTAACTACGTGATGAGTTAATAGCTCTAAAATGACCATTAAGGTTCAAAGTAGGCTTTTTAAGAAGTCAATAAATAAAAAAAATATGAAAAGAGGGCACTCCTATATTTAACCCTACAATAAGCAAATTGCTTCTCCTACTTAAACCAACAGCAGTATTCTCACTGGTTTCAAAGTAATTGCACACACGAGTTGTAACTTGGACAAGTGCCATACCACAGTGGTTCTTTGAGCTGACAAATAAATAAACCAGGTAAGATGGGCAAGCAGCCTTGACCTCTGTTTACACTTTCCAGGTATACCGCAGGCAGGGTTTGACCTCCTGCTGCCATGCACTCACTGCTATGGCCCTGAGAGGCCAGAGCAAAGTCTAATCCCTTGTCAATATAAACCACTGGATAAAATACTTATCTTGATTTCTCTCTCAAACTGTTATATGCTGCTTATTTCTATTCCTCTTGAAATTATGCTCATAGCCATAGGTAGTATAATTACTTATGCAGACTATTATTGCACACAGCACACCTATTTCTTACATTTAATCATCAGAGCAAGTTGTTCAGCAATAACAAATGGGTATATGTTTCTAGTGTTCCACGTCTTGTTAAGGGCAGAATCACAAAACCCAGTGTATTTTTGTTGAGCAGAATCTTACAGGAATATCTTTTATCCACCGAATCATGGCACATGCCTCCCAACATTTCCACAATTTCCAGCCACAAATTTCTTAACCTCTTGACACGTTACCTAAATCTCAGAGCAGCCAGAAGACAACCATCTCTTTAAGCATTTTTAGACACCTATACATGATGCTCATCAACATGATCTTCACCTAAAATGCTTGCCCTAGTATAGCTGGATTGAATGATGAGTGCCATAGTTTGGCATAAGTGGGACAATTCAAGCAATTCATATTTAGGAAAGATTGTGTGAAGAATTACTTGAACCAGAACAGTTAATACAGGTTGAGTCCCTTGAGAGAAACAGCAGTCTTGTTAGCAGCAAGTTGGAAGTCAACTGATAGCCTTCTAAGGAAACTCCTTTTGTTTAAAGGTGATATTATAGCAAAAAGCTCTGACAAGTACTAAAACAGGACCTCTGACGTACCAATGTATCATGCTGAGATCAGTACAGAACTTCTGTCTCAACATATTTGTTTTATATTCTCTGTCACGCCGGCCTGAGAGCATGATGTTATGCTGAAGCTCACAAGAACCTCTTTGTCTGCAAAGGCTTGGTCGTCGAGTGGGGAGAAATGGGCAGACGACCTATTGACTACACAGATCAATCCCTTTTGTCATCCTAGCCCATGAAACTCTGCCAGATTTTAGTACCAGTAAAATTGTCTGAAATTCCCTTTTAACTTGAGGATGAGGTTTCCAGCTCTTTAAAGCAGACTGCTCTGATAGCAGGTAATGGACAGGCACTGCTGAAAGAAACACCGTAGTGAAAGGCCAAGAAAAGTCCTGTTTGCAGGGAAGTGGAGTTAAAAGACTTGCCTCGGTAACTGTAATCAAACAGCTAGATTAAAGGCAGCACTGGATTTCCTGAAGTCCACAGAAATTCTCAGGAAGG
Organism: Cygnus atratus; assembly: GCF_013377495.2. Lineage (NCBI taxonomy): Eukaryota > Metazoa > Chordata > Aves > Anseriformes > Anatidae > Cygnus > Cygnus atratus. The sequence continues at coordinate 4,151,098 of NC_066377.1, forward strand.
CCCCACTCATGCCCTAAGAAGAAAATGAGTCAGTGGCTGCTTTTTCTGCTTGGAAAGCTTTCCTATTTCTCCCTATTTTATTCATATCACATGGGAGATGAAAGACTTGGCGACTACTGTCACGCCTGGTATCTCCTTCAGTACTGGGTGCATCAGCGTGTAGAGAAAATGAGCTCCATAACGTGGAAGGAAAAGCAAGTGGGGAGGACTGGTGCGGTACCACCAACACAGCAGAGAACGGTGGAGAACCACAGCCTCACTTCAAGTAATTAATGGGACTAACCTTGAGCGAGGACAAATCCTGCACGTACTTTATGATGCTTTGGAAGAAGAGGAGAAGAATGCATTACTTGAACGAGGAATATATCTACAGATATATATATATATATACATATACAAGCATATGTAAATCAAAATATTTTCTCTTAAAATAACAGCTATAAGTTTTTATAAATCACCGCACTGCCTTGATTGAGCCTGCAGAACATTTCTGGTAATTTCAACAACTAATTAATAGGTACTTTTTTCTTCATTCTCCAAGTTCTTTATTCACTATAAAAATGACAACTGGAACTCCTATGAAATGTTGGTTTGATTCAACCCACTTGGTAAATTTACCACCAGCATTTCAAAAGCAAGATTAAGGAACGCCCTACCAACCTGTTCACAGTTTATAAATAAGTTGTATTTCCCGACACAGAAATTAGATGTGTTGTTTGGGTAAAAGGGTGAACTGCAGCCAGACTTACATTTTATGTAAATCTATGATAAACAGGCTAATAAGCATTCTTTTTTATTATGTTGTGAAGATACCTCACCAATTTCACCTTTGCATTTGCTAATTCATTACATTTATCAAGTTCCATTTTTTTCTGTATGGATAATATACTGTGTAGAAGATTACTTTGAGCCTTCCGTTCCAGATAAATCTGATATTCACAATCATTAACTATTGACTAACCAGAAAGAAATAAGCTAGTAATTAAACCCGAGCCCTAAACAACCTTTCTATTTTTCACAGGGAAGGTTTGTTATTTATTTTTTATTTCCTTGAGAATTTAAATTAGCAACTACATTCCCATTTTGGTAGAAATAGTAAAACTGCTTCAGTGCTTACTGCTGTCAGTGAGCTCTTATAATAAGTGTAAGCATGTGCTGTTGTTTCAGAACTAGGAGTTGGAGGCTGCATCCTGCCCGTCACATTTAATCATCACCAAAAGGCCACATAGTCCTCCTGCCCATTAAAATGATGGACTGTACTTCATACTATGTTTGTAAATTTTTCATGTAGCCACCATTTTCTTATTATGTTTTGCATTGTGCTTAGCACCATAGGACCATAGGACTCTATCCCTATGTGGTAGCATAAAACCGTAAGCATAAAATACTAGCAGTAATTATCAGTAGAAAATAATTAGACGAACAAGACTGTGACCTCCCAGCGACAAACCACAATAAAAGGCTGGTACATAAAGCATTCAGGATACTTAAAGGTTTAGTACCAGGAGGAGCAGTGTGGGTGATAATACTGTTACGCATTCTGGAAGCATTTTCAACCATTTTAGACATCTGTCTGTGCTCCTCTGTAAAGCAGAAAGATGGGCTCACCTGGAAGTTGGTGAATCATCCACAGAAGGAGCATCTCTCTGCACTAACCACGCAGGACACCTGGGAAGAACAGCCCTCTGACTTAGTCACCTTGTTTGGAGACCTGCACGAAGGCATTTAAGCACTCCCCTCTGATAAAAGGTAAATGGGGCATGGACTTCATGACAGGAGCTTCATTAAGGAAGATGTGTTTTGTGGCACTAAACCTGGAATTTTTGGCTCTGAACTTGCTTCTGTTAGATGATGAGTTAACTCAGTATTATTTGAGAGCTTTCTTAGTGAGTCAGAAGATGACACATCAGGAAGCAGTGTGCACCTTAATGCTAAAAATCAGAGACGTTCAGAAACAGGCTTTTCTGAGAGTCAGTGATAAGCCACAGCAGCCACCCCGAGTCCTGCCCAGATTCACTGGCTGTGTCAATCAATACATCTCCATTGATTACAATCACAGTTAAATATTGGACTTGAGCTGAGAATTTGTCTCATGGTTTCTTTTGTTCAAAGGTCTCTATACACTTATTTCTCATTTTTCAGTCAGGCAACATGAAAACACTAATAGAAAAGAAGCATCCCCACGAAGGTGATAATGAGATGGTAAATCTAGTGATTCTCCTGGTGTTCCTGTAAGCAACAAAGAAGGAGCTGTTTGAAGTAGAGGTTTCCATCGGAAACACAGAGGGTAATCTTTTAAATACTGCATTTATTCAATAAAAATATTTTTAGTGAAGTTGCACGGGCTGCATTCTTGCAAGAGCTCCTCTCAAATCCTGAGGGTAACGAGTCTGTGGTCACAGCTACAGCCATGAACTCCAGGATCACGCAGCATCTGTTCAATGGACAGAAGGTCCAGGAGATTTGACTCCAGCAATTCACATCTCTGGGGCAGAAGACAGATGTGTCTGTGCCCCTGAAAAACAGCTACCTCCATCTCTGTTGTCCTGGCTATATATTTACCACTCTCTTTTCCCTGTAATATCTAGAAATAACCTATTTATTTTATGTGCTGCTCGGTGCCTTAACAACTTTCCCTGTCATTATTAATGGTATTTCCATCCTTACTAACACTTCTAATGAGGAATTATGAAAAATGCCATTAAAAAAAATTAATGACTCTGTCACTATATAGCACATTTTTAATGGCACCTTACGTATTAAACCAAGTATGCTGTGAGTCAAATAGATATTTATTGAAAAGTATGTTTAGTTTGGAAACGTTGGAAAGCTTGGGTTTTGTCCAGCATGACTGGATATCTGCATCAAGCATAGATGTCCTGTCCATGGATTACAACACAATTTTTCCTCATCAGTGTAAAGTGAGCGACATCTCGAATTTTTCTGGGAAGACATTTCAAGAAATAAGAGAAGCTGGTGTCTGGAAGCTAACTGCCGGGTCATTACCGCAACAGTGCTGTGCAATAATTCAACAGCAGCTATGAAAATTGACCTATGAGACCTTCCAGGGAAATGGTTCCTTCTCACTAGTCACCACAACTTGAAAAATATACTAGGTAACTTGGTAGCCAGTGAACGGAAATTGTTAAACTGACTTGCTCTCTCAAGGAGGTACTTGTCTATCCCACTGGTAACAGAGCAGGTAGTAATGAACCTTCCTCCAGAGACAAAAAAATTATCTTCCCTTTCCTGCCTCCTGAAGATAGAGAAGAGATGGACTTGTATCAGTCCGAGGCTGCCTCAGTCTGCGGGCTCTGCTTTTGGTAGGAGCAGCTGGCTCGCTTGCTTCCGATACCTCAGAGGCATCATTCCCTTCATGAGCTGGAAGGGGAAGAAGCTTTCTCTCCTTAATCCCTCTTCGAGAGGCTCACAGATACAGCGGTACGTGGGAAGGATTGCTGGTACTCCATTGCTTCCCCCAGAGCCCCTTAGCTGCTATAACTCAGCTGAGCACCATCTACTGAAACAATCGTTTGTTTATATTAAATCTTACTTCAAACATGATAATGGTATCATTTTATATTTATACAGTGCTATTCATCCCAGAGGATCCCAAAATGTTTCAGCTACTTATGGGCAGCAGCTGTTTAATAGTGGATAGTACGACTGCACAGCAGTGCAGGGCAGAAGTAAAGAAGAGCTCTGCATCCAACAGGAGCTACAGGGGAATTTACACAGGTGAAACAGAATTACCCAAATTGCAATTTAGCCAAGATGCCTGGGGCTAACATCCCTCTGCTCACAAAATGTTGCCCTTAACAATTCAGAGGGCATTCATCTGTTGACAAATAGAGAGAAATGTCTTTGGATATTCATGCAGCTTGCTTAACTCAAAAGCAAATTGAAAATTATAATAAAACCTGTTCCACATTCTTCATTCATTAAAACTGTGTCTGTGCCACGTTATTTCTGGGCATATTAGCATCTGCTGGGAAGAGCTCATTAAATGACCATTAGCCTGCTCTCTTTTCCTTCCAGGACAGCACAGGTTGAAAGTCTGTCCTTCCTTTGTGGCACCACATACGTAAATGGCAATAAGACAGAATTTCATTTTGGCAAGAAAGAACACATGGGCACAGAGGTTTTTGTTGGAAGCAACTGTGAAATAGAAGGAAGAAAGTTCAGGAGAAAAGGCTGCTGAATAGCATGCTTAGGAAGAAGTACTACCACGGTCCCTCAGGAGTGACTGCTCTCACCCACAGAAAAAAAAGGGGCGACCTTGGCCACTGATCTGTAGAGACTTGCCTCACATTCAAGGAGACCTGGCTTGTCAGTAAGTCAACAGACAACATCTCGTGTTGGGTGGTCCTTAGAGCAAGGGTGATAGGAGAAACGTTGCACAGCCCCAGACACTTCTGTAACCAGAACTGCAACCCCAGCAAACTGGAAAAGGCTGTGCAACAGGAGGGCAATGCCTGCACACCACGAAAGAAGAAGAGAAAGTTGTGGGAACAGTAAGTTGAGGAAAGAATGCGAAAGAATCAGATGTGACATGTGAAGCACCAAAACTCAAAGCAATTCTCAGGTTCTTATGTTTTCCACGCTACAGATGCGCCCTGAGACAACCTAGACATTACACATTTACATTGCTTTTCTTTTCTTTAAAAAATAAAATTACTTCTTACTCCTACCAGCAGATCAACTAACATGAGAGCTGGAGTTACTAGTCACAAAAACAACATTGCAACTGGGGAAATGAGAAGAATGGATGGGAAACATAAAATAAACAAGTTGAGGGCTAAAAACTGTATTTGGGAATTTTTTATCTTTTGAAAGGTTCTTCCCAAGAAGAGACTGCATCAGGGCACTGCTTTTATGTCCTTGAGTAAACATCATTACCTCATCTCTTCTCCCTCTTACTCTCTTACCCTTTTTACTTTTTGATTTACTAGCAGTATTAATAAGGAGCAACAGAAATTGCCACATAGGATCAGGGCACTGTAGTCACCTCCCATGTTATCAGGTCTGCGACATTCTTGCAAAACATCTAATTTGGATCAAAGTTCAAAATTGTCTGTTGTTGGCAGGCATGGAATAATCTAGCAACTGTCCTCATGACCATTAATTCAAATTTGCAGATTTACCAGGCTAGGAGATTTTGTCTTTCCCTGGCAGTATGACTATTTGGTGCTTCAGCCTAGTTTCTGGTGGAAAGAGCACTTGCGCATCCTCTCTGCATTTTTTTTTTTTTTTGTACCTGTGACATCCTGACTCACTCCCCTCATCCCCTGGGTACCTTCAGAAGCTTTTAGCCCATTTCAGCTGAATTTGCTGGAAAGACAGAGATCTCGAGAACTTCGTGTTCCACAACAAACAGGCAGCTGGGAAGAGATTCTGTTAGTAACTCTGCTGGGGAAAGCTGTGGCATGAGCTCGGCTCCTGCTGCATCCCCACCAGCCCCCTTGAGACAGGGCCACCACAAGCACTCAGCCCCAAAAACGCTGCCATCAGAGCACAGGCGCCAGAGGAGGAGCTCCCGGAGACACCAGCAGGGATCCGGGCCTCGGCTATTCACCTGCTTATAGCTATTTGCTAATCTTCCCCGTCACAACTCCTCTAGCCAAATAGGTTTTGGAAACTTCCCAATGATATTGTGTGTCAGCGAGCTCCACAGACTAATTAGAGGCTGCAGAAAAGCTTTTCCTTCGGGGTGCCTTCGGTTTCACTGACAATCCCCCCCTTCCTGGCGACCCAGAAGGAATTATATACTCTACATCTCAGACAGTAATTACTATCACCTTCTCCTCTTAATTGATCTGGCTCCAGTGAGCAATAAGAAATTAAAATAATTAGCAGATATGCCTAGTGTTTCTGAAGTCCCACCTACACTTTGTAGTCTATTTACTCTAGAATCAGCTGGGCCCATCACTTCAGTGGCAGTGCTGCACTGCTCTGGCTCTCCAAGACATTTGACCAGCCAAGTCTGAGGACTCTTCCCAACCCATACACAAAGCCCAGCTGTAGCTGTTGCAGGCAGTCATCAAATAATCGCTCACCAGCACAGGAGCTGTGGTAAAATAGCCCTTTCTCAAGCTTGTTTTGAAAAAAAAACATGAGGGTCATTGCTCTCCTGTCCCCTGGAGAGACAGAGGATTACAAGGATGTCTTCATGCTGCCAACATTCACACGTTTGCTCCACTTGCACTGGCGATAGAGAAATACATACATGCAAGTTGGGAAGAGGGGCTAAGGTCTTGGAATAAAAATAGCATATTTAAGGGATTAATTTCATTTTTGTTCCTAGTGATTTCTGTATTGCATTAATTAATGTTCCATCTTGACTGCTGAGCATGGACAGATTTATTTTTTTTTCTAATAGGATGAGAGAGCTTTGAGCACCATGTGGCTTTTCCCAAGCACTTGTTCCTCCAGTAGCTAAATGTGGAGATATCACTTAAAGCAAATTGTGCCCTCTCTCTGCCCTTAGCAAATAGACACTGACTTTTTTTTTTTAAATATTTTTTCTTCTGTGCACAGATACTACACATCTATTGCCCTCCTTTCAAGAAACTGGGAAAATCCAGATCCCAGCAAAGTTCAATCTTTTCCCCCTGCACTCTGTAAATTTAGTCAACAATATTAATCCACATCGAACAATTCTGCAGAGTACAACAACAAGCTGGTTACACAGACAGGGATGCATTTGGAATTTAAATGAGTTCCTGTTATTCTTGTTCTCTTGAAGCCCGCACAGTGCTGAAGAAACCTAATGTCTCTTAAACAGTGGAAAAAAATCAATTTAAAATATATTTTAACTATTCTGCTAGTACTATTGTCTGTATTCCTGAGGGAGAGAGTGTTTCTTGATTCCCCCCCTCCACAATTAAAGGCAGTCATCAAAGATACACATTACCCTGGTTGTCTTGACAATGCTTTATGATTAAAAGACTCAAATACCTTCAGCTTATCATGCATTTAGAAATATAACAAAAACAAAGAATAATTTACCATTCTGCAAATTTGTCATCTCTTCATTCCTTCTACTTTAAAATTCTTTTATTAACGTGGTTTATTATTTCTATTGCAATACTACTAACGAAGTCAATTCATATACTCATTGTGCTAGTAGCTGTACAAACACAACAAAAATAATGATAGAGTATGTTAGTTATTTAAGCTGCATTCACACAAATGTATTCTCCCAACCCTGAACTTGAAATAGTGTCTAATGGTTGTGCTAATGCCTACCAGGAAAACGGTGGCTATTTGTGCATATTTCTTTAAGTTGAACAAGGTCATTTGTGGTCCTTCTTGCACAATATTCAGTGAATTAAAACATATTATTCCCTTACTTCCTTTTCTGCAACACATCAAGGGATTAATCAAAAAGAGAAACAAAAACAACCTTGACTACCTTTCACGGTAGGCTCATTTATCCCTTTGTGGTCTCTTAAGCAGCACCAGGCTGTGTAAGTTAATGTGGACTGGACAACTCTACTTCTGGCTTCAAATCACACCTTCCAAAGTGCTTATCAGGGGAACTTTCCGATCCAGCTTCAATAATCCCTATTCCTTGCCCTCTTCCATTGCTTAATATAACCTAAAGCGCTAGCCTGCTAGGAAAGCCTTTTTATTGACCCATATGAACGGGACACATGAACACATTTGTCACTGGACAAGCAAAGGTACCCACAGATCCCCTCCTTTCACTGGATCGATAACAGAAATGAAAGCGAAGACTGAAATGCTTTGAATACGGGTTATACAAAGTAATACAGCCATATCTCCACTTATAGATAAATCCCATCATTATAGTCCCTTGCCTCAGACAAAACTCCAGTTAAACTCTAGCCCTACAACACTTTCCTCCAAAGCAAAAACCTAATATAACTTACAGTGAACATTTTCACAGTAAAAGCTGGCTCCTATTTGTGCACTGAATTGACCAGGACAAAAGAATGCCTCTGCTTTCCAAGGCCTAAATATTAAATTGTATTTTCTCTAAAATCTCAGCTTGGGAAAAAATCCCCTGCTCTCATTTAAGCTAAAAGTTTTCTTAGTCTTTTCTCCTGGGCTCTGAGAGCTCCTTTACAAATTTTATTGTAAAGAAAGATGGAAGAATTATGGTAATTTAATGTTTATTCTTCTTTGTGAACCACTCTCAGCTCTTCTGTATAAATAACTAAATGCTCTTATTAGTCCTAACATACAGAGAAATGCTTTCTATTTGAGACTGTCTCAGTGTGAAATCTACGGAAAATCAACTTCTGTCTCTTGCCCTTATTTTTCCCAGGAGTTTGATATTTGTCTCTAGTTTTCTCTTACCTTCTGTTGTGACAGCAGCACTCCTCTGGGTATCAAGAACAGAGAACCACGGTCTTACTGGGACAGCAGTCTTCTATCTTGTGACCAGCCTACCCAGCTCTTGTTTTATTTCAAGAGCACATTTCTATCAGCAGATGGGATCTGTTCTGCAGGCTCCACTGGGCTGGGGATGATGCCAAGAGAACAAAGAGCAGCGCCAGAAGCATTCATGCCACTATTCCCACGGAGAAGAGAACTTCCCAAGACAAACATCACCAAGTGCAAGGACCTTGCCTCAGCACTGGGATGCTCACTGCTCTCAGATAAACATCACATTGCCGTACCTGTGCCAGTGGGGTAGCCAGGGCACTGAGTATTGTGCCAGTATTACACATCACCCTTTCTTAGTCAAAAGGTTCAGGAAAGATTGTATTTTCTGGAGGAAACCTCACATCTCCAAAGTATCTGTGAAAAGTCAAACTGCGCTTTTTCCCCCAAGTCTGAAATTTCCATACACTTCAAGCCAAAGCACTTTTAAAGAAGCGTAAAGACGCATAGGTTCCTAATGAAGTCAAGAAAGAGCAAAGCGACAGTTTGAATTCTAAACAGATTGAACTGCCCGGTGGAAATACCTCTCAGTAACGAGGTAGAGAGCTGAGAAGCAACTATGCTCCTCACTGAAGTGAAAGAGAACACGAAGTTTAGCATCTGCTTTGGCATCAGCTCTAGAGAACTTAGCAAAGAGGAGCAGAGATCGAGCCAAGCTGAATTTCAGCATCAGCTCTGGATGCACCTTTTTGCCTTGGGGAAACTACTTCTCCTCTGCTGCCATTTTGCCATCTGTAAAATGATGATGGCACTATTAATTACCTACCTGAGATAGCTATGCTGAGATATACTTTTCATCTCTGCAGTATAACACATTTCTGGAGGACTATACAAGTAGCAACATTTGAGCTGCTACAATCTTTTCCACAGTGCAGCTGTACTTGTGAGCACGCACAGCTCATATTGCAAGTATTCATTCTTTATTCTCTTATTGATTTCAATAGGACTTCTGAGCACAGAGTGTTTTCAGGAGCAGTTTACATGCATAGGTCTCGGAGTAGCGCATCATCAGTGAATAGAAATAAATACATGGTAAAAAATAACAGCTGCAGAATACATTGGAGATATTCTTCATCAGAAACGAAAATTTACAGTCTCAAAAGAAGAAAACAGGATTTTTTTTTCTATGAAGTATGGAGATTAGCAGGCATTAAACATAAATACATAATATTATACATGTATCTCTATAAACACATAATTTTCTGCCTTTCTAAGACTGTTTAAAATGGTAAGGAAGACTACACAAGTGACTTGTTGATTGCACTGTGAATCTAAGAACTCTCTAATTATTGCTGCCATCTACTCATAATTTCAGAAGCTAAGTTATTTTGAAAAATGAAGTCAAAACCTGACACTAATAATTGGATCTTTCAAGTTATTTTCCCCCCTCCATACAATAACAACCGCTTGTTGATATTGCATTAATACTTCCTTTCTATTTGCTTTTAAATAGTTTTATGAACTAATGTAAATATTGATCGTACAAACTAAGAACAGACACTGTTTTTTCAGCAAAGGACGTGAACATCAGGAAAAGGAAACAGAAATAGTGGCACACGCCAAGACCTCAGTGCATTTAAAGCAGCTTTCTGTGCAGTTGAGGTAAGCGGGCTGGGGAAGGACCCTTCTCTCTCTGTCTGCTCCGGGGCCAGATGAGCTTGGGCGCTGCTTGCTCGTGCACTACCTGACAGGTAAGCAGCAGAAGAAAGCAGGAGGCTCTCCACACATCAGAGCAATATCCTCTCTGCCAGCACACCTATGTATGGGACATCCCACCTGGCTCAATGGTTGAAGCCAATAGACCATGACATGCCTACTTGGTCTGCGGTCTTTGAAAGACCCATAGGTAACGGGGAGAAACCTCCTCGTATGGACTTCAGCCCTTTCGGGCCTTGGAACATGCAGGCATTTTTGGAGGTCTATTCAGCATTAGTGGAAATGCAGGGATAATAACAAATATTGACCGTTTGTCACGCAAAATGTTATTTAGTATATGCCAGATGACAACAGTAAGGAACACACACCTTACTTCATTAATCCGTAAAATATGTTCCTTTTCCTCCTTGCGAATCACATCTCAATGAGCAATTTGCACAAAGAAATGTGGCAGCAACTTTCCTACCCAAGTTCAGAGAATAAGCTCTGAATTCTCCTTTTCCATGGTGTGTTCCTTTAGAGACACATGACTATGCATAACCATTTTTTTAAGGACATCATTCTGCCTGTTACAGAAAAGTGAAATTGTATTGATGCTTACAAGAAGGTGCTAGAAAGACACTCCCAAAACTGGGCTTCTGCCCAACGAAGTCAAACGCTCGACTTTCAACAGAGGCAGTTCCTCAAGCATTTCACTGAGGCTGGATCACAAGAAGGGTGAATGCCATGAACTCCTAGTCTTCCTGCTGATCAAAATATAACTTGTGCAGAAAGGGTTGGATGAACCTCAAGTGCACAGCTGCTTGTTTTACAGTTTTATTTTTTACATTCTGAAAGTTTATGTGATCTAATTAGCCATTTTATTTCACAAAAATACATTTTGGCACTGTTGGACTTGGAACGGCTCTAATGCAAGGGGTTTGTCTACAAAGGAGGCAGACAAGTGCATGGAAAATAAGCATTATGCTTCTGATCAGAGACATTATGACAGGGAAGCACAGCTCTGCTACACTCGCATGGAGATCGCTTCGCTGATTTTAAGCTTTTAAATCCTGTACATTTATTTAAACCTAGCTAAGAAAAAACAGTGACAATGCCCAGCAGAAGCGTCTAAATATTATTCACTCTTAATGAAAAGGCTGAGAACATCAGAGGCTGGCCAAAGCCCGAGTGCTTGCCTGGGGTTATCTGCACCGCTGACCCCAGCCCCACCAAAACCCAGCAGCAGCACAGGCGAGGCGGGGGAGATCCCGCAGAGCTCCCCAAAGCCCCTGGCCGCTCGTCACACGCCGCCTACCCTTTCCTACAGCAGCTCCTCTGCCTCTGATTTTATCTGGTTACTGGAGAATGTGGATTATGTGACTGCTCATTTCCAAGCCCCAGCGCTGTTAAAGGGGTTATCTGACATGCGGGTGTTACCAGAGAAAATGCAGCAATTAAGTTCCTGGATCCGTGGCTGTTCGGCAGCACGGCCACCCCAGGGAAAACATACTGGCCATGAATATATCCAAGATATCTAGATAAACAAAAACATATAGTCTCCAGAGCCAAATGTCAACCAGCCACTTTTAAAAAGCACTGAGATAAAATATCTACCTGTGCTCAGAGAGCTGACACAGCCTGCACGCTACTTGACCCAACCCAGCACTTAGGCAGGACCTCAAAGGCACACTGCTCCTGCATAACTCTCTTTTGAGAAAAACTTTCTTTGTGGCCAGCGGATAAAAATCTGCCCTTCCTCTCCTGCCTTATAGTTATGTCTTGAAGGAAAACCACCCAAATTAAAATGCTTGAATCAAGACATCGGCAAGAGATGTGCAAAACAAGACAGAGTCTCTTGATAACATCTTATTTGCTGTTTTCACTCCACTATTTGTGATAAAAGCAAAGTACTAAAGTACAATGTAGGTACAGAACAGCTCCACACTTGAATCACACAGTCTACTTATATTTAACTCCCAGGGTCCTCCCCTATAATCTGAAGTCCTAGATTTATCAGGGTGGAATATAAGGGAGCATGTTTAAAGCATTTGTGAATGCAAATGTGTCTCACCTACACAGGAAGAAAACCATGACCTCTTTCTGTGTGTCCTTGCTTTCATCCAACTCACAGGAAATGTCATCTAGCTCTGATTGACAGTGACTGATAATAAGGATAAAATACCTTTTTACTTCAAATGCCTATCTATCACTGTTTAGAATACCCCTGTCCTTTGATGATGCATGAAGATGCATTTGCCTCTCAAACAGCTGATGGATTCATTTCTTTTAATTAAAACTATAAATCTTACTACTTATCTTACTGTTATCTGCAATATGACAGTATCCCAAGTTGGATCAAGCCTACTGTGTTCAACACTGTACCCCTATATGGTGAAAGGTAGCCCCTACAAAACAACTGGCTGATCATGGGGATATAGGACCATTTTACAGAAACAAACAAAAAAAAGTGGCACAGATGATAAATGATGGAGCTGCCAGAAAAATAAAACCTATACAGTTGAACATGAAGACGAGGAAAGGGATCATTTCTTTTCCCATCATTTGACTAGTTTTCACAAGATGCTTGCCAAAGTCTTATCGCTGTGCTGGCCCTTAAGCCTTGGCTTGCTTCGTGTACACATTAAACCCACTTTTATTAAATGCCTTCTGCTATGACCAAAACATTAAATATATTTCTCATCACTAATTTACATATTAACCATTTATGCAGGAGTACCTTAAAAAAGCATAATGGCACACAAACGCTGCTGTGTAGCAGTTTCTATGCAATATCCGTGGTGTATGTGCATTTATTATGAGACTCAGTGATGTGTTAAGATGCTTTTGACACTATTACTTGCTCTGCTGTTAAACTTCTCTAGGCCAAGGAGGTTGTACCTCTCCAGTGCCATTAACCCCACAGATTGCTTTATGAGGTTAACCGTCAATTCACATTTCCTTGCCCTCTTTTCAAGCTAAATTTTTTGACAAAGCTTTCAGAAAGACAATGCAAATGAGCATTTTTAAGCGGTCAAGGATACTTAAAATATTGAAGAAACAAATATTTTGAGTGAAATTTAGAGCTAGTGAAATTTTTATTGAAATCCTTATGTTCCTCAGATGGACACTGGAAGTGGTGATGGGTTACCTCGTACTCTTCTCATGGCTGACTGTTGGGAAATAGTTGCACAACAGGGCCACTTTACTGGCAGAGATGGGACGTTAAACATACAGGAGGTTAACTGCAGGAGGTGATGTGCCAGAAGGTCAACTGTCAGTTCTGGCTGACACCAATTCCAGCTACTAATTGGTCTCTTGCCCCTACCCGGTAAGGACAATTTTCACTAGTGAGTCCCACACAAACTCCTTATGCATCAGTACCCATTTAAATTGCAGGATGCAGTAACGCACGCCCAATCCCATACACACATTACCAGTGCCACTGCCTGAAGATCTGTTGTGTTATAATTTAGGATAGGTGCTTAATCAACTGCCTTGATTTAGTAAGCTTTACTGCTTTCTAAACGAGTAGCAATACATAACACAATTTTCAGTCCAGTTTTAGAAACCTTGATCATTTACCCCATTAAATCAGAAGGAGAAACGCAGGCTGCTAGTGGGAGCATGTTCTGTTTCTTATATGCAATTCTCTGACAGCAAAACACACCATAAAAATGCATTTGCTGTTTCAGCTGACATATAACACAATATTCCAAAAGAAAATATTAGCCTTGCCATTGCTACAGCTAGTGATATGTCCTCTCGAATTTAGTACATGCAATAGGCTAGAGGATAAAAACATCCCAAAGATAGCAGAAGAATTTATAAGTCAATGATCTGCTTATGAGGAATGGAGACTGCTGATGCAAGCTGCAGTCCTACTGATAAAAAAAATGGATTTCCCATAGCATTGCCGATAGCACTGGGAACTAATTGGCCTGAGTTTACTCCTGCTGACTATTCTGTGTTCATTTTGGCTTGCTCTGGAGGACCCAATCAATCACAAGCCCAAGCTGCAGCTGACCCGTAGGCAGCCACAATTAAAACACAGTTCCTACTTACTTAAAGGTAGAAAGTGAATTTAACCCGATCTAAGTAAAGGAGAGAGGGCTTGAAACCACTTGCAGTCCCTAAGATGTTACATCACTTCAGACAACCCTTTTCCTTTTAAGAGGAGCTTTTATTGCCCACAACCCTTAGGAAAGCTTACAGACCATTTTAGCAGACGACTCCTCTCCCAGATGCAGGGTAGATGAAGCAGGATGCTACCACAGCTCAGGACCCTGAGGATCAGGCCCACGGTTCTTAAGGATATTGCTGACTTGCTTTAATGAATGCTCTGTCTAAAACTAATTACGTGCTTGCACTCACAGCACATTTCTGGGCATTTGACAATTTATTTTGCCTACGTGCTACAGAAAGGCAATCTACACGAAAAACACTCTTGGAATGAGCCATGGCCTGTAGTTTGTTTAGAGACAGTCCCCGCTCATCCTTTGAAATGCAGGCACAAACACACTTGGACTGTGCATCTGGTCCTACCCAGGCGTTTCTTGGAGAGAGAAGTTTTACATAGACTTATAAAGATGGGGATGGGGAGGAGGCAATCCCAACAATATGGGTAGCACCTCCTTCAGGACACAAGGGACATAAGCTTCCAGCCATTACAGTGTTTTCACATGTCTGTTTCCAAGAGCTTTTGCTAGGATGCAATGACTATGGTTATGTACTGTGCCTTGCTACAGGGTGAGCCTAACCCCTAGCCTTGTATCTCTTCCTCTTTCTGGCAAGAAGCAAGCACTTGTTTATCTCACTAAGGCACAATTTAAAACTCACCCTTCTCATATGGTGCAATTTCACTTTTAGGAATTTACTATAAGATTAAATTTGGTTCAGTGCTTTCTAAATGTACAGTACATACATGAGGCAGAAACCGAATTGCTCTAGTATCACTACTGACTCTAGACAAAAGCTGTACTTAAAACTGCAGACTATAGGGAAAGTCAAAAGCAGTTACATAGAAAAGGATGTCATTACCAAATAAAACAATTCTCATAATGGCTTATATTTGCTAGCTCTGTATTTTTGTTTTGCTTTAAATGAGGCCTCCAAAAAACCGCATGATTTTAAATGGGTTCTGAATTTCAAAACTTTCACCACTACCTACTCAGCCAAGAACCCCCAAATCTCCTATGCTCTAGCACAATTTTCAGACCGTGCAGTTTTATTCTTCAGAGAGTAGCACTGCTTTCTCAAAAGCAATGAGTTAAGGGACAAGCAATTTGTATTTCAAGTTGGTCATGTTTTTGGTCAACTTTAAATCTATTTGTACATTCTTGTCTGAACCCTCTGCTCCACATATAGCAAAGAAACACACATCTGGTCAGCATAAAGGAAACAGCCATGCAGTCAAGAACAAATTGGAAAATTCGTCTCTGAAGCAGGAGGAATTAGCTTTGGGTGACTATGCTTAACACATTTCTGTTACTTAAACAACTGATCATGGAAAGCATTCAGACCAAATTTAGGAAAACAGAAATAGGTATTTCATGGTTATAGAAAAAAAAGAAGCTAAAATGCTGGATATGCTGGCCTCTTCTCTAGATAATATTACGTTTTTTCTAAGCACTGAAGTCCCTTCTCCTGTGTAGCTGTCTAGAATAAGTTTGTTTCCTGTAAACTATAACAGCTGTGGGTTTTTTTTTTGGCATCCTCTGCATGTCCGATCTTTAGATCGCTTTTAGAAGTATCCAGCACTTCCCACT
Organism: Cygnus atratus; assembly: GCF_013377495.2. Taxonomy (NCBI): domain Eukaryota; kingdom Metazoa; phylum Chordata; class Aves; order Anseriformes; family Anatidae; genus Cygnus; species Cygnus atratus. Next base: position 4,166,913 of record NC_066377.1, read on the forward strand.
TACAAGGTTACAAGAAGGAAGTAATTAGCATTTAGATAAAACAGAACAGGATGACAGCAATTCAATTGTTGCCCAAATCATAAGTTTTTCGATTCAATTAAGCATTCGTTTTCTGGTTTTGGTGACAGCTTCTGTTGGGGACAAAGCTGTGGTTAATTGAGAAATGACTACAAACCAAACACTCTTATTAAAAGCAGAATTCTTTTACAGCCAAGTTTCTGGGCTCTGTTAACTTTCTCTGCAGAGTTAACATCTCTGCAGAGCAAACTCTGGAAAAAATGCAAGACACCAAACACTGAAAAAGAGAAATCATTTCAATTTTTCACTGTTGTATTTCAATCATGTTCTAGAACACAGGGAGTAAACTTCATTTAGAGGTTAGTTCCTTTGGGGGGAAAAAAAAAAGAGCAAATACTTTAAAGACTACTGAATAAAAGTAAATTAAAAACAAACAAACAAAAAACCCTGTCTGCTATATACATACCAACAGGCATTCGTACTCAGAAGCCATACTTCAGCATGAGTTCTGCATGACATAATATAATTCCAAGCACTTTTCCTTCCCTTCCTCTTTTTCTATGAAATTTTGGCTATTGAGTCCACCCACACTATTATTGTGTAGTCAATTCTGTACAACGGCTCATTCACTGAAGATATTTAACAGTAAGAAAATTTAGAAACATGATATAAAAACAACACAAAGTAATCACCAGAACCTGCCTTGTACTAGATTCCTGCACAGCAGCAGAGCTGAGCCAGATTCCCACCATGTGGGCAACTCAATGCCATAGCTAGATGAGTTACTGACCAGCACCACCTACATCTGCCAATTAATTCTGTAAGAAAACACACACAAAGTATGTATTTTTAACCACTTTGTATTCATACAATTATAGTACCTGTTTTGCAAAACCAGAGAATTCTGAACAATTTTAATGTCTCTTCTCTTTCATGCACTCATGTAAATTATTTGTGACATCTAGATACACTTTGACTGCAAAGTATTACCCATATTTTTGACGAGTAACACCACGGAAAGCTGGGTTGGTTTTGCTTTTCCATTAGCATCAAGGGTGCAAAGCTCAGCTCAAACCTCTGGAAACCTTTGGCCTTTCTCCAATGCTCCTGACCTGGCCAACGTTAACAGCCTCTGATACAGACTTTTAAAAGCTTCTGTCAAAGATCAGCAGTTTCTTTGGTGTTGCCACTGGATCATTTGCTTTTGCAAAGCTGTTTCAGTTCACAGTGTCTTTGGTAGGTCCAAGAGGCAGAGATTTTCCCTGAACTTCTCCAGTACACATACAGATAGGATATTATTTTGAAAAATAGTATATTTTCTAGAGGAAGTTCTGTTACCACCAGTCATTGACTTTATCAAGGACTACTTAAACTTGCACATGAAAACTGAGGTCAACCTTTCGTTCTCTTCCACTGGTCAAGTGGAAAACAACAACATAAACCTACACATACACTGGGCTAGACCCCAGAAATGCCAGTCTGTACAAGGCTTGATACCATCAGGTTACATTTACACGTTTCATCCAGGCTCACTGATGTTAGCAGCGTATTTGAAAGTATGTCAAATGTCTGAGAGAAGTCTTTGAAATGAGCAGCAGAAAGGACAGAGCAGCACGACCTGCATGAACAGAATTCTGCAAACATGCATGCTCCATCATAGCTACACTGCGTCCTAAAAATCAGTAATGGGTGGTCAGTTGTTGCATTGAAAATATCTACCAGGAAAATACAGATAGTATCATGATCAACTACATGGGAGAAAATTTGTATTATGTATTCTTATTATTAGCTGATCACAGCCTAGAAGTCTGAAGAACTCCATCTTTGGCCTTTACGCAGGATATGGCACCACTGCCGCAGGCAGTAGCAGTCCATTAATTATTACTCCAGTGCTGCCTGATAGCAAACGTCTTGCTCTTTCTTCTTGCTGCTTCTCTCCACATGGTGCAGATAGGCTTGGTTTTATAATTGCTGGACCCTCCAGGTCAGAGTCACCACCCTGCCATCAAGAGACATGTGAGAGACCAGCAAAAACCCAGCAGCTTATCAAAAACAATGCTCCATTTTTCCAGCCCCATTGCCCTTTCCATTAATGGGATTCTGCTCTATTCTGCTGTTCTTTGTGCTTAAATCCCTTGGGCTTCTCAGGCTGTGACTGCTAAATTATAAAATGATTTTGAGAGGTCTGGATAAATGTACCATCTTGTTACATGATAGCTTTTTATAGGTATCATATGGGAAACGCCAGCCCCTGAGGGTGGCACTGTCCTGGTTGCTACCCTTGGTCTGTCTGACCACAAGATGTTAAGCAGTACTTGCCCAGAAAAAAATGATTTTTTTCTTCTTTTTCTTGTTTTCAGTTTATTAATACTGTCACATCAAATCTCAATGCAAAGCGATACAAAATGTCATACACTAAAAATAATGTGTTAGAAATGGGTCAGTACTGGAATATTTGCACTATCTATAAACCCTAGTTTATTATTTCCTCCACTTTCTAGCTCTTTTAACACAATTCTTGAGAATACCAACAAAACAGAGTTAAATTCTGATGAATTTTAGGAGAAATCCAAGACAGAAGTGAGTATTTAGGTCACTAAATTAGTGAGAAAATAATGTCAGTGAGGTTATTTTGAGTGAATTTCATCATTTTTATGTAAAGTAATTAAATTGATTGCTTTTGTCTTGACCACTCCAGAGCTTATGGTTCCACACAAGCTGCTACCATGACAACTGTGTGCTCTCAGTGAGAAGACAGGAGGAAAGAACATGGGCAAAAGACCTCTATTGAGTAATTTAGGTTGGAAGGACCTCGGGAGGTCACCTGGACTAACTCTCCAGCCAAACTCTCCAGCCAAACCAGGGAAAAATAGGTGAAGAAAAAAGGAGGAAGATGACTTGGAAGTTTTAACGAACTAGAGAGATATATAGAAAAAGGGAGATGACGATGATGGCTTGAGAGGCAGAGAGGAGAACTGTGTTAAGGCTTTACCAGGTAAGGAATCGGCTGAAAGGAAGGATGCGAAGACAAGGATGAATGTAGTTCTCACCAGCTGTACATGGAGAACTAGCACGGACAACAAACTGGCTGTGGGGGGATTATCACACAGACATACCACAGGAAATATACCATTTTAATGCAAACACTTCTGCAATGGGCTAAGGCTCACTAATGGGAAAGCACCTCCTCTCTAAGAGATGTGTGCAATTTACTCAACAAATACAACCAGAGTTAACCACGTCCAAATAGCTGTCACCTTTTCAGTAAATAATTAACATGAGCTGGAATAGCACTCTGGGAAGTAGCTGGCGCATGGGCTGCACTTGGTAGCGAGCAATGACACCCAGAGTCCGCCACAGTAAGGACACGCGCCCATTCCAAGTTATTTACTCCTCTACATGGCACATGCACATCCTTCGAGGAATGGCTCCCATCCACCTGGCACCCAGAAACGTAGGAAACAGTGTCATAACATTTTAGAGTTTAAAGTGCAGGCACAATGTGCCAAATTGAGGTAACAGATGGGGATCCAAACATTGCTAAGTGCTACCTAGCAATGCAACATATGCAGAGCCTGGAAATCGTGACATCATCTCACGGATGACAAAAACTTGCACCGATATTCAAATCACACGCTTAATCACAACAAAAACTGCACATCAGCAAGGAACAATAGTACCAGAGGTAAGAAAGACAATGGTGCCTGGAAGAGAAGAGCGAGCCACCCTGGTGTCTCTGCGTGACAGAAGTGTGGGCTCTGTGCAGTCCTCATCTTTTCCCCTTTCTGCTTCAACAGTTTTTGGCAGGCGGATAGAGACAACCTGTGAGATAGTTTTGTGTTGAGAGTTTTGGAAGGGTAGGCTTGTATCCAAGAATAGAAGATAAAAAGAAAGACTTGCAGAATACGTCCATCTCCCGAAACCTAAATATGTACTGTACAATTTGAGGTTAATCAGTTGGAGTTTTTAAATTATTAAACATGTACTAATTTTATGCAGTCTTTTATTTATACTATTTGGAGGGATTATTATGAAGAAGAGAAAAATTACTGCAGAATGCTGAACACCCAGCTTGAAAATTCTGGCCTTCAGTAAGAAGATGAAAACACTTTTTACTGATTCAACTTTCATTCTAAACTCATGTAATTTAATCAGATACGTTCACAGCTAGAATTGCTGCATGCTGGAAATCCTTCCTGGCAATATAGAAGCTACCACTTTACCACTCCACAGATAATTTTCTCATTACATTATATACTACAGTTAGAAAAAAGCTCAGTTATATTTACAAGCATACAGTACAACCAGTGATTGTAAAAGTATGCATAATGCATAGCTAGCTTGCCCAAGTAATTAATGTGATTATGCATGCAAAGCAGGTAACTGCAATAATTGGGTTGCTCTGCAAGCTGTGCAAATGCATGCACAATTCTGCACACCTAATGTTTTGGGAGCTTTGCCCACTTGGGGAGATTCTCAAGTTCTGTTTTGCAATCACAGTCTAGAAAATAAACATAATAAACATAAGATTATTTCCTGTGCTATAAACTGACCTAAGAACCAATGCTATTTTCCCAATATAATTAAATGTTAAAAGCCTTTAATTAAAGAGTATAAATCAGAGTGAATCATTTCAGACCAAAGCAGGCTTACAATACAGGATGCATTTGTTGCTGAAAGTCTGCACGAGAACAAAGCCATAAAAATGCCATTCACACCTTTTAATTGGTACATTGGAGTATTCCTTTTATTGCTCTGCCAAATGAGCAATGGTACCACTTTCTGTCTGAAAATATTTTCAGACCCTCCAAACTTCAATCCAAGTGCTGACAAACAACAAACGATGGCCTCTGCTTCCCTGCAGTCCCCCCCAGAAGCGAGCCGTTCTTTGTCCTGAAATGCCTGAAGCGTACCTGAGGTTTGAATTTAATTATCTTCCATATTGTGTTTCCTTTCATCTCAAGCTGTTATTTTTATTTGTTTATGCATTTATTTTGGGGGGATAGGAAATGTTATTGGTTCCGTTGACATGGCTGTGCTATTACACGGCAAAGGAGCCCTTGTGGACTGGAGCCATGGAAGAGCACTGCGCTTGTGCCTGCTGCAGGGCACAATGATCCTTCTCCCTTTTTTTCCTTCCCCCTCTGTGCTCTGCCCTGTTGTCATGCCCCCCGCCAGCAGTGATGGGCATCCGTAAATCATTGGCATAAAAATATATTTACGGATTATGCACCCAGAAAACTACAGTAGGGTAAATGCAATCAGATTTACCGATAAACTCCAGGGCTGTGTGTAAATCTGGACTATGATAGAATTTACAGCTAGACAGAGCAGAAAAAAAAAAAAAAAAAAAAAAAAAAGGTTTCTTGAGTTTGAAAGCCAAAATATGGATTCAGCTCAACCATGCTTACAAAGCTTTTGTTACCACTTTCTACAAACATTCAAGCATTCAGGTTTTGTAGCAAACATTGAGGAATAAGACAGCAACAGATTTTGAGCTTGTAAATAATTTCCAACTGTGTATTCAATTCTAAATTTTAGTTTATACTGTGCTAGGTAATTGTGTAACAGTCAAATACAGAAAAGGAAACTAAACCATGGGATAATACAGAAATCCAATATCACGCAAAATTGGCAATAACTGCAATCCAAAAAGAAAGCAAAAACACTGAACAATGCTTCAAAGACCTTTACAAATAATTCCAAATATGGAACCACTCTAGGAATGTCTTGGTCAAATCTTTAATAAAGAATTCCTCAAAGGAAAACACTTAAATTATTTATTCAGCCCTGATCACGTGAACTGAGAATGAAGTAAGGAAAGCAAATAATCAGAAATACTCCTTTTAAACTTGCCTTCAAAGAGCAGAATATTGCAAAATAGTAATTAATATCCTCATAAACCGTTAAGTATGCATAAACAAGCATGCCAGCTCTCCCTCTGTCCCTGCAAGCACAATATGCGTTTACATCTGGTCTCAAGAAGGAATGGGCAGATCCCAAACACTTTGGCTGCTCAGTTCAGATAAGCGCCCAGCAGCGTGGGTACTTATCCAAAGCTTACTCAACCTACCTGAACCTTTTGGGCCGGCAAAATGGAGCTGGCAGCCTTGTCACAACAGGCGTTTGCCTAACATTTTTGGAACTTGCTGCTTCCAGTTGGGCTAGAGATACTGCAGGAATAATCCTTCTCTTTTGACATTTCATATTGTCAGAGTGGCAGGAAGCTGGAAGTGTGGGGATGCACAACATGTGGAATGAAAGAGAAAAACACTTAAACAATCTGAAGCAGAGTTTGGAGTGGAAGCCCGGCAGCCAGGAGCTGCCTTCTGCAGTTTGTCATCCAGTCATGGCATTACAATCACATAACCAAATATATATATATATATATATATATATATATATATATATCCCTTTTAACCCTTAGGAAATTATCACACAAACAAGTAGCTCCACAACGTGAAGTCTGAGGACCAAACGGTTCCTGTGTTTGGGGTGCACACTACAATGCTCAAGCCACACTGGTGTAAGCCAGGAATTTAACTGGTGAAAAATGCAACTGCCTGCAACAGGGAGAGGTGACCTTTTCAGCAAAGAATCTCTGAAAAATAGCAGCTTCTTGTGTAAGACCAGTGTTTGTGTAAATATCACCCATGATGATACCGATGCACCACCTAGCATTTGCAAAGCACCTGTTTACTGACCATAAGGTGTATAAAAAGAACTGCTCTTCAGCTAGCCTGTGATTTAACATTAATGGCATGATGCAGTGAAGGCTTTCAAACAGCATGTGAACAATGAAAGCTATTCCACACCTATGGACTTTTTAGGTAGTCCAGGAATGATAAAGTATCCTTTATGACTGGCTAGGTGATCCTGGAAGGACTGGGGGAATCATCTGAGAAGCCAAAGTAACAGTTAAAACAAAACCAATATATCAAAAGGAAAATTTTTGATTGTGCAACAGATTTTCCACTGGAGATGGAAGACAAGATTTTCTGGCTGGGAGAGCTCTAATGCAGGCAGCATGCATGACCAAACCCATTGGCTGGGCAGCACGGTCCAGCAGAGCGCGGAAGCCACGGCGAGCCAAGAACTCGCAAGCTCTAATCCGAGATCTGTCACCATCCACTGCACAGCCTTGGGCAAGTTACTTAACCTCCTTGTGTCTCAGTTTCACCATCTGTAGGACTGGGCTAGCACTCACTTGGCCAGCAGATCGGGGTATTCAGACGCTTAATTAAGGATAGCTGGAGTGATTAAGTGCCAGCTGCTCAGGCTGTGACTGCAGAGACTCGCTGCCCCTCGTGAAGCCCCAGTACCATGGCGCTCGAGCCAGGCGCAGTGCCCTCGGAGGAGGGCAGGGCAGGGAGGCTCTCTCTAACACAATACGTGGGTCAGCATCTTTCAGTTCCAGCTGCTGGAGTGCTGGCTTGGCATCGCCCTCCTGCAAGCCCTTGGCTAACGCATGCTGGAGCAAGCCAGTCCTTCCCAGCCCACTGGAGCTGGGAAGGGAGCCAGGTTGTCCTCCAGGCGCCGCCACAATGAGGAACAAGTGGACGCCCCTCTACGCATGCAAAAGCGGGGCCAGGTACATCCTGCTCCTCCTGAATGCTACAAGCGGCAATGGAAAGGAAAGACCCGAGAGGTGAGCTCCATCTGGCCTTCTGAAGCAGCTCCTGACTGGCAGCCAGTGCCCCTGGCCACGAGCCCAGGTGAGATCTGACCGCAGCTTCTGCTCAGGCTGAGACGCACAATGAGAGCTGCTTGGTCAATCCCACCACGGACCAGGGCCACCAGGCACAGCATGAGAGACAACAAGAAAGCTCCTGCGAAAAAAACTTTGCCAGCTCCGGTTTTGTGGTGCTTATCCCACCAAAATCTCCCGTTAGTCCCGAGCCCAGTGCCTGACCTCTCTTGCAGAAGTCTCCCCACTTCTGCTCACTGCATCTCTCGTCATCATTTTAATTGTCACCCTGTCTCTGCACCTCCTATTCCCATCCATTCCCTCTTATTCTGAGCAGTTTACTGTAAGTTTTTACTTATCAAAATATTCAGAATAGCACAGCCCACATTTCAGCTTTTCTTCTGAGACAAGTCCATTGGGAAGAGGTGTTCAAACCCTTCAGTATTTACAGGACTACTCAGGCTAAAGAGGACCCATATATACGAACAGATATTAAATGTACCTCAGAGTAAATGTCACAAAAGTACAAGCGACTGCACAAGGGACAGCCATCGTTGCATCACCAAAGAATTAAACCAAGGAGGCACAACAAAATGGCATAGTTATAATGCAATGTAAGGTTCCCTATAAACCCATGAACCAACTTCACTTCAAAGACCTAGAACTAGAAGAGAGGAAAGAATTTCCTTTATCCATACATCTTTTATTTTTAAGCTTTCTCGCCAGTGCTCCAACCTTACCTGTGACCTGTTCATCTTGACAAATCCACTTGCATTTTCCAAAAGTTGAACATGATCAGAAATGCACTCCTACCCAGGACTGCTCTTTAAAAAACAGAGTTCTTTGATTTAGAAAGACTCCAGAGCACTTACCCACTGCTCCCAACACATCCAGCCTAGCAATATACACCAGCGTTTGAATTTTTCACGTCTCCGATATCACAGTCACACAGGGCAGCAAGGAGAGGGGTCAGGAAGACCAGCCTCATAGGTGCAGAAAACCACGGTGTGCCAGTGCACGATCATTTTCCTGCTGGCTGGAATCACGATGACACTGGACCGGGGTGTCAACACATTGTCATCAGCCCTTCCCGCAGGAGGCCAAATGTTGTGTTGCTGACTCTGAAGCGCAGCAGGAGCAAGCCAGGGTTTTACCAGAGTAAACACCAGGAGAGGATTGCAGTATCTGGCTCCCAGCTTTTACAAACAACTATATTTCTCTCTCTGTCCTGTGACCTAGGTAATGAAATAGCATTTAAACTCAATTAGGGCATCTAAAATACAGATCTCTGCCTTAACAAGTAGACATTTGTGGTATTGCAGATTTAATATGGTAATGACTGAACAGATGTTTAGGAAATTGTGTACACTAGCTGATACTGCCTGGCAAAGGATTCATATTTTAGGTGTTTGGCTTCCATGGTTTTAGGCACGCCACAGCCAAAAGTCTGTTTTCTGCTTGAAGACGAGTAACTACAGAAGTCTTTGTCCTTTGCTTTCGTGGCAAACAGAGGAGCTGGACACATCAAATGTAAATCTCTCCGCCATGTGCAATGGTTTCCAGTGACCCAGCTGCTTTGCACCACAGCTGTGCTACCACCATACCTGAAAGAGTAATTCAGGACTTGCAAAAACAGAACTCAGATCAGAGCCTGGCCCATGTAATGCAAGAAAAAACACCAAATGGTTTTAAACCACCACATCACGTAACAGCACTTTCTTAGAGTGATGCATACCACTGGATTACAGGAGACTGTTCGCATTAGGAAGTATAATTCAATACAACAAAAGGTGGCAAAATTGAGCCTGGATTGATTAAGGAGATTTAACTTCAAATTGACAATATTGCTGAACAGCGAGGGCAGGCATAATTTGGTTTTCTGCAGCACCACACTAAATGATGGCGATCAGTATTCCAATCAGGGGCTGATAGCTTTATTTCCCCCATGAGTTTCCCCAGGTCATCCCTGACAGTTAGAGAAGTGCTTAGTTGTTCAGGCTGCATTGAGCAGATGGCTACTGATCAGAGATTAGTACCGGAGCCTGGGGTCAGCAGGCTGCCAAACAAACTCATCCAAGGCTGGCTGTTACCATCACCCCTGGGACAACAGTTTGCTGACCGCTACAGACAGGTGACTCGCTAGGCAGTGTTACTGAACGCCTTCAGACCTCTCTGCAGTATAGCCAGAGCTTGCCTAATATATCATTTATATCCCTGTGATTTCACTGTCTGGTGCTACAATATCACTTTTGGCTTCGGGTCACTCAGGATAGACTTTTGAAGGAAATGGAGGGCACACGGAGGTGGCGGAAGAGAATGATTGAAACCCACACCATCCCAGCTCTGTGAGAGCAGAGTCCCCACAACCGCGGTTAAGCCAGCTCACATTTTTCAAACCTCAGATCAGTCAGCATGACAACAGTCATCTCTTTTCATAGGTTTATTATTGTTCCAACAACAACAACAACAAAAAGAGGAAAGAAAGTAAGTGGCAAGATTAAAAATGTCAAAAAGCTGGTGGGCTCGGAGAACAGAAGCTGGTATTTCAGGACTGGGGTATGTGGTTACTGCTGTGCATGGTGCTGTCTGTGCTATCTATATTCTTTCTCCTGATGTTGTTCAAAGGTGAGTTTTTGCGCTGACTTAACACGGAATTTACACATATGTAAACCAGAAATGCGCCCTACCTTTACGGGTCTGGACTTTCTCAATGCTGCTTGTTTTCACTAAAACATGAGAACTGAATCCTCATAAGCAATGCTCCAATGTTACTTTCAGCCTGGGGTATTCTTCATTTGGGTGGGGTTTTCTTACCAAAGGAGGAAGACAACAACATTACACCATCATAAGATCCTAGACCCAAACTAGTTTTCACTGGTAAAGGCAATGAGGAGCAAAGCTGAGCTTTGCTCTAGCACAACAGGCATTTGGAACATCATTTCTCATTACTACTATGGTATAGCAAAAACTGTTCTATAGACAAGAGCCAAGAGTACAGTACATATCATATAAACATAACCCAGAAATGTGTGCCCTCCAAATCTGTGTCTATATAGAGCAGAGGAAAAGAAGAAAAAACAAGAAGATGGAAGCAAGTTGCTGAAGGTAACCAGTAAAGTCGCTAGCAGAGCCAGAACTATGGTCTCTTGACCCCCATCTTGGTGTCTTCAAAACCACCTATACTGTAAGAGCAAGGACCTGTTTGGAGTCATCCATTTCAGGAAGTTTAAAAATAAAGGAAAACGTATCAATTATTTTACACTTTCTAAGAAGAGTATCTATTTCCTCCAATTATAATATCCTATAAAGAACGGGTACATGTTGCTTAGATACGGTACTACATATACAAAAATAGTTTTCTAATGGGTTCCATTTAAGAATTACACAACAGTATTAAGTTTGGGGACGCTTTAAAGTCCTGTTTACTCAATTTCATTTTAGTCTACTTTCACATATGTGCTTTAATTTGTATATGCTTTTAATTATGCACTTCTGTGACACTGTATTGAGTCAGACCTAAATCCTGCAAACACGTGCATGGTTAACTTAATGCACATAGAGCCTCACTGCAAATTTATGCATGTCAAATTGGAAATGATCATGGTTTCATTGTTTCCCATTTTCTAGTGGTTTGCTTCATTCATTCCTATATTCTCTGATTTTTTTTTTATTGATTTATTTTAACTTTCATGCATTTATTTCCAAGCCAATACAACATTTGAATTTAAAAGAGAAAAACTCTTTGGGAATTAAATGCAATGTAAAATGAAAGAGTCAGACTTCTAAAGGAGGAAAATCAGGAAGTTATTCTCACGTTGGAGAAGTACATTTAAAAAAAAAAATCACATCTAACTTGCCTTGAGAACTATTTTATGAACACAGCTTGAAATCTGTTCAGAGTTACCATGATTGTAACATTGCTGCTCAAATATTCTTCATCATCTCAGCTAAGCAAAAATATGCAGAAATACTGAAAGAAAAAAAGGTTATGTGATGTAGAATAACTATATTTTCATACTGTATCTCACATTATTACCACAGTAGTGCTTGCCTTGGATTCCAAGGCCATGATAAAACTCACTAGTTCTGAGTCCTGAACCAATGAAAGAAAGCATGAGCTGGTAAGGAGTTTCCCTGATGTCTAGCAACCTCTGCAAAATCCTTGTCCCCTGCAAACAAACATCCCTAACTACATTTAATACTCCAAATGTTTTATAATATTTGGTACTGTGCCTTTGAGCAATTGTACAGTGCAATCTGCAGCAACTGGTCAGCAGGATTTCTTTAGAACAATAGGGACTTTAATAGAAAACATGCTGCAATAGCAGGGGAAGGACGCAGCTGATTTGAAGTCCCGAGAACAAGAACAATAGTATATTCTCAATTTAGGCTTCGCCTATACAAGTTTCTTCTTCCCTGTAATCTCGGTGATATTGGAAACCTTCCACATTTACTTTGGGCTTTGACTTGACTTCTTTTTGCGTCAGTTATTAAATAACCGTCATCCTCCTCAACACATGGGCAATGCCGCCTGCACACCGCTTCTTTCTCTGCCCACTGCTGGTCCAGGCGACCCAGCCAAGCTGGCTCATTACACGGCACAAGCTAATGACATGTATTATCCCAATAATTACCCAGAACCTTCACAACCTCAGCAACAAACAACTAAAAACCCATCTTGGGATAGAGGACTGCAGTGGAGTAAAGCTGCCATATTTCTGTGCAGATTTTCCCCAAATAAACACGTGCATAAGAACTGCGCGAGAAACAAGTCCTACTGCACGCGTGCAAATGAACTGTTTAACACATGAGCCCCAAAGTGTGACTTTTTATCAGTAACAAACTGATAAAGCAGTGGCAAAAGCTGGAGGGATTTCAGCTGGCAGGTCTGCTCACACCTACAGCACATGAACTCCTACCAAATGCCAAACTTAGGGAAAATCTGGACAAGACTGAAAAAAATAATCAAAAACCTTCCTAGACAAATACATCCAGTCAGAAAAAGAAGGTCTGTGTGTAAAACCTGCGAGAAATGAAAGCTCTGTTGTAGCATGCTAATTGGAGTAGAACTGCGCTGCTTTCTCCAAGTTAGCAGAACATTAAAGGAATTCTCGTTTCTTCATCCAAGTGCCAGCCCTTAGCAGTGATTTTAATTTGTACAAGAAACCCCAAACTGTGCCTTTCCATGCACCCAGGAAACTTCTTGAAATAACCAGCAGCACTAGCTGCAGACTGGGTGGTCAAAAGCTGCTCTTACCAGACCTTGCAGCTTTCATGATATTGCTCGGCTGCCTCTTCTTGCTGTGGTTTACTCAGCGCTGACATGGAAGCAGCGCTGACGGTTCAGTCCCATCATTAGGCTCCTGAGAGAGAGCCCACGAATAGCAAGAAACAAATTACGGCTTTCCCAGAGCTTCTACCTCTAGTTGGCTGCAGAAAGGAAAAACGAATCATTACGTGTTTCTCTTTCACACTCTGAAGGTAAGATTTTCAAGCTAGAACATTGCATTATTTGCATGTCAGAGGAGAGGAGTTTTAGTGCAGATAATAAAAATGTAGATTCTGAATCACAAGCTACAGCAAATAGAAAAAATGCGTATGTCCATGCAGTACTGAATACCAGCCAGCTCTGCCAGTATATGCTACTTGCCAAAACTACTAGGAGTATACAGTGTTTATACTTTGAACTGTGTGTTGGTAACCTTCTGAAGTAGGATTTGCTTTTATTTCCTAAATTCCAAAAGAGATTTCAAAGTGATCAAATTCCACCAATGCAAATGCTTGTACATACAGTGTGTTTTGCTCAAGTATTTACAAATGTTTTCTTATTCATGAACAACCTTGTAAGCAGGAACTTGTTTGAACAAGTATTCCTGGAAAATGAAAAGTTACAAATATGATAGCTGATTAATCCATTTTCATATGCAATATTCAAAGAGTCTGTCTTTCAAAACTGTTTTGAGAACTAATCCATTCCTGTTTGAATAGTGCTGCAAAGGTGTAAAGCATCATCTAAGCATTCAGCATTATTAGTCTACCAGGGTCTGAGCATGCATGCGGCCCCTCTTCAAAACATTCGTGCTTGCATTTCTTAAAGGAGAAAGCAAGAGAAGTTGGAGAAAAGCCAGTCAAAAATCTATATAGTGTACTTGTCCACCCCAAAATTAACTTGGGTGAAATTTTAAAGTATGATCAATCTTTATGGTCTGTTACTGCAGGGGAGGTGTAAATAGAATCAAGTTTTCATACAACTGCAAGTTGTATGAATCTTTTAAAAACATGATTATAGTGTTCTTCATTCCAAATCAATATTGATTATTCCTTAAGTTACAAATAAATTGCTTTTAGACTGAGACATTTCATGTCATATGAATATACTTATTAATGGAAAATATCCCTCTACCAAGTGAATGATGCCACCCCACTTGCTGGGCTCATTTAATAAAAGAAAAAAGGTTCTTCCCTTCCTTTCTCATATATTATTTTAAATATATTTTAGCCAACCTGCCTGACCTATTTGATTCTTGTTACCATTGTTCTGTGCAGAACTTTACAAGGATAAAGAAAAACATTTGTGACATCTGTGCTTGTGCCCTGACCAAAAGGCCATTGCTTTCAGTGCTATTTACCCACTTTAAGGCTTGAGCCCACTCTGAAGACACATAGCCCAAACTCCCTCAGCAAGAAGCAGAAATCAAATTTTTATACCGAGGAAAAAGTCACTCCTGAATGCACTGTCATGAATCATGCAGGAAACAAGTCAGAGGAGGCTGCCCAACACTGTAAGTGCCACACAGGTCCTTGGCCGGCTGACTTCTGCCGACAGCAGTGGAAATTCACACACCCACTGGGCTGAAAGCATGGAGGTAAGTGAAACGTCTCTTCTCTTTCATCTTTCTGCTGTTTGCTCTCGGCTTCCAAAATATACTTAAAATAAAAAAAAAAATCCACAACAGTGAAATTTATGTTCTCAATAGATTGCAGATAAGACATAGGGCAAGGAGCATGAAAAGCAGCAAGTCACTTGGATGGAAATTAGGAATTCAGAAGTTTCTTCCTCGGTTGGCTACTCAGCCAGAGCGGTGCAGTTTGCTGCATCTCATCTGGCATTCTGCTGCTGTAGCTTCAAATGTGGCCAATGCAAGAGCCTGTTTGATCATTAGTTATGAGAGTGGATTTCTGCAAAAAGGAAATACAAAGTTCCTTTTGCAATAAAATGCTTTGTATTATCCTTCATTGTTTTACACCACAAAATACTCCTTACGTTTTCTCTCAGCATTTAATGTTTTTTAAGTTTACATTTGAGTTGCGATGATTAACTTTAAGAAACAAAGTAAACTGTATGTGCTTTTTTAGCCCCTAAGGACAATTATTGCTTAGAATATAACTGCAAAGATATTTTTACATTGTAAGAAACTGAGTATAATGCATATTACAGCTCATTTTCCAGCACTGGATTGCATCATAAATATGCTTTAAGCTGCCAGTATAAAATGATAGTGGAAAATTAACACAAGCATAACCCGCATTATTTAAGCTGAATTTTATAGCCAAATACAAACCAAAATGAAATAAAAACACGGTATTTGTCTAAGAAAAAATCGTAGAAATAATACAAAAAAATGGTTTTGTTTTTAAGGATAAAACCTACTTAGCAAAAAAAAAAAAGTAGATGAAAACATTTGCCATCTGTTGAGAACATGGAACTGGTTTCCCTATTACAAGCAATAATCTTAAAGCTAGGGATTAATATCTGTAGCAGCATCACCTCCTGCAAGTCCAAGCACAAGGGCTCAGAGTTCTGTTTGTCTGCAGCTATCACAGCCCCCGGTGTGCTGGCTTTGCCCCCAGGACCACCCATTCCTGAGGAATTTGGTCTGGCCATTGACATCTCCTCATGCTTCCGTGGACCTGGGAGCAGCATGTGCTCATCAGAAGGTGGAGACTCAAATATCAACAAGCACCTCTCACTCACCCGTGATTGAGAAAAGATAGAAAGTGGCTAGAAACAACTGGGGTAAGGAGTTTGCTCTGACTTTTTTTTTTCCTTAAAAAATAGGAACACTAATTCACCTGAAGATCAAATTAGTTGTCAGACAACACATTGGTCTTATGTTATACACTGATGGTGGTATCAAAGACTAGACGAGTAATGATGACTTTGAGTCCTGAGACACAGAGCTGAAGAACAGCTAGGGCTATGTCCAGGAGTCTGATTTAACATTGGTAAACTTCATTGCTGTAGCAACAAAATAGAGAAGTTATAGCTTCTCTGACTTTGGGCTGAAAGATGGACTTATGTCTTCCTATCAAACTATTTTATTATTATTATTTAACAGCACATTATCAGGTCAAGTATTTTTTCCACATTTTTCATCTGCATGTCCTTAATAACCCAGTACACATTTTACTTTTTTGTTTCCTTCGATTTTCTATCTCCAAATATCTTTGACAAACTACCAGATTTTCAGTATCAGGTATAAACAGAATCAGATGCTGGAGTTTACAGCAGGGTGAAGCATTACAGAAGATCATCAACACAAAATATTTGAAGAAAGTGCACAGGATCTTTCATTGATCACTTAAAGTGTTTATCAGGGAAGAATCAAACTTCTAATATTCCCTAAGCACGTGTGAGAGACTATCACTAAAGACAAGTTCTTGGGCTAGCACCTGAGATAACAATTATATTCCTTTGAAAAGTTCATAATGAGTAAGATTCTCATCTTTTTAAACCAGAAATTTTTATTCACTACATAGTCTTGCCATGACACAAATACTATCTTTTACAATAGATGCTTTTGAATTTTTTTTTGTGTGGATTTTGATCCCTATTTTACAATTGTGAAGTTTTCTCTCTTGTTTCCAAAGAAAGAAGACTAGTGCCTTTTATTCAACATTATTAACAATGATTAACATTTTAAGTTTCCTGTGTATGTCCTAATACCAATAGCTAATTTATTAAATGATCCTATTTGTTGTTTCATGAAGCATGTATTTTCTATCCTTAGTCACAATGCTATGCTGTTCTTTCAACTAAAATTAATGCCATATCACTCATAATTAAAATCCTCATATTTAAAGTTAGCTCATTGATGCTGAGCCTGATTTGGTATTCCTCAAGACTCAATCTGACAATGTTCTTGAATAAAAACATATCTTCGAGTCTGTACCTTGCTTGTTATTAAACCAGTACAGTCTGCACCTTCACCTTGCTTTAGAAAGCCAGCCCGATTTGTAAACTGAACATAAATCTTAACCACTGCTGATCTCTGGAGCATCTCAACTTTATATTTATTCATTATTATAAATATCAGCTTGCTTGGTGAACATGATCCCCCAAATATTATTTATATGGTACTTTATTTATACAGTAAAGAAAGAAGGTCTTTAAAGTATTTCCTAAGTTGATGTATATTTGAATGAATGCTCAATATATTTTCCACTTTAAAGGCTCTCAAAATCTAGGTCATTTTGAAGGAAGTCATTATAGCTGTTAAATACAAAGAAGTGAGAGAAGGCTTAACTCAAAGTCCCAAAGTAAAAAGTATGTAGGGAAAAAGGGAGTAAAAAACAACTTTATATTATAATACAGAATATTTCATTAGTATTTCACTGGTTAGGATGAATAGAGTGGAGAGGAGGGAGAACCCAACTTGAATGAAGAAAACACTTTAAGGAAGGGAAGAAGGGTAAAGTAACCTGTCGCATACCTATTGCCACTATTTGGTATATGGAAAACATAAGTACATTTCAGATTAAACCAGAAACATCTTGAATATTTCTGATGCATTGTAATTTCTCGTCTCTATCTTTATCCACAGCCCGTAACATGGAGGGTATGATCTCCAGATGCTATTAGTCAGGGTGCGTCCATCAAAGCTACTGCACACCAACTTCCAGCTTTCTAAGTGTTTTCTGGCTATTTTGCTTTCCTCTCCTTACCATCCGCTGTGGATGCAAGTGAATCAGTCTTCCAAACAGCACAGTTCAAACCGGGCACCGTGCACTACACATGATGAGGAAGGGGTCCCCACCATACTGACTGTTCAGATATCCCCCAGACCCGTGGTGAGCCCACAAAAGCACACGGCATCCTTGTGGTCTCACCACCCTTAGAAGTCCATCACCAGAAGCAGAACACTTGCTGGCATGCTCAACGGGGTATGAAGGGCCACGGACTTTGAATTACTGTTTCCTTCATAAACGATAATGTTAGATTCTATTTAAGCAGATACTCAGCTAATAGTCGTTATGATCTCAGTGAAAGTACATGCGAAAGTGATGTGGACGATAATGGCATTTTCCTGCCAGAGGTGCAAATGACTTGAACAGAGACATTAAAATAAGCAGCATGACATTAATAATTAATTCAGAATTCACCATAACAATACTAATTATCGTGCATAATGTGGTATTATGGATTACATAATACAGGCTTCTACAGGAAATCAATTGTAATTCACCAATTAACGTGGTGTTGTGAAATGTGCTTCTACCACTACCAGTAGAATTTAAAAGCCTGATTTAAATCTTCACCTCAGAGACATTTGCTGAAAGCAGAAAGAGTTTAGGCAGATGTGAATGCAATTTTATCTGCACAAGATGCAGGGCTGAGTTTCTCAGCTAAGTAGCCTATCGGGAGAGGGCCCAGAGTTTTGTTTGGTATTTCAGAGACCATGCACCGTTCTTCCATAAAGCTTCTCTCTCATCTCCTAGCTAGACTGAAGGATCTAAGAAATCCCTCGCATTCAAATCAAATATCAATCCAACTGCCATTGTTCCTTTCCTTATTGGAGATGTAATCCACTTGATAGAGAAGGATACACGGTGCTTCTTTAAGCACCTATCAATAAGACATCCACAGCAGACAGCAGGCTTATTCGAGGCTATCCATCTCTGGGAGCAGCACGGTGACAGAGGCTAGAAAGCCTATGTTTATGAAAAAGGTGAAAAAGGAAATATTGCTGCAAAGCCATAGGTCATTTTTAGTCACACTTTCAGCCCACAAAGTCAAACTCAGAGGCTTATCTGAGCAGGGAGACTCATATCCCCGCCACATGAACACATAAGAACAGCAAACGTCCTCTAACAGGGTAGAAGATTTGATCAGATTGCAGGTGAGGAAGAAAAATCTCCCAGGAGGCAAGAGCCAAATGTTTCCACATTCATCTACGACCCTCAACCCCGCTGAGGCTCACCAAGGTGTTCTCATTCTGATGTCCCTTGCAGATGGCATCTTGAGGACACCACAGCTCTGAGCAATCCCCCGCTGTCATGGGGGCACAATTCCTGTGCTCTAGGTAACTGCACGGGAACGATGGCACCTCAGGAGGTGCAGACTCACAAGTTCATTATGCCATCACCCACAGCAACATTAATATAAAAGTACCAATACCCAGAGTCCTACATAGATGAGAGATGAAAGCAAAGCCCTCTGAGAAGGGGACTGGTGACTGCCCCTCTCCCTCCAGGAGAAAAGAACTCCAGGGCACAAACCAACTGTCCAGCACACGAACCAAGACCGTCCTGTGTCACTGCATAGCACAAACACCTCAACTCACACATACAATCCTTTAAAAAACATGCTTGATAGCTTAATAAATTTGTGCCTTTATTAAGCCTTCCCCTTCCTTCTGAAATCCCAACCCCATTTCCCTTTTCAACTGCTTGTATGTCTGGATCAAAAAAAAGATGGATTTTAGTGTATTTAAAAAAATGCTGAGCTTGGAAGCTGTTCCTCAAAATTATTAATTGTGTCTAGTTAAACAGATGAGCACATTTTCATTTAAGTGGGGAAGCAGCACTCTTTCCTACCCCTACAGGTAGCAGGGACGAGACAATATTCCCATTTCCAAACCTGAACCAGAGCAAAGCCTACATGGTGAACAACGAGGGGGCCACTTTGGTTAATCACTTCTTTGGGTCCACAGACACAATTGCCAAAATCAAATCCCAGCACTTTACCACAGATGGTGAGCCTGACAAACTGTGCTGCGCTCCTCCCCACCTCCCTTTGCAGGCTTTAAGCAACAAAGCTGACCCTGTCCCTCCCCCTGCCAAAATGCTCCAGCCCACCCCTGGTGACATTTCTGCCTTTTTTTTTTTTTTTTTTTTTTTTTTTTTTTGCAGGACAAGGGACCAGTGTCCTGCTCTCACTTGACAGGAAGACGATGGCCAGACCAAGGATGCTGACACTCGAGAAAGGATCCTCAAGAAAGGATCCCCCAAAAAACACTTAGCACCCTGCTACAGCCATGTCTGGCATCAAGACACTGTGGCCAATGCTCCAAGTACCACAAGATGCACTACACCGGCCCCGGGTAGTGACAAGGCAGCCCTATTTTAGGTCTTCCTTGTTGATCCCTTAACAGGCCTCAGTTTCCTTTGTGTAAAGGACTGCAAAAGCCGTTTCTCACTGCATAGAGCCGTTACACGAATAAAGACATCGCCTGCCCTACGGTCAGCAGCGAGGACATCAGTTCCACTCACTGGTACCAGCAAGGGAGATGTGTGGCCCCTGCAGCAGGGGCAGCTCCAACTGCTTCACCTCTATTTCAGGGAACAGATATGGAGATTACAAAATCAGCTGCTTCCCCAAAAACCCCCTAGGTACAATACACTGCCCTCAAGCCAGCCAGACTCTGCGTTCATTTTTATTACCTGGTTTTCTCAGCACCCTGCTAACAGAAAAGTTGCCTCACAACCTTTTTTGGGGGTAATTTTCCTTTTTAGCTCCATCTTCCAGACAGGCACACTTATCATACTCAAGGCTAGGCCTGCAAGCAGGATGTAAATCACTTTACCAGCTCAGCTGCCACGTATTTAATAACTTATTCACAGTTGCAGGAGGAAAAAAAGGTTAGATTATATGGGGGGAGACGAAGAGGGAATATAATTTCCTAGCGTTATATGGGACTTTCCATAATACCTTGATTAAGCATCACAGTGGAGGGAAGCCCTTTCATCACACCACACAGGCTAAACTTGGATTTAAAACTATGTTGGTGGTGGCTGATACGTCACATGCACGGCAGGGAATAGCTGCTCATAAGAGCAAGAGAAGGGAAGGACAGTTTGCTCAGGAGAAAAAAAAAAGTTTTGTTTGTCAGACAGAGCTGTTCCATTGTCTGCAAATGCCAAGAAGGGCAAAATTCTCTGAAGACATGTCGAGCCCCTGATCCAGCTGCTAATTGTTCTCATCAGCAGAAAACCAAGACTGACATGTGGAGGGAGCGGTGCAGTGGTGGCGAGGGGAAACCTCGTCCTCCCCAGCAGCAGCGAGGGGCAGCACGCCGCAGATCGCGCTATTAGCGGGATTGACCTAATATTGGATGGCTCCGTACCCAAGTGCTTATGCGAAATAATAAGCCCGGCTACTGAGCAATTATTAAACACAAGGAATTGTTAAATCCGTGCATTGTACATATTCTAAAGGAAATTAATCATTTTGAACTCTGGAGAATACAGTTTTATAAGAAGAGAAGAAATAGCAAATACACAATAGGGTATTTAAATGCTAATACAGTCAAACAGTTTAAAGCATGGCATAGATTTTAATATTGGTTTACTGAATACTAATTATGCTCTGCTAAGTAGCAGTAAGTAGCATTTATTATGATTTGTTGAAAGTATTGATCCAGACGGTGACAAGTACAATTTCTCTTACTGTATATATCCTTAAAAAACAAATATTATCAGATTACCGATAAGTCTTCTTAAAATTTGTCTTCTTGTGAATTTTCTGTTGCATCTACTAGTGGCAGATAAATATGCTGTAGCTCAGTACTATTTTAGCTCAGTGGTGCGAGGCAAAGGCAGATTGTTATTTATGATCTCAAATTTATTCTCCTCTACTACTCGAGGCCGATGACTTTGCATGTGCTCGCATCTGGTCACACAGTAGACTACACAGGCTGGAGAGTCTAAAATAAATAGCCATTTTGTCAGCAGAGCTAAGGCTTTAAAAACAAATGGCTCATCCCACATCTGGACAGGTTGGAGCTGGTGTGCTCCCCAACGGGCTGTGTTCAGTGCTGAGCGATGCACAGCAGTGATGACCCCCACATGGGATTAAATCACACGACAGGTATTCAACCTGGCTTTCAAGGAAATAAGGACTCTGTGCACTTCAGTTTCCTCCGTAAGGAATACAGAGAAGCACACGCTTCCATAGCCTAAACGAACACCTCGTGCCATTCAGCTACGCTGAATCAAAGGAAGGTGGTTGGGACAGAAACTAGCACAGGATTTGTCCCCTGGCCTCCACCATATGGCCCATCTACATCCATCAGGCAATGACTGGCACAAACACAGAGCAACCCATTACTAACAAATATTTTTTATATTTGATTAACATACAATACCTGCTGCGTTAAATGCAAATTAAATAAGCATATAGGAAATTCAATTTAAAGCTTTTCTGTTTTCTTTTATCTGTTACATCAAAGATATCAAAAAAGTAGTAGCTTTATTTTTTCATATGTTTCAGAAACACGACGTGAATAGAGCTGACTTAACGGGAACATGAATGCAAAAGTAGATTCAACTCTATTAACTTTAACAGTTTTGCTGCAGAAATTGTTTCTCTTGATATTTTAATTTCAACTTTGCTGATCGCAGAAAGAAGCAAGGTCAAAACCTCTGCTAATGTTCCTCAGCCTGCACAGGATCACTTAACATAATTCAAGTAGTTGTAAAAAAAATTAACGCTGCGTGCCATGATAAATGGGTTTGTGTTTGTCTCTCTAATGTAACAGGATTAGGGTAAAAGAAAGTACCATTTCAGTAGTTCAGCTGAAATAAACATTACAAAAGGCCAATTTACACTTCCAAGATTACTCGTAATCACACAATGTTTAAGAAATTATTTCAGAGTGTAGCGTTATTCTGCTCTAACTGTAAGTAGGCCATTCACTAAAATATCTTTGCTGTTTTTCTTAGCAGAAACAAATCACAGATGTTTTACAATTTATTTTTATCACCAAAATTAAAGAGAATAAAGCTGTATTTACACTGTCATAAGGGTAATGTATTACAGCTGTAAAATAACAAAAGAATCTGACAGTGATGAAATTATCATCTTCTTCACCTGGTAAAATTTGCTGCTAGAAACTTAACAGCTAGAAAAAACTAATCCACTTATCTCAGCCACCTTGATGCTAAAGAAATAGACTATAAGTAGCTCTCTAATAATTTACTAATACTGATCAGCAGCTGAAAATTCACCCTTTCATTTTTTTGTGATGGCTTTCAGTCTGAAACCACACCTTTTAAACCATAAGGGTATTTGGGTAAGGTACAATTAACAAGTTACTTAGTCAGATCCCCTTCCCACCCTCCCACTTCCTTTTTGGAAAAGATGTTATCCACAGCAGGTGATGCACAGAGACAAAACAGCTTTCAAGAGACTGGCGAAAAGCTTTTGACTGAACATTCTGATTACGACTATATGCAACTGAAGGCAGTGCGATAATGCTGAAGCCATTCAGTAGCAGCACTGCTGGAACACGGCCAAAACAATTAAAGGTTGCTGACTTGGCCATGACACTGAGGATATATAAAATAATTTTACACCCCTTCATATTTTGGTAATGGGTACATGCACCCGTAGATGAGGGAGCAACAACTGTACAGCATGGATTAAATTAACTGGTAGGACATTAACCGAGAGCAAATGGCTTTCAGATGGGAGGTAGAGCCCCTGCCACCAGCCCGCCCCCAAAGCCTGGGCGCTCTTGGACTTAGCACCAGCAGCACCCTGGGGACAGGAGTCTCCTTCTCCTGACCCCATGGCCATTCCGCTCTCGGGGCACAGCTGCTGCAGCCAGATACCAGCCCCTTTTTCTGGTCCAGAGAAGGACGGATGATTTTGGCTGCTTTGCCTTGTTTTCATTTGATGCATTCGAATGACAAGTCTCCACCAGGGAACAGGCGCTGAGCTGCGATGCTGAGGCATAGCCTTACGAATCTGGTGATGCTGGTGTAAAAACTTACACATTTCCCCACAAATACCCCAGCCCAGCTCCAGCTTTTCAAGACAGAAGTTTGTGTTCCTCCCCCTGTACTCAATCCCACCAAAGCTGGAGAAGGTTCACCAGCCCAGAAAACAGATGTAGGCCTCGGGGAACACCCCCAAACACTTTTAGTCCTGAGCAAGCACCAAGGGGGAACACGCAGGTGCTGCGGCAACCCTTGGGAAGGGCTCCAAGAACCCAGCCAAAGACAGGGCTATTGCACAATTTAATATTGCTCTGGGCTACGTGACCAGCCAGGCCATACTGTGATGAGGGCAGCACAGCACATCTGCACAAACACACAGGGATGTATCTGCAAAATGAAGGATGCAGAGTTTACTGCAGCTCTGGGACAGCAACACAGCTCTACACCAGCAAGCAGCCTTTACATTCTGCTTAATATAATTATCAATATATGAAAAAAAAAAAAAGGCAAGTAAATGAGGAGTTGCCATAGCAACCACTACCTCCTAGGAATACGAAAGATACAGGACCACCCTCACAGAGGGAATATTTTATTTATTGTTTCACATTTTGAGTGTTCAGCAAAGTTACGCTGCTGGACACTGCCATGCCTGTTGGCGACCTTCACTTGGTACCACTTGGACTTTGTTGGCCAGTTCTGCCTCAAGAGAGGGTCCAGATTTCCAGTACTGAGAAGCAAGAGTGAAGGCAAACTCTCTGATCAGCATGGTAACATCTGCTCGTAATTCAAGCGCCTGCTGATGGTCAGCACTTCCACTGCTAAATTACAACATGCTCCCAATTTATAAGCCATCTCAATAACAGAAAGTAGAAAGGCAGAGGAATTCATTTCAGTCTGATTTTGTGATGATGGGCATGAGCGTATAAGGACCCATGGGTTTTTCTATTTCTTTGTGTTTGTTTTTATTTTTATTTTTTTATATATTTATTTAAACATGCACTGCTTTAGCCCCAAATCACCTGTTTCACTGCTAGCTGGACTTTCACGTGCTCAAAGCATTTTGAAGCATATCCCTAAAACTCTTTGGTATTAACAGGACAAAATCACATGTCAACATGTTTAGCTATATAGGAATGGAGCTAAATACACGATTGAAGTTAAGCACAAGCTTAAGCTTTAAGAAATTGCAGCCTTACACTGTCGGATTTAGGCACGTGAGCATGTCATGTTGCTACAGAGCTGAAAAATTTATATATGGGACAAGGGGGACAATTATTATTTCATGATCACAAACAGTTCCTATGGCACGGAAAGACACTCTACCAAGAGGAGTACTTGGCTCACGTACCCTCACATACCAGCTCCATTAACACAAAACACAGGAGGCCTCCTTCGTTGGACGTGGTATTTTATAGATACGCTATTTTCATGAATGGACACCACAAGAGAAGGAAGCAAAGCTGTGGGTAAAATAAAAGATTTAGTAGTAGTAGTAGAAATATAATAATAAAATTCTAAATTCCATGTAGATGCCTCTCTAAACCTAAATTCCTTTCAGGAACACAGGAAATGGTTTAATTTCTCACCATTTTTGAGGCTAACATTTGTCAGTGACATCATCAGAACAGTGCTTTTCTTCTCTATTTTTGTCTGTATTTTTATCTCCTGTGCAGCTTATATATTCCTCTTTTTACTCCTGGTAGTGTCCTTTAGAGATGCACTGCTAATTTAGTCCGCAGAGACAACAGGACATTTGCTCCTACAGCCTATCATTTCCTTGAATATCAATCTAAATAATATTTCTAATCTGCAGAGTGATATTATATCAGAGTAGTGCAAATACATTTGCACGTAAAATGAAATATAAACTACTAAAAAATCAATATCACCAGCTGGAAGTATAAACAAGATGGTAATATTCAAACAAAATAAAAAAAAATACAAGTCTCCACTCTTATGCATTTTCTTTTTTTTATTGGTGAAGCAGACTTGAATTAAATCTAAAGCTATGCTGAGCTTAAAAACAATTAAAAAAGGCAAAAAAAAAATCAAGCTTTTTCTGTCTTTTGGAAGCACAGAAACAGAATTCAAATGATCCTTCTAAAAAAATCTTTTAAGAATGTCATGCATTGAACCAAGGTAGCTGAACAGTTGACAGTGGCCGGGTAACATCCACTTGGCTGGGCTACACCATTCGAGAGGAAATTCACCTTATTTTTCTACCTTGAAAAATGGAGATGTTTTCCAGCCCTGTGAGATGCCTACTCACTAATGTAACAGAACGAGACAAATTATGCGTGAGTGGAAGGGAGCTAACAACAGCACCAAGCTGGCAGCAGCTTTGCCACTGATGATGCTCTTCATAAAGAAAGAGGGAGACAAGAAGCAGAAGTGTGAGGTGAGAGGGTGGGCGCGAGGGAGGCTTTCTGTGAGGAGGATGCATTACAGGACAGCCGTACAACACACTCTTCCCTCTAAGAAAGAGACAGCCGGGGAGCAGCAATAACAGCTTTTACTGCGGCAGCAGCTGGAGCAGTAGGAGCTGCAGCCTTGAAAAGGCACATTCCTGCTTTCTCTTCTCTGAGTACTTCCTTTCCCAACTTTTTTAGCTTGCTTTGCTGCCAAGGCTAAAATAACATTGCTCTCTGCGTCGTTTTAGAGAGAACTGTTAACTCCTGCACTCTCAGAAAGGAAAAGCGAGCCTGGATGTGTGGCAGAACACTGGAAATGCCCGAACGAGTGGCCAGTTTGCCCCTTGTATCTCAGCACGCCGCAGCTCCCTGAAGGGGTGCTCAGCCCCAGGGACATGCCTGGATGTAAGGCACCTGGCCACCGTGCACCTGTGTGTAAGACACACAGCCACCTGCTCAGTACCCAGATGATTTTTCAAAGAAGAAGAGCAGCAGCCAGGGAAGCTGTGAGCACCCTTTCCTCCTGCCCAGTGACATGGACATGGGAGAGGTGCACTCAGATCGTATGGGAGAAGGGAAGGTGAGCTGGCGTCTTGCACACATCGAACTCCAATGTAAGGATCAACAGATTGTTCAAGCGCAGCATCCTTTCACTGCTCTGCTCCTCCAGTTGAGCTTCTCACCATTTCTGCCATGAACTATCCCATATTGGGTCCAATGGAAGTTTTTCTCCAACAAAAGTTTTTTGTTCACTTTTCTTCCTCCTCCTCCTCCCCCCTGCCTTTATTTCAGATGTGAAGACAAAGAGGGAGCAATAACTCTTCAAAAGCACATGAATCCAAACAGAGATCTCTTTGCTTTGGTCGCCAACTTGGAAAATCAGTTATTCATTTGTAAGCAGGGAGGGATCTTCAGCTGGATTTCTTGATGGGACACCACAAAGACCACACTGGCTCACCAACCTGTTAGCAGACACTGCTGCACCATGCATGGATCCCCATCCTGGGCTCCGGCACCAGCAACTTTCAACAACGGGTAACTGCAACCTGGCCATCTGTACAAAAGGGCACCCAAAACCGACGGATTCACACCTCTGAAGAGCTGCTATACAACATGAGCAGCCATGGAATCGCAGAGGAGGGGAACAAGGGCACATCCACTTCCCCCCACCTTTATTTCGACAGGGGACAGAGCTCCAAGCGACTGCGAGGCAAAACAACCGCTGCAGCAAGGCTTTTTGGTGCCTGCACAGCCATGAGGTCTTTTTGATGTCAAGCGCACACAGTGACTGATGATGGCAAAAGCAGGTGTGGGGAGAAGTTGTCAGGATTTTATCGTACAAGTGAAAGACACTTCAAGGGAAAAGGAAATGTTCAAGTTATAAAAAGGCCTATTTCACTCATGTGCTTTAAAACTGCAATAATCCATTTGATGCCAAAGAGAAGAAAGAAAAAAAGGAATCAAAGAACAATAAGAAGGATGCTACCGCTTATAATTTTTATTCTTTTCTCTACAAATTCTTTAGAAGCCCTCCAGCTACAAACAGGTTCCAGCCCAGTAAGGCTGTCTGGGGCTTTTTGCAGCTGAAGATCCATGAAGAAGGACCAAAACATCCTAAGTTTGCACACTTGAACAACACTAGAGATAAGAACAAACTTTAAAATCCTGGATAATCCTCACTTTACTAATAAGCAATTTTATCTAAATCCTTCTTTAAAAAAATCATGCTTCCCTGAGTGATGCTAGGGGAAGTAAGTTACCACATCCAATTTCCAGCTCTATTCAGCAAGCATTAACCTCAGCCCCTGCCAAGTCATGGGGACTCTGGTCCTCCTCATCTCAGCAGCCAGGGGTTTCATCCTCATCCTCTCCCCTGAGAACAGGAGGTTTAGCTCTCTCCAGGCTCCCTCCTGCGTGGTGCTGGGTCCCCTGCTGCCAGGAGCCACCCTACTGCTCACTCCTATCTGTCAGCCACCAGCCTGCAAGACCACACTACAGCACAACACATTTATTCCCTCCACACCCTCAGGCTATAAAGAAGTGGAGTTACGCTTTTATGGCTGTGAAGCTGCAGCAAAGGATGGTGAAGAGCTGGATTTGCAAAGAGACTTGTGTTTGGGATTTTCAACAGTGACTAAGCAATTCCCAGCTTCAGGCACTCAGAGCAGAACCCACGATATTCGCTGAAACCCTGTATGTCCTTTGTAACTCTTTCATAGAGAAAGCCCCAAAACCCCGTGTGAGAAGGAAGCCTAACGCATGCACTCTGGGTGAAAACTGATCAGAATTCATGGAAGAAGCAAAAATTTTACCCAAAATATGACAACTCTGACTGACATGTTCCAAACCCTTTGCTGAATGCAGAATACTTCCCAAACAAACCTCTTGGCTTCCCAGCCAGTATCACCCCACATCTGGAAAGTTATTTTTTTTCTTTATTTACATCCAAGGAAATCTTCCAAGAGGTTTCCTCCAACACAAGATCCCCAGGAACCTAGTGACATTCACATTCACCAAACCTGTAACAGAACATAATCACACCCTCCATCCAGCTCAGTGATGCACTTCTTGTAACAGGAGGAGCCGGGGCTTGCCTTGAAGATGGAGCCTATGTCCAGAGTGCTAATTCAAATAACACATGCACGAGTTATTAATCAAGGAATGAGCTCAAGAAGCACCTAGAGACGTACATCTTATTGCTCCTAATTTGTACATGCAGTTATAATGACAGTGCAACGCAGCCACATTTACACCACTATCTTATTAATTCTTAATAGCACCATAGGGAACTACCCTTAGGCACATTAAAAAAAAAAGCACCACAAAGGTTGTCCTTCAAAGGAAAGCAAGCAAAGGCCTTCTGAAGTGAATTAGGAGAGCTATGAAGTAATTATAGTGATTGTATTTATGCTATAGAGATGTGTATTGACCTGCAATATCCTTCATTGTGTAGCTGCAGTTGTAATGCACTTGTTCAAATATTAGCTGGAGTACAAGCACAGTTTGAAAACAGTTTCACTGGGGAAACTCTGTCTGGCTTCAGTTTTTATTTTGTGCCATGTTTAGAAGATTAACTGTGAACCACAATATTGTACTCCAGCTGGCTCTGCTTTAAGGATCCAATCCAACAGCAGTGTAGGACTTCTGATCTAAGCAGCATCTCCTCGCAGCATGCTCTGCTTCCCCTTGGCTCACAGAGCCATGCCCCCAGTCAAAGGACGTGCACACACAAGTCAAGTAATTGGGTGTGCAAACAGGGCTGGCAGGTGCACTGCAGCAAGAGTTCGGTATGCAAACTTCCACCTGGCTCTCCCTGCTATCAGGGCTATAATGCAGGATGAAAGGAAATGATTTGTACAGAAAACGAATCGAGTACAACTAATCTCCATGCTGCAATCTTTAATTAAAAAATAAAAATAAAAATAATAAATGAAATGAGTGAATAATTCCTTTCCTCCTTAGGGAATAAGGGAAACCAGATCTTCAGAATTGGGGATTATAAGCAAAATGACAAGAACTACTCTTGAACAAATACATCCATAGAGAAAAACATTAAAAGTTTTTTCTATTAAAACATATTTGTTTCTCAGCTTGTGAACTAAATGGAGCAAATTGCACATACATTTGAAGTTCTGCATTAAAAATGTGTACAAATATTTCCGATAATCAAGATGACTGTGAAATGCGTGTGCCAAGTATTTCAATACCTCTTCTTCACTTGAACATGGTTTGTATCCATCACACGGTATTGGTTCCAGACCCAGTGTTTCATCCCAAAGCGCTCAAACATTGTGAGTCAGCTCCCCTCAAAATCATCCCAGTGACTTCAAATGAGACACAATACACACATAACTCTTGGGATCTTTTAAAACTGCCTGTTATCTTACATGCATCTCCCACTTTCAGGCTGCTTTTTTCTAATGCAAAGAAGCTAAGAAATTTACTACCAAAAACACATTAAATACGAAAATAGCAATTTTCTCACACACAGATTGTTCTAGGAACTGGAGGATTAAGACACTGTTTATCACATGGGACCCCTGAAGGCCGGCTCGCTGCTCCCTGGCCGTGAAGGTGAGCCGAAGCCTGCTCGCACCCCAGGAGCACGCTCACCTCCTTTGATTGCGCGGGGAGACCGCAGCAGACAGCGGTGCTGCAGGATGGCACTGGCACCACACAGGACGCTCTTCACCTGAAGTAATCTGGCTGCCACATAAATAAAGCCCTTGGTGGGGGACCAGATGATCTGTTAGAGAAGGAAGAAGCTGCTGCTCCTTCCCAGCACTGGGGCACTGCCACGGAGGACAGGAGGGAAGACCCTGAGTGTGGACAAGTCGCTGGGATGCTTTACCACAGCGCCTGGCACGGTGGTGGAGGGACCACACCAAGGCTGTTCATGCAGTGCTTTTCCATCTAGTTTTACATTACGATGACCGAGCTTTTATGTCACTCTCCTCTCACAACCCTCGCGTATTCATGTCATCGATATCCAGCAATACAAAAAATCCCAATGGGAAATGGCAGCCCCACGGTGCCACAAGACACTCCTGTTTTCATGACTGCAGAAGCCTACAATTGCTTGCTGAAATCCTTAGCCTGTCCCTCCTCAAACAACTGCTGGATTCCCGTGGACTGAGGAAGCTGAGCAGACCAGAGCAGAAACAACACAGACTGAAACAGAATAGAAAATAAATTCTCCGTGTCCTAACACTCAGAACGTAGCTGCGGTATGCAGACGGTAGGAGCCTTCCCACATCTCTGATGGACTGCCAGGCTTCTTGGTCACCTACGCCTCACACCCGGGAGCTGACAGCCAGCAATGAGATAGGAGGAGACTATCCTGAAACGAGGCCAGGCATGCTTCTGCCTATAGCAGTCGCTTCCTTCTGGCTGCCAACAGCTCCGTGCACAGAACGGGCCTGGAAGCAGCTTCGGGAGGTTTGGCTCCAGGGAGATCCCTGCGGCACGTCAGGTACCCGGGAAAGCTTCTGCTCCTGTTTAATCTGGGGTATGCCTTTCTGCTGATTTCTCCTTTTAGATTCTAACTCGTTCCTTCTTGTCGCGCTTTCTCAGCGGCGATCACCACCCCATCTTGTGACCAGCCTTGCCCAGGCTGCAGCAACTCCAGACTGCCAAACAGCCACGCCACCTAAACACAGCAAGATGAATTTTCGGCCTAGAAGGTTTCACAAGCTAGAAAAACAAAACACACCACTCCACCACCACAACAAAATCCTCCACACCACCAAAACTTCAAATCTAATGAAAAAAAGTGCCAAGAGCTCATCATGCATACGAAGTAAGTGGATGCACAGTTCTACAAGGATTTTATTTATTTTTAAAGTCAAATGCTCCTTATCACTTTGATGGACAGAACCTGTGCCTCTGTCCTTCCAAATATCAGCTCAAACAATGTGAAAAGCTACTCAGAATTTTTTCTTAATCTGAGCCTTAAGACAGCCTCATGTCAGTTTGGTTAGTTTAAAGCCTCACTATTGAAATATTCTATCAAAGTAACCACTCTGCAGCCTGTTGGACAGCAATGTCAAAAAAAAAAAAAAGGGGGGGGAAAGGAAAGAAAAGAACCCACCCTTATATTCTCCAGTGTTCGTTGAGGAAAGCTGCACAGAATTGTCACAATAAGTTAATATGACAGCATAAAAGCCAATACTCACCCTGGGATTATACAATAAATAGACTCCATTAAACTACTCTATAAACTCTCCTGTGAGAAATTTCTCTTTGATCCAGAACTTAATAGGAATTATTTAATCATAATGAGATGGTAATAAAACAGCATCACCTGAATAAGCTATTTTATTACCTGTTTTATAATTAGCTCTTCTTCATTATAATTCTTTCAGATATTTCAAGCTCATAATGTAAAGGGCACATATAGAAATATCTAGAGCAGCTGTGTACTTATAGATGTACTAAGGAATCCTTCATACAGCAAGTGATATATTTTGGTATTTATAAAGATTGCGACTATTCTCAGGGGGGGCCTTGCTAAAGCAACCTCATCACGAAGGCAACGGAGAAATAATGGTGTCCCTCTCCATGTCGACCTTGTAGGCAGACAGCAGGATGGGTCTTAGGTTGAGCTACCTTTCTTCTTATCAAAATTTTGGCTTTTACTGGAAGGGACAGCCTCCCTCTCTCCTCTCCTTCCTTCCATTTTGCTGGACACTAAGGGACTGACTCAGCTCAAACCTTACACTGCCTTGTTTGCAGTGAGGGATGGTGGTGCTGCATTACTTTTTGCTGCACAGCTACACAAGCTTGTGTTGGCGCCAAAGAAGTGACAGCAAGCATAAGAAAGGTGAGACTTGTCCTGTCTGGTGCATCCAACTGAATCCAAGCTTAACTCATCTCTAGTGACCATGTTTATGCATTTTTTTTTCACGAAGTCTAAGAGAATTTGATTGCAAATTCTTACAAAAGTTGTACATCCTTTGACTTCTCCAACTTGCACCAAAAGACAAGTTCCTCCACCAAGGTACGGGCATGCAAGACCCTAAAACCTGCAAATACGTGATGCAAGCTTGGAAAAATAGAATGGCTTTTCACCAAAGCCCACTGCAGACTATGATTGGACAACCCTTACTGAAGCTTTCTAAAAATTAGCTGGCATAGGCAGAAACACACCTGGAAAAATATTGACTTAAATGGCTTGTTTCCATCGGGCAAAGTTGCAGACAACTGAAGAAAAGTCTTACAATGGAAAGCATCAAGAATCCTTAACTGAAAATAGGGGCATAGCATGTGCATACACTGAGCTATTTAAAAAGTAATGTGACATAATTAGATTCTACATTTCTGGAAAGGGTTTTTGATCACACAAATGTATAACCAGAAGCCCTTACAGAGCATCTTACAATTTTTAATGTTCATACACCCTGTACAGCTGCACGTCGCTTAAACAAGGCTGTGAAACCAGTGTTTCACTGTCATTATCCTCCACTCCAAAACTTTAAAGATACCAAATCTTTCCAGTGCTTTGAATTTTCTGTCTCTGGCCACATCTCGCATCAGTATTTTCACACACGTACCACAGAATTTGAGGAGGGGAATAATTCTGTAAAACACATTTTGGTATGGTAATTAGTTTCTTTTAGCATAATGTTATGTCCACCAGAGTCTGCTTGCTCTTATGGCTCTCCTTGAGACCTCAAAATGTATTAACAGATAACTTGATAAGCCTTTAAACGCTGCTGAGTTTGTAACAAAGTCACGCCAGAAACCAAAGCCCTGCTTGTATACATGCAAAGCATTCAGCAAGTTTCACTCTAGTAAGGATGCAATTGAATTAAAGCACGTCATTTGATAATTTTGCAGTTAGTCGCTGAAGTAAGCACTAAGTAATTTCAGTTTTGCACAAAACTAGTCATCTTAACACAGTTGTACAATTTGGTAGAAAATTATTTTTAGGGAATTATCTAAAACTGCACTATTTAAAATCACATCAAAAAATCAAGGAAAAAAAGTGGTATAAAATTCTGTCAATATCTCAGTTCATGAATTACCAAGCTCTTAATATTCAACTCCACGAGAGTGATTATGGGCTAGGGCCAAGAAGGGGCATGTGTGATAAATATCTCTCTTTTATGCCTACATAAAATGCTCTTATAACATGAATAAAAAAATAGATAAACAATCTGTGGTGACAAATTAGCATTTAAAATTTCTAGGCTATCTAACCTCCCTTGCACGTACTATGAACAAACACTAATAAAGTGTTCAGCACTACAATGTAGCTGTTTTGGTAGCTAAATAGTAATGGAGCAGATGCTTAATATCAGCCTTTAAGCCTCAAAATGTACAAATACAATTAATTGCCAGCCCAATTTTGGAGGCTGGGTTCTTCAAGAAAACGTGTCTTTGAAATTTTGACTGTAGGCAGAATTTTTCTTTTGGGGGAGAGTTGTGTTATTTTTAACATAATTAAAACCTCCTTTTTAGTGTAAGTATCACCTTCACTGATGTTCCTCCCACCCCTATCCATAGTTTTTGAATTCTTATTTATATTCTTGTTGTTACATGAAGAAAGTCAAATCTCAGCAACTTCTGACAGTCTTTTTTAAAATGGACAATTGCACTATTCAGCTCGTAACAATGCAAGCAATTTGAGGTTATCAGTCTGTTTGCATGTTTTCACTGTGCTCAGCACAATGAAATCCTGATCTTAATTACTGGCTATCATCGCAAAAATACCACTATTGCTACTCCCAGCACTAAGTCAGAAGCATTGTTTTATATATGATTACTAGAAGGTGAACCTCGCCAGTCTCGCTTCCCTGAGCAAGCTGAGTGAAGTAATACTGAAAATAAAATAGCCCGTTAAAATAAAATCAGTTTTCATAGTCTAAAGTGCTGCTGGAAATAGGACAATATGAGCTATTCATTCCTGACACTGTTTCTGCAAGTACAATCTATGGTTTATAATTAACAGATATACAATACTTTTCCCTTGTTACTTCTTTTCTGAGCTCTCCTACATTTATGACTGTGCTAATTCCCAGTGGAAGTGCCTACACTGCAATGCTGCTCAAACTCCCCTTGTAGCAGAGCCCTGCTAATACAAGGCATTGATCCAGCAGCAATTACTAGCAGGGTAGTTGGAAAGTTGCACTAATTCCCTGCCTTTATTTTCCCTGGTGCTGCAGGGTATCAGTTGCTCAGGCTGAGAGCCGTGGGCAGTGCCCGCTGCTGCCGTGACCACACTGCCCGGGGGCAGCATCCCAGGGGGCAGGAGGATGGGGGCTCTGCTCCTCCCCTGCCCCGTTTCCCTCCCTGTGACCCAGACTTGGGGAGGAGGCCGGGTCTGCAGCTGATGCTTTTCAGAGAGGCCAGTGAGCTTTGCTAACCAAGGAGCATTAGTGATGCACTTGGATCCTTACCAGCTTTTTTTTTTTTTTCTCCCCCCTTAGGAAGCCCATGGAAGAGGTGATGGCACCCGAGCCCCGGGTGGTGGGTGCTGAAGCAGGATTACTGCGCCTCCACCTCTGCAGCCTCCACTAACAGAATCAGCCGCCTGCTGCCAGAGGACTCGCTCCCCGCGCCACACCACTTGGCATTTGGCCCATGAAAATCGATGGGTTTAGGGAGATGTTTCACATCCCTGCCCAGTCATACCTCTCCCAAGAGAAGGGGGAAAAAAAAGGAAGGGCTGAATTGCCGCGCCTCATGCATCGCTCAGAAGTCTATCAATTTCTTCTCTTTCTTCTGTAAAACCGAGAGCAAAGTACACGCCTTAATTCTGCTGACACGACTCCTGCTCAGTAAATAAGCATTCTGTATCAATATTTACTTCCCTCTCCACCAGGCAATGGACCACTGTTGGAATTCAAATCTTCCTCGCTCCCTTTCAGAAGTCTCGGCTACCCTGAAAAATCAATCAGCTGGAGCAGGCACTGCTAAATGGCTTGTAATAGCTTAGCTCAGGCACTGGGCAAACGTGAAGATTATCATCCCAAAGCTAGTTACCTGTGAATGCAGCCCAGTGCTACAAATTCTTCTTAAATCTATCACCCGCTATTTTGCACAGGTATCAGTTCATGTTCCGCGTGCTTAGCAAGGCTCAGGTGAACGCCCGAACAAAGGCTCCTGCAGCCAAAGCGCTCGGAGCTGGCAGAGCTGTACCCGTGGTGCGCAGCCAGAGCATCCTTCCAGATGGGGACACTGTCAGGAGACACCTCAAAACATGCTCAGTGTTTGGACAGGAGCAGCACGCAGTGGGTCAGGTGCTACCTGCATTGCTATCTGGAGAGAAAGGGAGCACTGGGGCAGGTTATAGAGCGCCAGACAATTAAAACAGCTTCTGTAGGCTGTGGCAAGGGAAAAAGGGGAAGATGCAGAAAGTTCCTGGCTTTCAGGCATACCCTTGTTTTGGTGGGTTTTGTCATCATTGTTCCTACCCTCCAAATGCAATCTCCAAGTGATGCGTTGCCCCTGATGGCAGGTGGAAGGAGAGTGGTTCAGTTAATAAATTACTTTTTACCAAGTTAAATACGAGCTAATAAATACGACATAGCAACACACATGGCAGATTTATGCTAACCACTTCACTCCGGGATAGAAACACCTGGGCATGATATTAAAAAAGATAAAATTAAACTTTAATGACCACAACAGTAGGTAACAGAGCAGCGCTTTCCCTTACAAACATCTTTCGACTATAAAGCACTTACTTAATTTCCACCTGAATCAACTTCTCAACAAGCCCTTCTTGAAAACCAAATGCTCTTTTCTGCATTACATCAGGTGTTTTGGGGAAGAAGGCTGACACCAAACACTATCTTTCAGAAGTACTGCTGACTGGATTCCAGAGCTGCAGTTTCTACATAATGGAAATACTTCCTTTTTGCAAAGTAACATGCTGCCACAGCTTAAAGTTGTGCTGTAATAATATAATAAAATATAATGGCAACACAAAGCCATGTTAGGAACCTATTGTTTAAACACTATGAACAGTATGACATCTTTCATCACTGCCAGCACAATGCGAAAATTCTTTTATTAGAAAAAAGTCACAAAAGATGTAGAAAACGGTAAGATTCCTTATTATGTAAATGCCAACTGGGGACAAACAGCTTAATGTCTAACAGCAGCAGGCACTGTAAATTTAGCTGCTTGGGGTGAAGGGTGTTTTGCTTATTATTTCTGCAATGTCTTTATTACTTTAACCTTATTTACACACACACACACACAAAGTACACAGATGAATGCATTGTATTCTTAGTGCTACACAGAAAATGCCGTTCTGTTCCCTGGAAATGGGATTTCCCACCCTATACTGCAACAAGAGCACAGTCCCTAAGGACATCAAGGAGACAGCCAACCAAAAGCTGCAGCACGCAGAAGTTTTTGAATTTTCAGCAACCCTGACTCCCATCATTGCCATCGCATGTATTGTCATCAGCTTGTGAAATCACAACCCCCTGAGTTCAGTGTGTGCCTGCACAGGTGCCCATTGACTTCATTGCACATTTATTACAACAGTAGGACCTCAGCATCAATGAAAGAACACATCCCCGGCCTTGATTTTGCTAAACATCTAAAATTCAATTAGTTATACTTTCTCTCTTTTTCTAAGGCCTCTGCAGTTGGTTTCACACCGTGACAAATGCAGCTTGGTTTTGAATTCCAGCAGTAAAAGTTGACGGCCCAAATGCTTGCAGAAAGCAATAAAGTGATGCAATCGTGGCCGAGGTGAATTCATTTAACTTTTAAATGAAGACTTGTAAAGAAATTTCTTAACACCATTCACGCTGTTTTCCTGCCTCCAGAAAGGAGCACCATTTGAAGCAACAAAATAATCCTCGATTTCGTATTTATAGGCGTATATACAATATATTCTATTTTAGATCATCACATCTTGGAGGCTGTTAGAGATTTAACTTTAATAGGGAAATGAAAAGGAAAAAAACAACCACCCTTAAGTGTATTAAATACTTATATTTAAGCATAGCAGTAGGTCTGTTTAATTCCAAGGTGAGAGGTCCAAGGTGATGTGCCAGGGATGAACAGTCCCCGTGGCACACTTGTACTGGCACATGCAGAAGTTCAAATGACTTCACAAACAGTGCATGGAAAATTGTCACCATTGTGGCATTTGAACATATAATTACATCAAAAAACGGGAGTTTTTTGTAACAAGAATGCTTTTATCTCACATCACGCTCCTGGGACACAAATCTCATGTTCTCCAGACAATATTTTTCCACCTGTAATTCTTGCATGTTCTCCAGACCCCATGATCTGCTCCCATGTTGGGATGCAAGGCACATGTTTCCATTCCAGTACACTTCACTTTCCTAAGTGCAAGCATAACCTTCAAACCTTGTAATAGCATATGTCCACACATTACTGCTTATTAAGAAAAAAAGAAAGGAAGAAGAAAAAAAGCCCATGACTTGTCTGTCTTTGCATGAAAAAGTAGTCAAATGCAATTACGGTCCATTTATTTGTAATTGAAAACAACGATTTATTATTATTATTTTAAATTGGTGACACGAAAAAGAAATTCAATGACCTGCAGCAGCCAGGCAGTCTTACCTGACACTGCATCAGCTGAATCATTGTAGTTGTGTCCATGAAATTTCAGTGCCAGTGACATCTCTACCTAAAGCACACAGCTCAATTATATCTGCATGACAAATACCTAAAGCTCAAGAAAATACTACCAACAATTGGCATTTGCAGACAAATGGGCTAGGGAGACAGAAATTACAGCAATCACTATTCATTGATACATGGTACAGTGCTTTAGGTTCGGGGTTTCTGGCTGGCAGAGAGACAGCAACTTGAGTTAACTGATCAGGACTTCAATTTCAAAAAACACCTTGAAGCTGAGAAAGAACTGGAATATAAAGGTATTATTTACTGCATATTGAGATAATGATGTACTATTGTTATGAATCATCATGTAGTTACCACTGCTTCCAATGCTTTGCTTTGTTATTGCAATATAGATTCTGACGGCAAGACGTTGCCTTAAGATTTATCTGCAAAACCACACTGACTTCAATAGAAGTCTTTTATCTGTAAGAATTTTTTTTGTGTGTGTGAAATGATGTGTGTGGGTAGAGTGGAGGCAGTAAGAGAGTAGCAAACAGAGGGAATGACTGGTAGCATAAAAAAAGAAATTGGTGTCACCTCACTGCATTCTTCTTCTCCACCATCACTGTATGTCGCAGTGAAACTGTTGCACAGAGTTCACGTATGACCACTACTGTAACTTGTGGCATGAATCAGAGACCAGAATTTCGCTTTTGACTTTATAGATTAATGCTATATTATATATAGCATTATAATATATAGCATTATAATGCTATATTATATATAGAATAATTAAAAGCACAGATTTATAAAATAAGGGTCGAAATATATTCAAACCATCTTTTTCATCAGAGACACAAGAAGTGGTTTAGAGCAATTATTAAGGAACTAGGCAAAAAGGTACAATCCCATCCTGAGTGCATGGAGAGTTAAGTCCATATTTCATGAGATGCTTTCATACAGGCCCAAACATCAGCAACATCAAGGGTGAAGTCCCTGGGACTTCACAAAGATACCTCTCAGGGAGACAAAGGACATCACAGAACAATCCAACACAATGTTCATGAGCGTAACGCATACAGTGCATTTTGCAGAATCGCTGCTGAACAGATGCTTGCCTTTGTCCTACAGTACCCTCCCCCGCTTCGTGATAAACTTGTGCTTGTAATCAACACAGCACTGCCAGAACACCAACCGAGCAAGCCCCGGGGGGCTTCTTCAAGGGCTAATCAGACACCCTTCCCACCTGGGTGAGAAGAGGCATGGAAAAGTGATGGAGTTTGGGACCAAACC
The DNA here is from genome assembly GCF_013377495.2 of Cygnus atratus. Lineage (NCBI taxonomy): Eukaryota > Metazoa > Chordata > Aves > Anseriformes > Anatidae > Cygnus > Cygnus atratus. Next base: position 4,206,324 of record NC_066377.1, read on the forward strand.
ATGAGCAAAGCCAAGAAAAGAGGTCTCAGTGCTGCCTTGACCTTTTGAAACAGTCCTGCTGCTTCAAGCATGCAAATATAAACAAAATACTTTGAGGCTACACCTGTAAAATAGGCTTCATGATATATTTCTTCATTTACCTTTTTATCTGAGACTTAGTATTAAAAAAGCACTTCTGAAAATTACCTTTGTCTATTTAATTAATCTTCTGCCCATAGAAAAAAAAGTTAACATGATTATGAACACATTCAATTTTACTTCCATTGATTTATCCCCATCTGATGGCCTATTTTATCTTTTATAAGACTTACAATAGTAGAACTGGGTCACCACGCAAGTAATACAGTAGTAAAACACATTTTAGTGAACCCTGTTATTAAAACCTCTCATTTCTTTCTGCTCTGTTCGAAATGAAGCCTATTACAGCAATTGGATTTGTACCACTTGGATAAAACATGGTCAATTGAACTGACTGAACCTCACTGTTACAGCCTTAATCCTGCCATTCCGTGCACCAAAACCAATCCCATGACAGGGGTCCTCACATGGGTCCTTTCCACCAAGTCAGACACCATCTCAATGGCCACAGCCGTGCGATGGGAGATTATCCGAGACATAGAGAAAACAAGAGGGGGGAAAAAGGCTACCTGCAGTCACTTTGGGGAATGCTCAGAATTAATTTTGACATAATTTCGGAGCAGAATGGGAAGGTATCCAGAAGCACTGAAGTTTGGCCTTGCTTTCAGCTGAAGGTCTGAGGACTGGTTCGGCCACCTAGAAGTCCTCACTACCAGTGATGGGAACCTTTGCAAAGCTCTGTAGCACAAAAACAGTTTGGGATCATCCAACTTTGGACTGAAGCACAGGAAAGTCAATGCCTGTGAAGGGTGTTATTTGGTTTACTGCTAAGTTTCCCAGTCTCAGAAGTCAAGTGTTGCAGACTGAAATCAAGATAAAATGAGCTGTATCTACTTTGCTGCAGGCTGCTTATCAGCAGCATGGAGACATCCCAGAGACTCATTATATACAATATACATGAGAAATGTGAAAATAGTTCCTTCCAATTTATTGTAGTATCAATGTCCTTAGGTGATAGATTCTGTCTCTGTGAATACTATTAAGAAAATCAGCATATGGCTCCTCTGAAGACGTTTTTTCCAGGTGAGATCCACCTCAATTAACCCAATGAGTACAAGGGAGATGAAGCACATAGGCTGTCATTCAGAAGTTGCTTGCATTTTATTTCAAATGGAAATTCATCACCACAGGTGAATTCACCCACTTTAGAGGGCTAACAACAAGGCATTCACAGCACTTCGGCATCCTTGTACAATAAGACCTTCAAGGAAGGTAAGTTTTGCACCCAACTTAATATGCTTCACTGGGAAACCGTCATTCTACAGGATCTTTCAGTGCTTATTTTTGTGTCTAAATACTACTGAATGCTTCAGACAGTATTTAAAGGGCAGTATTTGAAAGTTAACCCTAGAATTAATATACTCTGACAGTTTACATGAATTAAACACTCAGCTGCTGCACCAGTGCATTTGGTATTTAATTTTATGCAATGATGATAATGGATAATCACGGCACTGAAAATAGGATCCCTTTTTTCCCCTCAGACTTTCTAGTCATATCCCACTTTGTAAGAAGGGAAGTGTTTGTTTGCTCATTTTAAATAACCACCAGTCTGCCTCCTCTTGCTTTACAAACCCGAAAACTACGGAAGTCTTCTTGAACACACACATTCAGAAGTAATTTTTTTTCCAACACACAGCCAACCCAGACTTCAGCACTGCAGCTACTGAGATGGACCAGGCAGCCTGTACAAAACAGCAGTGTGGGCTTTTTGCACATATGAGCTTCCCAGCCTCTCTCCTCTGCCTTTCCTGAAAGCAGCACCAAGACAGGTTTTAAACCAGGCCACTCCATCCCCCTAATCCCTTGCACTTAATCCTACGGTCGCACCTTCAGAGCCCCCTTTGCACCCCCAACACAACCAGCCCTCCACAGGCTGTTCCCTGAACCCAGGAACAATGTTTTCCTTCCACTGCTTCTCAGGTCTATCACAGCACAGACAGAAAGGGACAAGCACTTTTCCCTGCTTGATTAAAATTAACTTTACCTCTGAACACAACACAGAGGTATTATTACTTAACGTAGTCTTCAAGGAAAGCAAAAATCCCATCAGCTTTATTTTCTCAATCTTTGCAAAAGTCTGTAATTCTTATTAATACCTCCTGCCTATGTTACTTCTGGAAATAGTGTTAAAACTAGAACAGGTCCCCAAGTAGTACGGAATAGCCACAGTCACAGCAGATAGTTTGAGCTCATAGAAATACTGCATGTCCTGATTTTATCTCTCATTTATGAAACAGCTTCAAGAACCCCTCTCCAGAACTCAGTGAAGTGAGTAGGGGAAAAAAAACTTCCACTCACTAAGCAGACAGATATGGTTTGAGACTTAAAACAACAAGCACAGAGATTCAGGGGGAGGTTTATCGCCCCCCCCGCCCCCCCCAAACATTTAAATATATATATATATAATACTCATATATAACAAATATGGTACATACATATATATATGAAATATGCTGCTACATGTAGTAAGTAGGCAAACAGAATTCCAGACCAGTGTTAGCAATCCACCTTATCTGTATCATCAGTGCATTACTGGATAAAAATGTATTTCCTTTCTGTGGCACGGCAAAGATACCTCTGTTCTCATCACAGAAACTACTGATTAGCAAAATTATGTTTTTACAATGGTTTGCTACCTCGTTTATCTTTCAAATTCTTCGTAGTGTTGTACTGTCAGGCATGTAAGAAAAATGAATGCTACAGGTGTTCCTTAAAAAGCAGTAATAATGCATCACACAGAATGTAGAGGTTCATGAAATAATGATGCCACAAGGGTTCACAGCAGAGTATGAATCGAGTACGATCAATTCTAATCTACTACAGGTGTGACTGTCTCACTTATTTAATAAAAGCAAGATAGGTGTGAGAAAGCAAACATGTTTTCCATTAGGGTGGGAAATAGAAACTGGCATTTTATGCTGGGCTATGTTTCCAGGTAGAGACGCAGCTCTTCATCAGCCCACACCCTCATGAAAACCAACCAACATTGTTATTCTGAGAGCAAACACTGTCTGTTTTTCAAAGACATGAGAAAGAACAGACAACAATTATATTTAATTTTCATACAAACTAATGCATACCGAACATCTGCTCTCAGTTTACTAAAGTCAGGTTATCAGAGTGCTTTTTTGTGCAATATAAATCATTAAACGAAACACTCTTACAATCCAAAGCTTTCCTTCATGTCTCATGCACATGGTACCTTTCAGATATATTGCAACCTGACTAGTATTAAGGTTCGTTCTTCTGTAATATTTCTCAGCCATTTTTCACCATAGCACTAGTTGGTTGGCCAGGATGAGTTTTTGACAACTGTCTGAAACAGGTCAGCTGGTTTCAAGGTCATGGAGAATAAAATGTTCGCATGCATTAAAATAATCTGGCAATCTTGTATTTGAAGAGACATATTACCTGCATGATTTTGATTAGTGACTGCAAATTGAACAGAGTGGGCTGTGATCATGGAATAAGCCTTTTTCTAGCTCGGTGAAGACTGGAATCTCTGTTCCCACACAATCAGCAAAAATGCTTATTTGAATGTAACTGTTCAATATTTCATATGTAACAGGTCATTGCTCCTGGTGAAAACAGGTAAAAGACAAAAATGGTTCAGGGCAAAGCAAGGAGTCAGGCAAAGAAAGGCAAAAAGGGGCCTGAGGTGGGGAGAACATGGCTGAAATGAGGAAGTATGTTCACAGGTCCTGGAGGCAGGAAGGATTAAACGTGCAGGAGGTGACAGATTCCAGTGGCCGATCAAATGGGCTCAGGCACGTATCTAAGAAGACCTGCCAGCGCAGTCCTTCCTCACCTTTATTGGCGCCAGCCTGTACAGAGGAATTCACTCTCTCCACTACTGTCTGTGATTTCGTTATGTTAAGTGCAGGGGCTAAATATTCACAGCTGCAAATGGACTCAGTGGGAGCTGCAATTTGCTTGTGTAAAGTGCTGTACATTTCTAAGGAGCCTGAAAAACATCCAACAAACCCACAGGTCCAAGGCACTTCAGACTGGACACTTAAAATTAACAGGTAGTTTTGACCTTAATCTCTTGTTGGTCAGTTAAGTCCTATGACATGGGGAAAAACTGGAACTTTCTCACCTCACAAGGAGTTTTAATTCAAGGAAAGAAATTCCCAAGTGCTTATGAACCAGATAAGCACTGCAGAGGAGCTCAAAAGGAAATTAATAATTCTGTCTCCAGAACACAGTTTGAATTATGAGCAGAAATAAGGCATAGGGGACACATTGATTAATGAAAAGAAAACAACATATTGAATAGCCTCTCATTAACTGAGCATCCTACTTTCTGTGCACTGAATGAGGCCAGGGTCCTGCGCAAAAATAGCATGAGACCATATAAAGACATTATTGTAATGCAGATGCAAGTAAAGGTTTCACAGACAATCTTAATTTGAGGATTTCTTAAGGCTTTGGTGCTCAGTTTAGCACCTGATATTTCTTAATTCAGGTACTTTTGCGTATAACAATTTACTGAGAATCGTATTCTGTGAATGCTGAATATTTCCACCAGATAAATCAATTGGCTAACCTCAAGAATGCTGATGTGATTGAAAAGTGTATTTAACACATAATTTACACATATGCAATTCTTTAAACACCCAAGTGTGCTCCCAGTGCTTTCTGATCAGCTAATTCAAATAGCTACCTATACAAGAGCTCCTTTAAATGGATACAAGCGTAAGGGCAATATTTTTATGTGATATAGAAAACAACAGGGTCTATCCAATTAAGGAGAGATGCCTGTTTAATGCACATTTTGCAAAATGCGCCAGTGTTGTATGTGCCATTAAAGATATTCAGCATTACTGACTTTTGAACTTGGTAATTTTCCTCTTACTACGGTCATAGTATTATACTTTTAAAATGGAAATACATTTCAAAGGAATAGCCCAAAGGTTATGGAATATATCACCAAGCTAATCACAGTGAAGTAATATAGCAGGCGATACTAAAACCCCGGTGATAATTGCCCCAGGTATTTAAAGTAACAGCAGCATTTTCCTGTACTGCAGTCAGAGCACAACAGCCAGTGCTGTATCTGAAACAGAAATCAGACTAAGAAATCAGACTATACACTTCCCCTCAGGATTTAAGAACTTTATACTGAAAGATGCCAACCTCTCTTCGGCTAACATTTTATAATAACCGAAAATACATACACATAATAGCTTCCAAGTGCATTTACTTTCTTAATGGTATTTCCCAGTGCATGTTTACAAAAGGAAAACCAGGACAGTGGGTACCTGGCAGGATAAGGACCCGGGTGAAGTGGTGCCTGCAAAGTCTCTGAAGAATGAAGTCCTGTGTTTACTCATGCAACAGTGCTCTACCAACATGAACCTGTGCACCCCAAAAGGGTACTTGGCAACAGGCACTGGACTCACTGGATGTCATTCTTCCTTCTGTCAAAGGGCCAAATGACTTTCACTATGTTTATTTGCCTCTTATGAGGTTCAGCCAGATGCGGGATGTAGGTCTCAGCTAAAGGACAACAAAAGATTTCAGAGAGTATCTGTACCCGAAGAGCACACAGTACTGCTCCACAGTAGGATACCTTCAGAAGTCTAAGAAACTTAGCCCAACGGTACCATCCAGCTTGCTAAAAACAAAGGAGGTCCAACTTTCTAGGGGAGAAGGGTCCTTGACAGTGTCACTTACTAATAGCATCTGCCCCAAAACTTGCTAACACTTTCTAAAAGTAGCAGTTGACATTGAATGAGTAGATTGGGTGGAATTTATTTGTTGTGGTCAAATACATAAGTCTCTTTCATCTGGATTCTACTAGGAACTGAAAATAAAGCAAATCTCCTTACAAAACAGAACTGCAAAGTGCTAATGTAATGCTGCATTATCTGAAAGATAGTTATTATAATCAAGACAGATCTGCTTTACTCTGCAATCTCCTAATGAGAGGCACCAGCAAACACTATTCCAGATTTTGTGGTGAAAACAAAACAAAACCAAAATACCTTTCATTATTTTTACTTTTTATGTGTATACCAAGTGACACAAGAAACCTCACAGAAACACCAACTTTATTGCTTCTGCTTCAGAAAAGTCAAATGGGCAAATCTAGTAAACGGGAGATTTTGAAAGTAATTTATTATTACTGCCGTTACCTGGTGTTTTCCCTGTTGTGATTGAAAACTGTCTTGACTTATTGCTTCTTTAAGAGCCATACACAAAGCTGTTCCATGTTTAAGCAGTCAGAGGCATTTGTCTCCTTAAACAAGGCACTCTAATCATTCCTTTTGTAGCCTACTAAAATAAGATTCTAGAAAAACTCTTCTCTAAATAAGGATAAACAAAACAGTGGCTTGATCACAGCACACTGCCAGAACAATCACACTTATAATATTAGCACTGACGGTATATTTAGCAATCGCAGTTACAATTACTTTGGTCTTATTTCACAATATCCTCAGGATGACGATTCTGACAACGTTACAGAGAAATCAGGAGCTCTTCCCAGAGAGTGGTTCCCAACCACAAATTGGGCAATGTCGACTAAGGAATGAGAAAAGCCAACGGAAGCATTTTGAAAGGAACAATATCCTTTGTGAGTACTTTTTCTTGATATACAACAATGAACACCAGGCAGGAGTTGGAGGGTTTTCTGCAGGACCTCTTACCTAGGACATACTGCAGTGGTATAAAAGGCATTTGCACATCACTTTTGATGAATGTAGACTCTGAGTACAGTTTTTTCCCCATGTCCAGTAGCAAATAGGACCAGAACAGACATGAGAATGTTGCTAGAGTTTTGTAAATGCCTTTTCTTTCTTTTTGACTTCAAAGTATTTATTTTCTAAGCAGATAGCTGTCAATTTTATTTTTCACTTGATTCCCCTATGGCAATAAAACTAAATCACAAAAATCAAGTTTTACATCCAAGGGTAAAATAATAAATGGCATTCTGTATTTAATAATGTACTTGGTATTACAAGCAGATAAATAGTAATACATAGCTAATACTAATCTATTTTGCTGCTAGACTAATATTTCTGTGAGTTGACTGTTTGACAGACTTCCAATTTTTGCTAGCAGTACAGTGTTTATATAATCATGAGAATAGTCTTTCTTGCATAAGTTGCTGCAGAGACACCAAGGATCTCAGTTGAAGTCCTATTACAGAATGATGCTCAGAATGACCGTCCACTACATTTTTTGTATACTTGAAAGGAATCCAAATATATTTGTGCCCTGGTTTCCCATCTTATTCTAAAAACAATGTTACTAAAAAGAGATTTTAAGGTACCGAATTCAGTCTTTTTAAATGCATTTTTGTTTTTCAGTGATACTTCAATCCTTCCATAGTGGACTTTTTTTTCCTTCCGAAAACGGGAAACTCATGAGAGAAGAGAGAAGAAAAGATTTTTCCATGATTCAAAAGCTTTTGCTGATTTATTCTACTTATTTCTTGTGAAAATGTCATCATCAAAAATCTCCCTTTTTATTAAAAAAAGATTGATTTTTGTACTAGCTCTTGAGGTGAATTTGCTTCCTCTCACATCCTGAGTCCTGTATCTTCAGATGAGAAACTCTGTGAAATGGGAAACATCACAGAACTCAAATGCACTTTGTCAGCAGGGTCTCAGCTTGGTCTCCGTGCCTCTAGGAGGCTCCTCCATGACCCAGAACGATGACCATTTCCCACTGCCCTGACTGACAGATACTCTACTACAAACAGGCAGCAGCAGACAGACATGAGATGGAGAGGCAAGCAATTCCTGCAAGGTAGTTTTGAGGCAAAAAGCAAAGAACTGTTTACCACTAAATTTTTGCTTTTCCATTTCATACTTCAAGACCAACCTGTAAAGCCTCATCTGGCCTATTACAAAGGATGCTCTTCAACAAGAGAGGAAAGTGAGCAGTGCTGCATGCTTGTCCTGTTGGACAGCAAGCTCTGAGAGCCTCCCGGCTAGCACACCCACTTGGCTTTACCAACTGTTGCAAACAAAGTTTACTGGAAATGCTAACGCCTTGAGCCCAAAGACACATACAACCCTTGCACTGCAGCACAATGAAGCTGTGAGGTTAAATTAGAAGCAGTATTTGCAACAGGTATTCTACTAGTGCTTAGTTCTTATTTTTATGACATATATATTTTCCACTAGTAAAAACTGCAAAAATTGTCGAAGGGATCCTGTGTCTAATTTTTGCCCTTTCAAATAAAAGCTCTTTCCAGTCTGGTAGCCTGATGAGAACTTTAGAGCATGATTTGTTAAATCAGATCAGTGCAATGATTCTTGCAGTAATACTCACTTTGAAACAAATGAAAGAAGATATACGTTTAAAATTATTTTAAAAGTGAAAATAGCCTGGCATCATATTTTTCTTAAGCAAAATAGCGAAGTATAAACAAGAAATTCTGAGAAACATAACCAAAAAGAAGCACCTTCTTTTATATTAGAAATGCTCTGAACTGCTGTGTTGTTTCATCATTTTTTCCATTAAATCAAACACTTCTTCTAAATCAAGCCCTTGGGGAGTAAGAGACAAAAGTGATGAGAATGCAATGTGTGAATATAAAAGTGGAGCATGTGTTTTATAACTAACTCCGTTCAGAGATCAAGGGAAATGTCACCGTTTATAGCCATCAGTAAAGAATCAATGTAATTATATTTGTAGTATCAATTCAGGTCATTATTCCAATATATACACCATAATGCCACAATTACAGTTTACATCTGCATAGAACAAATTCATGTGTCTATTAACCTTATGTAAAAAGGAAACAAAAGCCTCTTCTTTCCCCTTCCTCCCCTACACGCCCTCATTATTTTGATCTTGAAGCGAGATGTAGTTCAGCATTTAACTGTATCAGAAATTTTAAAAGTGCATCTGGATTTGTCTGAAACCTTTGAGACCTGGGTTCAGAGCACTAAATCTTTTTGTTTTCAAGATAATGGATACAGTAAAAGCCTCCGACCCAGGGGAAAGAGAAGTACTCCCAGACTTGGAGTAATTCCCACTCCAAAATGTTTAGAAGCACTGCACCAGGATGCTTTTTTTCCTTGCTAAGTCAGCCACCACTGGCTCATGACCTTTTGGAAGGGCTGAATTTCAGGGAAGTGAGCCATACTCTTCCAGTGCACTGTTCGAAAACCAGTTTCTGCCACTCCTAACACCAAAACAAAATGCTTTGCAAAGCTGACCGTGTACAAGAAAACACTGAGACAGCCCTCTATCCCCCTCCATGGCTAAAATTATAGGCATTCACGTTATAATATTTTTGGGGCATCTTCAAGGATCCATCATTATGAACAAAGACTGAACACATCTTTTAAAGCTGTTCAACCTGCCAGCATACTTGCACACAATTTAACAATAAATGTGACTCTGTAGTCATCTTAGCAACTGTAAATGCCAGTGCCTCTACTTAAATAAAAAACAAACAAAAAACCCAGCAAGCTGAGGTTCTATACCTGGTGGGAGCATCATCCACAGAAGACCATCCCACAGAACTACTGCATGTACATACTACTTTTAACAGTATTTCTCAATAGAAGGAAAAAAAGAATTCTGTCTGATTAGTTCTTTAGCTTTCTGAGATGAGGGCGTAGAGACCCTAGTTAATCACTTGTGGAACAGCCATGCAGAGTGCACAGAATTTGGAAACCAACTTGAATTTAAATTAAAAATCCATTTTTCACATGAGCCCAGGTCCTCCTTCAAGAGCCCACCAACATCCATTAGGCATGCAGAAAAATTACAAGCAGATAAGTGTTCTTGCAAACAGAAAACATTGCCAATCTGTGAAAGACTTTACCAAAACTGAAGGGCACAGGAGCTCTACTTGTTCAGTCATCCAGCTTTTCAGTATTCAGAGAACTTTCCAGATGTTTAAGAATGAAGACACTTACCTAGAGGAAAAAAATAAGAAATGAGAAAAGAACATATTAGTCAGAGCTAACACTTCTGGAAAGCTTTGCCTTTTAAATGATGACATTGCATTGGACAAACTCTCATTATAGATTGTAACTACAAAGTATAAATATTATATTAAGGTTTCATTGATAAATAGATATCAAGTATTAACATACCATTAATAGATGTTTTTTGGAATGGCTAACCAATTTCAAAAAGCACAACAAAACTAGAAATTGCTGATAACTATCACAACTTTCAGCAGTGATTTGTTAATACTCCCAAATTAAGGCTTATCAACCCCTTGTTCACCAAGTTCAGACTTGTACAAATCCATATAATAGCCTAGTTGATATCAAAATAAAACATTAACACAGGAGGTTCCAGTTCACAGGGCCACTTAAATCAGTTATTTGAAAATAACTGTTCCACCTCTGGATGTCTTGTCCCAACAATGAAATTCAGCATGCTCAGAAACAGTACCCAGCACAAAGACTTAGTCTAGTGCATAAAATGTAGAAGAAACCGGAAGGAAAAATGGGGAAGAATTTTGAAAACATATAAAACAACATGAATTATTTGCAAAATCTGTTTATTTTTTCTATTGCTTGGAAAGAGCTTCCTTGTAACATGAGTAAGTATGAATTTTTCATATGCCCAAAGAATTGTGCTCTTTTAATCTTATGATTAGGGTTTGCAGAAATGTGGGAGATGGGCTCAGTATTTGTGGCTTCCATTCATTAATCTTCCTATTCAGGACAGAATTTGAGCACAGACTTAAGTCCCAGTGACATCAACTGGACTTAAGTAGATATGTGCAGTTGAACATCTGCATAAATGCTACCCGGAAGGGAAGCCAAATGGGTTATATTGCTCTCATGCATTTCTCCTCCAAACAAGCTAATATTTCTAAGTTAAAAAAAAATAATAAAAATCCAATACTATTTTTATCCTTCTAAGCCTTCGGGACAAATGCTTTACAGACCTTCTAGTCTTGCAGAGTGCAATTTATAAAGATTAAAGATTAACATTTAGAGAAAAATGCCTTTCCCTAATACTGTAGAGATGCCATAAAAAGTAATACTTTTCATTATAATACCACTTTATGGTGCATGAGAGCTTTAGTACCCCACAGGTCTTTTCCTTCTCAGTATCTAGAGGGGAAAGAATACAGATTGCAAGAAGTAGATGCCTCTTTCTTTCTTTTTCCAGCTCAGCAAATATATATCATTACTTCAGTCCCTTCAAGGTGAGCTTTGTTATGAAGAGAGATAAGGCCCAAAGCAGAGGCAAGGTTTGAAGAAAATTAGTCATTGTATATGCATTTTTATCTGTTTTGACAATGTAGAATTTTAATGAAGGAATGCTACAAGGATTCTGCACTGAAACAAGCAGTTTAATTCTTTCTGTAATTCAGAAAGCAAGCTTAAGTAATGACTTTATAATTTTTAATTATCATGGAAGAATCCTTTTTTTCTGTTTTTTCTTTACTGCTTCAAAAATTTAATTTTCATTTTCAACTCAGGCAATAATATTTTTCATCATTTTGCAAATAAAAAACCACGTTACAATGAATGAATTAGAGATGGGCACATGCACAGAATGGTATCATCTAGAAAATACTTGTTTAAGACTTGCACTCAAGTAACTTTTAAAATCTTGCAATGCTTGTTACAAGTATCTTAAGAGAATAAAGGCTGAGACAACAGCTTTCCATTCAGTATCGGTGGCATTGGCCGGTACAGTCATCTGCGGACCAATCTCCATGCTCACTCTTTTTCATGCTGCATTACAAGGGATTTATGACCACTGTATCCACTTTGTTCCTCAGCGAAAAAAAAAAAGCTGGGAATTCAGATGGCTGACCAGGCATAGGAAAAGCATCAAATGAATCACTCAATGGGTTTAGGGCAGAATTAGTGGGATAAATATTTACAAAAGCCTGTTCTCATTTGGGATATGACAGTTGTTGGGTGCCCAGTACAATCTACCCTGATGCTGAAGTCAGTTGGAGTAGTATGGATTTGCTTTCAGACACTGGCTTCGAACTTCTGTTCTACATCTACACTCATAATCAATCCTGTTAACTTTGGCAATTTGTTTGTACCCATTTGAATGGATCTCCAAGAGAAAATTTACAATATATATCTCTTCATCTCTGCCCATGGAGAAGTAAGAGTTTAGTACAAACATTCAAAAAATCTCAGACCTAATTATCTGCAATATGTACGCTTATTTTTATGTAATTTTGGCACTTGCCATCAAAATGCCACAGTCATAAAAAATAGATTTGCCTCCTATACATATGATCTATTACCACCACAGCTCATGTTATTTCCTCAGAAGAAAATGAAAAGCTCCATTTGAAACTCACTTAGCAGCTGGTTATTCTACATTTCATACAGAAATCAACTCCTGTAAAGGTGAAAATGAATAATGACACATTTGTGAAGAAGCCACAAAAATTCAAATGCAAGATTTACCCAGAGCTTTGATACTCCAATCCTCTTAGAGAGTTTATAAAATAATGCTCTGTGCATACTGGAAAAAAAAAAATCATTCCACCCACTACCCTGTACGAAACCAAAGGAAATTTGCCTTATAAAAGAGAAATATATTAAACAGAAACTAGCAGGCCTGTAATTCATTAGGAACAGCCCTTAGGTCCCTGAGGAACAGTCTTACAAACTATACAGAGCTATACAATGTGTAGATAACTATGAAATGTGCATATAAAGGAAGCAGGGACTAGAACCAACTGAAAATTTTCAAAACCAGACAAAGACTCCCTCCTCCCCCACTTCATTTTGGTGCTTTTTGGTGCTATGTTTGGCTTCTATAGTCGTCTCCTTCCCAGGAGTCTGCTCTCTGCCCGCCTCCCTACCCTGTTCTCCTCCCACCACCTCCCTGTCAGGCGAAGACCCGGTCCTGCGGCGCCACAAGGCCGCAGCCTCCTCCTGCCCAGCGTGGCCCACATGCACCCAGCTCACCGCACGCTGCAGGGAGGGCCGCAGCTGCCCTTCCTGTCCCCATAACCCCTCTAACCCAGCACCTGAGCACCCTTGTAGAGCAAGGACATGCTCCAGTGCCACTGTGTTGGTGCCAATGCCAGAGACAGCCATCAGGAGCCCTGTCCAGGCTCACATGAGCATGGAAAGCAGACACCAGCGGACTTGGCCTTTTCTTCTCTCAGTGGACTTTCCTGAAGGATGACCAACATGGTCTTCACTGATTTAGCTCCCTGCTAAAATAACTAAGGCTGTCAGAAGTGAGACAAGACACCAAAGTAACAGTGAAAGTGCAACAGTGCCAAAAACGAGAGCAAGCTGTTGCGTTTTCTAGAAAAATTCTGTTCTTGATAAGTATTTTGCCCATCTCTGTGCTGTTTATAAAAAGGACTTCAAGCGTTTTCTCCTTCAACAGAGCTCAACCACAGAGTCAAGTGAAAACAAACATCCTCGTCCAGCAGAGAAACTGCTATGCACAAAGTTTTATTGAGACAAACCCCAGCAGGAAAAGAAGCTGTGTGGAACACAGCGGGCTCAGTCTGAAACATTGGTGATAAATATCTGAGTGGAATTTACAGTCCAACAGCAATACAAACAGTGCTGAACACCTCCTCTCTGAAACGCACCCAGCTTGACACAGGCTCGTCAGGCTGCAAACTTGCATAAGGATTGGTGTGCAGCATCCAAGATTACCCATGAGATGAGAGGAACGCTCAGCTGCTTGGGGTGGATTGCTAAAGCATTAAGGCAAAGTTTAACAGGCAAGGATGGGGATGCTTTTGCAGTCAGAGCACACAGCAAATCAGCTGCATGTGAAAGACAAAATCCCCTAGCAAAGGCTTATATTACTCCTTTATGTATGTACAATATGGAAAATACTAGTTGCATTTTAAATTTTTAATGCATCCCATGTTTACAGAATATCTTATTTTTGCTAAAAGGGAGTTTCTATGCAGTGCTGCTGTCTGCACACCTTAAAACATACAATCTTTTTTTAACAACTGCAATGAATTGGATAATAGATGTGAACAAAGTCAGACTGTTTCTAGCTGCTGGGATAAAATAGGTCAGGAGAGCAGAATACCAGGAGAATAACTCCCACTGATTGGAGTAATGACTAAAACCACTGTTTGCACTTCATATTTTTCAAGCTGTCCTTCTATTAAATCACACAGCCCAGACAAGAAGTACAGAACAGCGTGCGATGCAGCCACAAAGGTGTTCTAGCATCTGAAATAGGTGATAAAAGGATAGGGAAAAAGCAAAACTTTCAGGCATCTCATTCTCAGCCAAAAAAAAAGGGAATCACCTTCTAAAATGAAATGAATCGATGGGGACAAAGATGTGGTTGAGGTCAAGAGGAATGATCCATATTAACTGCTCCCCATGTCTGAAAGGCTGTGGAGCACAATTCAAATAATGAGGGCATATAGAGATGTATGGATTATATTGAAAAATATGATCCTGCCAGGAAACAAAGCACAAACTAGCCCATTCTGTGAAGCTGCAGTAACAAAGGGAAGACAGATCTTAAACCAGTTTTGTTCTAACTCCCTAAATTAATGTTTTGTCATTGTAAAGACTTAACAACCATCAAGAAATGAGCACTTGGAATTTGTGTCTGTCCTGGAACATCTTCACTCCCCAAAGGACAGCTGTTTGCATGTACCAAGGCAGGACAAATTCTAAAATAGGGGCCCCTTTCATCTCCTGAGTAAGATAATGAATGAGCTCAGCTGCATTTCACTACTTCATGGAAATGGGTATTTTACACGCAACGCCTGCTTAATCTGTCCCTGCATCAGCTAAAGACTTCTGGTCAGAAATGGGTCAGCCTGACTACAATTAGCAAGTAGAAAGATAAACGGGGGTAGGAGCGAACAGCTGCAGTACCACTGGGGTACCAGTGCTGTACTATTTGACCTGTACAAGACCATGATTTGCTAACTCAACTACACAAAAGATTTCTTTTTGCCTAAAGAAATATTAATTTTCAATGTCCCATTTAAAAAGAAAGTAACAAGGGGGCAAAAACCCATCTGTCATTCACAAAAACCACAGCAGATTTTAGCATTATGCTTTGGAAGACATCCTCATGACAAACTTGCACACAGAGCAGATCCCTAATAGCAATAGTGGCTCCAATAGATACCCAAGAGATAAATGCTACAAAACCGAGCCAAATTATAATAGGACTTTGTATAGCAGGGAAAAATAACACACTATAGCTGTAACCTTGCCCTGAGGCATTTCACAGGGAAATGAAAAAAAAAAGTCTGAATTCAGGCATTCCAGTTTTTCCTTAAGAGAAAAGAGAAGCAGCTCATTTCCTTGGTTCTTCCAAAACCAGCAGCATCAGGCAGTATTAATCAGACTGAGGCAAACTAAATGACAAGTCTCCTTCATGAAGGACAGGCTCATTGGGCAGCCATCGGCCACCATGCAGGACGCCCCATGCTTATGAGGGGGGCCATTCACTTCGCACAGAAAGTGCGAGCGTGTTGGTGACTCACAGTGAGGGACAGGCGAAGATGAACCAAGCCATTCATTAGCTCGTTCACCGCACACATTGGCTTCTCTCTCGTGTGAGCGAAAAGAAGTAGTGTGCAGTATTGCAGGAGCCTCATTAGTAAATGAGAAGGGCAGATAAAGAGTGGAGAGAAAGGAGTCGCTCCCTTAGGGCAGCCAGCGACCAACACTTGGTTTTGGAGTAACTTAGAGCGATCTGGCAGCTGCAGAAATTGGTTCCCTAAAGACCATTGTGAGGACTTTGAATTATCCTTGACACCATCCCTGTGGTGTCTTGCCCTTAAATCACAGCCATACTTTGCAACACATCCAGAAATGCCCTGTGCCTGAGGCATGACAAAATGGATGGCACTCAGCTATTTGTGTCAGCTTGCAGAGGCTCTACAGCCAATTTCCTAATGTGAAGGGAAACTGTAGCCACCCAGGTGGCTGAAGAGACCAGACAGAGTTTCCAGCACTGGGTCTGGAAAGAATTAGCTGCTGTTATGATAGAAAATCTTGTAGGACATAAACATTGACATAGATGAATTTCTTAATAAAAAGTAAACTAGTTGTTTCTCCTAAAAGAAGCGTGAAAACCTGTTCCTACCCAAGTATGAAACACTCCGTTACTAAGCTCGACTGGCTAATTCCCAGTTGGTATTTGGGCTTTGTTCAATATTACTCCCCAAATCACCTTGGCAGTTGAGTAATCAACCATGAGAATAGTTTTACACTTCGTACTGCTTAAGCAAAGCACAGTGTTTATCTTTCCTTTTTTTTTTTTAATTGGTAGAAGGAAACTTATCTCTATGGATAAAGATCATCCTGTCCAGACAACCACCATAAAGTCTCTGCTATACACCACTTTGTTACATGCACAGATGCATAAAAGCCTGTGAGAATATTACACAGGTACAACACTACAATACTTGGTTCACATCTATCAGAGATTAATGCCAAGCGAGATTCCACAGCACATGGTCAAAAACATGCAGCTTTGTGCTCAAAGCAATAAATGTCTGTGTTGTCTGGGATTACAGCAACCTCATCTAGTTTTACAAGCACCCCACTGGAACCTTTTGAACCTTGATTCCTAGAGCACAAATACTTTTAATACGAGGTGTATACACAGTGATGTGATCAGGGTTCCTCTCGATCAAACGGGTATAAAATAGAAACATGGAATCCAAAAAGCAAGTTGAGCAATTAAATGTTTGCATTAACAATCAAGCCACAAGGCATACAACAGTGCTGGGAGTAGGCAGGACAGTGGCTTTTGTCTCATTTGCCAAGACTTAAAAATGCAGATCAGATTGTGCATCCAAAACTTCAAGCCATTAACAGCTGTCAAGTAAAAAGGCTTGGAAAGGATATGCCAAACTCATTTTGAAACTGTATCAGTATTCAGAGAAGTTGGAATTATATTTGGTGACCACTGCATATAAATTCACCTGCAGGCATTTGTGATTGTTATCAACACTACAATTCAAAAGCGTGGCCAAGTGGACCCAAGTGCACACCAGCTAAACCGAACAACAAGAAAAAAGAGAAAATGGAAAGTTTGGAAGTCATTCATTATGAAATTCCCCCCTCAAAATATAATCCTTAGAATTAAACCAACCCTTCCTATCCTGTTTTTTGGTGTGGAGGGGGAGAATGAAATTTTAAAACTCTATTGCTGAGATATGCATCCCCCTGAGTCCACAGGTGCTCACTTCACTGCTGAAGAATAAAACTCTTGCCAAAAGTTGTCACATTAAAAATGAATCTTGCTAGTTTATCCTCTGTAGGTGAACTTCTCTTTGGAAGACAGCTATAACTGCAAAGAGCTAATCTGCGAAAAAAGCATTTGCAAACACGACAGTATTAGCATAGATATCTGCTATTGTTTCTTAAAAATAGGGCTTCCTACTGCAGCGACTGCCCCAACAGAAGCTCAAAAAAAATAAATCTTTCCTTCTTAAAGATTTGAAGATGAAGAACCCAAAATGCTGTGATACCTCATAATGCAGCATGATCCTCCTCAAGAGTTATTTTATGTATAAACAGGCTATGATGCAACAGGCTTAAAAATGGACAATATAAACCAGAAAAATTAGATACTTATCAATCTCATTGTCTCAAACAGTGCTGTTAGTGGCACTTAATACCATAATTCAAGATTATTTTAATTGTGTTTCATGCTATTTCAGGGCATGCTAATTAAGGAAAGGGGTAAAGAAGGTCATAATGGTGGGCAGAGTCAGTACTGCCCTACACCCCACAGCTGAGATAGAGACCCAAACTCGTCCCGCTCTGCTTTAAATCTCCTGTGACACCTCTAACTCAAGGGCTGTCAACTTCCAGTATCTTGGCCAAATCCCAACTGGATAATTAGATTGTGCCTGAAGTGCTTATTTATTTCTGGAGCTTTAATTGGATAAACATATACATTTTCTTTTCTGGGTAATCATGAATATTGCTGCGCACTTTTCAGTAACTTCAGCCAGTTTACTCCGCAGTTGACTCATGCTGCTCTGGGTCAAACCAATTCCATTATGTCGTAGCTCTACAATGGCTAACTGTAGACAGATTTCTATCAACGGCAACAGTACAACTCAGAAGAATAAAGGATTCCATCCTACTTCAAAATTAGATCATAAAGCACTTACAAATCAAATTTTCTCCCTCAATGCTTATTAATGATTTTGAAACTGCTCTATCCTCAAGCCTAGAAGCAAATTAATTCATAGTGTACCACTTGCAAATTTCCTGCAAAATCCCATTATAACGTAGCCTTCTGTTTTATAAAAGAGAGTGTAATTTATTAAATAATCTTTTTTTTTCAGATGTAACTATCATACTCAAGAACAATGTTTATTTCATCTCCAACAATCAGCCAAAATACTATTAATAACCATTCATATTTCCATATGGACAAGAAGTCCAAAGAAGTGGCCTTAGATATGCAGAAGTATATTCACACCATTTCACTGGGTGTGAAGTTTAGAGGCAGAGACACAAACCCAAGCTTCCACTCAACTGCTGCAGCCTCCAAAAGATGAGTCAGTTCTCTGGAAACTTTGTAGACTATCTAAAGAACTTAGGCTCCCAACAGACTCCGAAATTAGATGCCTGTTTTAAGACAGTGTCAGTATCTCATGTTTTCTACTGGATTAATTGGAAAATGTGTCTAAAGCTACTATATATTGTATAAAAAAAAATACTCATTCTCTACTGCTAAATTCTAAATTTTTTAATATAATCAGACAACTAAAACACTAGTTTCTGCATAAATATTTTCATAACTTTGACAATTACTTGAAAGTAGGAAATAAAATGCTCATCTTGACTGTACGCTTATTTTCTTATTCATAACACATTCTTTTATTACATATCTTAGGAAATCAAAAATTGATCCTTTGTGCAGCCAGAGTTTCACACTCACAATTCAACAGCAGATTCTGACGTACAGTAAGCACATCAGACAGGCAATTAATTGCCTTTATAGCATAGAGTACTCTGTTATAAATGTCTGTACCAAGAAAACTGCAGATACCATTTCTACTGAGCATTACTAAACCTATTAGAAATACAACAGAGCAGAGCATTTTCACTGTCCCTCCTTACCCCCAAATATCCTGCTGAGAATATATTTAGCCTGCAGTGGATAAAAAACATAAATGTTGAATCATCATCACATTCTGGATGATCTTCTTTTAACCTAATCAGCCTAAACGGGGAAGAGTGCTGCTGAGAAGTGTGTATTAATGTAGCAGAGGCATCATCATGCGTATCAGGTCCAGCAGATAAAAGGGCTCCGAGGCACATCATTCTACAGGAAATGAAGCGTTGGTGATGAACATCGGTTTTCCATTTTAAATATTAAAACAGGCTATGGGACTTTGCCCTTTCAAACTGGTACTGAAGAGACAATTTGAAAGGTTAATTAAATGACTGACATGTAAAGGGGACGTTGCACCATATCTGTAGAATGGGGTCTGCCTACAGAAAGATGGTGCTTTAAGTTTGAAGGCAGTGTAGAGGACAGGACCAAAGGCCACATCAACTTAAGGACATTCAGGAAAGTTGAGGCAAATCAACTAATAGGGTGAAGTCAAGGCACAAAAGTTGCAGTACATTAAACCGCAGTGTGAATGCTCCCACTCGAGAGCACAGCCTCCTGGGTTTTAGCTTCAAGGCTGCTTTTCTCCTGAGTGTCAATATCCACACGCTACTTTATAGTTTATATTTTAACTTATGCTTCATACCCACCACAGAAATGCTTCAACTTTCTGGAACTTCCTAAAGCAAACAAGGCTAGTGGTTTAACAGCAATGCATCTCCAACTGTTGCTTTTGTTTACTACACATCTGATCTCCGCATGTAAGACTATTTGGCTATAAAGCTACTGCTTCATGTATGTCTCTCAGCTGCTCACAGTCTTGAAAAGCACTAGTTTAAGAAATCAAATAAAAAGTAGCAGGACTCATGTTTTACCTGCTTTGGATACAAGAGTGGTGGACAGTAGGATATTTGGAGTCACGAACTCTGAACAGGTTTCTTTGTATTTGCACCTTTGTCTCCATAAAATTCAAAAGGAGCCATGCCAGTGACTTAAAAGGTACCAGCATGTTACCCTTGTGGCACTTGACTTTAAACATTCCCCCTCCAGCAGTACGAGAAAAAACACACGCAGTGCAGATCTCCTGCTTCCGTGACAATTTGTAGAAGTGTAGATTAATATAAGAACAACAAAAACAAATAACCGAACAAAAAAACGCACTCTATATTCAGAAATTAAATTTTGCACAGAATGTGAGTGTGTGCATATACAAAGCTTTCCTTAGTATATCTGAATATATATATTATTGACTGAAATTTAAAAACCCAGATGAACTTTGGTTGGATTTCTGACTCATGCATTTATATCACTTCTCAGCAAAACTATCCAATTGTATACGAGTCATTCTAGCATCTCTCAGAAGCTAGTTTATCTTTTTTCCTCCTCTCTAATTCTACCCCCCTCCTTTTTAAAGCAAATTGGTCAAGAAACTGAAATCCACAAGGAAGAGACTTAGCTTTATCTTACTCACTCAGGAGGGAGAAAGAAATCCACACATTTATTGCAAGCTTGGGTTCCTACCACGACATCTTGAAGCGCTCAATAATTCCTCAAAAGCTTTACAGGTAAGAAATATAACCTGCTGCAGAGCCACCAAGACTTTTCTCTATTGTAACACAGGCTGCAGGAGAAGTTCTTTGAAGCAGTAAACAAAAAATGCTCAAGGCATTAAAAAACAATATTTTGGAAAAGAAAACAAAAAGAATTAAGTGTTGGAAACAATCATAATTATGTTTTAAAGAGAGGTTTTGATTGCTTAACCTAAGTCACCTAGGGCATAATGATTACTAAATTCATAACTCTTCCATCAGAGAATAAATGGAAAAGTCTTAATAATCTAAAAAATATTGCAGTATCTTTCTCTGTTTGGAGTGAATCAATGATATTTATAGCCCCAGAGGTATTGAATTTCTTTTGTATCAAAGAACACCAATAATAATGTACAATTCCATTATGGAAGTGAGAACTGTCTAAGATTACGAAAAAGGAGAAAAGTTAAAACTTGGTATCTGTGATCCCAAGAAAACATGCCAATCTTCTCCCACCAGATGGAATGATCAAATCATCTCAGATGTTTGTAGGTCACCACATAAAAATGGGATGAAAAACGGGGACTACTAACTATTAAGACATTTTATGTAGTTTGACAGGAAAACTTTACAGCCTAACTCCACCAAAAAAAAGCATCCTGATCAAATTAAGCTTACCTAAAAAAGGAATAATAAATGAACAGAAGACAGCAGAGAGTTTGCACTGATTCTGAAACCCAAAGTAATTCAGAGATACAAGCATTCCCTTGAAGCAGAACGAGAAGGCATGATTGTCCAAAGAGAAGAAAGTATCTGACCTTTCAGCAATTTTTTTTTTTTTTTTTTTTGCCTGCAAGAAGAGTATTTCTTTCTCTGGTTGCTCCCTGGCTTTTTTCTCTTGCCTATGAAGAGTCTCCTCAGGCATCATCCAGAAGTTACAGAGGGGACCTGTGGGAGTCATTAAAGTAATTAGAACTGCTTGAATGTCAGAAGCAGATGATGCCATGGAGGACAACACATCCCTACCCTTGTGTTAATATGAGATGTTAATTTTGTGAAATCTTTTCTTTTGTGTTCTGCTTTGTACATTAACTATATAAAGCTGAGCCCAAGAGAAAAGATCTACAAAGATCTCAGCAAGCAGGATATCACAATGGGCTTGGTTACCATGACATTGTCATCCGAGCGTTTGTAACTTTAAACTACTCAGAACCTTATTTTGAGAGACTTCTAAATATTATTTGTAAGGCAGTCCACACCACCTACTCAAATGTTTTTTTTTTTTCCTGACCAATTTCAACATGTGATAAGTTAGACCAAAATTGCTCCTTTTGAAAAATCATCACCACACTTGATTCCTGTTCTTAAGGATGGAAATATTGCATCACCTGTAGACTACCACAGGTACAAATGCCAATTTCTGACGTTCTCGAAATCAAGCTCAGCACCTGAGCCTGACAGCAGCCCAGGACCAGGACCAGGAGCTCCCCTCCCTGCAAGAGCAGCACAGGCTGCCAAGACCACCAGGGCTGCTAGCGAGCTTGGAGATGACCAGGACAAAAGTCATCTCAAGAGCTTTAATAAAGAGGAAATTTCATATTTAGATGAACAACAGGTATTTTAGCACAGTTAAGCAAAAAGTGCTGCTTATACTGGCAACAGTTAAAAAACGTGCACTCCAAATACAGACTGACAGTGCTCTTGCCCCAGATTTTCTGGGTCAAAGGTAGAAGTAGGCATATGAATGGGAAAAACAGAACAGCTCAGTGCTTCATGAAGTATAAGTAATATTGCTGGCCTTCTAGAATAATAACTCATTATTGCAAAATTGTGAAAAGTCATTATACTCTAAAGGAAAAAAATCCTGGATATCAGAAGGAGCTAACACTTAAAACTGTATGCAGTATTAACTCATTTTGTTTCTCTTTATACTTTTCTATTCTTAGACAGATAGCAGCTTCACAAGACCCAATTTATTGTCCATATATATCAAAATAGGAATGTGCTCTTACGTTTCAAAGCATTAAATAAGATTTACTCCACAGTAACTTCATTCCGACTTACCAAAGCAGGATTTTCCATGCCCAGTACCTCTTTCACAATAGAAAATCTTTTCCAAGAAATGCAGAGTTCAGTGAAAAAGTTACTATTACTAGCGTCTTGATACTTAATATTGACAGCATGGGCCATCAAGCGTAACTAGTCTGACTAGAACTGTCTGGAGAAAACAATGGATTAAGTAAGTGGAATGAGGAAAATACAGCAGAAAAGATGCAAATGCCGTCCTCAGTAATCTTGAAGACTCTCGGGGTCCTGAGCTGCACCACCATGGTCTCTGTGGCCATGTCTGCTCCCTGCCAGTGATGGGATGGAAGGCAATAGACATGAACTTACTTAAATACAGGAAATTTAAATGTAAGAAACTCCTCCCCAGATCTTGTGAGTGCAGCCAAACATTGGAACAGGTCACCCAGAGAGGTTGTGGAGCCTCCATCCTCACATATATTCAAAACCCAGCTGGACACAGCCCTGAGCAGTTGCACCTGCTTGCAGTTGCACCAGGTGACCCTCCTCGAGTAGAGGGGTTGGACTCATCATCTTCATGAGTTCCAGCCTCGACTGCTCAGTGGTTCTGTGACCTTGGGCATGTGTCCTCTTCAGCTCTATGAGTATTATTAGCACAATGTTTAATAACTATATTCTTAGCTATGTATAGATTTTGATTTCAGTTTAATAGAATGATAAAACATCCTAGATTTTAATAGATCATCACAGTGACAGTGTGATCAATACAATCTCTGATTCATTACTTCTATCACTTCTTCTGTTCTCACAAAATAAATTATGTCAGGATAAGATGGAAGCATTTTTTTTTAAATCTTTTTAACTGCTGTATTAAAAAAAGTTATTTCACAACATTTATGTGAAAGAACATATATTTCTCACGTTACAAAAAAATGAGGAAAAAATCAAAAATAGCTTATAGAGTAATTTTCCTAAGGCTATATAAAGCTAGGATTAACTGACATCACATCCATGAAAAAAACTAAAATAGCAACAATAGGAACCCAGGACACATTTTATGAAGAACTTTACTAGCTTTGGCCACTCTTGAACAAGCTGCTGACAGCTGAATGGAAAATTCAGGTCCCTACTTTTGAATGTATGTAGGTATTTTGTGTTCGCACTGTATGTCAGGTGCTGTTCAGTACCTATTCACTACTTGTTTCACAGCTCCATAAAGTTCTACAAGATTAAATTCTACGCAAATGGCTGTAAAATTGTGCAGCTGGAAGTAGAAACAAGCTGTGTCCATCACTTCAAATATGTGCAGTCATAGAGCAGTCTGTGCAAACAGCATTTCTTTTCTGATTTCACCCTCTTCTCAGGGACTCAGGGATGGATCTGTACCTAAAGCAAGATACTGCCAATGACACCCAAACACCTTGATCCTGTACCAGTTCCATTCAAAGCTGCACCTCCTCCAAATCCCAGTTCTGATAGCTGCATGTTTTACCTATTACAGCAGGCTCCAAACAAGTTTGACTGCATCCAACTATTTTCTTACCAGTGTTATTTTAAAGTGCTTATATAGTAATAAATGGACTACCCAATATGCGGTCGACCATGGCTCACATAGCCTCTGACAGTGGGGTTATCACATGCATTTGATAAGTTTTGCAGAAATATATAACTTTCATCTGAACTGTCACCAAAGAATAGCTTACGAGGGAATGAGGTCTTCCTGAGAAGCATATTATGAAGGCAGCCTTTATGATATACATTAATGGAGGTCAGAGGCAAGGCTACTGTTCTCATTTATGAACGGAAAGCACTAGATCATTATGATGGCATGTGAATAGTGCAAATAAAGTCATTCCCCTGGTTCAGAGAAGATTAGCACGTTTTGTCCTACTAAGTTAAGTCCTTTTCACCATAAAATTACTGCCTAAGGGGGCAGTGAAGCGAAGGTCTGCAGGCAGTGTAGAACTAGAAGCAGGTATCGCATCAGTTGCGGCAGGTGACTTTTTACCTAGGAGTCACTGGGAACAGATACTCCACTCAGAGCGGAAAATCGATTCAATGAGCATGGCCCTTCCTAATTGAGAAGACATGGTTCTTCAGATCAGAGCAAACAACTCCGAAAGTAAACCAAAGCCTAAATAACATGAAGCTAATTCCTGGCTTATATAAGGAAATTCTGTATGGCATTCACACACGCAGTGACTGCTCAAACTTCCTTTTGAACTTGTAGATACAAGCACTGACACCTGCCTTTGAGGTGGTGTTAACCATTGTTAAATGCATACTTGTTACTCATATAATTCTTTTCTAAATTACTTTAAGATAAAAGTAGCAAGGAAATAGCCACACAGAATCAAACATGATTGCTTTCTATTGAGTGGCTGTCAGTTCCACCAGATCAGCACCAACCTTGGATCAAAGGCAGTCACACTTGGACACTTTTCCTTTAATAGTGGCATGCATGCCTGGGCAGAGCTGGAAATCTTTATCTTTGTTCTGATGCTATCTCAGTACTTGAATGAGTACTGCGTGTTGTACTTAGTGTCTCTGGATTCCTACCTTCATTCAGTTTTGAAAGAATACGTTCACTGGCAGAGAAGTGCAAGCATCTCTGCAAGGAACAGCTACTCCCTTGCAATACAAGGCAAGTACAATCTTGTTAGCATTAACGTTTGGGATGAAAGAATCTAAAGATACACAATATTTACAAAGCATCCAGTAAAGTCACCACTCTCAATGAACTGCCCACAGTTCTATTTCCACTCTCACCCTTGCTCAGAGATCAAATTTGAAATTGCTCAGCCATTAGAAGGATCAGGTTTTAAATTTTGAGCGAGTCAACCACCTACTGCAGTAGCTTAAAGTTGCATTATAGTGTGAGAGTTAAGCATTATGGTGAAAGTAAACAGGTCAAAACCACTGCCTTAAGCTAAAGCAGTGCAGACAGCAGTGAGCAGCAAAGGACTCTTCTTGAAGAAAAAAGGAGAATTATTGCCTTAATTTAGAAGGGTCCTGAAAGCAACAGAGGCACCTGCCAGTACTCTGATCTCAGGTGTATCGGTTGAGTGAATAAGGAGAGCATGCCAGTGTACTCCCTACAAACACAATTAAATTTTATCTGCAGGTTTTAAAATTCAGAGGCTAGTAAGCTGGGTTTTCCTGGAAAAGGAAAACAAGAAAGGGAGGGAAAAAAAAGCCTGTCCCCTGAATGTTCTCCTTGGGCATTCAGTTCTGTGCTCCACAAGAGAACACCCACTCTTTTCCCTCAGCAACCATTCATGCCAACATTTAAGTGTCTATGATCAAAGTTTCTCTTGGCTTTCAGTGGGGATTTGGAAGCACAACCTTTAAATCTAAAACTGTGTTAAAGAAAAAAATAATTAAAAAAATCCCAAACCGTCGTATTTTTAAGACCTGCAGCAACTCCAAAGATTTGCCTAAAACGAACACCAAATTCTACATCTCCAGGCTTTAGCTTATTAAATAGGGAAAATGTAAAATGCATGACCT
Organism: Cygnus atratus; assembly: GCF_013377495.2. NCBI lineage: Eukaryota > Metazoa > Chordata > Aves > Anseriformes > Anatidae > Cygnus > Cygnus atratus. The sequence continues at coordinate 4,232,543 of NC_066377.1, forward strand.
GGATGAAAGAATCATTCTTTTCTGCTGTGTTTCCAAGTTTTTGAAGTTGGGGACTTTGTTCTTAGCAGAACTACTTTGGTAACAACTCTGTCCCCAGTGGATGAAAAGCTGCGTAATGAAACTATCCGACCTAATTTGGTTCCACCGTCCAGCTCTGTTCTAGATAGATTCCTGATTAAACTCAGAGTTATTCCTTACTTCTTTTGATGGTTGAGACATTCAAGTTAGCTATTAGATACTTAAAATTGATAGGAATATCTTTCAACTCTTGTGCTAACTCAGACTAGTAGATGTATCAAGGACTGTAGTTTCTAGCATTACCCAAACCAATTAACCTTTGACAGAATTATGCACTACAGAGAACTAAATATAATAAAACATTTTAAAAGTATTGTTTAATTCATACTAAGAGCCATTTCTCAGAGGTAATTATGAACTGATAGGCACTGAGTCGCAGCACGTTACTATGTTGTTCTGTGCTGCCTTCTATGCTTCACATTTGACCCCCCCAGCTACAGAAAGCTCTACTCATACCCTGGCACTTGTTTCTCCTAGGTTAGCTAATTCTTCTGCAGATAAAAAGCTGGGAAAGAAGCACACAGGCCACATAGAGATTCAACAACAAAAAGAAAAAAAACACCAAACTATTCTGTCTCTTACAGAATTGTTCATTTCTACACCAGATACGTACATGTTTTTTATATGTATTCAAAACACTATGCATTTCTGGGTTAACAAAATATATGTATCTTTGCCCTTTCAGAAACTGGAAAGAAAGGAAGGAAGGTAGGTGGATAGGGAGGACACATTTAACACATACCATCCTCATTTTCTTAGTTTGGATATAGAGCCAAAGATAGCTAGACAACACAGCATTCACAGGACTTCTTACATAAGAAAGACGTGTGTGGCAATGCCAGACAAAATGTCTTATTAGCACTGACATGACAATACTGCATTAATAAAAAGTGTGTAACCTACTTAATAGTCAACGGATGAAAAATATCACCCTTTAAAGTTTTCTCTTCCTAAAAACCTGAAGGCACATCCTTAGGAAACACCAAAATATATTAAGGCTGCTCAAGCAGGTTCAATCACTAGGTTAACAATTCACACATATCAGGATGTACACATTTGGTATAGCTGATCACACACATCCTATAAAAGTTCATATGCATGCAGAAGGCTCACTGGAGCCTGGTGAACGAAGTGAGTATTTGAGCCAAGATTTCATTAAACAATCCACAGCTTATATGCTCTCAAATATCACCAGTAATGTCTGCACACAGTCTAAAACAGATTTGCCAAAAACATTACCTGATTTCCTCCCGTTAGGAGGTATATTGACTGGATCGTGGTGATATTTTAGCGCCTTACCGAAGCTCTATTAACTATGCCATTATTCTTTAACAAAGAAGGTTTTTGTCATGCTTCAGCTCTGAGTGAAAATCAAAAGCACCATCCATGTGTGTGAATTCACTACTGAATTGCAGAAAGTTGATTTGAATTTTAAGATTTGTCTCAAAATATCTCCTATGTGCACACAGCTACACATAGCACAAATTACTATGAATCAGATGGACACAATGTCATGTGGAGACCACCCAGCATATAAACAGCAGTTCAGGGTGTGTATTTTTTTTTTTTTTTCAAATCAGCCTTTTTATTTATCGGCAACAGATTATCTAGTTATAAGTGTGCTGTTTGTTTCTCCGATAAGTATAAGCTATGAAGTCAGAACTTCAATAAGCAATAGTCTATTCACCTTCCTAATCCCACCCCCCCAAAAAAAAAAAAAGAAAAAATGCTTCCAGCTGACCACCCAGCAGTATCTAATCTAATGGGAAAAGGTGAATCCTATATGACATGCATTTTTTGTTTGGGTAGATAGGAAGCCTGAGGGTGCCAGAAAGGCAGAACAAAATCCTTAACAAATCTATAAACTGAAAAAAGCAACATCTGCCCATGGAAAGATAGGAAAAGCAGGGTCTAATACAGACTGACACATCATAACAAGTGTTTATGTATATTGCCAAAACCATTGCCCTCTGAAATTTCTAAGTAAATTTCAGATTTCTTAATCACTTCAGCATTCTGTTCTTGTCGAAACGTCTTGTCAAACAGCATTACCGTGACTTAAAAACTTTAAGTTCAGAGAAATGGTAGAGAAACTTAAACAATGTCTATGAAACATAGCATTTCTCATCATAATTTTAAAATAGATTCCACTTTCATGATTTGAGGCACTATGTTCTGTGCCCTCAGAATTTACACCACCTCCCAGGGCCAGAATAAGAAAGCATGTTGAATAATTCCTCTTATCACTTACTGCTGAAGTGTAAAGTAAATCTGCTGCTGTTCAATAAAATTCTTCCTTGAAATCACAAGTCTCTCAGTTACTCTTTCTGTCTCAGTGGCATTGAGTATTCCAGGTCATTGCACAGGTTAAGTGAACAACCTCACAAATGCAGAAATAACACAAACTAAGATTGTTCCAATTTCCCCACAGTAGCACTTTAAAAAAGAAAATAATCAGATCTACCATCTTCTCCCAGATCCTCACCCCCTTCCTTTTGTTTATTTAAGGTTTTGGTACTTATGGCCTCCTTAATATTATTGGCTCTCCCTGAAGCGTTCATTTTATAGTCGACTTTTCATACTGAGTATCCCTACTCTTTGCTTTCATTCCTTTTGCAAAATGCCTTCTCTCAGAGCTAGTCTGATGTAACCAGTTTTTGGTTAAAGCAGCTCTCTCTGATAATGGATTTGCTGAGTTCTGGCACTCAATATGTATTTGGGTTTGGTATCTTAAGGGTTTTTTGAAAATTTTTTTTGGTTGTTCTTTTCTTCTCGTAGTTCATTAACCCTGCATAACTGCCAATTAAGAGATTTTCTCCTCAAGAAGGACCATTCCCTCTATGAAATCCATTTAATTACAGAAAAATGCATAGCTTAAATGTAACAGCCTCTTCTCCTGTTAATTCAGCTGTGGTGAATTTTGCATGCTGTATTTTAGACCCTAATTATGGCAAAGGAAGGCTGGAAAATACATTTTTCTGATTTTTTTCCCCCCTATTATTTAGAAGTACCTGCAATTTGGCTGCATCATGAAGATTTCACTCATTTGGGGATTGTGCCCACATAGATCAGAAAGCACAACTTTGGGAACCAACAATTTATTCTGAGAGCGTCCGTGGATCCCATGACCGTACTAGCTGAATCCTTACAAACACATCACATTTTTCTCCTATAAACATTCCTGGAGAAGGGAAGTTATCTTCTATTTACAGGAAGATCAGACTAGGCTATTTGTCCAGGATGACACGGGACGTATGTGAAGAGGTGCAGGACCTAAACTTAGCTCATCTTCTAACAGGAGGCAAACACTTTGGTACCCTGTCCCCATATCCCCAAAGGAACATGGTCCCATAGCGACTTTCCTGATTGATCTATTTTCCTTCCTTTTCCTTGAAGGAAACAAGCTGGAAAGAGGCAGGAAGAAAGAAAAAAAAAGATTCACTCTTTAAAAGGATGGAAAAATATAATTACTATGCTCTGGACAACTTTGCACCTTTGGCATAATTTGACCAGATGTAATGGCAGGAAGGTATTTTTCTTAGAGCAGCTAGCTTGGCTATACGAGCATCTTCACAATACTAAAACCAAGCCACTGACTTTTCAGTTTTGTTTTCTGAGTCTGATTCTGTGCTGGTATAAGTTGATAATGTTGCTCTGATGTAGTTCTTTCTACGTTTGCTTCTCTCTGTAGAGAGTGTTCTCAACAAAAGGCATGGCATTTGTGATTTTCCCTACATGAAGGGTGAACATATAATTGATAACATAAGATAAGCAGAGTAATTAAAACTCATATTTAGAGCTATGAACTCTGAAAAGAAATGTATGCACACCAAGAATTATCAGAATACAGCCTCTAATCAAAATACAACCTCTAATGAAAAAAATGATACATTTTGAATGGATTTATTCTTAGGCAGTGGTGTTCATTACAGTACCCTTTCACTGTATGAAGAAATACAAGGGATAGACAGCAAACCATACAGTAGTTTAATAAAACAGTATTAGATGTGATAACCTCCCCGCTAGATAATACATGGAAAATATACATCCCACTACTGCAGTGGCTGTTCATTTACATGATTTTCCAGCTTCCAGCTACTCTGAGCTGTTTCTTGTGTCATCCTCACTGTTGTTACATCTGCCAGAAGGTAAGGAAAATTCAAAGTGCTGCTTGGTCAGCATGACCTCACTTGGAGATGAAGCAAATGAGCTGAACATACATGCCCTGTGTGTTCCCTGTCAGCCAGAGCCCTAAAGTAGTTCCTGAACTCAAGTTTCCTACAGAGTAATGCAACACACAAATCACCAGGTGGCCCTATTACGTAGCAGTCATTACTAAAGAAATCCCAGCCTTACATAAGCCCCAGCTTTCATGTAGTGTAACACTGCGTGATTATTTGAATAAAAATGCCCCGTTTCCCATGGAGACGGCTCCCTGTGGCTTACACCTTGTTGGGGACAAAAGAAATGATCTGGAGATGCTGTTAACCTCTGGAAAGATGTGCAAAAGGCTCAGCTGAAGACAGAAAAGTGAATGGTGGTGAAGGCTAATTGTTTAGTGCGGAATTCATTGTGGTTACCAGCACAAAAATTCTGACTTTGGGAAAATCATCTAGGGCATTTTCCTTAAGGCATATAGGAAACTGAGGTTCAGGGGAGGCTTCAGTTTGCAGTGGGATAACAGGGATGACAATTAATCCTTTATACAATTTGAAGAAGGGCATGCTACATTAAAATAAAACAAAATATCCTTCATGGAATATCTTCCCAGTCATTTCATTGACTGCTGAAGCAATTTGTTTCAGATTTTGGGAATCAAATTTTGGCTCAATACAAGACAATAATTCTCACTGTACATTCAACAATCCTGTACTTGAAGCACAACTTCTACAAAATTTTAGATGTATATGAAAAAGTTCCCATTCTCATATCCCAATTAACAAGGAATATATTTTTCAAGTACATTATCTCTCTCCTGTGGACACTAAAATTTACAGCAAAAGCAATTGGCCACAGACTATTTTTCAGGAGGCATACGGAAGTACAAATAAATGCAAGCACCAAATGACTTCAAAACTAGCACCTGGCACCAACTCATAGGAGTTACACATCTTAGCTTTTTATTCTATTATTTTACCCATTGAAGTTAATGTGATCACTGTCAGTGCATACCGCTAAACATCTGCATAAGTCCTCACTTGGTCAGGACTTAGTCTATGTCTGCAAGAGTAACTGCCATAATTAACGTCAAGAAATTTTGAAAGGACAAGATTATGCATAGCTAAGTACTTTTTTCAAGCTGCAAAAGACCAACTTTGGACATAAGAAAAAACACCCCTGGGTATTTTCAGATGTACTACATCCAAGTCACTTGGCACACATTAATAAGGTAAGCCAATTTTCCAACAATCAGTGGGCACACTGATGTAATGCAAAAGCCACTGTACCTATGAAGGAAACCTCCAAGGGCCAGAGTTTAAATTCTGTTTGCCTTAGGTCAAAAGACCTACCTTAGTCCCTAGCGAGCGCTTGTGTATATCACAAAGCCATTGCACACTTCAGCAAAATTGGCAGCCAGAGAAGTTGCGAACACTAGAACACCAGAGGGATTATAATTCAGAAGTGAGATGCTTTAGCTCAGCCACATCAAGGCAAATTCTTCCTCATTTGCATCTGCCTGTATTCAGATTGTGCAAACCTGACACGTTTTCAGGTACCTAGCAATTACACCAATACTTAACATGAAAACACCAAAACAGGAATTTACCATTTCATCCTCTTTTATGTCAAAGCGTCCTTGTCAGAAGGAAACAAGATGTATTCTCCTGGAAGGCTAGGTACCCGAGTGAGCTTCTCAGATCACCACCCACATCAAAATCCTGCACGCACTGCTGCATGAAGACCACTAATGACCACCGCTGTGGCCAGTGCAGTCCAAACAAATTGGGAACTTGCCAAGCTAACACCACAGTCTTGCCCACAAGAGCAGGCTGGTATGCATTGGCATAATTGGGTGCTAGAGCCAGCTAAAAAAATGGGGTGAACAGCTCTGTTTCTAACGACATATGCATGCCTCCTCCTGCACATAGCCTAGCAGAGTCTTAAGTGGCTGCCTCTTATGATCAAGGTAAGATATCATACCCCCAGTGATATGGGGGCAAAAATCATTGATATTGGTTCCTAAATCTATGAACCTCAACTAAAGGGGAGGGAGGAAGGGCTTTTCACATTAAAAAAGAAATTAGGATTTAACAAATACAATTCAAAGTGCCTACTCTGGGAAAACAAAGCTCAGGCCAAGCAGTTTGAGAGCAAACAATATGGGAGAAAATAGCCTTTATATAAAGAGCTGTTCATGCTCTGCAACTTGGTAAATGTAATGGGGGAAAAGAAGAAGAATAAAATGGTCCTTGTCAAAAAGCAGCTTGTCCTATATAATGAGGCTAAAGTGGAAACTGGTCTAACAGGGTATTTAAAGCTTTAATTATTTCCTTCTCTTCCAGTCTCATGGCATCTACCTGCAGCAAATCGAAAATGACCTTTGCTAAAGCCATCCTTTCCTCTTCTCAGCACACATCTGCTCCTGTGTTGAAGCTTCCTGAGGAGCTCGCTGCTCAGCAGCATCCACTGGCAGGGCTGACATTAAGGCAACTCGCTCTCAGCACTGTAAGCCATGAACATTAACACTGCAATAAAGTAATCAATCACATACAACTCCCTCCCCCAAACTTTGCCAGTCCTCTTAAGCCATTAGTGACAACAACGACATTGCCCCATCACATTCGCAGAAAAACAACCACCAGGGAATGGAATATTTCTGTTTGAACTCAGTGGCTTCCAGGAAAAGTCATCATCTGATCTCCCCTGCACCTAAGTAAACTATTAAGGGTCTGAAAGCTCGTGTTTCCTAGTATTCTATCGCATGTATCACCAGGCAAGAAAGCAGTTTTAGATGTTGCAGGTTTTTATACAGACTATTCCCATGCAACAATCTTTTCTTCTTATCACTTCTTGGTTGTTAGGTTTATTTTTTACTTCCTTCATTTTTGACTTCTTTCTCAGAACGTGCATATTCTCTTTCAATAACAATGTAAAAAAATATAACTCTGTTATCAGCAGAAATCATAGTACATTCCATTAAAAAAAAAAGCCTTTACCAATATCTGTGATTAAATCAATTTGTTTTGCCCTTTTAAAAATACTTCTGGAGCTCTCAAAAAACATATTACACATATTTACTTCCAAACCAGCATAGCAAAAACAAATCAAAATAAAATAGCATTATATATTTCCAGGAGGTTTCTCATGAAAAAAAGCATATGTAATTAACTGTATCTTGCTGAACAGTAAATGGCGAATAACTCCATCCTGCCTTTGTGCTCTGAACTTTTGATTTTCTCTTTCCTGTATTCTCTTATAAGAAACGGAGAATATCTGTGGAAAACAAAGAACATTTCTACTGTGCCAGAACCCAGGATTGCCTACTGCAACCTCTGCTAGGGAGAGGATTTAAAGAGCATGTATTTAATCCACCCAGGAAAAACAAAATACTTTGAACTGCAGTTAACTGTAGCAACAGGTGGGTTTTTAAGCCTTAAAAGCAAACTGTTTAGTTGTGGCTAAAAAAAACAGTGAATTCAGTGGACAAACAGCCAGAAATAATTCTACATAAAATTGATTGCTTTGAGAAAATTTCAAGAACCATTATTTTAACTTACGCCACAAACCCCTTCATTTACCCATGGGACTGGGCCATGCTGGTATTGACAGAAGATCGCACAGCCACTTAAACAGCTTTGACTGCAAAAGCACAGCTTTCTTCTGCGCGCTCAAGGTCGCACAGAGCAGCTGCTACTGTGTGGTCATTACTGTGCAGAGTGGGGAAGGCAAAAACTGGGAAATAAAAGGCAAAACAGGAGGCAAGTGCACAACTCTATTAAGAAAACCAAAGTAAAAAAAAAAATCGCGAACTTTATAAATATACTACATTTCCCCACCCCCATATATACCCACTATTTTTTATTTTTCTCCCGTAAAACTACAGTTTATGAAACTATTCAAAGTTAGTGTGACACGGACAAGCATTTCAGCTTTTTGGTGGGTATCTGTGATCTTGGAAGGGATGAAAGCAGCATCATTTTTCTCGCTAAGAAAATGCAGTTACATAACTTCGCTCTTCTCACATCCCTTTGATAATTATTCCTCAGTTCTGAGCCCAATACTGGAAGTACAAAGTGCTTCAACTACTATAAACACACTGGTACTGGTGAAGACGCCCCTTTGGAAAGGTCACCAAGAAGTCCTGATGCTGTCCCTACATTTTTTAACCAAAGCTTGTATATTTTTCAGGATTCCTTTACTATTTCAGATTTAACGTTGAGTTGGATAAGCAGTAACTAATGGCACACAACCAAAATTGGAAGGTAAAGAGAGCAGAGATATTTGAGAATTCATGACTTAAGGTTATTACTCTTCTACTATATGTAGTACATTCATCTTGCCAACCAAAGAAAAGACTTAGAAAGGAGGAATGACTAACACATCACCGACTACTCTGAATATTGTTCCTCAACCTGATGGAGTGGGATTAGACAGACAGGACTGTAGGCACCTCAATAAGACAGCCGAGAAATCCAGTCACCTCAACTGCCAGGAGACATTACAGCAGATCTTTGCTATAAATCAAATGAATGCGAGTCTTCAGATATTTTTATTTTAATAACTTTGCCAGCAGTGTCTTCTTTTGAAATTAATATATCTGCTCTAGTGGTTTTCAGTTTTCCTTGTAAAATAATGACAGCTAATAGGAAAGCACTGTCATGCATTCTGACTAAAGGTAATGTATATGTGACAGCTCCGTGATCATCAGTAAGAAAGTATTTCCAAAAGACAAAAGGAATAATTAAAATGAGCCTGCAGTCCTAGCTTTGGATTTAAATGTTTAAATGTTTTAATTTGAAAGAACAATGGCTCCTTGAAGCTCCTTCACAACCAGTACTGACAGCCTGTCATTTCTTAACCGCTGTTAAATAACAGTTGTGCGAGTCTGAACACCAAACACTAAATTGTCTGATGATCCTTAAAACAGCACTGATGTTTCCAGGAAAGCCTAAGAAACCAACAGAGCTTTACAACCTTTTAAAGTTCTGACTCCAGCAACGAAGCATCTTTGGAAATTATGCTAACAAGAGAAATGCAGTGAGCCCGTGTGGTGCTTATTTAACTCTTGTCTCGAGCATCATGCCCTGTAGCCTGCGGGGCGATGAGGAAGTTGGGTGGCAGAACATGCCCGCGCACCCACTGCTGCTCCAATGCAGCTGCTTACTCTCCTGTAGCACAGCAAGTGAGGCAAAGCCTGACTGAGGTACATCAGCAAGAAGGGAAGGGCATCTTCATTACCTGAAATGCTGTCTCTAAAAGTCCATGTGCAATTACTTTGTGCTGCCGCGCAGCAAAAAGCTCAGTGCACTGCATGTTAGCTTCCTGCCCACTGACGCGGCACATGTGCACAAAGAAACAAAACCCTAAATATATAGATTCTTCCACTGCTGAGGACCTTGATTTTCGATTTTCCATCAGAAAGCCAAGAGACTCTTGCAAGAGACATATGCAGAGACTCTGAGGCAATGTGGGAAGCTCAGGGACACAGTTTTATTCACCAGGTAGCAAGGTGCGCATCAGCTGCAAAATATCTGCAACTGAAGCCAGACAAGTGTTTTTCATTGAAATATAAAGCTTCACTCAAAAGGCAGAAATTATTACAAATATTTGCAAGCTTTAAAAAGTTTGTTTTTAGGCAGAATCCCTCACAAAAAAAAAGTCATCTTTTTATGGAAAAGTCAATTTGATTGATCTAGGCTAACAAAATATTTTAATGAAAACAAATTTTCCCCCAAAGAGCTCCAGGACAAGGGGCAAAGGAAAAAGGGTCCTTTTCCTAATGAACTCCTTCAAACATGATGCAGCATTCCTCTACTGTCTCCTCTTTTACCTCTGAAGAAACAATCCTTCCTCCATTGAAAATAGCAGCTTCAGAGCCACAGAGGCACCAGCATGCTTCAGATGGAGGTCAGCTACCCCTGTCCTTTTTCTCCACGTTGAGAGGAATTTAACTATTGTTTTAACTTCTATTATCTGCATTAAGGCAGAAGTCAAAGCTTCAGTCACAAAACAAAAAATTGCTCATATCCAAAGGGTTTTCCACTACACTAAAAGGAAAAAAGTCAACACACACAGGATCAGTAGCCACACGCAGGCATATACTGATAGACAACACTACCCCATGAGAAAACACTGAATAAATAACGTGGAAGATAGATAGTTTGATTGCATTTCAGTGACATTAGTGTCACTGGAAGAGTTGTGACTCCAAATGTTTCTGGATCTTGCTTCCCCTTCTCCTCCCCTTGCATCCTTTTATGATAATGCAAAAGAAAAAAAAAACACAGGTTTTTAATATAGCAGATGTTTATTAGAAAAAGGTCAAGCATTCAAATAGAGACTGAATTTTGAGACAGAAAAGCAATGCATCACCCAGCTGTAACGACAAAGTGTTCTATTGTTGCTGAACTGTCTTTTAACCACATTGCTAAAAGGGATTTTTTTTTTTATTTTAGCTTATATGATTCCTAAAAGAAAACACTGCTGTAAATATTTCCTTTAAAGACACTTTTTTTTTGATTTGTCAGATTTACTGATGACTAAAATAAATCCATCACAGCAGAGTAAGAGGGGAAAATACCAATCAAAGTATTTTCAAGTGATTTGGGATTTTGGTTTCATTTAGCTGTTTTAATTTTTCTAGCATGCCTGAATTATTTATCTCCTTTCCTCTTCAGGGCATGCACATCATGCTTCAAAACGAGTAAGAATTAAAAACAATTTTTTGTTTTTGTTTTTATTTTTGTTACTTATTCAACTGAATGGGCTGGTCATGAGACTACAGGAACTAAGGTCCAGCAACAAAGCGTTTGTCTAACCCATTAAATTTATGGTATTTCTACTTTTTTTTTTCCCCAGAAGGATGGAACCTTAGGTTCCCTATCCATTCCCTAAAAGCAGAGAGCAAAAACCTACCTTGGAGCTCTGTGGCACAGCCCCTCCTAACACGCAGGAGGGTTAGGAAAAGCTGACGAGCAACAGAGCATGCTGCCCTAGTGCAGCACAGAGAAGCTCCTGTTTGAAAAAGACCCTCCAAAATACGTAAGGCTTCAGCCCCAACCTCATTAGTAGTACCACACCCACACAGTGCAACTCCACAGCACACGCCTGCTCTGCCCAGGGTCTCCCATGCTTGCAGGGTCAGGCTTGTCACAACCTTTCCAACAGGAAAGCCCAGCACAGACCAACTCCAACACAGTCCCACACCAGTACACTGGGATGCAAGAGCTCCAGGTTCTCGTCCCAGATGCCAGCGATGAGATTTGAACCTACCACCCAGCCACTGGGTGACAATATCAGACTGCAACAGTCAGGCTTCGTTTGAAATATCCTTTAAGCCATGCTGCTTTCACACACATTGGCATGCATTCCTTGCATGTTTATCCTCAATAAAATCTTCAAGCCACAGACAGTATCCGCTTAGTTGTACTTTAATGTAAAACGGCAGCTTTGCTATGGATGCTAGCAGAAGGACACGTTGGATCTAAAAATATCCTATGGCCAGAGAACCAAATCCAGACCTGCATGGCCTCGGAAATTGTACTGAACAGATCTGTCAGGGGCTGTCAGCCACATGGAAGAGGAGGCACATCTATGAGCAAGAAGAGAAACACCTATATGAGATCCGTTTATCTGTGCATGCCTTCCAAGCACGGTGAGCAGCACCACAGGGTGCTCAGTATCACGTGTATGACTCCCACTCAGGTTGGCAGTCTTTTCCCTGAGAAGAATTCCTGGTGGAGTCACCACCAGCCTTGGAGAGGATCCTTAAAACCAGTACCAAGGCCAAACCTGCTGATCCTCCACAATGCTAAAAGGCAGGTTTCAGAGCAGCCCCAGGGGAACAAGGAGGTGACAGGCAGCTGGGAACAGATTCCAGTCCGCAAACACACAGGCACATACATGCCTTCATCAATCTCTGAGCTTTTAAAATCATCAAGATTAAGTAACAGCAGACATCTATGCACCCTTCTCCAAAGCACTTATTTTTCTCTTATTTTCCAAGTGGGAGAAAGAGACAATTCCAAGAAGGGGAACAACTCTCCCCCATAACTTGCTGCAGCAAAGTTTCTTTCAAAAGGCTTGGTCTATCGTGCTGCAAAGCCTTGGAACGGGCCTTAGGCTTATGCATGGCTGTTACACGAGTATCTGAGGATGCTGTCGTGTTCATAAACAACAAAAGTACCCTCAGCTCATTAGCACTCAATAGCAAAATTCCCCACTTCAGTGGGTTAAGATTTCACCCAGAATATTCTTGTAGTAACTGACTTTATTTCTCTGGCTTTCAACATGTATCGATCGGTTCCCAGGCAATATTTGCCCTAGCTCATGGCACAGGATGACTCACTCCAATAAACATTCTCAAAATGTTATTGAAATACAGATACTCAGACCTGCAATAAATTTTGCATAGGGGGTGATATAGAGTAATCAGAAGACAGCATCAATGGAAAGCCAAGTTTCTCTTACACCAAGTGTGCCACTTTGCAACTTTCCAAGTGTTCAATAAAATATAAAAGTCTTCCAAGGAGTACTCTAACATTTTCTTTTACAGTAAAATGTTTCTTATTGATTTATAATGTACTTTCAAGGGGAACAAAACAGTCTATAAAACTAAAATTTAGGAGAAAGCATGACTGTCTGTTAAAAAGGAAAGTCCAGACCAATAGTGAGAGGGATACAGATTCTCATTATTTCTGATAGATGGATCATGTTCTCTCATTGTTTACTTCACATAAATATGAAATAAATGCAAAAAAAATGCAACTATAAGCTTAAAAAGTAAACAGCACTTTAGATGTACTGCATAATTTAAACAAAGTTTATTATTTAGGACATTGAAAGCTGCTAAAGTGCATTTTTCAAAGTATTAGGGAATAAGAACTGAGCCTTAAATAAGCATGAGGAAACTTGTTTGCTCTTCAGTTAAAACTGAAGTTCTCTAACAATATACCCCAGTTTGATAAGACTAATCAAGACCTGAGCATATTCAGAACATGTTGTTTTCCTTTTATTGACATTAACTTATATTTCAATAAATTTTTATCTTGATAGAAACACTGCAAGTAAAGTGCAAGGAGTTCCTCATAGCTGGATGTGAGTGGACAAATGAATCTCTTTGTTCTATCAGTGCGACTGTTTTATTTGTACAAAGTCAGCTGGTATAGTTTAGATTTAAAAGGTGCAACTCCTGGATTTGCTGAGATCCGTGTGCAGACCTGATTGGGAGTGCTTTTAATATTTATATGCTGTATATTACCAGTCCATTTATTCTTGACATATTTATGATGCTATATATCCTGGAAGATGCATGAGATTTCTGCAAAAGCTGTTGTTCAAGTTACCTCTCCTATCCTTCAGAAACTGTACAGTCTCTCCTATGCATGACAATACATGCTTATATGGACCTTTTTAGTCTTAAAACAACAAGCTGAGAGCACATCAATCCAGCAGCACCACTCCATAGGTCAGATTAAGAAGCTGACATCTGAAACAACATTATCTCGTGTTATCTGGAGCAACTGTTTTCCTAAATTTAGTTGGAAAATATCACCAAAATTGGAAGCCTTTGAGTCTATGAGATAAAAGGAAAGCTGAGCCATTTGGATCCTCCAGACAGAAAACAAAAATTAATTGAATGCCCCACGGAAAGTAGGATACCTCTAACTGGAGCTCATGCAATTTCTAGGATGCACGACAGTTTTTCCCCCGTCGTGCCACCACATAAGATTCTCAGCTCACATCGACAGGATTTCTCTTCACTGAACTGTGTCCAGTTCTGGGCTCCCCGGTACAAAAAAGACAGGGATCTCCTGGAAAGAGTCCAGCGGAGGGCCACAAAGATGATATGGGGCCTGGAGCATCTTCCCTATGAGGAAAGGCTGAGAGACCTGGGTCTGTTCAGCCTGGAGAAAAGATGACTGCGAAGGGATCTCATCAATGTGTATAAATACCTGAGGTGTGGGAGACAGAGGAATTTGGCCAACCTCTTTTCAGTGGTTTGTGGGGGTAGGACAAGGGGGTAATGGCCACAAGATAGAACACAGGAAGTTCTGCACCAACATGAGAAAGAACTTCTTCACAGTGAGGGTGATGGAGCACTGGAACAGGCTGCCCAGGGAGGTTGTGGAGCCTCCTTCTCTGGAGATATTCAAGGCCCGTCTGGATGCCTACCTGGGCAGCCTGCTTTAAGGAACCTGCTTTGGCAGGGGGGTTGGACCCAATGATCTTTCGAGGTCCCTTCCAACCCCTTCAATTCTGTGATTCTGTGAAAGCTGCAGTTTTCTAAAGGAGGATAGCCTTAATAGGGACTAAAAAGACACAGAAGACAAGGGAAAAAAGAAAACCTCTGAAATCCAGGATGTAACATTGAAATAGATTGGGCCAGTCTCCAAGCAGAGACCAACAGAAATTGTTACTGAAAGCACCTCTGTCCGTGCTGTGACCTTAGCAAATTACCTTTGCAATAAAATATTGAGGGAGGAGTTTGAATGAATTGCACTCAGTTCTTTCAGATTTTTTTCCATTTAAAGCATACGCTTGTACAGTTAAATACCCTAAATTTCACGTTTCATAACATTTGCAATTAGACTTGGGAACTCACAGTGCTGTTAGTTGTCCTACATGGCACACATTTTGCCTCAAAAGAGCACTTAAGCTTAAGATTTCCTTTTTCTCTGACAAATTTGAAAGCCTAATAGGATGAAATATTCTTGAAGAAGAAAAACAAATTTGAAGGAGTTTATCTGAAAGATCAAACTGTAAGGACAAGAGCGAAATAAATGTTTGGTTGCAGCATGTGACCTGCTGTATAAATCAAGCTCAGAAAGTATATAAACAAAGAATAGGCAAAAAAGCTAACATGTTCTGCAGATTCAACTTAAGAAAATGAAAAGAATAAAAAAAAAAGCAACCTACATGATTAAAAGGAGAGTAGTTATGAATGAGCGGAGAAAGCACCAACTAAAACAGAGGCTCTCCTTGTCAAAAGTCTGACCATGCACAAATGAGGGATACCCCCACCACTAACTTCCGTTGTTAAACACAGTAACTCCAGTTTCACTAGGTTTATCATAGAGCAAATTAAGTTTTAATTTGACCTAAATACATGCCAAGAGCCTTGACGAAATTTTGTTTTAGGTGTTTTTTTGAGGGCGACATAAACCAACATAAGCTGCATCACCCCAAGACAAGCTGAAAATCTGTATCTTCTACCCAAAAGATGTGACAACATTGGTGCTTTGGGTCCAAAAGGGATGCTGTGCTATCGTTTTTCACCCATGCTTTACCTTTGTGCCAGTCACAAGTTTTGCTACTTGTCTAGCACAGTTTGCTATCTACTTTTCTATTTCTAATGACTTCTTTTGCCCATTGGCCAGTTCTCCCATAGATCTTGATATTCAATTAACTTGCTGTTCACTGAGTAAACTTCCTAGTATCTTTTACAGCCCATTGCATTGTGCTTTAAGGTGGAAGAGAAATAAATGAAGACCCTAACTTGCAGCTATAAATATTTATTTTATGTTCCAAATGAATTTTCTCTATCAATTCTTCTGTACGTCAGTAGCTTGTTGATATAGGGATGCCATGTTGCAGGTATTATGAGTTTAAGAACGCATGGATGTACCAAGTGTGCTGGTCCAACAGCTGATTCCAACAGCAGGTACTACACACAAAACAATGCAAGCAGTAAATTATTTACAGTACATTTTCCCATATAGTGAAACGCTCAGTGGAGGAAGAACTCTATTTGAATAATTAAAGTACTTTTTTCGTCCCCTGCCTGCAAGGCTTGTTCCCAAGTTCTTAGCCTGGGCTCGTTTCTGCTTCACATGGTATGTTCAATTTCCAGTTATTTTTTGAGCGCTAACAGTGGCCCGTAACTTTAAGTACTGCTATTCAGAGTCGGTGCATTTTCCCTGATTAATTACTAGAGAGAGATGATACCTCTGGGAATCAAATACATCGTGTACTTAACTCCAGAATAGACAGTTCTTGTCAATAACGTATCCAAGCAGCTTAAAACTTCAATAGCCTGGTTCTTATATACTGTAAGTGGTGCTGAATATTCAGTTTTATTTCTCTGTTTCCCTGCCAGTAGGAAATAAAGAACACACTTTTAGCTAAATGAGAACTGAAGTGCATTGGAAGAGTGCTATAAATTATATGCAGGCCACCAAATAAAATTCAATTTTCAGGTAATGTGAAGGTGTAATGCGTCTGGAGAAGCTGTTTTGCATATCACACAAGACAGCAGGCAATAAGGAGCAGGGAATGACTAAAACCTGATCTGTCACATGCAACTCTTTGATTGTTCCCCCTACTTTACCTACTCTAATCGCACTGTTGCAGTGTTGATTCAGAACACGGCAGCCCATGAAAAATGTCACCGTTCTGTCGATGTTGCGGATCCGCTGGCAATTTCAGCAAGCACTGGATGCACATAAAGGGTGATAAGGCACTACATCCTGCCATGCTCAGCAGGTTTTCCATTTCCTCCTGCAATTACACATCAAACTGTTTTAGCTTCACAAGCTTTGGCACTATAAATGGCCTCGAGGCAGAAGTCTGCTTCGCACACTGATGAGTCTATCTTCAAAGCAGAGTGCAAACTCAGGTTTTGGGGAGAGTTTTTTTTTTTTTTTAATACCCTTTTTCCAGAGCTTTTAAGAGTTTACTTAGAGATTATTCCTATCATTATCTCCATGTACTCCAATTAACAAGCAGTTTTATATCAACATTAACTGGAGCTGCCTCTAAGAGGAGATGAAAGCCATGCATACACTAAGAGCAAGCCACCGGCTGCACGAGAAGACTGTTGATAACATTACATCTTTGCATTGTGGGCTTTTTGTTTTGTTTCTTTGCTACAAGGCTACCTGGAATTCCAGGCTGATAATGGACAGGAGAGCCTGGTTTTCAGATGCTCAAAGCCTCTCCGTACACAATAAAAATGCTGCCAAAATTGTATCTTGCTCCTGTTACTCCGTTTTAAGCAGCCCAGCCATTTTGGTGTAGGTATTTCAAACAGTTTAATTTCTCAGATGTAAGACCCATTCTCCACTTTCTGTGTGGCTGTGCTTCATTTTTAAGCAAGGGGATGCAGCTCCTGACCTACCTGTGAGAAGCTGCACAGAGCCAGCGTATCAGCACATGCAGGGTGCTGCAAACCTAGTAGCAGCTGCAAGGCAGACACTTTTGTTCTCTCCTCAACAGTTCCTTCTCCTTAGCACATAGGCATGAAGAGATATGCAGGTAGTACCAACAGGATTGCTCTAACTGACACTGGCAGAACACTATCCTCTCATTTCATACTTGCTCCCAAAGTGTGCTAACACTTGGAGACTATAAATGTAGCTCTCGCCTTTCTGATAGGCTGGGATCTTTACAACTGGCAAAATGCTTGTAGCATCTTAATTTCCAACATGCAAGCTGAAGGCTGCAACTAATATTAAGACAGAAACAAAGAAATATTAAATACAATTACTGTTCTCCACATTCCAGTATACTGGCATCATGATTTGCTCCAACTCAGGTATGTTTTTCACGATTTACATAAAAACAACAAACCCTAGAGCGAGCCAAACAACTGCAGTGACATTTCTGTACCCAAGCATTACAGAGGCAAGAAGGGTGGGAACGAGTGATCTCTCTTCCTGGTTAACCTGTAAACAAATCCCACCCAGAAATTACAGCTTTGACCTGCACGCTTGAGCTTCTCACGCCACTCATAAGAAGTGAAATAAGGTAAGCAGAAGCCATGGTCCTCACCAACATCTCCACCTCTCCTGATGTCTCCTGATGTACTACGAGTGAAGTTCTGGACTAACAGGGAAAAACCCACCAGTGCCGCAGCACCCATGGTCCTCCTTCTTGGCCCATCCCCAACCAGAGTTACACGGCAGGGATCTGAGCTGCCTGAATTGCACCCTTCGCCAAAAGATGTTGACAGCAATATAAAAGACAAGTCTTCAGATGGGTCTGAAATAATAAATGGTTTGTGTCCCCTCCACCCCTCCGAGACAGCATGACAAAGGGACTGTCGGAGGAGAAAAGAAGGAGTGAAGCAGCAGCATTTAGCCACTGAAAATGAACAGGAACAAACAGTTCCTTGCACGCCATAACTGACAGTTTGTTCCTCTGCCTCCCCAATGACCCTATCCATGAACAACATGGACCTTTTAAAATATGCCTAAGGGTGTGTTAGTATTCATTTCCAACCTTCAAAAAGCTCAGCTGTCATTGCCTAAAATGGGCTTTGGGTTCTTTAAAAACAATCAAAAAATCAAAAAAAACTACAAAATATTCAGAACTAATGATATTTAACACGCACCTAATTTTCTGATTAAATCAATTACCAAAGCACATTCATGCATGCCAGCCCTCCCAAGCAGGAGGGCACCGTATCTGTTTTAAAACATGTTTCAACTTCCTAAAAGTAGCAAAGACCTTTCCAGAGGGAACCAGCAGCTTTAGGCAGCTCACCGAGGGCAGCCAAGTGAGTACTTGGCCATCTGACTCGGCCCCAAGACACCCACAGTTACACGCTCAGAAAGCTCTGTGCACACACAGCCCCCAAAAGTACCACTGCTGCTAACCTACCAAGCCCACCAGCAGGTAGCAGAGAGATGCCAGCAAGGAAGGCAGGATGGGGTGGTTGTTACCTTGATAAAACTCAATAAAGCTCTGAGTATTTGCTTGTTGGTAAGTCTCACTAAGGCTGACCCTGTGTTACAAGTCAGAAAGGTGCCCGAGTGGTAATCAAACAGCTGGCATAGCAGGAAATTTAGGTAAACATAGGGAAGATGTCACACATTCATTGCTATTTATCTACCTCTGATTGTGATCTATGCCAGGGCAAGTACCTCATCTGCCCTGGATGTCTGTCACTGCTACCTGCATCTTGGACTCTGCCTTCTGCATCAAGACATTTTTCAACCCTTGTATTTATTGTAAATTCAGACATGTTTGGCTTCGTTCTCTGCTCTAACTTAACCACCTGCTGTTCGTAATAAAATAACTACTCCCCTCTTTCTTGGCATCTTCTCTTAGGTGGCATTGTTACAACACTTGCTGTAATTCTCAAGTGCTGCTCTAGATTGAAGTCACACCACAGATAAGAAAAAACTCTTCAAAATTCCAAAAAGAAATTACTATTACAGCATATTTAGGTGTTTTTGACAGTACTTTTTTTTTTTTAAACACAGATGCATTTTTTTTTTTAATCTAGAGATATTGGATGGTTGTTCCATTTGGGGCTACAAAGAAAAGAACAAGGAAAATGGGTGAAATGATGTAAGAAAACAGGTACAGATGACAGACACCAGTCTGAAATGAAGACCACGCTGCTACTGACAAAAGGAGAAAGTCCAACAAATTTAACACACAGTGGCCATTTCTACCTAAAGTCTGCTTGCAAAGAACAACTCAGGACTCATCACATGAAATGCTGTTTAAAAAAGCCGTGAGGAATTTTGCTATTATGGACTCCTCTAACCAATGCTGAAACCCAATCGGACCAAACCAGATCCACACTACCGTGAATTTCTCTCTCAAGCATGAGGTGGGTCCAGCCTTGCAAAGAAGATTTCAGCAACAGCTCACAACATGTACTCTCACAGGTGAGGTTTGCTGAATAAGGAAAAAGATTAAGCCTTGAAAGGCTCCTTGTGAACAGGAGTATAAACAATCTGTGATCAGAACGTAAGTGGCCTCTACTAAATTTACAATACATCATCTGTGAATAATCCTTTCCCCCCCTCACGGTTAAAAATGTGGTTGAGAGGCACATATCTCACCACCTGTTGTAAGCTGTTTCAGTTGTGGATGCTGGTCAAGTTGGTATCAATCAGCACTAAAAGCAAGAGCATCCTTCCATCCGCAGTTTCTCAGAAAAGCCATATTTCAAAGAGTCTTTAATGGACTATTAAATACTACTGAGGAAAACCTAACCATGATCACTCACTTAACCAAGAAATGATGAGCATTTTCAAGCAAAACACTCACCACATCCACATCCGTAAGTGGTTTTAGTGAGTATTTTGTTCACTTTATTCAAATGTAAGCTTTCAACAATCCATCTGCAGCGTATTTTGCCTGAACAATTATGTCAAACATATGGAAACAAGACTAGGAGAGGGAAGAAAGAGGTAGCCTGCCACACCAAGCGAACAGGACAGAGCAATGGAAATTGCACCTATGTGAAAACATAGGGACTAACTACCACAGGTTCTGCAGACAAAACTGATGTTTCTCCAATATATTAGAATTATTTGAAATTCAAATGTTTATAGAATAGTTCCTTCAAAGCATAAATTGCAACAATGTGCAAGCCATTTCAATTATCTTGACACTGTTGAAAAAGGCACCACCACTGAACGATTTTATCACTATATAAACTCAGTATAACCATCAGCACACCAATAGTGGTATATGAGGAGGGCTTTATAAAATGTGCTGTGTGAAATTCCAAATTTGATACACTTTCTACCTGACAACTATCATGTATTAAGCTCACCTTTTAGATATAGCAAAAACCAGATGAACATCCAAGTAGCCTCGGACACCTGCAGTGTCAACACCTAAGCGGATGGAGTTCACAGAAACTAAACAACAATGTTAGCAACATCTCAGTTCATAGTGCAATTCCTCCAAGTCCATGTGATGCTCAGGTGCAACATCAACCATTTATGTGAATCCTGACAGGCAGTGAAGACTGGTGTGCAGTGACAGGTGAAAATGGAAAAATTAATGCAGGTGGTTTTCCTCTTTGAATGTATGTTTCACAGAAAAGTTGCACAGCACTTAATTCTGCATAAGTGTTGTGCACAGTAACACTAACAAAATTACGAGTATACAAACATACTTATGTTTTGCCGACTTGGCAATCCATATTTTCCATACACAGATTTATTTGTAAATGATCCATATGCATACCATTCCCAGAGTTTGCATAAAGGCATACTTCAATAGCAAACAAAATAAAATAAAATTACTTGGGGTGTGGTGAAGGACAAAAAAAATAATTAAGTAAAAGGAGGGCTGGAAATAAGTCATAAGACAAAGAGCTCACACTGACTCTAACCCTGAAGGAAATAATGGAATTGGCTCCAAAAACAAACAGAACCCTGATACTCAAAAAGCGATTAGGATTTCTATTTAGGATTTCTTTCTAATGAAACAAAATAGTTAAAATCTTCAAGTTAAGGCTTTATGTTTCCGTTCCCAAAACCCTTGGGTATTTTGTAATGCATATGAGAAGTCAAACCAATGACATGGGGAAAGTCTGGACATCTACAGACTTGGCAATACTGGCTAGCTCCAGCTGCTTAGTTCACACTTCTCCCCTCCAGGACTAAACCACCTTTGTGTGAAACAACTTCTTCGTACATAAAAACATCCAATCCACCTAAAGGCTATAAATGATGAAACAAGGAATCAAAATCCAGGTTTTGCTGGATGAGTTAGGCTGTAGATTGAATTTGCATCAAGTGAGCAAACAGAACTTCAGCGAACTGAAGCCTGGAGAAACAAAGGTACTTTTAACGTGCACACTTCTTGCTGTTTAATCAAAATTGTTTTCTGTTGTATTTTTGTGTATGCTTGATGCAATTATTGGAAAAGTTTTTAGCTTGTTATGCAGGCTGTCAGAATAGATGATCTACCAGTGCCTTCTGGCTTTAAAATCTATGAACCTTTGATATATAACTCAGGAGCTGGTGGAATATCACCATTGCTTTTAAAATGCCTAGGCATACACTTCTCTGGCAACCTGCAAGTTATGACTCTTATTTCATTTACTTAATGCTCTACCTTCCCAACCACGTAAGTGAAACTTTCTACAGGAGAGGCATGTCAGGGTATGCTCTCTTGTACTTTCCTGTAATTAAATTCTAATTGCAGTGTATTACCTGCATTGAAGAGAACATTTCAAATGGGAACATTTAAAAAGCTAAACAGTCTTGCTGAGAATAACCCACCTGAAATGTCACTGAACCCTGCCTCTGTCCATCTCAGCCCAGTTGCGGCGAGGAAATTTGCCATGACTGACGGGATGCCCCCTGCAGTCGAGTGGCCCTCTGACCCCCATCTCACAGCCAGGGTGAAGAAAAAAGGCTGCAGCACACCATGTGCTTCACGTGGAACACCAACGTGCTTCCCTTCCACCCAGCTCCTGCACTGACGCACAGAGACGTTGGGACTGGCAGTTAAAAAAAATGATGTACAGAAGAAATACAAGCTTGTTTTAAAGATGGTCTGAAGCATCAATCTATGGAAGAGTGAGCTGGTTTATAACGCAGGGTGCAGTTCCCTTCTCAGCTAGTAACACCACTAAACTTGGAAATTCACAAGTTAAAATACATTTCTATCACACTGAAAAACATATGCGAAGCCACATATTTAAACTACTTCCTTTCTTATTTCCTCTGTAAAAGCCAGCTTACTGCTGCTCTTATAATATTTCATGAGCTTATTAATATTGCAGCTGCACAACAATAATTACTATAACCAGAGCCCAAACTGAAGTTATGTATAAGAGGGTCGGTTTGTCAAAATACCGACAAACATTTGTAACAGCAGAATTAGAGATGTCCTGAATACTTTCCTGCCGACAGCGAGTCTCCACCTCATTAACTATTGACTTTGTTGCAGAATTGTCCAGTAAAATTGTGTATTTAGACCTAATCTGCAGCAACTGGAGCTATGCACAAACAGAAGAATTTTGCCCAGACCAAGCGTGGTAAATTCAACACTTCACACTACCGTTCGTTCCCCATAAAAGAATCTCCTTCCTAAATAGATGATCCAGATTGTAGGAAAAGCTACACAAATTTTCAATAGATCATTCTCTTTTCATCATAAAAGCGAGCACCAGCAGCTCTCCCATGGAATTCACTGTGAACTAAAATTTGCAACCTGGCACCAGAGTCTGATGAGCACATACAATCCTTCCTGAAAGGCCCAAGAGGAATCTATTGTTTTGAGGCTTAATTTTCAATTTGCATCTTTAAAAAGGTATGATTTCATCCAAATTCACTGGTCTACTCATTTATATTTATCTGTAAGAGACCACATTTTAGTTCCTTTGAAAAGAAACATGAAAAAAAATTTATGTTCAAAATTATTCCAAGAACACTTCTCATATTTCTTGTTTTATTGCAATCTGCTTGGACAGAGATGTGACTAATTTGTTTTGGAGGGCCTGATTCTGCAGGCTCTTCATAGTCAGTAATCCCTCTGTATCCTGTATGTAAAGCAGCAAAGAGAAGAGGAGGTCAAGTGGCATAAATCAGCAGTTTCATTGCAGTCAATAGCTTTAGGCTGATTTACACCAACAGAGGATAAAGTCCTATATGTCAGAATGAAAAACACAGATATTTTGCCCCATACTAAACAAGCCTCTCCTTAATGACGAGCTGAAAACTAACTGCAACTGGAATCAATTAAAATTCATTGCAAAGCACTTAGTACCTTGCTTCAAACCAAACAAAATGTTGTGCCTTGCAGCTTACAATATCTTGGGAATGTTCAAGTCAGCTCCCTTCAGACAAGACTCTTGACTGTGTTTCTATAATGAACAACTTAAGAACTGTAAATGCACTGTTAGCTAGTGGTAAAACCTTCAGGATACACAATGATTTTGAAAGAGAGCAATTAAACGGCTAGTTATTTTGAACCCATGTCCCCATTTAAACTATTTTCCTTGTAGTCCATCTGCCAGAGAGCCTTTAAGGCAGACGAGAAGATGCAATACCAATCACAGAAAGCTTCTATTACACTAACATTTTCAAAAGACCTGCACTGTTGACTATCATGAGTCTCATTAAGAAAACGCAAGTTGCTCCACTATCCTTAAATATATTAGTTTCATGGGCATTGTGTACATAAATGAAACCAAGCACTTACAACAAATGCAATGAAGAACAGCATCATGTTATCCCACCCCTGCTGTTCTCTTCACATATCTTGAAATAAATTCAGGGTCTTGCTAATGGAAGCCCAGTCCCATCATGAAAATGATACTTTTTTCCCCACTTATACTACTGGATTTAAGGAAAACACAGTATGAATGGTAGGGAGAGCCTTCACATTTCTCTCGGGGAATAAAGTTTCCCTCTAACTCCAGACTACCAGATGGCAAAATTAGTTCCTTGAAGATGATGAATTTCAGGGTTGATATTTTTATTACACAAGTTTAATAAATTAAATAAAGAATGCTAAGATATTTGCACAACTCAAAGCACCTCAGCAAAGATCCTCAGCACACAAAATCATATGAATGTATGAATTTAATCTACTGTACACATATGAATTTATTCTACTGTACATGAAGAAAGAGGAGATGCTACTAAAGAAAATTCATTAACCCAAAAAACATCCATTTTATTTAGCATAACAATAACTTTAGGCTGTATCAGCTATTTGCATCAAAGCTCAAAATACTCTAGCAGCGCTCTGGAACGAAATACCTGTTGGAAGCATTGGGAATTTGATAACTTTGGTCTAGGCAGGATTACAACATATGGATTTAATGTTCTTAGAAAGATTCGTGAATGTGATTTTAGACTGATTTTCATTTGGAAACCTTCCCACCTCACCTTTCATTTCCTCTGCAACACTTTCCAATACATTCATTGGCAATTCCTCTCCAAAGGCAAAGAAAATCAAAAGGTCAGAGCCTTACTTTGTACAAATCATAACGTGCATGACTAAAAATTTACTGCTAACCTTGAGACTCCAATAATTGATTCCCTTACCTCACTTTGAAAGCAGTAAAAACAAACAACCAAAAGGAAACCATGGAGAATTCACTTAGTGGTTATGAGAATCGCTCTTACCAGTGACAGCACAAACACTGCAACGTCTATTTTTTTTCTTGTAAATCATGGAAATAAGATTACCTGAGAAGTTTTCCCTTAAAACAAATATACAGAAACCTTTGCGAAGTGCAACACGAAAAGCTGGGAAACATGAAGTGACTACACCTCTGAAGTCCTTGAAACCAAGGAGCAAATAAAGAACTCTAAAACACAACCGAGAACTCCTTCAGCCAATCTCACAAACACCTGGAGACTGACTCATGAGATTTTTTTATTTTCTTCTTTCATTTTGAGGTTGGCACAACACTAATCTAGTATGTTATGATTTGGCCAAATTAATCCTTTGGATTTGAAGATACTGAAGAGAATAAAACAGATAAATACTATTTTTTTCATATATTCCACTGACTTTTTCCAGTCAATGTTATCTTTGTGAGACATTCCATACTGCGACCTTCAAGTACATCTCTAATGTAATAGCATTAAGTAAGTGAGAATTGAACTAACGGAGCTGAAGTGTTCAGCAAAACCTATCACTGAGGCTGCTCCATCTGCTTTTACTTATTTAGGAAACAGCAGGTTTCACATATTTGAGATGAAACAAATGAGAAAACATTACAGCAACATAACTTCCTTCAACTGAAAATATCCACTTAACAGATTTTAAAACAGATTTCTAATACATGTAGGAAGGGTTCCCTGATTTTTTTTTTAATTGGCTCAGTAAAGTACAAAGATGTTTTATTTCTCACAGGTTTACTTCTGTAACACTTATTTGTTTAACAGTTTTGCAGTGGAATTGGTGCTGCCAGCTCATGCTGCTTCTTCCTACATAACGTTGCTAGAATCCGTCCTTTCAAAAAAAATGCCTTGATGGTGTAAAACATTTATACAGATGCTAAATCCTATCCGTAAGCAATGCCACTGAGCAATTCCTCAAACCCATACTCTTACCTGCCTACGGCAGCCCTCTGATCCCTTGCTTCTCATCTATCTACATGCTGCTTGCCCACATTTCTGACTATGTGAGCTTCACTTTTATCAAATTTTGGATTTTCCAACCTCACACTCCATGTGCTGCTGATCTCCATCGTGCCTACAGGATCGTCTTCACCTCCCACCTCTCTCCCACTCGTCTCCTGCACGTGGCAAGATTTGGCACGTACTGGTCCCCCCCAAGCCTTCTGCAAGCCACCAGCCCCAAAGCAGTCAGCTTTTTGGGGAAAACCATTCTGGATTCTGGGTGCTCTGTAAGGTTATTTCTGCCCTCCCTCCAAATCTCTCACAAATGTTCCTTCTTTCAATCAGTTTTCCAAAGACAACAACTTCAGTACTGCTCCGCTTGGTCTCTGCCAGTGTTGCTTAATTAGCCAAACCCCTCAATCTGTCTATTTGGGGCTTCAAAGGCTTCTCTCCAACAGGACAAATTTACAAAAAACAAGACATTGTCAGTCCTGTGCTTCCTTAAGGTAATCATTCTCCTAG
Source organism: Cygnus atratus (assembly GCF_013377495.2). NCBI lineage: Eukaryota > Metazoa > Chordata > Aves > Anseriformes > Anatidae > Cygnus > Cygnus atratus. The sequence goes on from NC_066377.1 coordinate 4,259,086, forward strand.
TACCACTCGTCTCCTCAAATTCTCACCTCCCAAGATTCTTTCAAGCATCCTCCTTCCATTCTTGTTGCCAGTTCTTCAAGCTACTCAAAGTATCCGATTACTACATATTTTCATTATTATTTATTTTTAAGAAAAAAAAAAAAACACTGACATTCCTGCCAGTAGAGAATGAAATACATTTTAAAGTTAATTATGGTAGCACTCAAAGCTCTAGTACAGGACCTGACTGTGCCAGGTGCTGCACAAACTGTGAAAAAGAGCCCAAAGAGCTGCTTGTCAGTGCAGAACTACACATGCACTCAAGATCTTTGCTGAATTGGGTCTTTTCACTTCAACTCAGCATAAACCGAATACATAAGTTGTCCCGCTCAAAGAAATTTCATGCATCTGTGATATATTGCACACTGTGGACTTTCTGAAGGATTGCAATCTCTGACTACACTTGCAGTTTTCTCTTAAATGTACTATATGTATTTTTAAAGTACTAGAGATATAATAAATTCACAGTGAAACTAAAAAACTGGAGGAAAAACATAAAGCAGCAAATTCTTCTTGAAGCCATTCCACACCTGACAGCATTACCACTTCCCTGTGCAATCATCGTCAAGAATCATCATGTAGCTTTTTTGCAACCATCATAATTACAACTAAGTTTCAAAGAATTACCTCCAAGCCAGGTGCTACATACAGTTTTAATGTCACTGGTCATTTCTGAAATGCTAAGCAGCATAAAATTTCTCTGATGTTCAATGTGACAGCAACCCACCATTGTGACAGTGTGCTAACTGTGAAAATTAAATAAATTAGCTCAATCTTCAGAAGATGGCATTGTTAAGGATTTTCTGCGATTGCAGTGTTATTGCTTATATGGGGGGGGGAGGGGAGAAGAAGGAAACCTCAGCTCTGAAAGCACACTGGAACTCTCTTGTTCTTAACTTTTACATAGAAAAGAATCAGAATAATTGAATCAGATGGAAGTAAAGCCAAAAACATTTCTCATTTTCAGTCTGCCAATCTAAAACAGCCTGGTATTTGTCACAACTCCATAAGCGTTATGGTCAATAATAAGTGAAATTACTATACCCCTACCATTTAAGTTTACTATGGCTGCCAGTCATTTAGATATTTCAAGAAAACAATTAAATGCATGAAGATCTTTACAGTATGTAGACTTCAGAAAGTGTGACTTCCAGATTTTACATACTTAAAGAGCAAACCATGAGCTGAAATCATGCAATTATTAGTTACATGAACAGAAGCACAGTACTTGGGGAGGTAAATAATCCCAAAAGTTTATCTATATACTTAAATATAAAAATTCTTTTGCTGGTAAGATAAGTTGTTTAGTACATTAATGAGAGTGAATTAAATCATGTTTGTCCATGTTATCATACTTGCAGCAAAAAAAATTGCAGGAAAACAAAATTAGAGCCTGAAAAACTGAAGTGACATTTGAACTTGTAGTCTCGCATCAAGTTTAAACCAGTCTTTCTGCTTCAAATACCGGGGCTCTGTCTACCTGAACCTAAAATGCCAGGAGTGTAACCACAGTTCCTTAATGCTACAGTTGACATGAACTAGATTAATTAAAAAAGCAAGCAGAAATAATTTGCTCATTGAATGCAAAACAAATTGAAAAGTTGAATATTTAACCCATAAGTAGAACGTTCTTTCAGAACTAATCCTACATGAGGAGTTATTTCTGAAAATAACAACAAAAAATATTTTTTACAGTTTCATTTTACTTTAAGATGAAGAATAACAGGCATAGAACACTTCTCCCAATAGGCTTCACATCTTGGTTTATGATCAAGCTCAAACACCTCAATATTTTGCAATGAGCGTGCAATTGAGTTATAATCATAATTAAACACTTGGTTTAAATTCAGCAGTGAAATTTTAATGTGGTAGAATCAATCTTTCGACCATTTCTATAAAGTTATCTGATTGTAATATGAACTCATAACAAAGACAAAAACCACACAACTCTTTCCCCTTGGAAAAGCTTCGGTTCTCTAAACTCTTAGCAAATTAAGAGAGAATCAAGACCAAACAAAGCAGTGCAACAAGACTGATGAGGGAGGCACCGCCTTGGCAGGACCATGACCACCAGCCTACAGAAACTCCACCATGCTTCATGGGTAAATTCTTCCTAAAACATTTTTGAGGAAAAAACGCTGCCACTAGATAAAACTAAATCGCATACAAGAAGTGACCAAATAAGACTGACCTTGATTCTGTGAAAGCATACTCAGATGCATAAAATGCCAATTATTGACAGCACATCCAGGGGCTATGAGATACACAGGGTAGTGATCAACTTCTTATCGGCGTCAACAGGAGCATCAGCATTCCTCTAGCACCAGCTGTCCCACAGCACCACGCTGCCACTAGGGGATGGCAGCCAAAGAGAGGGAACTGCCTGGACATACCAGTGGGAAGTTGGATGAGTCTCTAAATATGCCTGGGCTGTGGATAAAGCTTGAGCAATAACAGCAGATGTCTGCAGAATGCTTCATTTTCAACAAATTATCATCTACTTGCACGTCTCCCGGATTTTCCGTGAGCTATTTAAGGTCTTTGAGGTGCACGGGAGTTCAGAAATCAAATGGTCAAACATCAGCTTTTATTAGCTGGCCGTCGAAGAGCTACATCTCTCATCTTCCCTGCATACATAAAAGCAATACAACATCATCCAATTTTGTTTTGTCATTTTTCCGCATAACTTAGTAAGTTACACATATATTTATCTCCCTCTTGAAATATCTTGCTAAAGGCTAAAGCTCATATTTATTTGTACAGACAGGAGATACATCTCCCTACAACTGACAAACAATTTTGAGACTCAGAAAATGCATTAGTAAAAAGAAAAGGGCAATTGGTTGATAAATTAAATATTCTGCATAACTCCTTTAATTGCTAAAAACATTTTGCTCAGAGAACAAAGCATTAAATGGATATAGAGGCAAAAGATGAACTGTACATTATTTTTTCTGTCCTGCACAATGGCAAAGTTCACAATTCTAAAGAAAATTTTGATCACAGTTTTGGCAAACAAAGAGGCCTGTAAATCAAATTCCGTGTGACTTCTTAAATGGTATAGATCATTACACTGAGTGAAAAGAGACTAAGTTAAATCAGCAGTCCTCATTACATGCTAAACAAGGTTCTCATCAAATTTACTTTAAAAATCACAATGTTTGCAAAACAGCACATGGATGAAGGTCCAGCCCAGTCTGTTGCACAGTGACTTAGAAAGATTTAAAGAGAAACACAGGAAAGCAAAATCTTCCTCCCCACCCTCTCTTACATCCACTGTCCCATCCATCACAGCCATCAATGGCCACATACCAACAAAACCATCTGAGAAGCAGCTTCACCACCCAACAGGCACAAAACTAGGAAACAACAGGAAGAGTGACCAGAAATGACCTTTCAACCTCAGAAACCGGCAAAATATTTTAGAGGACTTTTGCAGTAGTTTTGTAAGATAGTGAGCCACAAAATCCATCTAAACCATGTAAAACCGCCCCACAGGTTTGGTCAGTGTCTGCTAACCTGCGCTTACAGCTCTGCATACAAATCCCACGCTCACAGACCCAAATACCTACCATGGAACTGCCTGAGAAACGGCAGAGAAGTTAACACGCGGGCACTGAAGGTCTCACCATGTCAGGTGCCAGAATGTGGCTCCACACACAACAAAATCAGACATGTAGCCTTCCTCTGCCACCCCTGAGAAGCTCAGCACCCAAGTTTGACTGCACCACCATGAACATAACACAAGGGATCAGCCTCTCGAAACTGCACTGCCATTTACAACTGCCCTGGACTCTTCCCCGTCAAACTTGGGCATACATGGCTGAACAGTCATGCTGAGAAATATCAGCAAAACTAGAATCAAACCTAGCATTTGATTTAGAGATGGAGGTATCTCAGGGAGATTTGCATTCAAATGTATAAAACAATTTTTACTTCCAGCAAAGATCTCCGGTTCAGTGAAACAAAAACAAGACATGTACAAAGCATTATTGCAAATACACAGAAGAAAACCTCTAATGGAAACATGTCATGGTATTTCCAAAGCTTTTTTTTTCCCCACATGATTTTATAGTTCTTACTTCCCCACTGAAATATGGTCACTGAAGTCTATCGGCCCAAGACAGTCACGTATTGAGAAGAATCCTCATCGATTAAAGCAATATTGAAGACATGCACCAGCTCTGACCCACAGGCTTGGCTCTGCACCTCTAACAACAACTGTTCATTCTTCCTCTTAGGAAGAATCTCTGAAAGGGTGGAAAACTACCTAACACATCACATTTCTCTGAACTGTGAACTGTATAATGCATTTTTCGTTCCAGACTTTATCTGATGCAACCAGGTTGCTCAAAGATACGTGTGTTAGTAGAAAGATCAGTAATAGCTTAAATTTCATAATGAAGCCTGGAGTAAACAGACTTTCACAAATCTAATAGCAGCAGCTGCCACTGATGCTAATGAAAAAAATAATAAACTTTACTTGATTTGGTAACAAAAAAAAGGGAAAATACAGGCAAAGAAAGGCCACCTTCAAACAGTCCAAAGACAACTATTTTTATAAGACAAGTGATAGTTTAATTTACTGGCCATGGTAAGTTTTGTAGTGAAACAAACTGCAATCTAATTACTTGCTGCAAAACAAGAGCTTGATTTGATTTTAGGAGAGGTTCTCTCTAATTCCCTGTTATTGTTTTGTCACTGTAAACTTAGATTTTGCTACAGGGCCAGTGAGTTTAATTTTCAAATCAATCCTTGATTTACACACACACCCTGACTGGTATGCATGTGTAATGTGTAAACAGTACGTCCCCAGGCATGGCTGTTATACAAACATAATTGGAAAACTATCTATCTACCTCAATTCTACGCACATGGATCTTGGGGTTTAAAAGTAATAATTAAAGAAAGCTCTCAACCACCTGCATAAGGAGAAATTAGTACTGAAAACTCAAGAAAATACAAAGCAGCTGGCACAGAAAGTGTTTGCCAGTAAATAAGCAAGTCTTAGATGCAAGCTAAGTTTCTAGAATACCTGTAAAAGCAGGTATCTAAAGGTACACTGCAGAGAAGAAACATTTTGTATAAGATACAGAAAGATTTCTGCTAACAGCAATCTCTTGCAAGTGATGTTAAATCGTTTAGAAATGATACAGGTTGACTCCTCCGATATTTATTCGAAAGTCATCAAAGAGGAACACATCAATTTTACCATATGATGATGCTCTTACAAGACTTTTTGCGAATAGCTTACAAAAATCACATGCAACATCAGCTATGCTATTGCAAACTACTTTACACACTTTACACCACACTTTCAGTTTGAGAATCCGAAACAATGCAGTTTGAAACTTCTTGGAGGAAAACTGTAAAGGCAGCAGCAAAAAGTCTTTGGGCACTTCTGAGAAACTATTTCAGAAGTGCCCAAATAAAAGCCACGCTGACATCTCTGCCTGTAAAGAGATCTCCTGCCTGATGCGTAGCTCAGCCAGTTGGTATGCATCAGGTGAGCATGGCAGGGGAAGCACTGTACCTTGCTTGCTAACATTTTAGGCTTGGTATCTGACAACTGATTGCAGCTACAGCAAATGAAGGGAGCTCTGTGAATGGGAACTGCAGCAGAGATCTTGGAACTGGTTTTCTTCGATATAGCAATGGCATAGGACAAACAGAGCATTTTTAAATGGCAGTGAAAAAGGCCATGCATACATCATCACCTTCAGCTTATCAAAGGCCTCAAATGATTTATCTAACCATTTACATAGTTTCAAATAATGTTCCACATAAATTTTTAATCATTGATGACAACCTCCACAAGAGAGAGAACTTCCGCTTCCAACACCAAATGTCAGTCATCAGTTCAGCATCTGCCACGCTTACTGAGATACACAGTTACAAACCAGAGGAGCCATGAACTGGAGATGCGAATTCCTCTCTGGGTTTAAAGTACCTTGTTATTTCTAGGACTCCTCTCATCCCCAAACTCCAGCAATGATAAGGCAGAAAAGCAAGAACAGCTATAGACACGTAAAGCCCAAAGTGAGCAGGTACACAATAGCAAAGGAATCAAAAAGCACATAAGCTCACAAGCAAGATGCAGCAAAAAAACTGTTAAGAAAAATCACAATAGCACAACAAAACTTCATTTAAGTTGACTTGAAAGAATGAGAGCACAGCTCAAAAATGCACAGTTCAGGTTTTGTGCTGGGTAATCAATGCAAGCTTGACATTTCCTATTGGAAAGACTCCTCTCTCCCATTCCCCCCACCCAGTAGTACTTTGTTAGAAGATAAGACATCTGTAATAATTTTGTATAAAAAACATCTAGCACTGTTGCTGAGGCCATAAATAATGTTAAGTATGAAATAAATGAATACACCCCATCTTCCCATCTTATTGAATAAACTGATAAAGAGAATTTTCCTGTGGAGATTCAGTGGGAGACTACTCTGTAGGAAATTACAAGAAAAAACAAACAGTAGACATCACCTAATGATGTTAGCACGTGTTGTGGATATTTTTTATAACTGTTTTTATTAACACTTTCAGTAGAATAAAAACAGCAGCTATAGTTTGGGACAAAGAAAGCTCAACTTTTGATAGAAGCGACAGCATTAACTTCTAAGTTTATTCTTTGCACCTAAAAGCCTGGAAATGTGCTTCCATTGAACAATTAGATCACAGTAAACAAAAAGACATAGTAAAATGAGAGTTGGATAAATGGATGAGAGTGGCACACTTGACATTTCAGGACAGTCTGTTGAAGTTATTCGCTTCCTTTTGCCTTTCTGAAATGAACGGGAAATACGGAGTTTCTGGTGAATGCTGAGACAGTCCGAGATTCTTTGAAAATGTCAAATTTAACAGCATTGGGAAATGTCTTTTGAATCAGAAGATGAGAACTCAGGGGAGTTAAATTAACAACATAGCACAACATTTTACCAAGTAATAGCACTATATTTTTTCTTTTATGGAGCACTGCTCGGGGCAATATTTAATCTCTTGAGTTTAATGAACTTTTAAAACTACTCAATAAATACTCAAGGCCATGACAAGTACAATCATAAGATAAATTTAGCCCTACTCCAGCAGACTGTATCACTTTTTGTTATTAAAAAATGTTAATTTTAATATACTAGGGGACTTCATTTCTATAAAATAAGGTGTCAGGGTTTCTAAATTCATATCACAATGGTTAGTTTTCATTAAAGATGTTAAGTACAGGGTCATTTTTAATAAAAATACATGTTGAGCCGTTCTTTCTGGGCTAATAATAGGACTTTGGATAAATAGTGCTATCTACAAAATGTTCCAGCTCTCAGCAAGGCTTCCTTTAGTCACCATGGAGGGTAGGACTTCAGGAAATTACTTAATGAATTGAATTCACGTAACTAAAGAATTTTTGACGATCCTTGAAGACTTAACTAATTATTCAATATATTATGCATATAAAATAAAATAACTAGAATAAGCAAATAGATTCTACATCTCTGAGAACACTAATATATATTCAAAAATACATAGAATTCATGTTTCAACTGTGAGAAACAAATAAAACTAATGAACTGGATCAATATTACTGCAAGATCCCAACACACGGACGCTTAGGGCACTAAATTATTTCACAGCTTTGGAGGGACTGAGAACCCCAATGGGCAAAATCATAGCCATGGTGGTCAATACATATTTGCCACTGTCTTCGGTGGGACCAAGAGCTCATCCCATTTCCCTTTTCTGTCAAATTTACGCAAACAGAGCCACTCTCAGAGCAAGATCACTCACAAATAGCACCTGTAAGTTATTCCTGTTAGGATACAGCCAGAAGATATGTATTAAAAGAATAAAAAAATTGCAGCGTTAAGCAGTGAAGAGGTCGAAAGCACAAAAACTGAGGTTATGAACGTAGGCGGTCAATTATCTCTAATTTCAAAATATTTCTAGTTGCCATGATAAAGTATGTCTGCAATCATTCAACGACAGCTTACAACTCTGTCTACACCAACACTTGATACCAAGATGAGGTATCTGAGAAAAACAAAAGGTATCTGAGAAAACAGAAGTCAATGCATCAGGAGTTTTTGGCTGGTGGCATGAGAATCTCAAAGAAAGAATTCAATGTTTGTGGGTCATTACACTGAAACACACACCATTTAAGACATACCTCCAAGGACACATTCCACGTTGTCTTCATACATAAATACATAGTTGCTTAAATGCATTCAGAATTGACTACAGTTTTGTATATATGCTCCGAGTTATCAGACATGAAGTACTAAGTAGTCTTCCCATTTATTTTTCATTACCTCCCTGAAAAATGGAAGGAAATCAACGGCTGTAATTCTTTTTGAAATATATTTCTGAAAATCTGTATATTGATTTAACTGCTTTCATGCCACGTTTTTTTTTTTTCAAGTCCCAGAAGCATGCCTTAGGAAAACATGACTATTAGCTTCAAATAGTAGGCATATGTACTGTTTGAGTTATGCAAGAATTCTTCTCATGAGAAGTCTCTACCTCTGTAGACAGCAAATAAAGTTCTGCCTGCATTAGTGCATTTTTTATATGCACAAAGCTATCTCCCAAAATCAAACCTAAGGCTCGCCAGGAAAAAAAGTTTAAATCCAGCACGGATTTTTTAATCTAAAATATCTGCATGAGAATCTAACTACATTAACACACTTCGTTGCATTCAGAAAGGAAAAGGAGCCGTGCCTCAGTTGCGTATACTGCCTCTCCCGCCATAGAGATAATTTGTGCTGAAGACATCTATGAAAAACATTCAGGGTTACAGAGAACTCATTTCACTACTTCCTAACTTTTTTCTGAGACTGATAAAAAGGTTTAACTGTTTTTATGGGACACAGGCGGCTGTCATTCTGGTCCACTACAGGGAGTGACAGAAGTGTCGCGTGTAATCAGTCACCGCCGAAAACTGTTGTTATTCCCAGCAGTGCTCCGTCAACAAGCCAGTGGGGCCACGTGCCCGCACCTGGGCCTTCTTCATCAGCTGCCGTTGTCAGATTTAATGTGTTCTGCAGGTACCAAAGCAAAGCACTTATACTTTCCATTTTCCCTTTAATAAACCTTCTCTGCACCTTCTCCCATTTCAAATGATGTAGGTTCTTGTCTATTTGTATGAACTGCTCTGCCAGCAGCATTTCCCTTGCAAACTGCTGAGATTGGCCAAGATACTCGCATTTCTACATCTCTTTTGGGATGTTTATCTTTGTTAGATAACACAGAGACACAACTACATTTTAAAATATAAAATTGCATAGCTTTAAAGTGACAATACACTGACATGAACCTAGCTGAATATTCAACCAACGTCCTGGATGATCTCTTAAATCAGGAGCGCTCCATTTATTTAGCTGTGTCCCCAGTTCATACCTGCTTCAAGAGGAGGTAGATCAGACACAACATCACCAGTGCAAAAGCTTCAGCAGGAGCACTCCTCAAGGACATTAAAACAGGTTTTTGCCAACAGCTTTCTAAACGATACTGATTAAAGCTACACGTAAGGATGGGGGGGTGCAAGGTACCTTTTGCTCCTGAGCTTCCTGATCTACACTATGGGCATCCCAACAGCATCTCTTCCAACAACCCAACTGGAAGAGGGCGCCACAACTTTGGCCTTCTCCATGAGGGTCCACAGAGGTCCTCACACCCTTCAGCTCCCCCTTCACCACCCTGTTTGCAGGGCCAAATGCATACAGAAGCATTCAACTGGAGCCCTCATGCTCCACCATCTCCTGAGCTGACTGTGCAGACTGGGCTTGTCCTGCTCAGGGAAGGAAAGGCACAACAAATTACACTATTTAATTAATTCAGCATAATCATTGAGCCGGCTTAGTCTTGTCTTTCTTCTGCACTCACACTTTTCAATTAAATCACTGGTGTCAAGGAAATCTGGATCAGTCCTTAGGCTATAATAGCTGGACGCAACCAGATAATTCACGTTACAGAAAAAGCTTAGGTTTTTCTCTCAGTAAGGAGAGTGGAGTTCTCAAAGGCTGCAATCTCATACACACATGCAATTAGCAATAAGTTCTTAGGGAAAAATTGCAAAGTCATTTCTTTTTTTCCCATCTATCCACGATCCTTGGCTCTCGGGATTTATTGCAAGATCTGTCCTTCTAATTAACCTCTCTGCTTTTAGTTGTTTCCAACGGACAGACAACTCCAATATTTATATGGCATCTTTCAAGAAAAGAAACAAACTGTATTTATGTAGTGTTCATTTTAATTAATTGTTCTCTTATTAGTAGCTTTAAAGAATGAGTTAGCCATTAGCTGAGCTACTCCAGGCAGTCCCAGTATGCGTTATGAGCACCAGACAGCTAGATAAGCCTCATGTTCAGTATTATTAGATCCAAGTTGTGCCACTCATGCTGCTCTGAGCACTAGGTGATGAGAATAAATGAAGTAAAAAACAGTTCTTATATGTAACTACTTAACTCACATACTTTGTGATGCCTGGAATTGCCTTCCCAGCTTTACAGATGAGGACATTTTAGGACTGGAAAAGAGAAATTGAAGGGTTTCTCCAAAGCCATAAGACCAACAGTCTGACAATGTCTATCCCCTCTTCTCTGATCCCATTACTCAGTGGACAGAGCTGTTAATATGAAGGCTTATAAATTAAATACATTTACTGTATGAAGACATTGTACTAGACATTCCACATATAGCTGAAAAGATGCACTTTCAAACTTGCCAATTACCTTTGCTGAACATAACGTTACCCAAAATAATTGTGTACATTCAATGCAGTTTTTCTAAGGATTTTCTCCTCTTTAATTACACAAGGAAAGCTGTTTGTAGCTGATGATACAGCTTTGTCAAAATGGAGCCAGTGCCATCAAATGTAGAGCACAAAAGGCGAGATGACCTTTTTGCTGGATATGTAGCAACACTCTGAAGTGAAATAAATTGATAGAAAATGAGTGCTAAAGGAACCCACTATGATTACAGCCATGCAACTATGTAGAAAATTTACACAAGAAAACCATGCTCATGATTTCCCTTCAAACACAGGACTCAATCCAAGAAAAAAGTTCTACATTTTGTATCTCAGTTGAATGAAACAAATTCCTTTATTTGGGGATGCAATGTTGACTCTTCAACAGATTCATCACTGAGAAAAAGTCTTGAACCCTCATTGCTTGCATTCATGTTGCTTTACTCAATATGCTGAGCTAATTTAGATTTCATCAGTCAGGAACCCACATATTGGTTTACACTTGAACTACCTTAAAGAATGCTTGTGAACAAAAATTGGTGTTTTCACCACATTAAATCCATTTCTTCCAGTTTCAAACAGAGGTTTCCAGTCTCGTAGGAGTAATGGGACACAAACACTTGCATTATAAATCAATAAAGGGAAAAGAAATCATATCTGTCAGTCCATCTTTAGATCACAGGGCTTCTTTCTTGTTCCTCTTAGTTGACCTCTGCAACAAAGCTGTCAGCCTAGAAGAGCTTAATATCTTCAGAAGATAACCCCTTTAAATTTCTTTCCTGGCTCAGTGACATCCTGTCAACTAAGAAAAAAACTGGTCCAGGTTTGGGATTGCTGGGAATTCTTTCAGCTTGCACAGTAGCATGCCAATGCTGTATGCATCTGTCCAGGGTAAACTCCCAAAGAGCCTGATCCCGTAAACCGTCAGAAGCCCAAGAACTTTGCTAATGCCTCTTAGTACCAGGCTACTTCTAAGTTAGGAGACATTTGCGGGCAGAGGAGTTTTAACTGTATTTGGTCTTTTAAATGCATGGGTGACATCATTCCAGAAAATACTGACCTCAGCCCAACCACAGCTCTCAGTCTCCAAGTTTATTAATGTAATAATATGGAGAGAAGTTTCACCGTCCTTTCCCAATGGGAAGGGCTTGTAGTCCCTCCCTGACCAACACGGGAGGCTCCACCACAGAGATGGACCTCATTTCATCTTGTGTGCTCAGAGCTCAGCAGGGCCCCAAAGTCGCACATCTCACTCCCCCTTACTGTAACATAAAGGTGGGCAATGTAGCATTCGTTGACATGTACTGTTAAAAAAATTAACAAACAGATAAAATGTTTTTACACAAGGGTGGCAGTAACCATTGGAGAAAAAAGAGGATAACTGAAGATCAACAAACAGAAGCATTTACTTCTTGGAAAGCTATCAAATATCATGTCAAACATTTGATGCGTGAATTTCAGCTTTTGTTGTGCTTTCTCATGATGTGAAAGTACTTTTGAGTGAAAGATATCCCTTATTCTCAAATTGTTACAGAACACAGATATTATCTGAACTTAGTAAATAATTCAAAGGCTAAAATCAGAAATACCATGAGAGAAATCACGGTTTTAGGTAACTGAAGGTAATTGACATTTGGGCAGTCTATTTAGCAACCACCAATGCTGATGTTTTGTTTTAGTTTCCTGATTTTGCTGTACTTTTTTTTTTCCCCCCAAATAAAAGAAGCAAGTCTTTGCCAACAAAAGCAGTCCCAGTCTTAGAACTCGAATCAGTCTTTCCTTAACTGATGCTCATTTAACCAACTTTTTCCCAACCATTCTTCACTAAAATAGAGCTTCCACCTCTCCCCTTCCCCTCAGCTGTGCTGCTTCCAGTCCCCTTTTACATGGTTGCAATTTCCAACACTGAGTGGGTGAAAAAGAGCCAGGAGTGAAAAAACTCCAGGGAAGAAAGCGACAATCAATTGAAAAGACATTATTTATTAAGTGAACATATATAATTTGCCAGTTCAGTCACAAGAGCTGACATCTGCCCTTTGCTTTGTTACAGGAAAGTACGAAACCCTTAGCTGCCGCCCTAATATTGGCAGTTGGCAATTTGTATGTTTTTAAAAAGGCACCTAATGCACAAACCTGATCAGATCTCTTGAAGGAGTAGCAGAATTTGATTTGAATTGCCTACCATTGTGCACTGGAGTATTGTTGCTTGTCTTTGCTGCGCACACAAAACAATACGAAGGATTTTGGAGGGGAACTTAGCGGGGGCTGGAGGGTGTGCACGTTTTTACTTTAAAATTCAATGCATTTCTGACAAAGCGCAGGGAAATGCCACACGTTTTGTGGATCTAAGGACACCTGAATAACGTGATCACTAGCCTCTGACATTAGGCTTTGCATACAGAGATGGCCAGATTATTGTAACTTTATCAAGGAATATGGCAATATACATTTAAGCATAGGAGTGGGATTAAGAAGAGATAACAATGATTAATGTATGAACACTGTCCACTCAACCACTGAGGCAGTAATAAAGGTATTAATTTGGCTGCAAACATTAAAATACGTACAGTAAGATGGATTTTTGAATGGTGCAGTGTGGCATAACCTTAATACACTACATTAAAATCATTCATTACAATGAATAAATAGCTTAATGAGATTTGAAACATCTAGCACTCTCTGTGTAAGCGGGTGATGAAGTGAAGCCTGATATCAGCACCACAGAACATAAATTATGCAGAAGTAATACTTTTAATATCATCTACTCGTTGGCATTGTTACTTTTGTTAAATATTCAAGTATACATCTTTCAAGGACAATATAAAATTAGCCTGTAATAAAGTCTAGAACAGTCACCTACCATTGCCTGATTTGCATAAAAGTAAACAAAATATAGGAATGCACATGTGTGACTTCATTTAATTGATTTAATTTTGTGAGAAGGAGAAATGTATCTTACCAGGGGTTCGATGTCTTTTTTAAAAAAAAAAAAAGAAAATACAACAGACTGGTATTTTACTTCCAAAAGTTCAGCTGTCACGTTAAACATGGTATTCTGTGTTAAACAGCAGGAGCACGTAACATACCATGTTAAACTGCAGGGGTATAAGAAGAACTGCTGGAGCACTTTTTTCCCCCTCCCTTTTAATTTAAACAACTTATTAACAAATCAAGCCATTTTATTTAACTAATTACATGGTTAGGCACATAATTTAAGTAAAACTACTTAAAGCACATTTTTTCTTCCCATTTTAAACTGTGATGTTAGAGCCACTATATGATAAAGCAGAAAGAAAACCAATTATTCTAACAATAATTCTTAAAAAGCTCGTACACAAGTTCTGTGCAGCATAGACAAGGCAGTGGATTTTATTTAATGATCACTTACTTCTTTGCTGTGTACAGACACAGCTCTGAATTTTGGATTAATTTCAATAAATATAAAAATCTTTATTCTAACTGTTCCAAAGCACTTGTTATTTATATTTGGAAGTGCAGGATTACTCATGCATGGCTGCCTGTCAATTAATCCAATATCACCCTGTGGATTTTCCCATTTGTAATTGGAAAATAGAGCTTTTCTGTTTCTCTGCAGAAACAGCAGCCATTTAACTACAGGTGGTAGTTGCAGTGGCAATGCACACATTTATCCAATGTTTATATATAAAATAAAAACCCTATTTCCTCCAGAGGTAGCAAAAGCATTTTGGAGGTTATTTTCCTGTCTCTTGTATTAAACTGAACTTTTATAGATGACAGAACAGCACAAGTTAGAGTAGCAGCAACGGGGGGAAAAATTAACAGTCTTAACGGAGTGAGCGTAATTTCTTGAAATAGGACAAAACACACTGAAGAACATTAAAAGATGATTTCAGGATTACTTCACAGTTTTATCAAGGATGCAGTATTTTGTCATTTACATGCCCTGTATTTATTCTCCTAAAAGCACCCAATTCATTCTTCTAGCTTGGAAGAAATTATTTGGGAGGGTGCTTAAGAGACTGATAGCCGACAGGCGCTTGCTGCTGACAGCCTGCTGCTCCAGCAAGGAATTTATCATGGGGCTCTCATTACCAGCAGGTCACCGACCTCGCAGGGCCCTGAGCCACGGCTGCTGGCAGTACGGCCACAAGTCCAGCCAGGCTCTCCAGTTTCCACCTTGACCTTTATGCTCAGGCACATGCCTCCTTGCCCAGGACCCGAGCAGAACCTCCCTGCAGGATCTGCACGAAGAGCGGCCGCTCTGTGCAGCGGGGCCAGCCCGGCACGTAACACCGAGCACTGCTCTTAAACACAAACTAGCTCAATACCAGTGCACAGGGATAGCAATTTATTCCTTCCAACCCCCCCCTCCCCCCCAAACAAATCTTTCTTCCAGACAATGACTAAGAAAACAGATTATGGTGTTGGCCAAAACCAAGAGAAAGCCACATTTCTGCCTTCCCAGCCCTGCTATTTGTACTATAGTGGGATTTCCTAGTAAGCTGCTGTTAGTAGTGCACGCAAATTGCCAATACCTCCTGCTTCCTCCCCTCAAGTATCAGACGTGGAGGGAAAGTGACCCAAAAGAGCGCTCAGCCAGGAGGGAGCTGGCAGCAGTGGGCACAGCAAGCACTCGTACAGCCAGGCTGCAGAAAAATCATACGGAAAAGCTGGATGATTATTTCAAATAAGGAGGAGTTCTGGGAGCCAGTGTTCAATATAAACATATATCTAAGCATATATTCCCTATAGCATCCCAGAAAACCTTGTATTTTAACAAGTTCAGAATCCAGCAAGTTTTGTCATATGGCACCTATTCATCAGCTATGAAAGGACAAGAAAAAAAAAATCAGTGCACCTTTCTACTTGCCCATGCTTTATGTTCCAAGTCTCCTGAATTTGTAAAGATATTTATGAACACAATTATTTAAATTTCTTCTTAAAGTATTGCCTAGAAACAATTCATACAATCATTTTAATCATTGGATATTTCTCTGAGGACTCGGAGTCAGTTATACTGACTGGTCACATTGCTACAATGGCCATGGTAAAAGCCATTGTCCCATTCTACAGGGTTTGTATCCAAGAGGATGTTGTAGGGCAGTACTTGAACTCACAAGATGACAAAAGGTCCAGGAAGGTCCACGACGATGAAAGAACCAGAAAGGTTCTCATTCAGTGAAATCAAACAGTGTTCGATATTTCAGCAACTCATGTGTTTTCTACTCATTATGGGAGGTCAGAAAGCGAGGAAAGTGAGTCCATATTTGCAAGCTACCGGGAACCCTATGAAAGTATCATTTCCAAACTTCATGGAAAACACAGCATCCCCTTTACAGCTGCCAGCTCTGACAGTGGGACTCAGCTGGAGAAGAGTCATTGACCAACAGAGCTGGGGGAGCGCTGCTGTTCAAGCACACAGCATGCTCCGATAAGCCAAACAGTTTAATGTACTTCTTCAAACAAAGAAAAGTCTAAAAAAACCCCATGACTCACTACTAGGAATTTAATCCCAAAAAGTAATTTTGGGGAGATAAAAAAACATCACGGAGTTAAGTACTGGTACTATATAGGGATCACTGCAGCATAAATAGCAAACACCAACTCTGACTTCTGCTTCGAATGGAGAAGAGTTGTCTCAGCTAGCACAATAGCATTAGCACCGTGTAATTATTCACCAAATGCAGAAATGAAGCTTGCTGACCCAGTCAAACATCTTCCTTTTCTTTTCCTCAATACTCATTCTGTGCATATCTCTGCAACACACGCAGAGACAAAGGTGGTACAACAGCTGCTGCAATAGGAGCCACCGACCCTTGTTTGCAGAACGCTTCCCAACCTGACTACATGCTTCAGCAGCTATCACTTTTTAAAATTCAGTAGGAATTAATTCCTTAACAATAAGGGCAATTAAAAGGTCTGTGTACTATAAAGAAAGAATAACTGCTGACACAGCATCATGGTTTTCTAACAATGCCAACAGAGCTGTAAACAAAAGCTGAAATTGAATGATATATTAAAAGAAAGACTTCCATACTCTGATTGTGGCATAGTTAATCTGGTTAATGAAACAATTTCTAGGATAAAAGAGCATTAACTCCAGCCCAACTTGTTGTACAGTAAGTTACCTTGAGTAACTAAATTTTGTCCTCTAGTTGAAGGAATTAATGTAAAGTCAAAGAGAAAGCTTTCATTGAATTTGTGGTAAAACATCATTGTTAAACTGTAGCACTGAATTATGTTCAAACCAATCAATACAATCAGCATTTCTGGAGCTTATTTGTCATCGTATTTTCACCACTCAATACCCGTTGTTTAAACCTCCAACCATTCTAAAAATCTGAGCAAAAAAAATAATGGTACTCAAAGAGGCATGCAGTTGGCTCAGTGCACCAATTTTGCTACATGCAAAGCAACAATTTTACTGAGAACAAAGTTGGGTAAATAGGGTTTTTTCAGAATACTGCAATGAACCATGCTGGATTACTACTCTTCCTGCCCTGTAACTGGAAGGACCGCATCCAGCTTTGCCCTCTATGCCAAAAACACCGATACACATCACCAATACCTACAGGAGACAGGGAGGATTTATTGGCTTTCTGAACTAAAACTAGAGAAAGCTAAAAGGAGAGGCAGGGGAAAAAAAAAAAAAAAAATCAACATGGCCTGTGCAAATCCAGGAAGCAAATCCCGGCAGATAGCCATGGAAAATGCTTTTTCCCCAGCTGAAGCAGGGCAGGAGCCATGAGGAAGAGCACTCAGTGCCTCCTGTACCGAGGCTCCTCAGGGAAAGAGGACATCCCACCCCACAAAACATGACTGCAGCCCCTGAAACAGATGTCCTCCCTTCCCCCTCCAAATATATAGGATGGAGGAACATCCTATAGGAATAATAACAATGGGAAAAGGCTCCCCTTTAGCTTTGTGAATAATATAAAGTTAACTTTTTAGACCTGAACAGCACAGTTAACAGTGAGTCAAAACCATTTCTTTAGACCTGGGCTGTTTTATCTGGTCATGTGGCACAGCTTCTTAGTGACAGCCTGAACTGACTTGTAAAACACTGACCAAAGCAAATCCCTTTTTTGGTGACAGAAACCTGATCACATACTTAAGCAGAAGCCTTACAGCAGATGAGCAGTGCTTGTCCTAATATAACAATTCCAGCCAATGTACAGGGAATTAAGATACCTGTATTCAAATACAGAGCATACAGGCATCTCCACAAAGGCAAAACATTTTCCCCTCAAACTCTTAAGTGTTCAAGCTGAACATATTTCGGTTTTGACTCATCTTCTCAAGCAGCTGCCAAAGACCCCTGAAGAAAGCTCCCACGTAACATGACAAAAATAAGAGAAGTATGACGAAGTGCCTTTCCGTATCCCAACATCTGGCTTTAACTAATTTTCAGTTATTGAACAAGGTAGTGCAGGTGTACAACATTTGTGGGAAACTTGGTGGCGTGCAGGTAAATGAAAGCACCAGCTTCCTGCAGCTAACAATCACGCAGAACAGTGTCTGCACTGGCTGCCACAACTACCGTCAAAACAGACACTGCAGGATGTAATCAGAATGCAGGTGGAGTACACGTGGTGGCTTTTCTTCCCATAATCATTTTATTAAGCAGCTTTCAAGATACCTCAGCTGCTGCCTTAACGGCCTGCACAGTGCATGTCTTTGGCCACATGTTCTAGAATTCAATTTGAAGAGCTAGTATTTCACATGCAAGTTATTGTTTGAGGGGAGAAATCGTATTTAAGTGCTTCTTCAAGAATAGAATAAGCAAGTCAGATTCCCTTTTCTGAGGTTAGGCAGTTTAATGGTGTGGCTTGCGACGTTTGACTGTGTCTCAATGTCACCACAGCTCAAATCTTTTCTCAAATCTTTTACTGTATCAAAATCACAAGTCAATAATAATAATAATATTACAGCACCAGAATATAAGTCAGAAGTGAAATTCCCAGAGCCAAAGATTACTCAGAGAAGCTTCATGAAGCACGGGGGAAACAGGGCTTAAAATTAATTTTCTAAATTAATTTCTAAGTTTTCATTTCTCTAAATAATCCTCAAAGTTGCATATGAAATTAGACCTCTAACATTGATAACTGCAACAAGAATGTTGCAGTGTCAAACTGATCACGTGGAAACATAAATAGCAATCGAGCTAGGAAAAACCATCGGTCACAATGCAAAACAGAGTCTAGCAATTTGAGCGAAATTTGGAAAACATAGTACAATAGACCTCAAAACTCTTGGATTTCATTTCATTTTCACATTCAGAAGTGAAAAGATCTGTCTGAAACTAGGCTAAACAGGCAAATGCAGATTTTGCTTGCCAAAAATGGGTACAATTAAAGAGGCAATCTTTTCTCAGAAGCCAACTTTAAATTTACACTCTTTAATTTGGTTAAGTTCAAAATTAAAGCAGATTTTTTCACTCACTAGCACCAACATGTGCTTCAAAATGTCTAATCAGGAAAAGTTCTGTATCGAGGACAGATGCTAGTGGTACATGCCAACTGGCCTGCGTTTGCTAGCAATCCGGCCCCAAGATCTGCTAAATCTTCTCTCCCCAGCATCACCATAAAGGTACTCCCTGAGATACATGATCCTTTCTTCACTAGGTCTTGTTCTACAAACACATGCGTAACAAATAATTAAGCTTGCAAGTCCTTATGCTCAAACTTGTGGCTTTTCTCAGTTTGAATAAATGAGTTGTTTTAAAACTACTCTTGGGATTAACTCCAGTATTTCAGGGAATACTCGAGACCTCAGTAAACTGGACTTCCACCTAACAATTTGTATGGAAACTGAGGAAACCTTATTCTAGAGTAGACAATGCAATACACTTTAAAGTGAGCTTTAAATTATTTTTATGGTCAGTGTTTACAGCTCCCATCTGTGGCCTCTCCCCAACACACACCTTTCCTTCAGTAAGACAATTTAGTCCTAGACAACATGACAGGAGAGGGGGAAAGCTCAATCCATTTGACCTCTTATTTTTAATTAAATTTCCCTTATTTCCTCTACTTTATTCTCTGTGGGATATAGATGAACTCATTTTCCTCTGCTCATTATTTTCGAAATCTGAATGAATGTCTAATAAAAAAACATAAAAGCTGTTTTGGTTCTTGAGGCAGGGGTAGGACAGCAGCGAGTTGTTTACTTGGCATTCCTAATGCAAAAAAAGACATTAAAAACAACCTGCAGAATAGATGTGTCCACTTCATTTACAAGCACAAATGCTTATTGCACATACAGCATCGCCATACATACCCGGACATTTTTCACGAACTCAATTAAATGCTCCAGTGCTTTTCAGTATTTCTTATCAATATAACGAGATGCACGTATACCAAAAGCTTTGCCTTTAAATCAGCCTTTTTATCTAGTCCCATTACTCTAGTGATAGTTCTGTGTTTTGTGACATAATAACACAGTACTACAGAAATGACCATGATGAGCTTCATTGTGCGCTTCAATCTTCCAAGGTATTAAGCTTCATTTCAGACTAGAAACTTAGACTTTTTCCCCAAGCACCTAATGCTTTGTCAGCTTTTCAATCTTAAGAGTCTTTGAAGAAGCCTTTTCAATCTTAAGAGTCTTTGAAGAAGCAAATAACGTATACAAATTATAAAATCTCAGATAAAAAAATTAGACTGAGCAACATGCCAGCATTTTTTTCTTCCTCAGCTTCACAAATTTCAAGTGAAATCACACTTCAGGTCTTGGACATTCCACTCTCAATTTCAACTCATGAAAAATAGTAATAATAATGCTGAAAGATCTCCTATCATAGGACTTCCCTCCTTAAAGTTTCTGAATTATTAAGTTTCTCCTATGGGCCCCATTTTATGCTTCATCCAAATTCCAGCTATCGGCACACTGCACAAAAGCTCTTTTTATTTTTTTTAGAAATAGGAAATCTAAAATGGAAAGGAACTAGGTCTATACTGTGAGATTATTAAGGAAACATTTGTCTTTAAACCACCTCAATTCCCAGTTCGCTGCTGTACTGCAACACTAGGCTCATTGCTTTCTCTCTGCCTACAGCGCAATAGGTTGTGAGAGTACCAAGGGGACTAAAGTAAATTCTTTGTTATGTCTACACAAAGTAGTAAATGAAGCATGCAGCTCAAACCTCTCCTGCAGTGGCCAGATCCTTAGTGCCTTTCCCTTCAGAGTGGGGGATTTAATGCTATTTTCTTTCCCATATGCTTCATCTTTCAGCTTTAGCATAAAAGGAAAAAAACCTAAAAGCTTCGTTTTGCACTAACTGCTCCCCTCAGATTCCGAGGCATGTCTTGATGAAAGCTAGGTTGTGATGGAGTGAAATCAAAAGCGGAAGATATTTCACCCCGTGAGATGATACTTAAAAGAGGGGAAAAAAGGCCTCGGAAAAGAAAGTTCTTTATTGAGTAATTAGCCATAATCTTAGATAAGACAACAGATCAAACAAGCACTCTTAAAAGACTTGCTCTGAGAAAGAAAGACTTTCTGCAAGGATTTACAAATAATGCTAAAAAAATTAAAAAGCAGAAACATAGTAAACTTTTCCATTGAAATTCAAAGAAAATTTATATAGTTGGCTCTCTGCTTCACTTCAGGATTCGAAATGGATTTAAGAGAACTCCAGAGAAAAAAAACTCTTCCCCTTCCTCCCCAAAGGCAGAGCTCAGGAGAGATTTCTGTTTGACCAGGGATTTCCCGCTCCTATTCTGGGGCCCCTTGTCCAGGTTGCCCATCAGGAGCCACAAGACAGCCGGGGAGCCAAGGGGACAGGAAAGGCCCCAGGGTGCTGCTCTTCAGCTTTAGGTCTGCAGCTGATTTCTCTGTTCTCCTGACAGCACATTGAACCACACAATACTTCAGATCGTAAATAATGATGAATTCTACATTTTCCCTTCATCACAGCACTGCAGGGAGAAAAAAATCCCAGAAGCCTTCATGTGCTTGTAATCCACACTGCCTGAAGACCCAAGCACACTGTATGAGGTGGATTTCCACAGGTGTCATCTCCAAATTCACAGCTGTATGGGCTCCCCTGCACATGGGTCTCTATCAGCTGCAAACAAACTCTGGAAAAGCAGCTGCATAAGCTGGTGTCTAAACCCGTTGGCTTGGCTAAAACCCTAAGAAAAACCACAGCCTAAATTTGCCAACCCCTAAACTTGCCGTCCTGCAAACTCCCGCTCTAGCTATTCCCTTTCTGGGATCCATCTACTACATCTGAGTAACTCCCCGGTCCCAAAATAGTCCCACTCAATTCATGAGCTAACACTTATGGACTCACCAGATGCTTTACCTCAGATGACAAATTTTGTTTTATGTATGTGAAGACTCGAATCAAAAACCAACTATAAATATTTTAATGAGATACTTTTTGTCACATTGTGAAAACTTAATTAAAGGGCTCGTTACATGTGTGAGTAAGCACTGTCTAAATAAAGCTGGTGTCTTCTTGCCCTGTGCTCGTTACAAACCCAATCTAGAGAATCCACCCCCTACTCCAAACCTACACATGGCTCGCTCTCCTCTCACAAAGCCTGGGCTGCAAGTGTGTCTAACGGATCTGCAATGGCTATCAGCCCACAATAAGTTTATTTAGGCTGCTGAATGTTGGACGTACATGCTGAGACAAAGTCATTGTGGCAGGGTGCCTTTGGGCTGGCTGAATCCCTTGTACAGAACGGAGCGCTCCGTAGTCGGTGGCAAACCGAAGCAGGCTCCAGACACAACAGAAGGGCTGGCACTGCTGTGATGAATCAGGCAGCACCAGCTCCGTGCTGCCTTTTCCCCCCAGCCATGCTATCTGGGCTTTTTTAGCCAGATTAATTGCAGATAGTTCCAACTGTCTTTAGCACCATTATTTTGTGTTACTCTCAGACATCTAAAAAAGCTTTCAAAGACATAAACATACACTCACTCAGAGGGCAATTGGTTTCTTAAAATATTTCTAAAAAGGTATTTTCACTGATAAAAAAAATCAAACAAATGTGCATTGTTCATTTGCTTTTTGATATATTTTTTAACTTTTGACTTCAAAGAGACTACAAATAAAACTATTCCATTGGAGTTTAATTACATGCCTGACCTCCTTTCTAAATGTTTCGCCCCTTTCGTGCAGGGTACTATTAAGTTTCCAGAGGTGATTTGGAGTTCAAGGCCAGCAGTCACAGTCTGACCCTCCACATATCAGTTCAGAGTCACTGACTAGCCCTTGCTTCTTGGCATGCCCTCCTCTATCATACAGAAGAGTGGTGATACAGTGGCGCGAGCCATGAATCAAACCATGACCTCGAGAGTCAAACCAAGGGGTCAAATTTTGGAATATTTTTCCTTCAGATAGGTCTTAACACTTTTTGTATTTTCAAAATTTCTTACATGACCAGTTTTATCTGTTCCCTCAAATGCTTCTACATCTAGATTTTTTCACCAGTTTGTCCTTCAAACTAGTTATCCAAAAGTTAAAGGTAGGGAATACAATGCAAGTTACTAGCTTTAAACAAGTACTCTTCCATCTATATGATTAAATGGAATTAAGTATCCTGATGCCCCTCCCTTACTCAAAATCCTGAAGTACTCAAAACTTATGAGCTTGACAGAGTGATAGAACCAAAGCAGCCTGTGTGTTGTTCAGTAGTGATGGAGCACATCTTAGTGGATGCAAGGAAGGATTGTGCCAGTGACTGAACATATTAATATCTGTGAACAGAAATGCATCTGCATGCAGAATTTGGAATAAAATGGACTTTGCACTCTGGAAATCTGTCTTTATATTTTTACAAGGCTGATCTTGCACATGGTTATACTGAACAAGGAGATGCTAGCCAGTATACTGGCATTATCACTAAGCATCTTCTTTTTGTTTGTTTTTTAAATATGGACTATGCCAAACTTGGGTTTTAGATTTCCCAAGCTACAAAGATTCCCAGCTAAGAGGATTTGACTAGTTGGAGATGTAAATATCTTTGATGCCTCAGAATACCTTACAATAAATTAACAGGCACAGAACATTTCTGTTCCTAGTTTGAGTTACATACCTGGGAGATATTAGTGCTTGTTTACAACTGTATTTTACATTATTTACAATCAATACAAATTAACTTAAATGTAAAGTCACAGTGCATTTCTGTTTGCCATCTCTCCTTAGATAGTTTACAAATACTTAAGACAAAATGCTTTTTAAAGAAACTGACATTGTGTGTTCATACCAAAGACGAAAAGAAAATGTGAAAGAAAAGCAAGTGATCCAAATTCAGCCCCTAACAGAACAGGTAGGAAGAGATTTACCATGCAAAATAAGTTAATAGGTATTCCCCCCCAAACCATGGAAATAGTAAGATCAGAATGCTTTTTCTCCCCATGCTTTTGGAGTTGATACCATTAAGCTCGGTATGGTTGGATTTTTTTTTTTTTTAATCTCCTCCAAAGTACACTGTTCACAAATCAAAATATTTTACACAAATACATTTCAGCTAGCACTTTAATAATAAAAATGTAGAAAAGCATTATATTTGTCTATTTGCCTTTAATTTTAGTAACGTTCATTTTAATTTAAATATTTATTTCAGTCATTTTTCTTTTCTGCAGAGGAAGGAGAAGGTTAAGAAAAAAGAATTGTTCCACTCAAACATTCATACGAATACAGCTGAATATTTCAATCTGTGATAGACACAGGCATTATTGTAACGCATTTATACATTAGTTAAATACAGTTATTAGACCTTATACAGGAATGAATGAGAATGACATTCCTTCATTCCTTGATGTGCTATAAAGGAAATTAAAAAAAATTCTAGTTGGCCCTTTTGACCCTAATATCTGTGAAATAAAGTTGATGGATTCATATTCACTTGACTTGCTAGCTTCATCCATGTTTCTGGTATAAGTTGTAAACTATGTGCATCAAGGCCTTCATTGATTTAATGTTGTCTAACCTTGAAGCAATCAGTGTACCTCCAGCTGGTTACGGTTCAGCCAGAATAGCTGATGCTAGTGCATGTCACGCTCAGTATCAGCGATAGAGATTAAGAACTTACTCAAAACTCACTTTCCTATGAACTGAGCATAAAGCTGTAACGTAAGTGATGATTTGTTGACCCAGGACCTCATAAATTCTCACCTCAGCACCATATTTGTCTTAATGATGTATAGGGAGACCGTTTTGGTCACAGGATCCAGAACAGGTTTCGTGAAGAGATCGGACCACATCAGTGTTGAATAGGGCTCACACCCTAACAAAACCACAAACGTTTTAAAGATAGTCCTAGAATTAATCAGCTTGGAAATATAAAGCACAAAAGCCATACTTACATTATTTTCTACTCTAATTATGCAACATTTAAATATCAAGGTGCCATGCAAGATTAGGTAATTGCGGTTCATTAGGAATCAGCAGAGAGTTCAACTGCACCAGCCAATCATGCATGTCCTACACTAAACACTGCAGTATGTTTGGGACTTTTGTTGTTTTGTACACTTGGCATCCAAGCTGTGCATTTCCAAGTGATGCGCTAATAACATTATTGCTCTTTAATGGCATTTTTGATTATATAATTACGCCAGAAGCCTCACAGACATGGAAATATATGTGCACTGGCATTTAATTGCTTTATCATCATGACTATAATCACAAATGAGGACCTTCCAGAACTGAGAGCCAACTGAGGTTTTTAACTCATTTGGTTCTACCTGTCACCATAATAAACACTGAAACCTCTGGAACTCCTTGGAAATTTCCTGTGTGCTCTGTCATGTTTTAAAGTATTACATATCAAAGAGTCTCATTTATGTATTTTGAGTGGGTGGTTGCTTTTGTACAAAACTGTTCCCATTTCTCAGGATGATGTCCACTGCTCAAGAGGGTGAACAAATGCAAGTGTATATTTTCTCACACAGCTACTTGCAGCACACACTTTAAGGCAAGCTGGCCATCCCATAACTCAGGGTGCCAGCTGGCCTATATCACCTGTGCTCTAACATGGGCTTTTGCACCCTCAAAATTGCTTATGAGCTTGCTGAAATAGGCCTTGTACGCAGGCTGTCTGGAGCAAGCCTGGTCTCATCCAGGTACTCATATCCACCTTGGCTGCCGGTTCCCCTTCTCCTGCTGACGGTGCTTGAGCGCTGTCCCCAACCCACTGTGAGCATCTACATGAGGAGCAAGTCCATGACACAGAGCCAGATGATATTACTACCTCTGTACATGTCTTCCAGGCAGAGCACTCAAGAGACCAGAGGTGATATCAAAAATAAAAAAGGTATTCTGTAGAAGGAAAAAAAAAGGGAAAAAAGGCAATTCCCCCCCACACTTCCACTATAATGCACTGAAACAGACAGGATTATTTTTAAATTAAATAAGGCTTAAATAGTAGAAAACACATTTACATTAAAATCCAGAATTTTAATAAGCTCAGACCTTGGAGTTAGATCCCATTTTATGAAGCTGTAATTGAATAACAACTTTTACTCAATGAAAAGACCAGGCAAACTCTTTTCAAGGCTATTTGAAGGTAAGAATTATTTTGCATGAAAGCAACAATTAATTAGCACTCAGCAAGGTTCCCTCTACTTTATGCTGTGAAGTAAAAGCAGGTCACTTCTGCAGCCCCTCACACCTGTTACAGGTCACAGACCCATACCTGAGCACAGTATCTTCTTTGCTGTTTCAGCACCTCAAGGTTAAAGCCTATTTTCCTTCCAAAAAGGAGAGTAAGTAAATTTTGCTTGTGGAATATGACTGCAACAGGGGATGGAATTGGAAACTTTTCTGTCTGAGATATATAAAATTCAAATCACTGCTATTAAATCTGAACATTTTATAAACTAACAATTTTCCCTAAGTTACACAACTATGCTCCAAACCCCACAGCTGGTCAGCACAGATTTCGTCAGGCTACAGACAAAACCTGCTTGCTCCCTTCTACATCCTTTTCCCTGTTAGGGCACCCTTAACAGACATTTTTTTCTGATTCAGAATTTGAGCTTAATCTGGTACATTTGGTTTATACATAAAACATCATGACTTACTATTCCTTGTACAGGATGTTTCAAAAATTAAACCTAACTGTAAGTTCCCTGAGTAACAACAGCTTACTCTGCCAGGGGAGTGGGAAAACATCGTGCCTTGAGCGAAAGCGAAAAAAATTAGTTCTCTGATGCTCAAAATAGCCCTTTGACAAACACAAGCCCACGCGAGGCTGGGGTAACCATCTAGCCAGCCAATTTTGTTGTCACATCGCTGTCACTGGCTTCAAGGGCCATCACACTCACAGTGCTTGTTGCTCCTGCTTAAAGAAGATGAGTTCTTCTCTGTCTGCCCCCCGTCTCAGCCAGTGAAATCTCCATTTGATTAGTTAAGACTGCTGGCTGGCAGACTTGAATTATTTGTATATCAGTATTGACACCGCTCCACATTTAGTGTAAATGTGATTATCATTAGGACACTGAGAGCTATCAAATGAGAGTACTTTGAGGAGTGTCAGCTCTTAAGTAGAAATAAATGCGCGCACACACACAGGTGGACTCAGAATAAGTCCTTGGGCTCCTTTTCCCCTCTTCCCCATCAGGTTTCCCCTGTATGCATCATGGCTCTCATTTTTTCTACACTTCTTACAGCAAAAAACTAGCTGGGAAAACCACTCAAATCCACAGGAGACAAGCTTTGAATTTCTCCCACTGTCCCCTCCGGAGCTGCGATGGCTCCCATGAGATGAGCAGTGTGCTCCAAAGCACCAGGAATGGCTCTGGTCCCGTTCCTGCCACCAGCTAAGCAGGCAGGCTGTACACCTGAACAAGGTGTACACCCCTAAAGGAAGATATAGTGCCAGGGCTGCCCAGCAGCCATATCCCTGGCTGGGTCAAACAGCAGAAGAAAGATCCATTGGCTAGGACATCAGACCACGATATACAAAAGACAGAGCATAGGACCCAGGTTGACCAGACTTGTCCTACGTGACTTTGTGCAAGGCTTCAGTGGGACTTGTCTTACCCTAAAACTTAGGGCAGAGAGTCTCAATCAGTCTCAATGACCACCAGAGCAAGACACCTTCAACAAAGCGATCAGACCAGCCCACCAGGAGAGGACAAGCACTGTGCAGGACAACACATAAAACTAGCACTGCCTACATACCCATCTTCTCCGGCCTAGCACCACAGGACGTAGAAGAGAGAAATTCCACAGCCAGGAAACCAGGGGCAAGAGCAGCACGCTGCCCAGCAGTGATGCAGGACAGATGGTCTGCAGAGCCCGCAAAGGGTGGGAGTTCACTAACGGATTACTAAAAGGGGTTAGTGGGACAGCTCTCCATGGATCATGAAGGTACCGCCAAGCTGTCTTCTGAAGAACTGATTTCTTCTAAAGGAAGTAGACCAGCAAAGATCGAAAGGATTGAAAGTAATCAGATCCCACGGGGCAGGTACACCCATGTTAGTCAGGCACAGGGAGGGAGAAAAACCACAACACACAAACAACACAAAGAAACCAAAGCACAAAGACCCTAAACCTTCCCCACCAACGCTTTACTCAGGGAAATAACTGCAAGCTGCAAACAGAAGATGATTTCCAGCTACAAAGAGAAAAGAAATTACCCTGAAAAGCAAGAATTTAATAAAGCCACTAGAGCTTTTTTCATTGCACTATTAGTTAAGATTTTTGAATACATAAATGAGAATTATTTGACTGACAGCCTCTTTATCAATAGTATAATCAGCTTTCTATTGTTGGAATAAGTCATTTATTTCAACAGTGGAAACATTTATTTTAGCTGCAGAAATATAACCCTATTTATTTCCAATCTGTAAGAGTAACCCCTGGTAGTATAAACGAATTTAAAGAGAAAGACAATTTCTTATCTGCAGAAAGCAGCGACAACACCAGCAAAGGACAATGGTCTGCATTTTTAGTAATGCAAACACTAGCCTTCTATTTCCACATTTGAATTTCTAGCCTCAGAACAATATTAGTGTCTACAATGAAACTAAGTTTCCGGTAATCTAATTTTACCATATATTATTTAAGTATCAGGACATTTAACTATTAATCTATCCTTTTACCTTCTTAGTGTTAATATTCTCAGGCCGCTTACAACTTTCAATTGCAAGGCTGTTTCATCACCAGCTGTCATCACTTAAAATTTTTCTTCTATTTATAAAGAAAGCATAAAGTAGTAAGCTGTATCACTAAAGCTAGACAGAACATACTTTTGCATATAGTCATGTGCCAATTCCTACTTGACTGAACATGATCATATTTTTAGGTACTAGAATTAATAGCTAACAGCTTTAAAAGTCTCGCCAAATATTCATTATTAGAGAGAAAACTGAAAAGGTCTAATCCATTTTAAATGTCTCTGACAATTGCCATTAAAGCATCCTTGCGTGATTTGTCATAGATATTTATATTTAGGCAGCACAGAGACTGATCGTAGGAGTCTACATCCAGCGTTGTTCTTCCTCTTCGTTAACGTGAGTGGAAGAAGTGTCAAATACATTACAAAAACAAACGCCTTACACTCTTAACCCATCTCCAAATACAGGTACGTGTGTATTTGCATAGAGTGACAGGGCTGTGCCTTCTGCAAGTGAAGCACACTGGTGCCAACCGTTAAGGTCATAGCTTTTTATTTTTATTTTTTTTCCAGTACATGAGGGCATGAGGACAAGTGGAGCAGCAACACGGGAGCCCACCCAGAGCCCCACTCACTCCGCTACTGCCCCTGGTTTGCTGCATGCGGCTGCTCCCCCAGCACAGCACATTCTCCTGAAGGGCTAAGACGCTGCTGCAAATGTCAGTCCTGCCCCTAACAGCAAAGACTCTGCCTGCATTTTCATTAACTTCATTAATACTTTTTCCCAGTTGCTTAATATAGGTTTCAAAAGCCAGGGGCATAAAGGTTCACTTTGGAATTGATTAGGATTCTGTTTGGCTCTAGTAAATACACTTTCCCTTGGCCTTGCAATTGCCAATTTTTAGGTCTGAGGGAACAAACAAGAAATCCACTGTACATAAGCAACATATGCAATCTTTTCCAATATATTTTTCAAGTATTACAGTTCCATTTTTATTCCTTTTCTCACAAAATCACTTGAAAGTTATGCTGCAAACCTCAAGCGAACCATATAGCTACTGTGAATTCAGGAGGCCCAGGGTGCCTAGTTTAAGTAGTTTAAGTGGCATGGACTGCTCTTACAATCAACGTGTTCTCAGAAAGCTAAAACTCACAATTTTTCAGACTGAAATGCACGACTGGCAGTAATCCATAATCCTGACACAGTGTCATGGGTGCCAAAGGGCCTCCAGTGAGTGCTGCCTTCGCATTTTTAGAAGTGTTTTATGAGCTCGAGACCCCAGAATTAAGTATCTTTACTTGCAAGCAACCTGCCATCCACTAATGCTACAGGAAAACCAAGCCAAACAAAAAAAACAGCCAAGCACAGAACAAAATCTAACCTATATGTAAAGTCTCCTTATCCTCAAATCCTCCACTCCAAGGGCTCGAGTGTTAAAAGCTCTCAGCTTCAAACCCATTACCATACCATTTGCTCTTTTTAATCTGTCACCAACTTGTTTTTGCTGAGAATGAGCATTTAAAAAAAGATAGCAAGACAAACAGATGACCCTACCGCATGTTCTGCTGATTTCTTACAAGTGTCCAGGGTTCCTATTCACACTGTTGTAGAATTGAGCAATAAAGAGATATTTACAGTCATGGCAAAAGATGGACTATGCTGTAGTGAACTAGGTCCCCAATCAATTTCCTAATTGCTAGACTGCAGCATTTACTAACCCGATTCCAGAATTACTTCTTTCCCTGCTCTAAGTAAAAAAACATAAAACAGCCCATTGGTTATTTAACTAATAAAGCTGCCCATGCAGTTTCATTTATTGCACGGGCAGGATATTTTGTTTATTTCCAAAGAATATGGAGACACAGAGCTGCTTCTGTGCAGCTATCATCCCTGCTGCCTTCTGCTCAGTAAAGCAAAGAGGAAGCAAAAGGGCAAGCCTGGAGCAGCCTCATCAGAATTCCTCCCCCCCCAAACGTTGTCATAAAAATCTAACATTAGTTTTTAAGGAGAGTTACTGCTGTGATCCTGAATGGAGAAATACAGAGCTGGTCACAGCTGGAATTTCATTAACATTTCACAAGGAACTGTGTTCTGGAAGGATTTATCCAAGTAAATTCTTTAGATACTTTTTCTTAAATGAGGTTATGGATTTAAAAAGAGAAGACAGTCGCACTATACCAAGTATTCTTACAGATGGAAACATTTCAAAGTGGTACACTGACACCTTACACGTTTTTCAAGCTTTGTAACTTTAATATTTAAAAAAGCAATAAAAAAAGTCTCATCACACAAATTATGCAACTAAGCAAGACCAAATGTGCTTCTCCCAAAGCCACCTCAAGCATCTTTAACGAAGACCAAGCAACTCCATGACTTGTATCATGCAGGTGGGTTGAGCACGGGCAGTGCACTTGCATAAGCTGCCTGAGCTCAGCTGTGCCAGACCAACACGGGGCTACTGCCATGCACACACTGCTGCCCCGCCACGAGGGAGCCTGTATCCTGCACTGGCCGAGGTGGCATCCTTCTCTCACTGGGGTTTTAGTCTCTCTAATAAGACAGATGTCCTGCTCTCTGCACATGTGCAGAACTTCAGAGTTTTTCACAACTGCACAGATGTTCATCATTGTTATCCTATTCATTCTTAGAAATTGTAACACGTGTTACGTGCACCATCTATATCTGCAATCCATGTTCTTACTGTGTGCATTAACAAAGTACCCAAACCTTAGAGACAACGTAGAAGCAATGCAGGAACAGTGCACAAGAAAGGGCAGTGGAGCAGAAGCTGCTTGTTTTATCTCAACAGAAAGCTCTGTGATGCAGCCACATCAAATCCATGAAACAGCTTTAATTTAGCCAGCCTGTACTATTGAGCAGGGCTGATACCTGATGACTACCCAAAGCCCCGTCCAACTTTAACTACCCTACAATCCTGAGAAAGACTGCAATCCTCATAAATGGAGTGCAGCTGCTCAGTGCACCTCTGCAATATTTTTTCCCCCACCTCTACCTTGTTTTTCCAGGCAAGGCACATCATGAAAGAAACTAGCACACAAGAAACCTGGAATCCAAAATAATTCCTTTAATTTAAGTATTCTCATAGGAATCTAGGTATCAAAACCCCAAAGAAAGTAGACTTGATGAATCTGTAGCTTCTCAGATAACACCAAAAATGACCATTAAATCCTCCTGAAAAATGACTATCAATTATCCACCAACATTTGAAAATGAAAGCCTAACACAAAATCATTCATTCCAGCTTTGGTGCCTGTGTGCAACAATGAGGCTCTAAGGCACTATTTCAACACAACATTACATGAATTCTTGTTACTTAAGATGGTATCAACATGCCAAGCCTAGAGAAAACTTATTAAAATTCCACATGCATTACTGTTATTAAAGCACCATCCATCCCTCCCATTGAGGTTAAATGTCTGTCCTTCTCTACCTCACGATTCTTCCAATATCCCTTAACACCACAGACTAGAAAATCATGCAGCATGTTAATGCAGAAAAGAAGAAATAAGAAACATTTAAAACCAAGAATAACGAAGAATAAAAAGATGAATAAAATGTAAGAAAGGAAGTATTGGTCCCAGAGTAGAACTTACGAGTAGTCTAGCAGCTGGCATGTAAAGTTACTGCCCATTATGATTTTTAATGTTCTAGTTATGATAAAACTGGAGAAGTTAGATGTAGGCTAGAACAATTAGTCCAAATAATCCACCCCCTTGCCAACAGAGGATAGATATAAATTGGCTAAGAAAAAGCATCTCAGCAGTGACATCCTATAGCCTGACCTGCAAGTCCAGTTTCATGAAGATGTGCCTTACAATACTGGGAAGGTAAAATCAATATCACATAAGAAATGCTTACAGAAAGACATGCAATGAAGAACTTCAACTGTTGTCTCTATTCAGGGATACATATTCAAAGGAACTTTAAAGATGAAGAAACCTCAAGGCTCTATGAAATAACTGGTAATTCTGCCAGACAGAGAAAGCTTGACTTGAATATAGATAAACCATATATACCTGCTTGCAACAGGACATTTTAGATGGCAGAAAGAGGCATCTAAGTACATAGCCATTCTGCCTGTGTTGATGACTGGCTAAAGCCTCATGCTGGTGAGGAAGAGAAGTTTGGAAAAAAAGATTTTTAATATTCAACCCCTAACCATTATCACCTGTTAGAAGAAAAAAGTTTCAGGTGCAAATTACATTGTTAAGTCCAACAGCTGGCTTTGAAAGGTTCAGTAGCACCTCTAGCTGCAGAGATAATGGAACACCCTCCTGGACAACTCTCAGAAAGTAAGATTTTAACAATTAAAGCTCAAACACCTTTTTTCCCTAGGTGCCTCAGACAGTTGCCCCTCAGATCCAGACCAGAGCCGGCATTGCAAGTGGCACTAGAATTCTGGGAGAAAGTGATACAAATGTCCAGAAAAATTAGCATGCTGATAAAGCTGACAGACACAAACGTACAACACAGCCATCTATCTCTAGCAGGTATCCGAATCCCTGACAATCCCTCTCTGAAACACTTGTGGAGTCAGCAGCGTGCAATGTGACATTAGAGCTTTTGAGTCAACAGGGAGCAGGATGCCTGACTGAAAACAGTAATTTTTGTTTCATTGCACTGTCTCGCCACGCTAGGAGCTCGATATTCTGCAATTAGCACCGAGAGAAGTGCTCCCTCAACATAAGCAGTGCAGTACTGCACAGCTGGGAGCAGGCAGAGGATACAGCTTGGGGCACTGGGCTCCGCACCGACTCCATTGTACACAAAACTACTGCAGATCACCAGCATGCTAGAGGCGGTCCGGGTATTCCACCTTACTAGTAAGAAAGTAAAATACGAGGAGAATGGTTGAGAAAAGGTTTTAAAATTGGTCTAACTTCACTTTTTAAAACACAATGAATTTGCATGGAGTAAACCGTGTAGAGAAGCAGCACCGACCATAGCCTCGGAAACACCAACGCACAGCAGTAATGAGGAGGCACAACCACCAGGGCTGACAGGCAAACAGGAACATTTCTCAAGAGGCTTACTCTTTGAAACAGAAAAATACAGTCACTCCATCTTCACTGAAGTTGCCCTTCTTTTTTTCTAAGCTTATCTAATTAAATCAATGCAAATACCCACAAAGCCAGACTCACTTCAGCTAAAGATGCAGTTACATTTCTTTTAAATTAACTTGGAAAAAACCTACTGTCAAATAGATTACATATATGTATTCCTCCAGTTAAATTAAACTTCAGTTAAACTGATGGAACAATTAATCTTAAATGTCAAAATAAAAAATAGGGAATCTCATATTTACACACAAAACCAAGTTCTGCCAAGCAGTAAACCAAGAACAATTTTTGCTGAACATCTGGCTTCACACATGGTTAAATTTCATGGTTACCAGCAATTCTGAAGTCAAAATTTTCAAAGAATTTATTGGTTTGCATAATTAAAAAAAAAAAAAAGCATCTTACAGCACCGTAGGGTAGACATGGTGATCCACAGACAATGAGACTTTGAGGAGATTATAGGTTCCAGCTGTCTGCCTTGCCTAGCGATCTCCCTAAGGTGCTGTTTTCTCATGATACCAGTAAGCACTTTTCATGGGTTTACATAAAAGGTACCATATATCATCAAATCAAAAGAAGGTTATTGCTACCTTATTACGCTGAATATGTGGCTTAATCCTAAAAACAGAAAGCCAAAATAAAATGCGCAGTTCTACATTACCAATTATTTTTTATTCAGTATATACAACCAATTTGTTAATGGGTAACTCCAACAATTGACTTCAACATTACATATCAAATCATGTAACTATATTCACATTTTCAGAGGTCAGACTTGTCCAGTATTGCTGACTTTTCAGGTTATTACTCCGGCCAAACAATATGAAGCCATGGCTTGTTAACATACTTTACCTTATTAGTTTCACTCAGCAATAGTATCGGTCATCACGTTTATTAAAACAGATTGTTCTTGCATCCTGCTAAAACCTATGGGAGATTTGCCACTGCAGAATTTTCTACTTCCTTGCGAGATCTTCTGAAGTTTAAGTGAAAACTCAAACACTTCCTATCTTTTTTCTGCATCTGACAGAAATAAACCTTGCATCACTCTTCTGAGGCACCAAAAATACTCCACAGTTAAGTCCAGATAGCCATGAAAATAACAAAAAACAAGACATTAGATGGCTCACTCCTCTGCTCTGCTGCCAGCAGCTTCTTTGGCTGTTCTCCAGCCGAGCAGCTGCCAGTTCACAAGAACTCTGACCTTCCCAGAATGCAGACCGAGGGATTCCCAGAACCTCTGTAAGCCAAAGATCAGCCACTTCCCACTTGTTCCAGTTGGAAAGCCGAATTTTGATGATGTTACGCTGACTTACAGCAGAATGGAATTTGAATACTAGGAAGCATCAACATCTACCTTTGGGGTGACTCCCATGGAATGGAAATTGTTCTGGGCACCAAGAGCTACATTACAAATACTAACATCTTACAGACCCTCGGCAAAGGCAAAATCCACAGCAAAGCACAGCTCGCTCCAACAGCAAAGCTGCACAGACAGCACGGGTGCATCAGGTTTGATTAAAGGGCTGCTGCAGCTTCTTGAAGCTGAGACCTGCACACTCAAGTGCTGTGGCTCAGCAGAACACTTTGGCATTTGTGCAACTGGGCTGCTGAGCTGATCTACAGCCCTCTGTTACCAGGTCAGCTTTATATTAATTTCTCCTAGTGAGCGCATATAACAGACGTGGCAAGAAGAAGGCCTCTGTGTTGGACAGCGGCAGACTGACAGGGGGAATAGTATATCTGAAGCTTTTAGCCACCACATATGAAGACAAGAGCTGGAGCCCACCAGCAGGAATGCCAGTGTCAGACCCTGAACTGCTGAAATGCAAAAGGGAATCGGTACCACACACATCCCTCCACCCCTCCTCCACTTTACAGTAGCATAAATAAGGATATTTCAGCATTATGCACCTTACTTTCACACCATATTTCCCTCAATAGCCTACAGCAGTAATTTCAGTCATGTTCATAAGGGTCTATAAAGTTTTTATTTTTACACACTTCCCTGAAATACCGAGCTGGGACCCGTGCAGAGCCATGCGTGGCACCTGGCTGCTGCAGCACATTGATGCGCTACCCAGGCACAGCACAGAGCAGCTGCTTCCCCTCTTCTTGCTCCACAACTCAGCCCCGTCACCTCGCAGTGCTGCACCAACCAGCACACATGGCTGGGATTAACTACCCACAGGTACTCCCCACATAAAATTATTTTGTCAATGATTAATCTGTAGTAGCATTTATCACCTCATTTTAACCAACCTGTACCACAATTCGAGACAGCACAAAGGATCACCTAATTAATACAGCAACCTTTTTTTTGTAGAATACTCTGCTGCTACTGCTCAATTAATCTATGGTTTATGGAATATAATTTATTGCTTATTTATTTAGTGTTTATTGCTTAGAACCTTAATTTCATCATTCAGGACATGTTATGACTGCAGCTTTGCTTGCTGCAAGATCTCTATTTTTAATTTTTTGTAATAACACAGGAGTCTGGCATTAAAGAAGTCTTTAAAATAGAAAACCTGCACTGAGACTGTCATGAGTGAGAAGGACAGAGTTTGGATACAAAACTTGCCAATTTCTGTGGTCTAGATTTTCATTTACAAGATTAACACCAAAAATATGGTTAGACAGTGTGAAGAATGTTATGTTTCACAAAACATGTACATTTCATGAAAAAAATGTTATTTACAAGAAAGATCGGTTAGTGTCTACAGCTTAATAATTCCAAATACAGCTATTACTTTCCAATAGATAGATATTTAAAGCAATCCTTGTAAAGACACCCTAACAGTGGTTATATACATCTTTTGGCCTATCAGAACAATCTTCTATTAAGTCTATGATTGTGATAAAGATCATCATTAACACCTCTAAGCATTTATAATACCGGTGCAGATCCTGGAAGCACCGATTATTTGGTATGCATGAGCTAGGTGCTAAGAGCAAACTCTCTAGCTGCAGTTCTTCAGATGGGAGTTCATCTGGACATCTGAATAAAGACGCACATCCCATGGGGGAAATGCCAGAAAAGCCAGTTACAGTAAGCTATTACCCGATACACAAGAGGCAATTTACCTGACGCAGACAAGCAGAATGGGAAGAACTCCGCATGGAGTAGATGCTCTGGGCAAAGGAAATTTGCTGAGCATTTTGGAAAAAAAAAAAGATCAAGTAACATGGATTTTATAATTTCAGGTCTTCTAATGATCCAGTCACAATCAATAAGGAGTTCTGCTGCTGACTTCAGCGGAGCCAAGGCTTTATTCATGATGTATAAGCACTGTGGACTAAAACACATTTTAATTGTTCTAGGGTTTTCCCCAGTCACAAATATTTATTACGAATGGACTATATATATATATATTTTTGACAAAGATCACACAATTCTTGAGTTGAAAGTTCATATAATAAAGCTAGCAGCCTTAAATTGACGGGTTACAGTAATTTTGTCATAGGAAGTCTTCTGTGACAGTCACACAGGTCATATCCATCAGTGGCTCCTGAAAGGACAGCAGAGTATACAAAACCCTCCAATCTCTGCCTAGACAGCTATGGGGAACTCCAGAGGACAGGACTGACACTCTTTGTGTCTCCTGCTAAATCTTGGACAGCTCTGACTCTTAAAATCCTTCCATCCCTCCCTTCCCCTGCTAAAACAAGGGCAAGAAGTTTTGTGACCATCAGGCATATTACTGTGTCTTTTTTAAGATACTTGAAAGCAGCAGGGGAAAAATAACACAAATAAAACCACTCACCATATTTGGTGTCAGTCTTTACTGTCAGCGCAGCTAAAACTCCTCAAAATAACGAAAGCTCCACAAACGTTATTAGCAAAAATTTCACACTTTTTAATGGATATTTACAGTTTGAAGCAGTCTTTTAATCACTTTTGCTATTCACATCTGATGGCTTCAGGAAATGTTGAATTCAGATATTAGACTACCAAGGATGACTGGATGTAGTCCAATAAGAAACTGAGATCAGACAAGTTAGATTAGCCATCTGTCCTAAATAAACACAAATCAGGACTACTTTTTAGCGTCCTTTCAACCCAATCTTAACTGCAAGAAGAGCTTTACTGAAGGCAGCAGTTGTGACAAGGTAGACTCAGGAAGTTTACAACCATACCTTTCCACAATGTGTCTTAGTCTCAATAGTAAGATGCTCAACTCTAACTAGTCTGTCCTAGATATAGCACAAGAACGCCGCATGATGACAGCCAGATTTCAGTCTTTAAATTGCCACAAGAGCAAATTACATTTGTACCAGCTACTGTTCTAGTTAAAATTATTACCAGGAGAGTGGATTCATAATGTGCTGGTTCCTGTTCTCATTATAAGTTCTCGTGAGAATGAATTGTAATCAGAATTTTAATGCCTCATCCACTGTGAAAGATAGCTGTAAAAAATATATTAATTTGACCTTTTCAAAATTTTGTTATTTGACTTGGTGCCTATTCTTATTTGCTCATATCTATAAGTTACTAGAAAATCGAAGTATGTTAGTAAGTCAGAAGACTTTTCTACTAATTTTTTCCTCCTAGGGTAAGGAGTACAATCTTATGACACTCTTTCAATACTATGTGCAGGCCAAACAAAGTCACAGCCTTAAGCAATCATTACCATTTGAGAAGGGTTTCACCACTATTAAAGAAACAGGGATATTCTAAAAGTAAGTATCTTCAGAGAAATAAAACAATATATCCGCACAGGACAGAGCACATAGCAAATGAGTTCTTCCAGTAAACATTCCCAGGGGATGACCTAAATCAGAGACCATCTTAAAACAAAATTAATGTCTCTGGAGATGCCTCCTGTCTCTATTGACTAACACCAGGAGCCTCAAAGACCAACTTAAATTACAATATAAAGGTGGTTCTTGTCCTCCTAATTGTCTTCATTTATGAAAATATGCAAAGAAGCTGAGCTGTATAAAACTCCAAGGGAGCTGGTATTAACCTGATATGCTCCTATGAATAAAGAGATCTAAGAACCTGCACCTAAGCAGCTGGTGGGAAGCAAGTAGCAAACGCAGCATACTCCTAGAGCTGTAGTGCTTTTCTATCGCTAGCCAGCAGCCCTGGGGACTGCTCCTTCCCTCCTGTGAGCAACGCGGCAGGCTAGGAATTATTGCACCAACCTGCCACTCACCAAAATATTCTTTGATGACTTCATCTGAATTAATTTTAATTTCGTAGCATACAAAGAGGTTGACAGAAAGCAGATTTATCGGATGGCAGAACCCGACCTTCGTTTCATAACCCATACCATACGGTCAGTCTCAC
This sequence comes from Cygnus atratus, assembly GCF_013377495.2. NCBI lineage: Eukaryota > Metazoa > Chordata > Aves > Anseriformes > Anatidae > Cygnus > Cygnus atratus. The sequence goes on from NC_066377.1 coordinate 4,298,297, forward strand.
CGTTCTGTCTGTAAATCTGATGCTACACAGATTTGTTTTTACCAGTGACAGGCATGAGGACCACTGGTCCAGAAAGACAACATTCTGACAATTCTTTTAGGCAAGCTGTTGATCTGCATTAGCAAATTTTGGGTGTTTTGTGTGACACCAGATCCTAGAAGTCATTTTTTCATTGGGGTCACAACACTGAACCAAACGCTAAGTCACCTTTCAATCACTCATTTTGTTAAACACTCCCTAGGGTTCCACTTAGCCAATCTACGATTAGAAGTACACATGGTTCATTATGTGTGCTATCCAGTAAACTCACTATAAAATTAAATTGCTGCTCCATAGCGTATGCTGCAAACTAACAAGACAATACTTTCCTCAGTACCGTGTCAGACAGGACAACCAATCCATTAAGGATTCTCAAATAAACCTCATACAATATCAGTACCCTTCTCCTCCATGAGGAAAAAAAAAAAAAAAAAAACAGAAACACAAAACTTTAGGTCTGGAAGAGTTCTCAAACTCCACTCATCCTGCACAATTCAACCTTCCTGGTCTCACAGCAGCTTCGGTGATGATTTTTCCCTTTTTGCCTGCCTTGGTAGCAAAGGCTTTTCCTGTACAGCTAAGTACGATTACAGACAAATGCATGAGAGGTATTAGGGCAGAAATACATACACACACTCCTCTAGACCTTGGTTCAATTTCATATTAAAACTGTGATAGAGTAACACTTCAACAAGTCAGTGATATAGAAACCTGAACATCAGTGGTTATACCACTGATGGATTTTGGTTCCCAAGTTGCTCAGGTACTTCTGAAAATTGCACCCCTAACACCTACTTCATTGCGACATGACTAGAATTTGTTTGCACCAAACCTGGCTGCATTACTGACCATATCCATCACACAGCTGACATCAAAGCAACATCCAACCCCCAAACAAGGATGGCATGCAAGACATAGCTCCCCATTTCCAGTGATCTGCTGTGCCCCCTTTCTGAGCCATCATCCATGTCTTACATACAGAGTTGTTCAGCAGCACAGCTCCTCTGGATACAAGACATTTGAGTACATACACACATTGGATAAGTGAACTCGTGATCCTCCTCCTCTGTGGCAGTCTCACAGCTAAAAAATATATATTTTTTACCCATGTCCCAGTGACCTACACAAAGCTTAGACCTAAGTTTAACTTTCTCATTTCAGATGAAATTTCCGAGTCCTGCTTCTAAGGACACATCAGCAGGGTTTGGTGTCTTTCATGCAGGTAATGAAAAAAATCTGAAAGTTGTTTGAAGTTCTATTGTGAAGCAATTATGCTAGCATTATTATAATACTGATCCAATGAAGATAACACAGCATTGTTACAGTGAAGCTGTGGTGACCTTGAAGTGTTAATTCCCAGAGCCATTAGGGCTTTGGGATGTCGAGGTGGCAATGTTTTGGCTTCCACAGTGAAGATGCATGTTCACAGCTCTGCTCTTACAGCAACCCCTACAGTTAGTGCACAGAGTGGAACTGATGGCTGTCTCCATAGAGACCTCGTGTCCTGCTTTCGAAAACTGAAAGAAAATGGGAGCTATGACAACAGACAAACCTGTGGGATGAGGAGGCGTAAACAAGTCAGCAGGAAGCCCACAGTAGTACACTGGGGCCAAGCCTCATGTTTTCGTTGTTATCCGCTATTAACATAAACAGATAACTAAAGTACTCGAACTGTGCTGTTTGTGTAACCGGTACCGGCGACACCAAAATTTGCACCATCACATGGCTGAGTCACAAGACAGAGACTCGCAGACATCTGGGCTCTGTGTGTCCTTCAGACTGATAAGGAAATATCTCAGTTTCCCTTCTGTAAAGCCACAGTCCTGGTCTCGCAGCATTATTGCTGTCATCCTGCCAACATGCAGAGACAAAAACACTTAAGACACTACCAGACCGATCTTCACTCAAGATCATTTTAGATGAAAGAATGAAGGCAATGTCATTAGTTGATGAAGACAAGAACATGGATTTACTAAGCCTGTCTTCTCTGAGACAACTTAAACCAATCTGATGGCCCTGCTCTTCTTGAGAGATCTGGACTGAAAGATAGATCTGGCTTTGCTCCTGTCTTCCCTGTATGAGCTGTTCCTACACAGCTTGTTGAACTGGGAGAACTTTTCCACTTAAGGGCAGAAAAACATTCAAACCTATTTAATAGGAGACATTCCTAACTAAAGAGCACCCTTGGTATTTGTAAGACATTTTTTAGAAGTAATTTGCTTTAAGGATGATAAAGTCAGCTCTTCACTGTTTTATTAGAAAGCATCCAGAAGGTCGTTACCTCCAGCACATTGGGATACATCTCCCAGACAGCAAGAGATGTGGCAACAGGCAGCTGCTCTGCAAGTCTTGGAAGAACTAGAGCTTGTAATCAACTTCTGTTTTTTTTTTTTTTTCTTTCCTCAGGTACTGTCAGGATGCACAGGCTCTGAAATATGGTGCTCTATGAGTCTCAACCTGATAGTTCTTGAGTGGAATTATTACAGAATGGTTTTATATGTACAGTGTTTCTTCAGTGACTCCTGCCTTTACACACCTATGCCCTTTTGCTACAGAGGAAGGACCACAGTACCATTATTTAGGTATGCTCTTGTGGTAAGGCAGCCACCTTAAATAAAGCTCTCTGTACACAAAATGCTTTCCTGGAAGTACAGGGCCTCTCTGAGGCGAACAGTGTTCCCATTCTCAATACTATTTCTACCTAAATATCAGGGTTTGATATTTGCTCTTTAGATGTTTCGCTATTTCACTGGCGTCACTCACAAAAAAATGCGTTAGCATTTCACTAGCCTTTCAGTAACACACATCCTCAGTTTAGTGGATTACCATCCAGTAACTCTTCCCTGTGTAATGTTGCGCAAATGAAGTTGCATGGTTTTTGAAGCAGTGCATTGTCCAGAACACTGCATGCAGAAATGTTTTGTACTCACTCCGTTGTCAGTAATTAAATTTGCTGTTCTCATTCAGGACACAATTTCCCCTAATTTCGCAACAGAATCTTTGTCTGATTGCACAGATTGAGACGTTATCCTCACCATTACATCCTGGGGACGACAACAAAAATAGAAAGACCACTGCTAATGAGGTCGAGCTTACATATAATAAACAATAAATTGCCTAAATATAGATTTAGGTAACTAGATCCTCGGATGCTCTCTTGCAGGTACACACTATGTTCTAAGTATTATTGTGCTGAATTTAGGGATGGGAAGTCTATCATTTGGTAAAATAAATACTGTAATTAATCAACTTTTCCATTTTATCAGGAAGAGGAACAAGGCTGGATACCTTAATAAAGGCATGCTATAGTTCCTATTTTTCTTTTTAATTATTTTATAATTTTTTAAACCTATTAAAAATAGGCAAATATGTACAATAACTACCTCCTGAATGCTTTCATCAAACAGGCCTTCACACAGGAAAACATGGGACAGAGCTGAACCCATACATGGACACTGCCAGACTTTTTTACTGACAGCAGCAGCACCACCACCAGCTAGTAGGGTATTTACCCCATACAAATTTATCCAGAAAATGCCACAATGAGATAAGGAAGCTTTATCATCTCTGTCATACATGGAGGAATTGCACAAAACCTCCTGAGGTCATACATGTAATTTATAGACCTACGAAAAGGGGGTGCTCAGGGCAAGCATAAGACTCCCACACAAAAAGAGCCTGTGAGGAGGTAATAGTGTGTAGCCAGTGACAGACACCACAATAAAGGAGGAACCCATTATATCAGATCTAAGCCATATTCCAGAATGCAAATCAAAACGTAAATGGTAGATGATCCATGACACAGACTCATTTTTCATGGGTTCACAGATAAGAAGCTTTTGAGGCAGACAACGTGCAGCAAGAAAATTTATATTTTTGAGAGAAGCGTTTCTGCTCTTGCAAGTATTGCCAATAGAGACAGGGCATTTCAGACCAAGCAGCTCACTCCCTTCCCACGCTTTGTTTGTTGTTAAAGGCTATGTTTAAAGGCATTATCCGCAGTCAGCTATCCAAAGGGCTTGAAAACCATACAATTAACTATAAGCACCCTGTATTTTAAATAAGCAAAACCAAAAAACTGTAAATAGTTACAAGACTGTTCCAAAGTCCATCAGAATTGGCAGAAAGACTCCCATTGACTGGGATGGGCATTCTACTGAACCCTTTTCATACTGGTGAACGAACCAGGGAAAATATTTAAGTTACAGTCTCATGTTTAATTTTACTTGTTGACAAGTTCATTTACTATCAAATATTAGAATCATTGACATGGCTTCCCTAGTAAATCACACAGCCAGTTTGCTCTGCCTTCAGCAAGCAGTGACATTATTCTTTCCAAAGATGCAGCATTTTTCAATGAGAGAGAATGAACAAAAATAAATAAATAACAGCTGAGAAGCTGAATTTATCTTTCTTTTTTCTGCTCATCTACATAACAGTCCAAAATTTGTTTTGTCACCAGAGACTTGATTTAGGAGAATAAACTACCTCTCCTTGTAGCACATGACAATCATGTTGAGCCTTAAAATTTGTTAATTATCATCTCCCATAATGAAGCTTACCTGCCCCCTCAATAAATAAGATTCCTTCCACACTTGCTTTCAACAGATTTTTCAGGAACAAAAATTAGAAGCAGTAATAAATTCTGAGGATTTCTTTCTATAGAGTTAAGAACACCATCTAATATATGTTCTTAGGCTAGAACACTCAGGTGCTGCCAAATAGCTTGGGATGTATTCTGTAAATATAATTTTACTCAAATGAGCGATCCAGTCTGGATACAGACTTCAGATGTTTAGCCAGTCCACTGTAGAGGCTCTGAGGTCTTCTGTGTTTCTGGGTGGAGTGTTTCTATTTCTGACCTTTCCCATGGTCTGCTGAGCAGCCCCTCTAACAGCTCAGAACACCGCAAGCATGCTGCGGCCACAGGAACAGTCCCTGCTTCCTCCTGCATCGACCGTGCTAAAAGCATCCTGCGTACCTCACTGATAGCCTCTGTGGTAAATCTACCCAGCAGGCACCAGTACAACTTATCATATTTCCTCCAAAATCATCCCAACTATTACAAGAATCACAAAAGCAAGAGTGATTCACAAACCTGAAGTGATCCGCATGAAATTTTTGCTAAGGCCAAGCTCAGGCCACTCCAAGAGTAAGATACTATCACTGTGAAAAAACTCTCTCAATTTATGATTCTCATCTCACAACCTTTAAATATACTTACATTCATATCTCAAGACAGCTCAGGTATCTCACTCTAGTTTTGTAGCTGGGGGAGACTGGCACATGAAAAGTCTCTCAGAGGCCTTTAGCAGGAGGCTGCACCAGAAGTTACTTCCAAGGCACCATAGACTCTAACCTCCAGGAGGCACATATTCACTTGCCATCCCTGCTCTCTTCTCTGGTCAAACTTTTTTTTTTTTTTTTTTTAAATATACCAGAGCAAGCAGATTTCTTTGTTCACTACTACCAATTCTGAACACGCGTGAAGATGGCAAAGAACACGAGAGACAAGAGGGAACATCTAACAGCATGGAGGTCAGAAGGGCAGCCATTAGTGCTCTCACCAAAACAACGGCAAGAACAAGAAGAAAGACTATTAAGTGAGGTAGGATTCGTTTCCTTCATTCCTGTCAGCATAACACACTTACTGACCCCTACTCAAAACAGGTGTATGCCTGAACAATTTGGGATATGTTTTTTTGGAATTTTTTTTGGGCAAATCATCAGCTGAGAAACTTCAAACTGCTTCTGCCATTCGCATAAGCAGGATAGTTTTCAGTCCACAGCAAGTCAAATGATACTGAAAGGTATTACAGGCCAGTGCAAGCACCCGGAATATCTTAAGAGAAATGAGACTTATGTATGCCATGGAGCCCAGAATAATGCAATTTCTTAAGTTAATGAATGGCTCACCTCTTAATAGCAAGGACTTGCCTCACATGATTTATGCCTGTTGATCTGCGATTAACTGCCACCACAACAGCAAGATTTATTGCAGTTCATATTATAACTGGAAGTCCATTGACTGCTTGTAATAAAAAAACACTAAAAATCAGAAAACCATCTGTAATAAGAGAGTATGGCCTACACAGCATTTCATCAGAGCTTTTGTGAATATTCATTTGTCTTACCAAACCTATAACTGCATTTTCATGTCAATCAATCACCACATTAATGGGCTATTTTCTACTGCAAACACATTCACTTACTAGAGACGCCTATAGAAGGGGAGAGTCAGCACTTACCTCTCAAAGGCTTGCTCTACCTTGAAGAGGTGAGAAGGCCAACATTTATCTCACTATTTGCCTCAGAGTTCTCAACCCTCACAAGGCAGAGGGAACAACAGCTCGCAGGTTTGATAGCTTAACTCACTCTGCCACGTCCCTTGAGCAAAAAGGACTACAGTTCAGGAGCACCACTACATGAATGTCCTGTTTCCACAAGCTGGTGCACATCAAAAACCATCTCCACCTACGCAAGATGGAAGAATTTTGTGCTCTTATTCTTTGCATCCAATTATCTTTATAATCAACTTTGCTTCAGGTGGTAGGTTCATGCCATATGGCCTCTCAGTACATCTCCCTCCTCTTCTACATCCAAAAATATGCCTAATACTTAATATACTAAAGTACAGAACAAGTACAGAACAGGCTTATGTGAGCAAATGGTGGAAAGCCTATCTGCCTTAAACAGCCAAGAACGCTATTTATAATTATCAGTAAATACATACACAGACATACAACTAGAAGTTATTTATCTAGCAGAAATCCAAGTAAAATGTCAACAGTTGACTATCTAGACTAAATATATTTTATGAGGCTCATACAGAATAACTTAAGGACAGTTTCTATTTAAATGCCCATTTTTTTTTGGTTGTTTTTAAATTATTTTACGTTCTTCTCTCTACTGACCAGAAAAAGCAGAAACCGAGAGGGGTAAAAACCTCAGACAAGATGGCTGCAAGCATACAAACGTAGTAAATCCCTACACAACATAGAATAGCAGATAGGAAATCAACAACGGTAGCACGTGTGTGAAGGCAGACCTAGGGCAGCTTTAGTTAATGCCTCAGTAAGTTACACAAGTTTTACATGACTACTACCTTTACAGTTAAATAAAGCTTGAATAGCAACAGCTCTTACATCACATGAAAGCTAGGCTTTACCCCTGAAGTAGAGACCACTTTCTCCAGTGAAGCAGTATTTTGTACGCTTCATAACAGTAGAAAAAGTAGCAGTATGTTCACATTTACAATATCATCTGCTTGGTATAAGTGGTTTATTTTCTCTTGAAGCAGCAATCATAACGTTCTTCACACAAATGAAAGTACACTATTTTCACCAAAAAAAACAGCATGGGCCTTTGCAAATTACTTCAAAAATTTTAGACTACACAGCTTTAGTATCCCACACAGGTGGCTAGGAACAGGTAAAGCTAAGTTTCTAGGCGCCATGTCCTCAAGAGGGAAAGCAAAGCCACACACAGGCACCTAAGTGCTTCCTCACAAAAACAGATCTAAAAATAAGACACAGAAGAACCAGTATGCAGAGCACTTTGCCATTAAGAAATATCAAGGAACTAGGCAAAACCAGAATTCTACCTGCCTTATGGGTGTACTCACCTGCTCAGGAATCGCAGCTCCTACAAGATGTACAGACTGCTTCATCAGCTTACCCCCTGCAAACACCAGCTCCTAGCACTCCCCAACCTTCTCAGGGAAAAACAGGTCACTGTACATGGGACCAATCCCTTTTGCACACCTGGAGCACATTCTGCCAACCCATATGAAATCAATGTAGGAGTAGCTACCAACAGCTGCCACTAACTTTTAAGACTGTAGTAGTCTCAGGTGCGTATCAACACTGAACCTTGCAGCAGGGATTCAGTGCTCCTATTTACCTGCTCAAAGCTTGCCTGGGGTCACATCTGCCCTTTCTTCTCAGCTAATATGTTCCTCCAGAGGTCCCCATGCTCTGCTGACTAGAGGGGAAGCTGTGATGAATCAGGGTCTAGACACCTAAGGAATTTTAGGGTAAACTAAAAATTCACTTGAGGAGGGAAAAGGAGTCTCTCACAATTTTGGAATTTGCATAGTTCTACCCCCATCTTGTTTATTGAGCCACCAAACCGCTACATACCAGGAGGACAGCATTGCTTCAAACATTTAAAGAAAAAGTACATTTTTAACTTAAATAATGTGTTCTTCTGTTCTTAGAGAAATATGAAACATTGCTTAATTTAGGGAAATAGAAAGCTCATTCACATGGGAAAAATCAGTGCTTTGCTATAATGGGCTTTTAATTAACCACATATTGCACTGTAGTTGGCAGGATAAAGTAAATGCTGTTAATGTTTCCCCAACTATTGCCCCTATCCTATGAAATAAAATGCAATCACAGAATCAGCTGAGAAAATAACTTTATTGAATTTTCAGATTTATGAACAATAACAGACCCCAAAGCTATTACATGCCAGTAGATGGCAATCTTTAGATATAGTAAAAAAAATGTTATTAACAAATATAAAATTTGAAATTGAAACTGAATGACATTAAAAAATACTCTATTCAAGTACAGAAATTGTTCTCAAGTTATTCACAATTACTCAAGTTTCATTTTTACAAAACCAAAAACCAGGAGAGTTTTATAAGTTTATTTTTATTTTTCATTCCAAAAATGTATTTTTATTTTATTTATTTGTTTATTACCAAGTTGGGAAACAGGATGGAGACGGACATTAACCTGAAAATTGCATCTTTTTTCCTGGACAAGTGGAATATTTCAGTTTTTCATTAAAATTCACAGTTTTGATCCTCCTGCAAGTCCCCCACATGGCCATAAGCACAGCCAGGTCAAACCCAGGCTGCGGCAGCTCCCATCACATGAATTTGTGCAACAGGAATGTGAATGTGCATCTGCTTGTATCTTGTACTGGAGAGTGTCTACGGGTTGTTCAAATGCTTCTGGCTACACAATGAGAGAAGTGCCACAAAGCCTTTGGGACAGAGGACAAAAATGTAGCAGTTAAGGGGCAAAAGAATTTTTTGTTTGAGTAGATGAGGCCTACCACTCACAGCTGGGTACCCCACCTTAGGGAAGAGGAGATGGAGAATTACACTAATGTAAATGAGTTAAGTTTCACTGTTTCATTGCTTTCATAGGAAAGCAAAGAAATCTTAGTACTGAAATTTACTGGTTTAAGATCTAACAGCATCTCCATCTCAAAACATGGTCAACACATCAACAGATATGCAGAGGAGTACACTGCTCTATATTTAATTTCCGATCTTCAAAAAAGCAGCACTTGAAATTTTGGTTACTGTCAGTTCATGATTACTTAAGACCTCAGGACATCACGAAATGTGATCACACTTCTAACAGCAGAGGAAACCCAATAACACTTTCAATATCGATGCCGATCCCAGCTCAACACGCAGCCACAGGAGTGCTGGTAGCACATATACCATGCTACTCAGTCTGCTGATAAAAGAACATTTTGTAACACATTCAACAAGAGTATTTCCTATTTGACAACAAATTTTGACATAAAAATATTTCTAAAATGTAAATAAAAATAAATAAATAAAAAAATATATTGCTTGTATTACCAAATTTAAACATCAACATTTTGCATGAGATTTATTCCAAGTCACCTCCCACATCCACACAGAAGTACTTACTCAACTTGCTTGAGCACCATTTTTTTTCCTACTTTTCTACTTGAACAAGCACATTTTTTCAGACATAGCATTCCACGGGTAAGCCTGCAATCCTCTTAAAAAAAATCACAAAAACAAAACAAAAAAAAAAACCGCCACCAACAAAAAAAAAAGCAACAACAACAAACTTCTTTGTTAACTTCAATTGCTGTTACCACATTACTATCGGGAGAACCATGGGCACAAATGAGATGCAGTCCTCAGCAACCAGCAGGTGCAGGTATGCAAAAGCAGAGGTCTGCCTCTGGCCCTTCAAAACCAAGAGACTCCTAACAAAGGTCTGATCCTTCACCTTCAGGGTAGTATTGGTGATTCTCTGCTTGTCCTGTTGCAGACGACTGGAGTTCCACGGATAAAACTCTCAGCAGTGATTGCAGTAAAAGTTCTGCAAGGTTCAAAATCTCGTGGAGTTTCCACTGCAGGATAATACTGTAAGGTGGAATTACATCCAAAATAGTATTTGTAAAAGAAGTTGCGAATTCACAGACTTCAATCCCCTTAAAACAAACAAATGAACAAACAACAAAGCCACCATTTAGGCATAGCTCAGAAACAGAAACCCTTCCAAGCTGCTACCAGAACTCTCCAAAGGAAACTCTTAGCCTCAAGAGAAAAGAAGTGGGACAGTTTATCAGGTTTCGAGAGAATGACAGAAATGCTCAAATGGAAGCTGAAACAAAATCCATAACAGCTGGAGCAATTTTCTTGAAATTAAAATTAAAAAGCTTGACAGTGTCATAAAAATAAAAGATCTCAGAAAAAAGTGATGCAAAGGATGTTATTAAAATAAGGTTTATGAAGTTTGAGAATAATTACAGATAATATGTATTTATTACTCCTGTAGGATCAATCTGTGGCACTGATTTTCATATCTGAAGCCAAATGTACAGATACTTATCAGATCTGTAGTTATCTTTGCTCAACTCCCACTCGTCTCCCTAGCGACACACTTACTGTTCCCATTTGTGATATGTCAATACTCTTCATTTTATTTATTTCAGTTTTCTCATTATACAAAAGAAAAAGGGAAGGATTTTTTTTGCCTTTTTTTTTTTTTAAATTATTATTATTTTTTAATCTTTGATAAAAACCCTTAAATTTTGAAAACACCTAAGCCCAGGGGTCTTATGTCCAGATTGTCGTACTATGTCGGCTACTTAATGGCTGATCCATTTTGAAATCAGAAAATAAACCCTACAATTAAAGAAATACCCCTATGTACTAAATGCATTCAGTAGTCAGAGGAAAGATCAGTTTTTCTGCTCTTTTGAGGGCAGATATCCCAGCACATAGCAGAACAAATTAAGAACTATAAAGCCGAAGTACTACATACCTCACTGGGCTTCATATACGAGGAACGCTGTAGCTGGATGATGAATTCATTCAAGTTACAGGATCAACTCCAGACAAAAATGACTCAGCCCTGCTTCTCTGCCAGCTCGAAGACCCACTTCCAGCAGTGGGCATCATTTGCTACATTCTGCGTCCATGTAGCACCTACCTTGCAGGGATGCTCAAGACCACAGTGGTTTTTGGCAGAAGGCTGCCATAAGGCTCTCTGGACCCCTCTGAACAGAGGTGAAAGATCTGCTCAAAACGTGCTCATCATACTGCTAACCTATTCCACCCTGTGCAAATGCGGATGGTGAACAGTGTAACTGGCAGAGCTTGGGATCGCTGCAGTTTGCACTGGAAGCACACCATGACTCCTCCAGCAGTACAGACAGCCATAAAGTAAGTTTTCCGTCAGTATGGCAAGTACACATAACTTCCCAATACTTGCTTGCTTGAAAAATAACCTTCTTTCAGAGGGTAGCTGCACTCTTTTTACCTAGCATATGAAGAACTGTCCAGGTACAAACATTAAACAGGGCAGCAGAACACACTTGCTATTCTCTTTGGCCAAAGTATGCTCAAGTCAAAATTCTTACGCTTTTCTTTTTTGTATTTTTCACTTGGCTGGAGCATCCCTGCCACAATTTTTTCCATTAAAAAGTATGGAGGGGAAAAAACGGCAGATAGCTTTTGAAAATTATATATGGCAGCAATCCTACACACTGGTCTTGCTTTGTAAGCACAACTTAAGGAGAAAAAAAAAAAAAGATCAAGTAGCCAGGCAAGCAAAACCTCACTGTTTTCTTCTGCTAAGAATAGTCTTGACTTCTAATGACAAAAGTTAAAATTTCCCCAAACGTGTTAAGTAATTTCACTACTGAATAATTTCCTTTTTATCATTTTATCATTTTAAAAGTTAACTTGATCAAAACACACCATTTAAACATGTCCAGGCTGTCTCTACGTCTTGTACCAATTATCCTGCAGTACCTACACCACCTTAAATACCCTCATTTGTTCTGAAAATATTCTTATCTTCACATCCTATAGTGGCACCTAAGATCATTAGATCTAAATAATTAAAGAGAAAGAAATCCAATCCAGTACGAAACTTAGAAAAATTTAGACCAGCTAAGAATTTGACCCAGACCTTAGACAGCACATCCCATGGCACTGTCCCTGACGCAGGGAAACCCTGCCCAGTTTCACTCCTGTCAGCAGGCATCACCCTCCCAGCATCCTGGTCTCCTTGGAAATACTGCCAGCACAAATCCTGCCCCGTTACATGGAGAAGAGAGATCAGTCAGTGTTCTTGTATCAAAGAATACCGTCAAATAACTAAATCTTCAATCTTTTTAATGACTGCTTCCAAATATTTACTATTTACTGAACTCCACCATACATTTAATTCCACTTATTTAAACCAGCAGGTATTCCAAAGATGCTAAAATTGCTCACAGAAAATAGAAAGAAGAAAAACAATAAGGAGGGAAAAAAATGAAGTCCCTTTCTACTTCTGAAAAAAAAAAAAAAACTTTTAGAAGAATTATTCTTGAGGAATTAATGGGAAGAAACTATTTTTTATACACAGTATTAAGTGATTAAAAGCTTGTTCATCACTTTGCTTAGTTTAATTTTAGAAAGGCCTACTTGCAGATTCTTTGAAATGCATAATTAATTGATAGCAGCATGGTTACATCAGTACAGAAGTGAATGATAGATGCGAAGTATTTTCTTCCCCACACAAAACACAATCAGTACAGACCACAATTACAATATCCAGTTCACTCCGCCCTTCAGTGAAGCTATTTGATCTGCACATCTGATTGCACAATCAGCCACAAATATCACTTGTATTAAAATTCTTACTGGTCTTCAACTCATTTTGACTTGTGCAAGATTTTTTTTTTGTCAATTGGATCTGACAGAAAAATTAAAATAATCCTCTTTTACCTCTGCATTATCCTTTAAGTACTTAAGTTTTAATTATATCTCAGTCTACCTGAAGACATTCCAGGCAACTTCCAATAATGTGCATAAGCAGTTGAATACAGTGTAAAAGTGCATGTAATTTCCAAGTCCCCAGTTGTTAATGAAATCCCAAACATTCAGATTTTAATTGAACTAGATAAAGATTAAGAAGCTTAGCAGCAGCTGGCATTGCGAATTAGTTCTCAGCAGATTTTTATGTTGTACTCTAAATCATTGCTTTTGTAATCTTCCTAAATTGTCCTTTATCTTGCTAATGCAGATATGATTCTCAGAAAGCATTAGGCTTCCACTGTTCCCACTGCCTGTAAAATCTTGAACTGTAAAATCTTAATAGTCTTTTTTAATAAGTATTATGATCTATATGTATAATGTGCATTCAATAAAATCTTACTGTAATTAGAAGAAAAGTTTTTAGTTTTTTTACGTGACCTGTTTTACAGATTAGATTTATTAAATAGCATAAACTGTTGGAGCTGCATTAAGACCTATTTAGAACCGTCTGGCATCAGATGAAAAAGCAGTGCTAGACCTAATGCTTGGGGCTTGACTCTCTAGGAGGTCATTACGAAGTTTCCTTCTCCTTCTGGTTCAGAGAGCTCGGTATAAACACAGTTATGTACTTAAATGCCTGACAATATATAATCAGCAGTGATCAAATAATATTTTGCTTGCAAAGATTTTCCAGGACTCAGAGAAAGTATTCCGATTAATGCCGCAGTTAATCAGTTGTTCCCACTCTGTCTTCTCCCCCCCGCCTCCTCTGAAGAAGCCTGGTGCTGCGAAGGGCACACACGGGTTCTTCCTGCAGCGCCCAGACCATCAATGCTGGAGCCTCTCAGGAAGTGTTCATGCACTGTAACAGCTCTTAATAGAGCTACAGGTGCAATTATTACTTGCAGAGTAAAAGTGGTTATATTCATGCATCACAGTTACGGCTGCACTTTTCTGATTCACAGTAACATAAGTTAAACCAGAGTTCCTGTCCTTATAAGAAACAGGTGGGGGGAGAGAGGAAAAAAGATACAATCTTCCAAAAAGTAAGAACAACTTAACTCAATTTTTCTCCATTATATATATAAAAAAACTAGTTATTTTCCTAGCTAAATTGGTAAATGACCAATTAATGCAGTTACATGTACACTGAAGAAGAAAAGTATTAAGGGCTAATAAGGCCAACTGGCACTGCAGTTTTAGAGCAGAATAGAATCCTAACAGTTCCACTAGGGTATTTCAATATCAAGAACCTTGTCTGCCCCAATTTTTTCCTAATAAAGGACAAGTTTGGCAGAACAGCAAATGTGAGTATCAGAAAAGATGAATTATTTTCACTTGTAGCCTTTTTCTTTCTTTTAAATTAAGAGTTGTGATGTCCAGACATAACTGATGGCATTTCAGTGCATTTTGCTGTCCTAGCCTCTTCCCAGCTGCATTTTTGCTCTTTACCGCCTGTACTGAACTTCGAGGTAGCATTGATGCCTGCTGCCAAATAGTCAGTATGCTCCAGTACAGACGACTGCATTTCAATGATGAGTAAAGTGATCATTAGTCTATACCTCTCGTCAAAGAATTATGTTTGGTTCAGCAAGCTTTGAGATCTTTGAATGAAAGATGCTATAAGTAGTGCTAAGCAATTTTCTCTCCCTCAAAGTAAAATGAAGCTGTTAGCTTTTCATGTCTCTTTAGGCCCCTTATTACTTGCCATTTCCCCTTAGCAATCTTCTCATTCCAAATACTGACATTCTGGCAGCCCAGCTATTTTCAGAAACTATTATCTAAGTCTGAGATAGTGAATTTTTTGCTAGGTATTTTTTCAAGCAACCATTTTGCTACCTAAACTTCAGCAAACTTACAACTAGATTCAGAGAAACAACTCTGCTTACCTTTTTTGGCCACAAAACAAAGAGTTAATTTCATAACGTTGACTTCTCATTTGAGCCATTTTCTGAAGTACAGCTCCAGTTCTAGCAGTGACTTTGGTAGTTTAGCCTCAGTTTTCTGAGCTTTTTATAAAAGCTTGACAATTTTTTTCCTAACATTAAATAACCCATTCTCTGGGTGTTCAAGTTCATGCAGGTTTTTAGATGCCTGCTGCTGATTCCAAGAGGCCCTAACTTGAGCATTCATAGAAAAGCCTGTTAAGAATTTTGTCCTTCATGTTACTCCCATGAGAGTAGTGCAACTTGGCTCCCAAATTGCTTTCAAGGCTGGAACTGGCTGGAAGGTTTATTCTTGCTTCAAGACAACCAATAACTAAGAGCATGAAGGAACTTCCATCCATTTTTTAAATACAAAATGCATTATACAAAAGTAGTTGGCAGCAAAAGGAATTTTGTTATGGACTTTACTAGGAACACATTCAGTTACAATTCTGAGAGTCAATCATCCCTCCTGTGGCCTTATCCTCAAGTTTCTTCAGTTTACTAACATGCTGTCAGAACAAGAGCAACAAAATTGGAAATATTCTTCTTAGTACAAAACTGAAACATTGAATTTTCATAAACATACAAAAAGGCATGCAGGAGATCAATCATTCAGCAAAATATTTGTCTTAGTGCATGAAAATACATAGGGTGGGAACTGCAAACAAATTATAATTATTTGGACTCCTGTTAAACAGACTAGTGAGCCTTATAATTAGCAACATAATCACTTTAAGACAAATATACTCCATAAAATAAAGGATCTTCAGCAGTGCACAGCATATTAAAGCTAACAATACTTTTTATGCTTTATTAATTAGCTTATTGCTTTATCAAAGTTTGGATTTCTGAACCTCGGTAATTTGCAGTCTCCGTTGACTGAGGTATTTCACTCTCGATTCAAGAGACACGCAAGAGCAGAAAAGAACTTCCATCTAGTTCTCACATAGCTTTAAGACCTGCTTGTGGCGATGTTGATTGTACAGGACAATTGATCAATAAAATTCATGTTTTTCAATCCTTTCCTTCTAACATACCCCCAGTAGCCCTAACTGATCTCTCTTCTGGCTAATAACCAACCCAGATGCTCACTGACTTGAAAATGACTGACCAGCACTGAAAGATGTTGTGGCCATGTCCACTGGGGAAAAATGATTCAGAACAGCTAGGTAAGTTATTTTTTTCTGATATAGAGCCACAAATACTAAACCATACTACTTTTATTACTCAAACCATTAGGCAAAGGCTGTTTCACTGACTATCAAAGTTCCTGGAATTATCCACTCAAGTGCCACTCGCAAGTGTTAAAAATTCTTCCCAAAATTTCACATTTAGGTGTGTTATGTGCTGTCTCACCCAGAAAGGGAAAAAAAAAAAAGTAAAAGAAGTAAAGACCAGACAGTAAGAGGTAGTCAAGGAATGCTCACATCATCTATGAAGGGAAGGCAGAAGCGGAGCAGATCCACACCAGCCCAGGTTGTTCACTGAGGAGTTCCAGAAGCCCAGAAGCAGGAACAGGCTGAAGCAGAGAAGCTGCCACGCTAATCACCAGCACGCAAAGCAGTAAAGATGCTTCAGGATCAAAACACTCTGTGTACTAGGGTCACTTCAGAGAACAGACAAATGGTCCAGTGACTTTGTTATAGCCATTGATTCAAATGACGGTTCTTAAAAGTGTACACACCTTTTTACTTACTGACTGGTCACTAAATTCATCTGTGACTTCAATACAGTTAAAAATACAAGCTCTGACTCAAAGTTACAGTTTTTGCTACTAGAATGATTTCAGGAATAAACATGATTTATTTTCTTAGAGACTAATTGTTTGTTGACTATTAGGATGACTTTTATTAAAGTAACTTCCTTCAAAAGATATTCAGAAAAGGCTCATCACCAGCAGACATTATTGCCCAATTTACCCAACTGGAGACATTGGAGACAAATGCTCTATCCACGAATCTGTCTACAAAATCCAGGTGTTCACTGTAGGCACACAAAGGCTTGCATTTTTTAAACATTAAACAAAAAAAAATACGTATGTTTTTTACTTCTGTTTTGCTCTCATTTCTAATATATGAAAACAATTTACCTGCTTTCAGACTCTGACTGTGACGACTTTGTTTTCACTTCATCTAAATGCAGTGAATAATCTTGGTCACGGCTCCTGAGATAAATGCTAAGAGAATTCATTTGTTGTTCCACGCAGCCATAAGATGTTGGTGACACCTGTAATGCTAGGAACGCAACTGCATGCTGAAAATACAATCTGCTTCATTTGTGGACCCTAACAACAGCCTCGCAAATCCTCTTTATTCATTTTTCTAATAATCAGAACAGTTTTCTGGACAAATATATAATGTCGCAAGAACAGATCTATACTGACAAGCAAGGCCAACTGCATAATGCTTGTCTAAGTGGCAATAAGATTCATTAATTAGGTTGCTGCTTTAGAGTGTTGTTCCCCTGCAGCTATATTCTGCTCAAAGGTATTTTCAATAGTATTGAATAGATGAAGCAATTACTAAGCAAAATCCACTAACTGATGGCCAGTGTCAGATTCCTCAGGCCATTCTTTCAAAGGGTATATATATTTACTTGAATGAGTGATTGAATTTAGAAGAAAAAAAGCAAAGCAAACAAAAATCCCCAGTGAGACAGCTTATGTGTTCTTCACTTTTAGGCGTGTGATCTTTAAAAAAAAGCTTCCAACTCTGCAGACACAATACTGCAGATACGATTAAGATGTAGAACGGCTAGCTACAGGATACCTAGCTGCCTGATTGCACATGCAAATCAGGTTGTTTGCGATATAAAGGCACATACTTATTCTCACAATTAATGGCATGCAAAGAGCTTTATCTACAGTTATTTGCCCTCTTTATTGACAGCAGTATAAGCAACTTGTAAAAATAATAAAATCTTGAGTCAAGCTAAGTATTTCCTGTTCTGGCATTTGACTTACACGCTACTTATTGGTTTAGCCCAGTAATGTCATTTTTATAAGATGACATATCCCTGAGCATTTAAGTTAAATAAACACAGCCCAATTATTTTGGCTTTACTGCAAACATGTGGAAAGATTTTCTTCTTGTGGATTGTTGGGTTGGCTTTTCTTCCTTTTCACTGCTTCAGTTAGTATGATGTTTATACCGTGCCTCATTAAAGCCAGGAATACAAGTAAAAGAGTTTTCAGGCAGGAACATTATTTTGAAAGTTGGGGATATCTGTAATTCTATCTGATCTTCCACCTGGCTTTAAAACCTGAAAGAATGTCAAGAAATATCTTAAAAACTGGAGATATTTGACTGTACAGATGAGGAACAGATGTGCCTCTACAATTTACCCATAAACAAGGAAAAACAAACCTATCAGCTATTCGGGGACACTTGCATGCCTTTTTTATTATTATTATAATTTAAAAAAAATACTGCTGAACCAGACACAGTGTTGTTAAAAAGCTTTAAACGCTTTTTTTTTTTTAATTAATATTATTTTTAGAAAGTCACTATGAGGAATTGCCATCCCACAACTCTCATCCTTAAATTAAACCTTTAGCCACTGCCCCTAGCGTCCAAATTCAGTGGGAACCATATATGGTAGAAAAGCATGCATGCACAAAATACACAATTTCTTCTCCCAGAAATAGAGAAAGCGCAGTCTGCAAGAGTTTCCTTTAAGGTCGCAGCAACTGAACTGCTGAAAAGAACTTAACATCATAATGTAAACTATCACTGAAACCCAGCGGACACTTAACTGAATTCTCCTAGATTATTTTTCTTTCTTTTGGTCTCTGTTTTTAGGCATGCCTTTGAGCAGAAGTGCACACACTTCACTACTAAGTATTCATCTAACTGAGCAAAAAATGGAAGAAGGAAAAAACAAACAAATAAACAACTAAATTTGAAAGATATTTAACTAAATCCTTTAATGAAGACAAGAATTTCAAAAGTCAATTCTACAAATCTATTTTTGGGGCAGTCCAGTACAAGTGGCCAACTTTTAGATGTTCTCTTTATTCTTCACAGATTAATAAATATATATAATATATTTAAGGATAGTAGACCCACTTCCTCCTCTTCTTCCTTCATCTACTTACCTAAAAACTAAAAGTGACCATGGACACAGCAGTAGAGCAGTAGAAGTGGACTCAAGGACATAAATTAAAAGCTACTTCAAAGTAATCCTCAAAGAAACAGCACGCCCAACTTGGGAACTGTAATTCAGAACAAATCAGCTACAGACAAACACACCTGAGGAATTCACATAGTAGCAAATCCTCCAGGCTAATGGGGTTTCTGAGTTTGCTAAGAGTATGGCTAGGTAGGTGATCAGATGGGGTATCATTCTGATGCTTCATTCTTTTAAGGAGGCTGTGCTGCTTTCTGTAATGAGCCAGAACATCGACATTTGCATTACGTCTCTATGAAGTAATCCTTTCATTCGCTTATCTAGAAGGAGCAGAATGAAAAGAAACAAAGAAATCAGCTGGTTTCTGACTAAAGATTTTCACTGCAAATTATGAAGCTGCGAATGGAGTAAGATGTACATCAGTGGCTGACAGCACGAGCTCTTGCACTGTACTCTATTATTTCCCAGTTATCTTGTGTCATGATTATGGCAGGCTTCTTTCTGTTTCCTTGGCATTTTCTATCCTCCTTCAAGACTGCAAAACGAGACCACTGGAAACTTTCGCTGCTACAGCACCAGCCGGGCTGGCTTCCCGCAGCATCACACAGCCAGCTCCGGCTGTCCCTCCCAGCCTGGCAGCCGCGGGCACCACCACCACCTCCCACCTGCCTCCAAATGCACACACTGCAGTAGCTCTTTTATTATTTTCTCCCATTTACATCCATTCATCCTTGAAGAACCCTCGTAATTAGTCAAAGCTAGCAGCTGTCTTCCTTCTCCTGCCTCACAGCCCTTTCAAAACAAACAACAGTCCTAAAATAAATAAATTCTGGACAGATTTTCTTATCAACCTGCTCTGCTGCCACAATGTCTGAGCAGATCGAACAGTTATCTAGATACATCTCCTGTTTGTTTTTCTTAATCAGTCATTTCAAGATATAAACTGGGAGACTCCACACATGGCCAGAATCCCACCACGCCGATGCTTTATAAACACAGATCAGGAAAACTAGAATCTCCACTTCAAAGATTATTTGCAGTTTAATTAAAGATAAAGAGGTAGATACAGAGGAAGACAAGGACACAGTGAACCAATATTAGTCAATATGTGTAGGCACATAAACATTAACAATATGTTTGATCATTTGTTTGAAGACATTTCTTTCTGTATGACCTCAATGTCATCACAATGTACATCTGAAAGTGATCAGGATGACTAATATCTGAACGACATTCATCGACACTTCACCATCAACTAGATTTTACAAAAAAGTCCTTATGCTACAACAGAAAACATATCTCAAATCTGTATTTGAGGAAATAGTTATGAGCAGTATTCATAACTATTCTTCTTCCTCCTTCTGTAAACTTTGATCATGGAGACTTAAGAAATATATTCTACCACGCTTTGAGTTCACTCAGGTTTTTTTGTTGTTTAAATTAGTGAATAAAGATGACAGGCAACTAGTCTAATTAACACAAGCACTTGTTTTTTTGAAACTTCCAATGAATTTTAGAAGTCTTTTGCTCAGTATTATGATGATACTCTCCATTACCAGCCCCAAACAAATATGCACCTTTCTGCTGCCACAATGACAGTTTTCTCTTTCGTTTATAAAAGGAAGCGAACTTTCAGCATCCACAACATCCTTGGCCTCCCATGTGGAAGGCACAGGGAACTCATGAAGTCGAAGGGCAGCAGCACCCCTTCATCCTCTCACTGGCCTCTCAGGTCCCACAGGGTCAGTAGTTTATATTTGGGTAACACACATCTGCTGGCAGTCACTCAAACCTGATTTGCAAAGCTCAAGGGTCAAAGTGTATTTGATTTCACTTCGTAGCTTCCTCCCGTGGTAAGTCCCCCACCTGTTCAAAAACAACATCAGGGCTCTTACTCAAATTCAAATATTTTGGTTTTCTGTCAAACTCCTGTTACTTCCTTCTCCAGTAAGGACTGAAGGGACAGTAATCACCAAGATGGACTGCGAACAAACCCAGTGGATCGTAGGACTTTATGACAAAAAGTTTTGTACGTGTGGCTAAGCATGTCAAAATGAATCATGACAAACTTTATTAGTGTGCAAAAGACGTGAGCACCGGCATGCCATCAGCCCGAAGCATAAGGCGACAGAGCCCTCACAGCATCGAGCACTTGTGGTAACTGAAGTCTGAAAACATTTCACAGACAGCTGAAATACCAATTTGTATTTAAGCAATATTGAATTACCACAGATCACACAAAACGGGTGATTAGAGCAACACTTCTGTGTTTTGTTGTTGGACTTTTAGTTTCTGCTTTTGATTAAAGGCCATATAATTTTAGTTTTGTATTTGATTAAAAGCCATACAATTTTAACCTACAGAAGCTAGGGAGATTATTCATCTAATGTCATCTTTGGAAGACTGCTTCCCAGTGCTAATAAGGGAATTTAATTAGATGGACAAACCTTGACAGCAATCCTTTTCCAATACATTTAGTATTGAAATAGGTCTGCATCTTCCAAGATTTACAGAAGAAATCCACTATTCAAGTTAATGGGGAAAAACATCTGAAAGCATTGACTATCCAAGATGTAAGCTCTCGCTTTTCCGATATCATTTGTGCCACACATCACAGCTACAGACAATTACACCAACTGCTCTGGTGAACCCCCAGTTCCACGTGCACATGAAGAAAACCTTCGCAGAACTGATTTTGCCCTCGGCATCAGGAAGCCTCGCAGATCAGCCCACGAGGACCGGGGACCGGGAGAGCCTCCTGGCAGCACCCTGCAGCAGCACCCAAAGCCCCAGGACGGGGCAGAGCTGCTGTGCACGAGGGTGCAACACAAATACGGAGCAGCTCAGCCTCTTTCAGAGCATTTACAGTGGAAAAGGACATGCACGCGCAGGAAATTTGCAGCAAAGAAATGCACAAAGGCTTGTACTTTCTAAAATTGTGTGGGGAACAAGCCTGCCAGCAGGCTGATGAAACACTTGAGATAAAGTGTAATCAATAGCAGTGCTGTACCTTTAAAAAACAGCAAGTATAATGCGATCAATTCACATCACACTGAACTACCCTAACAGAAATCTGCAACAATATGCTAATTTAATGATAATTTATCAAGCGCTCACATTATCAACTACTGTTGTTCATGGCAGAATGAAGCCTGTGTAAAAATATGTCATGAGTCAATACGGCATTCGACTGAAGAGAAAAGACCCACATCATTAAAATTTTAAGTAAGCCTTCATTAAATAAAATACATGAAATTAGCTCTTTCAAAAGAATTTAATTAGTTAACACATGCAGGTTAAATTCACAATCTGCCATTGTGGTTTCTTAAGCCATTCATTTTCTTTAAGCTTTGTCATAAGAAGGATTTTTTTTGTTATTATTATTCTTATAATACTGCTGGAAACCACGGTTCCTTTCTGAAAACGACAAAGTATCCCTTGCAAAAAGCAAGAAACGTTTTCATTGCTACTGTATATGAAGTGCTGCCTTGTTAAGGCAATTTCAATCATTTATGCATCTTCATTAAGTCCAAGCTACCGTTCAGCTTTCCACAGGGAGAAACTTCAATAGCTGCAGAGAAAGGGCAGGACAGCAGATCCTTAAACAGAAGAGAGGAATTGCCAGCTATCTAGCTGGAAATGAAACCTCTGGAAGACCCATCTGCAGTCTCAGTCATTACATACCTCAATAATTATGAGAGCTCTCAGTCCATATATAAAATTTCAATACCTATGAAGAGCTGCAATATTGCAATGTCCACGATACAAAAACATCACCAGGTCATTTTGCAAAGCTTCAGGCTACTTGTAACACCGAGAGAAGATGAATCAATAAAATGCTATCAGTAAAACAGTTTGATTCCTGCACAGTTAAGTGTATGGCTACTTCTATATTTCAATCCCCTCAGGTCAATATAATTTTACACAGTTACCCAATTCTCAGCAGTTAAATGATACTGGTGGATGTTTCAGATATTCTAGAGCACTTATTTCTACATGGGGGATTAAAAAAAAATAATCACTGTTTTCTATCTGGTTCAAAAACTTGGATTTTTAGCACAGTTTTAAACGTGAGAGGTTTTTTACCCTAGCTCCAGTAAATTCAGTTACTCTTAACAGTTGACCGGGCCAAATCCTCTGTGTCCAATTCATCTAGCACTGAAATAGGAGTTCGAAAAGAAAAGCAAGTCCAACCTGGCTTTGGGCTTTCATCTAAAGTAAGTCTGAAGCATAAAATAAAATGTAATTTCTACCTATTTAAGAAAATCAGCCCATTTAAGCAAATTGAACTATTCAGGAATAAATTCTGCTGGGTTACTCACCGTGAGGGCTGAAGAAACTGTAAATGCTACCAACAAAAACCAACTATATAATTAATGCAACATTAACACATATGCAAGTAGTTCTTTATGCACGCTCTTAACATCCAGCTTCCCACCTGGGTATGCCACAAGATAGCGCCTCAGGTTAATCGGACACCTCCAAAGAGCTGCATTTTTTGCATAAAGAGCAGCAGACAAGTACACTTCCAAAGCTGAAAAAGTAATAATTGTCATCTCTAACAAACTCTTGTACTCTAGAGCAGGGAACGTTCCCAAAGAAGCTCTTTCAGACACAAGTCCCCTTTCCTTAATTTAATTTGACAATGTCCCAATGAAACAGGATAATCCTATTATGAGACCAGACAACCAACTTCAGCAAGGCAGGATTGTAACCCCAAAACACAAAAATGCCTCATTTTGCTACCAATTACATCTCATCTATTTCTTTTTTTTCCCCTTTTTTTAAGCACCTGCACAATACACAAAGAAATACCAGTCCGCTCAAAGGCAAAAAGCCTGTTTATTCCTGTATTCAGTTCTTAAAAAAGAAAAATTTTATTGACTAAAATTCCCATCAAACACCATCTACTCTCCTGCTGTTGCTCCTGTAAAACATTTGGTTTCCTTAAGTACTTAAAAAACGTCAGATGTAAAAGAGGCAAGGCCCCTCTTTATATACGGTACAATTTCCTTACCACATTTCTCTTATTAGGAAATTATATTAAGACATTGTAGCATTGTATTTTAATAGTTTAAAAGTTAGCAGAAATGGTCTAATTATTAAGAAACAAGGCACTAACCTTTTTTTTTTTTTTTATAATTTGTTACATCACCAAAGCTTGAAACTTTCCTCTAAAAATGTTTCGTAATTGGAAATTCTCATACAGTAAAACTTCAGTGATCTCTGTACTATGCTTTGCTCCTAAATAATGAACTAAACTGTCAAGGATACGTGCAGGAGGCAGGAGCCTTTATATTTTACTAGAGGACTAAGCTCATGAAAATCCAACTGCATCAATCCTTCTTTTATTATTATTCTTTCAAACTTCCACAATCAAATAACTTTCTTGAACTTGGCTAGAGCCTTCTGAATAGAAATTCCACTGGGGAAAGAAGTTTTAGATTAACAGCACAATACACTCAGAAATCAATAGATAAACCCTTTGCTCAGCTACACTACCTGATATTGTGAGACTGGAACTAGGTCTCAGAAAATAGAAATAACTGAAACAACTTTCCTGATCTGTCCATTTTTGTTTTGGAATTGAAACCGGCAACATGAACCTTATTTCTGTACCACACTTAGGGAATTATTGTAATGAAAAATATTCTGACTGGATAATACTTTTTAATTGTAAAAAGACATCCATCTTTGTGTTAAAACCAGGAGGGTTGTGTTTGTTTAAATGACATAGATAACACTGAAAAGCAGTAAGGCAACTCAAAGATAACCACATGTATGGGGTACCTGTCTTATGGATATACTGCATGCTTGTAAAGTCAGCCAACAATGTGATTAGATACTCAGGCTTGGGAGAAGAGATGGAGTAAAACTTCTAAACCTATTGTGAAAATTCTTTAAGCCTGGTCTCAGTTTCATTTGAACATCTGGATTAGACAGCATCGACTTAAACTGTTCTTTACATTGGAAGCAGGCTGGCTTTTACTTTTCGATCTGTTTGACCTTTTATCCCCTCATTAACAGTGTTGCTTTCTCCATTCACCAGAACAGAATCCTTTTTGGATTGATCGTGAACATTGAAGGAGTGAGGGTAACTCAAAGCAACATCCATGCTCCACTAAAGAAAGCCAGACCAATTTTGCTATGAGCTGCAGTCATGAAGCTCAACTGGAGAGCACAGCAGAATATGTATACTTTTTGAATACACGAAGCCAGCATTCGTCATTGAGCAGAAAACACTCTTTTTTCTCTATCCACATGCTGCAGTCAGAGACGTACCACATCTCAGCCCTCAAGGATGTGAAAAAGATGCACCCCACAAAGTGCATCCCACTGCCTCACCCCCTTGGTTCAATTCCAACCCCATTCAGAATAGACAAAAAATGTCCCTATACAGAGAGACACACACACACACAAAAAAGAGGATTTCCAGGTCTCAAAATTTTGGCAAACCACTCAAACAGCTCTCATGGCACAATCCCCCAAACTCAGACAGGATAACTCACTGTGTTATATTCATTAAAAAACTACAGTCTTTATTTATTATCCTGTAGTTCTGTAAGGCAAATCTAAAGAAACGTTGCCATGACAAACAAATACAGTGGAGTTTTTATACTAACCTGATCCTCATGATATCCCTTCATTCAATTAATGGAACCTTATTTTATTTTGTATCAACCAGAAAATCAAAATATTTTCAACACTGCTGGCATTAGCCTTGTAAAGACACAGATGAATCGAAAAATGCTTTGCTGTGAAGCAGAAGAGCTTTGCGCACAGCCAGACCACTCAGATGCCATGGGTTGGGATACCATGTTATAAAAACCATGGTCTGTGGCTCCAGTCCAGCCTGCAGAGTAATTTAATCTAGCTCACAAAGAAATGAGGAAAATGGCCTCTGCTGTGCTGAATCAGCAGTGCTGGAAGCCATGCCACCCTCTATCACTTAGTAAGAGAAAGCTTTGTTTGTAGTGCCAACTCGGCGTAGAGCAACTATTGGGTAAAAGAAAAGACCAGCAGGAATATTATGTGCCAGATTTTCGGTAGATGTAAGTCAGAATAGTTCCAATGACTTCAGGAGTTGCACTGATTTACATCATTTCAGGATTATAAGGATTTACATCCACTGGAAGTTTCACTTCTTTTTTTGTCTTTTAATTAAAAGAACAATGTAGACTTGGCAGTATTATGAGTCTTCAACAGACCGAGATTCAGGAAGGAAAAAGTTTTGTAAAGCTCAGGGAGAGGCAATAAGCCTTTTTTTGTTTGTTTGTTTTTTAGTGTAAAAAGAACTGTGGCTAAATTAAAATTCACAAGACATACTGATGTATAGATCTGAATTTATGCAATATACACGAACATATTTTTCCTCTTTGGACCTACATAAATATAACAATGGCAAAACAAACAAACAAACAAGCAAAAGAATGAAAACTTTGTTCATTTGATCTGATTATATACCACGAAAAGCTACCAGTACAGATATTGTCCCTATTTATCAGTCACGACTAAGGCCAAAATAAATGCCATGTATTACTTCATTTTATTTTTTTCTCCTTACTGTAAGTGCCAAAGAAGTGATTGCCATTGGAATTAGGAAAAAACACATGACTGGAAAAAACAGGGGGTATTGCTTGTCAGGAAGCAAGCCAACTGGGTCAAAGTTTGGTTTGCTCCGATTTCTAAATAAACTCATAACTACTACATAATGTCTCAGTGAACTCAAAGCAGTTTCTGTTGCTTATCTACTCAGCTATCAAAGAGAGCTCCAAAATAAAACCAAAAAAACTCTTTATTCGAGACTGAGAGAGCCTCAGAAATGCACACATATCAGATTTATTTCCTCAGGAGAATCACAGGTGACCATGATGGGGAAAGAACAGAAGGCAAGTGAGAATTGTTCTGGTACATGAGATCCTTCGATGGGTAACAGATGTATTATGTTTTAAGACCGAAAGTGAACAGATCCTTCAGGCAGGGCCATGTGAAAAATGACATGCAGTTGCTCTTCACACTATTTCTGCAGCACAATGACCCACTCCAAAGCCAGCTGAGACTTAGAAACGCTTCAGATTAGGCTCGTAAAAAAA
The DNA here is from genome assembly GCF_013377495.2 of Cygnus atratus. Classification (NCBI taxonomy): domain Eukaryota; kingdom Metazoa; phylum Chordata; class Aves; order Anseriformes; family Anatidae; genus Cygnus; species Cygnus atratus. Next base: position 4,325,524 of record NC_066377.1, read on the forward strand.
ACAAAAAAAAAAAACAAAAAAAACCCAGCTTGGCTGAAGTATTACACAAGAACTTAAAAAAATGTTTCAAAAGCTAATTGTTTAAACTAAGGAGCTTAAACTAAAATGTGTCTACATTCAAGAAATGTAGCTTCAATCCGCCATATGTTTTTCAGTACTCACCTCCGAACAGGTAAGTATTAAATCTCCTGCTTCCAGTGAGTTCTATTTAAAAGTATTCTTCAAAGGTTTCTGCAACTTTAAAATTATTTTATTTTATACTTCCTAAGCTATTTACTAGCGAGGGATGTACTTAAATTACATTGATCACATACTAATGTTTTTTGAGCATGAATTACTGATTTGGGTATGTAACCTTTAGTTTTATTTTATGCATTTATTTTTTAGGACAGCTCCCCCTAGAACAGTAGGTTCTTGGTGTGTGGATTCCCTACACATTTGGAGGTGTAGACACATATTGCCATCAGAAACTGGTCACAAGGGACACCCAATGCAGACAAAAAGTTGAAAAATCACCTCAATGGTTAATAAACTGTGGCAGCAATCTTGTCTTCTCTTTACATCTTGGTAACACCCTCTATTTCTTGAGTTGTCCAGGCACAACAGGAACCATCGCCCAGCAGGTTTGTGGAGCACCCAGGTCTCCTGGCACTCTACATTGCACACGTCTTCTCTCCATGTCACACCCCACAACCTTTTTTTTTTTTTTAATATATATATTTTTAATTAAGATGTTACCCCACTCCACAGATGTTTAATTCCCCCTCTTACAATTGCTTTGCCAAAAGGATGCTACTGCTGAATTAACAGAACTTTGCTTCGTCATCATGTCTCCCAAGGCAATGAAACTCGCTATGTTCTTATAAAGGTAAAACCAGCTGTGCCACTACTGCTCAATTCTGCTGCTTTTTAACAGGATACAACCAACATTATGTCTCATTTCACAGTAGAAAGGGAAAATAAAACTTTGTTTTATTGAAAATGCAAAGAAAAATTATTCTAGTAAAATGCATTGTCTACATCAGGCTTTAATATAACACTGCAGTTAATTCCCCACTCACAGACACTCCTGCACATACTCAGGCAATGGGTATCCAGTGATCTGTTCAGGGTTAAACCTCTCTTTTATGTCTGCAACAAAACCCAACATATCTAACTGCCCCATACAATCCTTCTTCATGGTTTCTAATCAGCGTGGTAAAACCACGCTGTATGACTGGAACAGCTTGCTTATTATCGGGTACAGCAACCAGTCCTTTAACTTCCAATTTCTCTTATGTTTCAGACTCCAGGCAAACAACAAAAATCTCTCTCAGTAAACCTTACACAGAGATAATCAATCTACTATTCAGTTATTTGAACATATGTGTAGAGTTTTAGTGATCCGGAGATCACTAAACTTCTCCTGATGATGGTTTCATGTTGTAGTTCGAACATGGTATCAGGAAATCCTTGGGCGCAATCCAAATATTTTCAACGGTTGTCATCCTTGAAGAAGATTGCATCACATGAACTCTTACCATGACCTATGGTTTCTCCTTTGTCCAAAGAACTGTACACATAGCTTTCTTCATCCCCAACCTGTTCCTTCTCTCCCCAGAAAAGAAAAATAAAACCAACATCAAAAAGACATTTTTTAATGCCACTTACCCACACTTCTTTATTTTCTACAGAAGATCGAAAAGGAAAAAAAAGGGGGCATAGAATCAAGTGAAAAAGTCTTCATAAAAAGAGAAAGAAATGAAAGAATAATGCACCTCAATAATTCAGGCACACACACACACAAAAAAAAAGCTGCTGGAGCTGAGCAAAACAGTTGCCTTTCATGTGTAATTTTGTAAACCTTCTGTTTTCAAGTAAGCTATGCAACCAGCCACTAATAATTAGCCTCCTGAAAGACAAGCAGCAAGGCATGCAGGACCTGAAATGATGACTTTTTCTGATTCCCCAAGGAAGCACTTTCACTGGGGGGAAATACTAGATAAATAATTTTCCATCTTGAAATTCACTAGCCCTGTTCTTTTTCCTTCCCCCTGAAGTGAGATGCTTCAGAAGCGGATCTTAGCAGCAGAGGGAGTTTGTGCAGATATGCACGCATCCAGCTCTTTCCAGTTATTAAAAAAAAAAAAAAAAAAAAAAAAAAGTACCACACAAAAGCAGAAGTATGAGCAAAAAAAAAGCAGACAAAATTAAAGATACTAAACGGTATAATATTTAAGTGTGGGCTGGGCCTTCTAACAAGCTTAATGAATAATGCAGTTACGATAGAAACAGTGCAGTATCTAACTAGTTCTGTGTAAAGCAAACACCTTGCCCTCATCTCATCACAAGATGAGACAAATCACAGGATTGGAAATGGGACACTGCAAACCCCCAACCCTCGGTACACTAAGAACAGATGATACCCTAAGAATCCACACTCTTCGTATAGGAATAACACTCCCATTTACTCCTCTGGCCTTAATTTAATCTCGTTATTTCAACTCACATTGGGATTAGTAACATCTCCTTCAACCAAAATGTCCTTTTCTGAGCAGACCTCGTGGGAGCCCCCGGGGAGGCCCGCTTGGGGGACATGTCCTGTAGCCACAGCCAGACCTCTGGGTCATGGCATTTACGAAAACAAACTCTAAATGGAGTGTGTCCAATACTGGAATGAGAACTGAAGCACTCCTTCCCCTCCCACAGCAACAGCATGGTATTTAACTTGCATGAATCTATCCTAGGCTTTTAATCTGGAATGTTTCTAGACGTAGGAAATTCGAAGATCCCAGTTTTTGTAACTCTCGTGTTACAAACGCTAGGAGAATTACTGACAAACTGAGTCGTTTAGATTTAGCTGTGTTCCTACAGATTGCAAACAAACGACTTCAAGACATAAAAGGCTTAGGTTACAAACCACTATTGTAATTTTAGTAAGTTCAATAACTATACCCAGAACATAAGTTTCAATGGTTCATGGCCAAAGCAGAAGGCTATATCACATGGGCTCTGCAACAGTCTGTTTGGAACTGTTTTTGCTCACTGCTTTTACTAACATAACAGATAAAGGAATGCAGCATACGTTTGTTGCATCCATGAGTGATATGAAAACAGGGTGTAACTGCAGCTCTGTTGGAGGTCAAGAATAGAATTGAAAACAATCCTAAAGTCAGAGATCAGACTGATTAAAAAAAAAAAAGAAAAAAAAAAGATGCAATTCAATGGAAGAGCAGCAAGGTAACCCAATTCAGGAGGATTAATCAACTGTGCACATAGAAAATAACTGGGTAGGCAGCAGTTCTTCAAAAAATGATGTGGGAGGTTATACTGGATCACAAGCTGAACATGAGTCAACAGTGCCATACTGTTAAAAAAAAATCCTCATATAAGATAAATCAGCTGGAATATTGCCTGCAAAACAGGTGAAGTAATTGTCCCTGTCTGGTCAGCACTGCAAGGCTTGGCTGGCACAGTCGGATCAATGCGGAGCATCGTGCTAGCAGCAAAGATGAGGGATATGAGGGCACAGAGGAGGGAGCCCAGGCATGACACATGAAATGGAACAAGTAAATGGGTCAGCCTACAGAAGCTGAGAAGAAAACATTTTTAAGTGTGTTGAAAAAAAAAACAACAGCCACACACACACACACACACACACAAAAAAACGAGAAAACCCAACAACTGTTCTATGATGAATATGACAAATCACAATGGGTTTAAATCGTATTAAGAGACTTTCAGTCTAAACGTGAAGGAAAGAGAGGGAAGCAATACAGTGTAGTGGCTGGGGTCCCTAGGAGCAGACCTTCAAGGCCATGCTGAGGACCACCCGATTACAAAGGAGCTGCCCATGCCTTGAGGCAGCAGCGTGCTTCACGAGACTTCCTCATGAGCTCAGTGAAATCAGGGAGACTTTCTGAGGAAGCTCTGTGGCCAGACAAAACTGCACGGCAGGTAGTTCTCAGCCACTCAGGGCTAATTTATACAGGGTCATCTATTAACAACTGCTTTGATCATACTGGGAACAAAGAGGTTATTAAATTTTATGCTTTAAATTAGTCCTAATTTGCACTTACTGAGGTGCATCCATTTCTTTATTTTCTAAGAACCTCACAAGCTCATTTGTTGATGTTTTAACTTCATATACCAAGAATTCCAACATATTTCTCCTGCTAAATGGTGAGTAAAAAAATGTTTATTTCACTGACCTGCCTTTTATGATTCTCTAGACATGAACTGACAGAAGGAGCTGATACACAGCTTTCTCTGGAACAATTTTTGTAATCTTGACAATTTATCTTTGGATAATTGCTATATTCATTATTATTTTAAAGACAATTTTGTTTAATAAGGATTGAAATTGCTACTAGAAAAACTCAGTATAACAAAATATTAGACTAAAAGTAATTTTTGTGACTAATCTATGAACTGCTACGAAATTGTGATTTATAATAGGCATAGTAATAGCCTTAATGATTGCAGTGCTTCCGGGTATCAAGGAAACGCACAGATTGGCTCATTTCAAAGCAGAAAGGGCATTTTTTTTCTGCTTCATGGGTGGCCCATACATATCTTCAGGGTCCTTGGAGAAGCTTCCAACATTCCCACTGTGCGTTCCACATACTGGCTGCTATTACTATGTTAATGCTAATAGGCTGTAGTATATGTGACTCTCTGAGCAGCAGCGTAACTAGCAGAGTGCTGAATTACTGCCACTGGCTCTCTATTACAAAATGCTGGCAACTGGTGAGGAACGGTGGCAGGGAAGTAGTGAGGGCAAAGTAAAAATAATTAAAATTTTGTACTGGAAGGGAGCAGAAAGCAGGAATCTAAACAGGCTGGCAAACAGAGAATCTGGAGCCTGGGGTCATAAGGCACAGGGCAGCAAGAGTGGCTGAAAGTCTCCATTTCCAATGACAGTACAGCCCATATGCCAGGACATTTGCTCCTTCTCTCTCCCTCTGTGCAATTACAATTCAAAATTAATAAATAAATTAGGGACAATGAATATAAGCAAGATAAATCACAAAGCCTGTGGCAAAAAGAAATCTTGTTCAACCCAACTATTTTTTACGTTGCAGGAAAACTCACTTGGGAAAGATTCTGCTGAAAGAAGCGAAGCAGCCAGTACTAATGACAAATATTTTGGGAAAACAGAAACTCCATATGTTCTCCTTTTATTCTACTAAAAATAAAGAGGAAATCAAGAGCTTTTTGAATTTAAGTGTAACATTTCCTTATGCCAGGAGACAAACTATGCCTGAGTTAAGTCTGGACATTAATGGAAGCAAATCGCAGAATAGTGGTCCCTGGTGTTTCAATTATTCTCTCTTTAGAAGTTAGGCTTCCAAGAAGTTACAGAAACACCATTTCCCTGTAAGAATTATTTTTTGCAGACTGTTGCAATGTTTTTCTTTAAAGCTATTTGATCTATATTTGCAGAAAAGCTCAGTTCACCACTCTAACTTTTCATATACTCACCTGTGAAGTGTTTGATGGAACCAAGGCACGTTGAGGCTGGAAGCATCTCTGGAGAGCGTTTGGTCCCACATCCTGCTCAGCAGAGGGTCAGCTGGAACAGGTTGCAGGACTCTGTCCAGCTGGGTTTTGCGCATCTCCAAGCTTGGAGACTCCACAACCTCTCCAATTAACCTGTTCCAGTATTTGATGACCCTCGAACCGAAAGTTTCTTCTCCTGTTTAAATGGAAATTCCTGATTTTCAGTTTGCCCCTATTTCCTTCTGCCCTTTCTCTGTGTACCACCGAGAAGAACCCAGCTCTGTCGTCCTTACATCATGCCACGAGGTATATATATGAAATTATATGAAACATGAGATTATATGAAATCTTTCCAAGACTTCTCTTCTCCATGCTAAACAATCCCAGCTCACTCAGCCTCTCCTTGCAGAAATACTAATAAATAAATATTTAAACAAAATATCAAAACCAAATCTCACTGTAATCTCATCCATAAGAAAAACATCTAGTGGCACAGGTGGCCCATGACACTTCTGATCTTTACCCGAAAAAGCGAAGTCTGGGGGGTCACTTAATCACAAAAAGGAAAATTGAATGTGAAACAGAATGGTCTTCAAATCCTTCAGCTCGTGCATAAAAGGTTTACATACACTAAAACCGGGTACAGTTTGAGTCCATCAAGCCAGCATAAATTCCTGTTGCAGGCGCTTGGTGAAAGTCTCTGGTCACTGGTAAAGGCTCTTAGTTTACTTGTCAAACCATTTCAAACTACAGTTCCAAAATGCAAATACTGGTCTTTTTCAATAATTGTTTTCTGACGTTTGTTCTTACTATTACCATTTATGTAAAAAAATATTTAAAAAAAGAAAAAAAGGAATTGCACTATTCTGCATATACCTATAGCCTCAAATTGAAGAGAAACATCCTTCTTTCCCCTTATTATTCAAATTCATTCTATGATAGGAAAAAATATTAAAAAGTAAATTTCTAATGAAATCCTATCCTCTGTACTTTAAATCTCTTCCCACCCGTTAAATGAGACACTTAAGTACTATCTAAATTACTACAATATTCTGTGGGCTATGCACATGGCCCAAGCTGCTGTAGAACTAAGTACTTCACAATCTTTAGTTTGCAATGAAATAAGCTACCTCTAGAAAAATATTATGCTCATTTTCAGAGAGAAAATTAAGGCAGAAGGAGGCTTGCACATAAATATCAATGAAATTAGGCTATGAGAACTGGCATTAGGTCAATGAAAATTAAGCAAGAAAATATTTCATTGCTAGAATAAATAATTTGCATTTACCACATGCAAAAAACAGAATTTCCAGAATGCTTTCAGCATCTGCTCAGTGAGATCAGAGCTCACAAGCTCTGTCAGCAGCAGTCAGCTTCTGAACACAGAAGTGACTTTGAAATTAACATTTTTTAACCTTAAGAGACCTCACCCTATTGGTTTGGACTTCAAAACAATACAGATTTCAAAATAAACAACAAATTTATACCATTCCAGGCATGGCTTATTTCCTAACAGCCTAAGCATAAAAAAAAATAAATTATTCATTAGAAATTGTTGTTTCATTTTCTTCCTTAATATCTGTTTGTTCAGAGTGCCTAATTTGAAGCAGCTCAATCCTTCAGACAAACTTCCCCCCACCCACCAAAAAAAAAAAAAAAGAAAAGAAAAAAAAAAGAAAAAAAAAGGAAAAAGAAACCCTGAGTCTGTTTTTGGAGAAGCAGATTTATTCAGATAAAAATCAGTCGCCTTCCCAGAATGCAGAAAAATGTAATTTTACTTGGGTTTGAGGAATCTGGTTCAAAGCTCTGAACTAGAAAGCAATATATACAGTTATTAAACAGCGTAAGGGGATTAACTCTACAGAGTGTTATTGACTACTCTGGTCTCATTAACTGGCATTTTATTTAGATAAAAATGTCAACTTAAACATCATATTTTTGCATCAGAAGTTAGATCTGAAGAATAACGTTACAAATGAATATGCATCAGCAGCTCCCCAGTCCACAGCAGCTCTTTCCGGGGTCTCCCCTGAAACTCACGATTGAAGTTGTGATTTTGGTTTGCTATATGCCCATCAAGAGAAACTGCTTTAAAAAGAAGTTGTCCTGTGGAATGGGAGAAGGGTTTCTGAGAAGCAGCTTCACTCAAGCACATACGAGCTTAGCGCAGAAAGCTGGTGTCTCTCTGCCTTTTTCCTCCAAGAAGGGAATGAAGAAAGGTTAGGGAAAGAGGCCCGGGTTCCCAGTGGACTTACGCCTGCTTTCAGATTTTATTATGAAACTGTGAAGCTAATTATGTGTATGATAACTTCAGTAACTACTTTTCATGCAGAATCACAGACCAGAAAATAAAGAAAGCATGAATGGAAAAGCCTCCCTTTTAAACTCGGAGCAGCTCACAGAAGGCACTGGATACGGCAGCAGGCCGCAGCCAAACCTCTGCACTGCAGCACGGACTGAGTGACTCCTCACAGTGTTCCAAGCCCTCCCAAACACCAGCACAAACCCCAACAGCCCTCACAGCTCATGCTCCGTAAAAATGTCCACACAACACCGAAGGGCACTCTGAAAACAGAGGCACAACAGAGCACCTGCTTACCAGCAGGACACCGTGGCCACTGGCATGGGGCATCCTCCCAGCCATGCTCCAAAGGCCTTTAGGAGCCAAGCTCCTACCAAATTAACCACAGTCAGGCACCTATCTATTTTTTGGATTCTACATCCAAGAAAAGTGGGAAACCACGCATATAAAAGGGCAAATGTCCTCATTAGCCAATTCACGTGTTGGAGCCATGCAGTACTGCAGATGCACACTCCCTGTCGATACCCCCGGTGAATCTTTGGGCACTTGCTAGGTTTGCATTTGTTACCACAGGGATATGTGCCTTCCTTCAGGGCATTTTGCTGAAGTATCAGCATTCCTCCTAAGATACCTACCTATATCATTCTTTCTGCATGGCCCAGACTTCACGTATGCAGTAGTATTTCGTGGCTGCACGATTATGTTCAAGTAGAGCTGTTGGTACATTTCACCAATGTACTCCACAGGACACACTCTGTTTCCAGTATCATCTTAACCACAACAATGCAGCACATTTACCTCCAAATGGAGGTACAGCACATATCCCTGCAGCTACTGCTAAATGAATCACTAGCAACCAGCCTCAAACACAGCTTGCAAAGGTTTGTTCAGGTTCCACCACTGTTCCCACACCCCCCTTTTTTTAATTGAAGGTTTGCTTTTAGACCATCAAATGAAGACTGGGATGTTGCGTCTAGCTGTTCTATACTTCCTAAACAGCATTCACAGCCTTCCTAAGCTTTACTGTTGGAGGTGATGAGGGTTGAACAAAGTGGAGGTTTTGAAGCCTCCGTGGGGAGAACAAAAGGCTTCCATGCTGAATTCATATGAAAAAACATGTATTTCAGTAAAATGTATATATTTATTTGTTTTTAACCAAGTGGTATGTCACTGAAAACCCTTGTGTAGGAACAATTATATTTTTACACATTTGCCTGAAGTTTGGCTACCTTTGGTTTCACACACTTGCTTAAAGCAGCACATGCTGGCACAGTTTATTCATCTTCCTGTATGAAAATAAACTGTGCTTCCACGCGCTTTTACCCAAACGTAGCTGCCTACACAAGCAAAGTTGTTCTGTATAGGCACTATTTAGGATGGGCAACAGAAACATGAATCACTGCAGATGAAGAGATGCAAAGAAAAACAAAAAAGGGGCCGTATGTCTCAACTGCTTACGTTGTCTTCTTGGCTGTAGGGAAAGCTATGACACGCATGCTAGTAATGTTGTTTAGCCGTATTTCTGGAAGGTGACCGGGGATAACTGTGACGGTACTAGGCTGTAAAAATAATGCAGTTAACTCTGTGATGTCATTACACCCACTGTTAGTTGCCATGGTCTCACCAATGTCAATAAAACTTGAAATTCTAGTTTTAAAAATGTTATTTTTTGAATTATAATATTTAAAAATCTTAGGAAAGGGCATTAATCCTGTACTAAGGGTATCATTCCCCTTAGATCATGCTGCATAGCAGTTTCAGAATCCTGCTCCTTATTTTTCTTTCCCTATGAGACCACCTGGTCACTGTTCCCACTCACCTGAGCATCAACTCAGGGATCAGATCCCCTGAGTCAGTCCTGAACTGTCTTCAGTGCAGTACTGCATGTCTTTGCTCCTCCCCTTCCTCCCCGGGACCAATGTTCTCACCACTTTAAGGTAACATTAATAATTAACAAAGAGAAAAAGATACCCACACTGTAATTGTCCTCTGTCATACAGCAGCTTTGAGATTTTTCCTAAGGCTAAGGAAGAAAGCAGTCAACCAACCTTTTAAACATTATCATGCATCAGTGATTACTCTAAGTTTATTATCCTTCAAACAAAAACAATGACAAAAATCTACTGATTATACCCCACTAACTTTTATTGGGAGATGGCATTTCAGAGGAACGTACAGACTTCACAAATTGTCTTAGCTAATACCCCATCATCAGGCTACAATGTTTGGCAGTGATGTGTAGTATGTGGCATTTGTGGCCCTATTGGGGAAAACTATTTTAAGTCTAATTAACATGAAATTTTTAGAATGCAAATGCTTTTCATTTATACATAAAACAAAATGCCATGACATTTCTTCCATCCATTTATCATAAACAAGTTAATTACTATGTAACAAATAGCTCCTGCTAGAATCTGTATGTTTCGAGGATGTTAGAGAGCTGACTCAGGCAAATAAGATGAACCACAAAGTAGCAGTTAATAGCTTATGGCATACTTATAATAAACAATGACTCTGTAAAAGCTCTTGTTGTCAAATTAAGGCTAAGCTATTTCCATTGGAATAAGTCAATTATAAGCAGTCATTATCTGTTTAAACTTGATTCAAACCTAGAATACTTTACACACTTTTATTTTGATACATTCATAACACTGCATACATTTAGGAGCTAGATATTATAAAGCTTAGAAGGGAAATGCTTGCTTTATTGCCACACAGTTTATCCCCGAGCCATGTAGCATCTAAACTTCTTGATGCTGGCTGAGGTTGATCGCTTTGCTGAGGGCTACATCCTACATAATTTCTGATGAACAAATCCTTGGGCAGTATAAACTGTCCCAGGACTCCCCATATCTCTTTCCGAAGGACTAAGTGAGGCTTACACAGCATACAGATTTTGTGTTTGCTGGAATCCCCTGAAAACAATTTGAACTATGCACACACTTTTTCCCCAAACCCATGAAATCACTGACAGGTGAATCCCTACCTACTTTTTTTTTTCCTCCAGGCAAACAGTCCCATTTGGCCTGAAGATGAATTACTGAATGCTGATGAATAAGATGGTGGTAGCTGGCAGCAGAGCTTTGCGTGGTAAGATGGTGTGAAACAGTACATATGTCAATCTATCAAACATGTTAATGTAAGCAATCTGAACCCATTTTTGGTCTGATCTATTGTACAATACTTCACCCAGATGGAAGAAAGAGATAAACATTTTATGCTTCAGACATATCAAGTGTTAGGAAGTAAAATTAAACCTAAACTGGAAAACTACCAATTTTACATGCTAGAGTATATATAAAGAACAACATAAGCACGAAGAAGAATTTTTATGCAGCAGATTTTCTCCCCCATTATTGTACAAGTTAATTACATATATTTGTTTCCTATGATAAATAGCAGCATGTATTTGACTGCTGATTAGAAGGTGTAAAGATGATAGCTTACTTATTAGCAAACACAGCATTTGCACTTTTTTCTTTCTCCTTCAGTTGACAAAATTCTTATAAATCACGTAACTAGTGACAATGTTATCAGGACATGAGTCCTCCAAGTGGTGCATGCGTACATAATATTTTGAGGGCCAGTTCAGCCCTAAATGAATGGCAGGTTTGCCATGACTAATGTAAAACTACAACTGGACCCCAAGGATAAAATTAGCGTTCATTAAATATATACTTTCATTCAAATCAACTTGACAGCCTATCTAAATATAATTTCATATTTAAAGATGATCAGTTGCAACTGAAATGAAATGACAGCCACTATGCTGTCATTGCTAGCTAACTCCTCTAAACAGACCTGCTCCATACCTATTGCCCAGCTACATAAACATGCAGCACAATATATTGAGCACTAAACCACAAAAAAAATACTCCTTCAGGCATGTATTAATGACATGATTTTCTAGTCTTTGAAGGACTCTGTATATCAAATGATTTTCAAAGCTAAAATGTGTGAAATATACTCAGTTTACAAACTGACCTGGAAGGCCATATGATTCATAAGTTTGGGAAAAATTGCTACTAAATATGTAAACAATTGGTACTAAGTCTAATATGTTACTATTTTGTTATATTCTTAGGTTTGTCTATGTCCAGTCCCTAGCTGATTAGCTTTCCAACTAAAAATAAACTCCCAAACATCTCCTAACTGATGCCAGGCCAGTCAAGAGAATTCCTAAACAGCAAAACAAAGACAATCGGGCTTAGAAACAGAACTGATTGCCAACTCATGTAGAGAAAAAGCATCCAGTCCTGGATTCCGCTGAAGCCAGAAAGAATACAACTCCCCCTCTCCCTAGAAAATCAAAGTAACAGAGCAGGTGTTTGCTCTGGAGGAAGACAGAAATCCCAGCTTTCTGGCAGAGGAATATGCATGTGAGTAAATGTACTCAAGAGAAAGTAGCAAAGGGTTTATAACCCCTTGTGTAGAGTACCAAAACCTGTTGTGCTCCTCAATTCCTGCAGTGTCCTACGTTTTCAGAACTGCTGTAGCATCCACTAGTGGTTAGTGATTTAACTTAAGGCAGGCCATGGAGTGGGGGAATTTTGCTCTTCAAAAATTCGCTTCAGAGTAAAACCATGATTTTTTGCATCATGCAAATACAAAGTTTAATTATTTTTAACTTGAAAGAGAGACAGATCAATAGACAGGATAATCTATTGTTATTTGGATTACGAAGACGTCTCAGAGTTTACAATCACAAAAGTGGTTATAATCCTGCAATTACTATAAAGCTAATTGGTAGTTTCTTTTTGCCTGTGTTTTCATGTTGTCAGTGGGGCAGTAATGAAAATGAATGCCACATTTGTGAACAGAATGTCTGTAGGCTTGTTTACCACATTTCCAACAACAACGTCTGCTTTATCATGCATTTCAAAGCAGAGATAATTTAAGGATCTCTGAATTTCATACATAAAAATACTTTCTAAAATATCAAATGTAAAGTCCCTTCAGACAGGGTGGGAGTGTGAGACTCAAAAGTGAAGCGATGACCTCGCATACTATAGGCAAACATCCACCTGAAGCAGACAGCACGTGGACTTCGAATGATTCATCTGTATTCAAAACTGTGCTCAGGTAAACCACTTAGTGTTTCATCCTCCTACAAACATAATTCTGCAGACAATTTCACCATCAAACCCAGCATCTTTAAGTCTCCTTTCACCTCCCCAAAACACAGTTATTGCAGCACCCATTAAGCATTTTATTCCACTTACCTTTCAGTAGCTTCTGCCCTTCCATGATACTTTGGGAGACGAATGCTGTGTAGTCTTCTTCTGAAAAGCCAGGCTTGCATGTGGGTCTAACTGTAAGATCCCCATCGCGTGCCTGCAAAATCAAAGCAAGAAAAGCACACACCATGACTTTTGCGGTTTGGTACAATGCTTTGTGCCCAATGACTAGGTGTTTAGGCACGGGCAAATATGAACAGTAAAGCAGTGTGCAAGTAGAAACCATTTATTCTAAAGTGCCTATCTGTTGGACTGGATCCATACTGTAGCTGCAAAAATAAAATGGGCCAGAAAATAGTTGCCTAAGTACAATAGAAATCATTGTTTGTAGGAAGGCTGGGATACTGGGCACTGTCAGAAGAGGGGAGGAAACAAAGAGCAGCAATTCATCAACGCGAGCAGCGCTCACACTGGAGCCACGCAAAGGCCTTATGTTGCAACACCCAAATCACCCGAGTTTTGCTATTGAGAAACTGGGCAAGGCCCCGGCCTGGAGGAGGAGAAGCACCCCCAGCCCGCAGCAGCCTCTGCAGCTCACAGCCTCCTAAAGCCCCCTCGCTTCCCCTGCAGCGGCCCCAAGCCTCTGCTGGCTGCTGCCCTGTGACCCCCCAGGCTCTACGCTTGCCCAGGCTGCAGGGAGGGATGGAGGGGAGCCCAATTAAAACCTAGCAATTAGCGCAGCCCCTCGCACAACCTGCCGGGGTCCAGGGGCTGCGCTCAGCTGCTCCATTCTGACTTTGTACCGTGCAGCTAGGGGACAGCCCCTGCCACGGGGACAGGCTTGCCCGGCTGCAGCGGTCCAGGCTCCTTGGGATGGGGACACCCACCCCAGCAAGGAGGGTCCAGACACCGCTCTTCCAGCTCCCTGCAAGCACATCAGCCGGCGATCCATGACAGGTGATTTATGCACAAGCAAGTGCCGGTGGCAAGGGATTTCTAGCAGTGCTGGGCTGTCAGCTGGGCTAGCCAGAGCGTCGCTTCGCGATGCCGGCTGTGCCCCGGACTCCTCCGGTCCCAGCAGTGCAGGATGAAGCCCAAGGACCAGGAGAGCCACTTCCCTGAGAAAGTGCAACTCCGGGCACCCACCCGCATCCCCCGGGCTGCCGACACACTCTCAGGCACAGACATCGCTGCATTACGGAGCCAGGCGGGAGGAGAAGCGGAGGGTCCTTTCGGACGAGCTTAGTAAGCAGAAAGCAAGCCAATGGACTCTGCTAAAAAATCACGCCCGGGAGACGGATGCCAGCTACTGCATGGGAAGTGCAAGAAAGCAGCGGCTCTGAGGACTGACCGTCGCTGGCAAGATGTTGCAATTAGGAAACATTTCAAAGGGGCTGACTGAAGATAACGGGCTCCAGATCGGAGATCAGCCCGTTGCTGTAACCGCGCTCGCTAGCCGGGAGCGCATCGGGGCCGTCCTGCGCACCCAGCCCCTCCCCAGGGCTCAGGCTCGGGACATCGCGGACCCAACTTGGCGCTGGGGGATTTAAGCAGGAAAATAGGCGGCTCTTGTCCCTGCTGCCAGCCCAGGCACGGCGCGGAGCAGCGGCCCCGCTCGCACCGTGACACCGCGGGCAGGCACTCGGCGATGCTCTGCAGCCAGCCCCTCACCAGGGGGAGGGGAAAAAAAAAAAAAAAAAAAAGAAAAACCAACAAACTTTTCAGCCCGTCACACGCTTCAAGCGCCCTGGGGGCGTTGAGGGGCGCAGGAAAATAAAAGTTGGCGGCGGCGGCGCGGGGCGGGCAGCGCGGATGCTCGCTCCCCGCAAGTTCAGGCGGCGCCGCGCAGCGCGGAGGGCAAGTTTCGCCGGCACCGCGGAGGTAACGGGCTTCGGGCGAACGATGGCGCTGAAAATAATCATTGCAAAGAAGATATATATATATATATATACAATAAATGAACGCATGGATAAAAGGGAAGGGGGAGCCCGGGCAAGCTGCCGAGACGCCGCTCCCCTCCCGGCGGCCCCGAGCCCGAAGTTGCTGCGGATGCTGAAGGCGGGGGGCGGCAGCCCGGGGGGGGGGCGCGGGGAAAGCCGGTCACCCCAAAACCTCGCCGGGGCGCCCCACTTACCGCCGCCGAGCCCCAGACGAGCAGCACCAGCAGCAGCCGCGAGCCGGTCCCCATCGCCCTGGCGGCGCCCGCCCGCCGGGCTGTGGCGGTGCGGCTGGCCGCCCCGTGCCGCGCGGTGCCGGGGACAGCGGCTCGGTTCGGTTCGGTTCGGCTTGGCTCGGCTCCGCTCCGCTCGGCTCGGCGCGATCGCGCCCCGCTCCTACCGCCGCCGCCGCCGCTGAGCGCCCGCTCCGGGCTGCAGGTGAAGCGCTCGCTGCGCGCCGCCGCTGCCGCCGCCGCCAGGCCCCGCCCCCCGGCCCCGCGGGCACGCGCCGCCTTAAAGCGGCAGGCACCGCCCCGCCGCCTGGCGGGGTGAGGAGGCGGCTGTGGCAGTGGAAGTTCTGGTTCTGGTTCTGGTTCTAGTTCTGGTCCAGGTCCTCGTCCTGGTCCTGGTCCTGGTCCTGGTCCTGGTCCTAGTCCTCATCCTGGACCTGGACCTGCCCACGTTTTGTGGAGCTCTGTGAGCGCACAGAGACAGCGGGCAACGAAGCTCGGGGAAAAAAACGGACAGAAAAGCTTGAGTAGTTAGGCAAAATAACAGCATATCTGAGGGAAAGATGTGTTTGGTGAGGGATAAACTAGTGTACCAGCAGGAAAAAATGTATCCGCTGAGGAAAAAGAAGGGTCTTCAGGGGAAAGAAGTAAAGTACTCAGGGGAAAGGCAGCCAGTGGGGAAAAACCTAATGCATCCAGGTGAAAAACTCATATATCTGTAAGGACAGATCACACAGGGGAAAGATGAGTGGATTCTGTGAGAAAAGCCCAGCTTTTTCTTTCTGTGAGAAAAGCCCAGCTTCTCCGTGAGAAGAAGGCTGTGTATGGGGGGAGAAGCACATCCACAGGAGAAACCAGTGTGTCAGTGAGGAAAGCTAATACACGAAGAGAAGAAAAGCTAGCGTACTCAGAGAGAAAAAAGCACAAATATGTGAGGAAAAGTGGCCTGCCCTGAGGAAACGCAGCCCCTTCGCTGCAGAGGCCTGTGCCAAATTTCAGCCACGGGCAGCCCCTCACAGCGGGGCTCCCGCCTTCGGGCGCTGCCCTCGCCTCAGTCCAGCTTTGGGCAGGAAAAGGGGAAAGGCAGAAAAAGGAACTGGCTCCTCGGTGGTTTAAATGACCCAGTCCTTCACCTCAAGGGAAACAGGCGTGTCAGGCCCGGTCCACGTTCACATCAGTAGGGAGTAAAGCTAACTCCACTAAACGAGAGGGTTCCTGCTGTAAAAATACAGGCAGATCAAAGCAGGCCCAGAAAGCAACACTCCAGTCAGTTTGGGTTTGCGCAGTACTCTGGAAAGGGAAAGCAGCAATTTCAAGTGCTAAGTACGGCTCCTGTTATTCCCATCCAGCCTGAACCTGGCATCCAAATATGATCTTTTCCCATTCTGAATGCAGCTCAACTCTGCAAATAAGCGTTCTCAGGCATGTATATTTTGTGCATATAAATCCAACATCGATTTGCATAAATAGATGCATACTATCTGATGTACGTGCAAAATCAGACATCGCGGCTGAAAAATCTAGCCATTAAACTATTCTGTTAGATTCACACATTTTCGAAGGAATGAGACACATAAATCCACTGACTGCATCTTTTGCTATTGAGTAGATTTAATAGCATTGTGTTAACACCTAGAGATGTTAGCGATGAACTGTGGTAAGCTCTGTAGGCACGTATAATGAAAAGACTGTTCCTACCCCACCAATTTACAGTCTTGGTGGATTATAGGGTTTGTTTAGTTTTTAAACAAGAATTTCTGAGTACATTATATAACATCAAAAAAATCCCATCATTTTACGGAATTTAGTGTATACCCCTTTTTTATGAAACACGAACAAAATCAAAAATAATCAGTTGACACTATGATAGCAAAAATAAATCCTTATATATACATACAATAATCTAAATTTGTTCCTTGTATTTTTATCCTAAATTCCAAAGTTTGGAGGAGATTGTACTAGGCTGAAGGGCAGCTGCTCCTGCTATGTAAATAGAACTACGAGTACTCTGGAGACTTCTGGGGATATTTCGGATTTGCGCAACTAAAGTGTGAATATTTCTTTCTGCATACCTATGGCCAGTTATTTTGACTCTTGCTGGACTACAGCTGTTGCTATGCATGTGCTTACTCTCTTTGATAACTTTGTTAATATGACAAGTTCTACAAGTATTGTCAAAATAAGTCTGACACCACAACAGATTGTGAAGAAAAGGCAGAGCAGTAGTGAAAAAAAAATAGAATTCTTCAACATGTTTACAGTTGATTCCTAATCTGATGGCAAATTGATTTTTTTCCCAAACTAGTTTGCCATCCCTCTTTCCTAAGCTGTAGTTACTAATTCTATTCGTGGGGAATGACTGCAAATGGAGTGAGTTATTCTTTCTGGGTATGTTTTCCAATTGCATCTTCATTAACACTGACCTATGTGAGACCAAAGGTAGTTTCACAAAGTGAGGTGTTTCCAGAAGGATCAGATAATCCGAAAAGGAGAGTACAAGTCCAGTGTTCAGCCAGTGGAAATCACTGGTTTACGGTGTGGTGGTTTTCACTCCACCTTCTTCCATCAACTCTCAACACTGACTAAGTTCTGGAAGGAATTATAGTTTTGCTAACTGATTAGCTAACTTTTAAACCATCTCCTTGTTTGGAAGCTATTAACGTGAAGTGTTCAAAAAATGCCCCCCTGCAGGTCTTTAAGGAAAATTAAAATATGCCATTTATGTTTTTGTAGCTACTGAACTTTCACAAGTTACTGCATTTAAGAGTACAGGTCTGAGCTGGGGCTGAACATGTGTTATTTGAGAGGGTTAGCTTCAGATTCTTGCTTCACTTTGAGTCTGTTGGGAGACTGGTTATCAATTGCTATTCTTGCATAAAAAGGAAACAGGAAGCTCTCCCGTCTAACGTACGAATGCTACAATATGTGGATTTAGCTGGATGAAGACATTTAAGAGTGTATATGTGCACATTAAATCAACTTGCTAAACACCTCAAGAGCAAAACTGCTGATCTTAAGAGCCAACTTGCTATCCTACACAACGCTCAAGAGAATAAAAGGCTCATAGATGAGACATCTACAGAACTGACTGTGCCAAGATAATGAGGAGAACAGAGTACACAAGGGATTTTTCTCTCCTTGATGCACATACGTAATTCCTATTGACAGCAGTGGGAGTTGCACGTACATATCAAGGGGACAATAGAACTGTTAGTAAAGGAGATGAGTATCAGATGTGAGCTGTGTTTCCATGGGTAGAGAAAGAGAGAGGAAGGTGTGATCACTGAGGGACAGTACAACACACAATAAAATTGTCAAGCAGCTATCAAATACATGAAAGCATGGGAATAACAAATTAAATGGACAGGAAGTGAGAAAACAAAGTCTCAAGAGACTTTTCCCTTCCTAGCTTAGGGCTGATATCTGAATTTCTTATTTGGGAAATATTCCTGCTGGCTTAACCTGTTCAGTTCTCTGTTAAGTAAATATTACACTGAACTCAACTAAATACTTATGGCCTAGATGCTAAGGATAATAAGTGTTTTTATTAAAAATCTGACAAACAAGGAAAAATGAAACATACATTGCGTAGACCACACTTCAGGTATCTTCTATGTGATCTGATGATTCTTGCTTCTTAAATAGGAGATAGCTACTTAACTGGTGAATCAGAGAGGTTTTGTTTGTGTCAAAAGCAATAACAAAGGAATGCATATATACACAACCTGAGAAACAATGATGCTTCTGGATTGATAAAGACAATTTATGAATTTGTGCCAGCAGTTCAAAACTGAAGTGAATGCCTTCAGATTTACTCTACATGTGGGATCTTTTTAGAATGTACAGGGCAGGTGGGACAGGATGAAACTGAAGAGTAAAGTTAATGATAAGACAAAGCTGTGGAGAAATTACTTATCAGGAAGAGATGTAAGTACCTACCAGATCTAGACAGAAGCCAACACAGGAAACAAAGAAGCTCCTGAGTAGGAAGAGCATAACCACAGAGGGAAAATAACTAACAGTGAAAACCAGACTTTAGTACCTTTATGTAATTCTTAAAAGCAACGGCAAATTGGTGGAACTACACGAATGGTTGGGCACAGCTCAAGATCCTGATTTCTTATGATCTGGCTCTAGTACAAATCTAAAGACAAAATGATGAGTCACAGAGGAGAAAATGAATTGAAGGAAGAATACATAGGAAAAAGGAGCACAGAACAAGGACAGAATATTCATTAACTAAGCTGATTCTGTACTGCCCTGCATGTGCTACCTGTGTGCAGGGATGGCGAGAAAGATGCAGCTATCTTTCTGGTTAAACAGATCTTTTGAAGTCACATTTTCAGTCCTGCCAGATGTGCTGTGATACCAAGGAATTTGAACTTTCTCTCTTTTACACTACCTTCTCATCAGTATGTTGTGGCTCCTATTGATTCTGCTTCTGAGTTGGTAATGTGAATGGCAATGAGGAAAATACAACTTCAGAGGCCCTATACAAAACCTTCCTGCTCAGTTAATTACAGTGACCAAGGGAGGCCAACGTTAGTGTAGTCTGACCTCCAATTACGAGGCACGCTGTGGTCTCCTCACTGAACTGTGCAGGCAATGATGGCAGCTTGCCAGCAATGGCTATATTAAAATCAATTTAGAGATCCCAATTCTGTATGTTTCACCATAGGTGAGGTAACACACCTTAAACTAATGTCATTCTTACTTTAGTATTGTAAAACCCAACTGACCTATGCAGAACAGTAACACTTCTACTACATTTTCTTTTTTTTTTTTTTTTTTTTTTTGGGGGGGGGGGGCGGGGGAGGGTTTAATTTATTGTATTCTTGCCAAAACTAAAGAATAAGGCAACAGTAGTCTGAGCAGTTTAAGATTTCTATCAATGCATTGAACTGCACTTTAAAGCAGTGGTACTAGAAACCAGAAACAAAACAAACAAACAAAAAACACGCAGAATTCGGATTATTCTCAGGAGATACAATGGGTGCTTATTTATGTCAAGATGACCTTGCTAACAACTTCAGAGACAACCTGTGTGCCTCAGACACAGAAAATCACAAGGGATGCCTAACACAGCACAAGACTCAGTTAGCTTCCCAGGCTGCTCTGTGACTCAATGCCTCTTATTCACAGAAACAATGAAACCCCACCAGATTTAGTGGAAAAAAAAGAAAAAAAAAAAAAGATTAATATCCATTGTGCCACTTCACAAGTGGGTGGAAGACCACAGTTTCCCAATTTCCCAAGCAGCCTTGAAAACCTTGCTGATTTTAAGGTGCTCTTCATACAAGAGTGTGTTTAAGCATGATTGCGCCATCACCTCAGAAACAAAGAGTTACCTAAAGTAGTCATCATCTGAAATGGTTGCATTCACAGTAGCCTTTACATTATAACAGCAATCTGAGAAGAACATCATTGAAATAATATAAAACAAGTGATTTCCTTCCCATCCTCTCCATGCACCCTCCTCAGCGGCTGAGGAGGGGACACTTTATCTAACAAGTCCTGCCCCTGGCCATGTTCCCACTTACAAATTCAACAAGATACCAGAGGAAGTGGGCAGGAATTAACCTCTGAAGCCCTATAGTTCTCTAATTTCTACTCTTTGCACACAAAAATTTCCAAATGAATATCAGTGTAATTTAACTTTATGTCCCCAGGTTCTTCTAGGGACTGCTGAAGGAGAATGAGGATTTTCCAGACTTGCAGATTTTCTGGTTTTGTTTATAGCAGCAATTCTCATCACTTCGCCATTTCCTTCCCTTCCCTCCCACTCCCCACTTTTGGAGGACATGACTCTATTGATGTTGAAGTGTTCATATTATACAATTTATTCCAGTCCAGATCTGAAAGCAAGTTATACTGGTACAAGCAGCAATATTGGTAAAGAAACATGCTTTTATTTAACAAAAACACAGGGTCCAGATCAGACTTCCTTATATTATTGACAATACATGTTTTTCCTCTTTATCAGAAAAAAAAAAAAAAGTTTTCTTCTGCACAGATTGGTAAAGCATAAATAGAAGTTACATTCTGAGCACTCTCTACCTTTTGTGGCTCCCAGCTTGTTTGTATGCCTCCCAAATATTTTCTCCTACTGAATATATCCAACAGTTTTAGCACCTCAGTAGATACTCTAAATAGTGTGTGTGTGTGCATGCTAAATGCTGAGGCAGAGCTCCTCGGAGAAAGCCAGTTACCTTTTAAAAAATAAGTCATTTTCTAGAGCTGTCAGCATTTTTAGTCAAAAAACACCTGGAAGACAAAGCACTTCACAGGAGATAGCTTTGGCAGTAAATGGACATGGATAGTAGAACTGTAAAAATGAGGAAATTTGGAA
Organism: Cygnus atratus; assembly: GCF_013377495.2. Classification (NCBI taxonomy): domain Eukaryota; kingdom Metazoa; phylum Chordata; class Aves; order Anseriformes; family Anatidae; genus Cygnus; species Cygnus atratus. Next base: position 4,347,000 of record NC_066377.1, read on the forward strand.
AGAGGAGAAAGAGAGGGAGAGATGTGTAAGAGATTACTTTATGACAAAATATCACACGCTGAAAGAGATTCAGCATATTCCCAATTAAAAAGGTAGTGAGAAATGTATAGAGTTTGTTGTTGTACAACTTCAGTCAAGTTCAAGATGTGTATGAAATTTCTGTGAACATCTGAATCCCTGGTTTATCTATAAATGAGGGTAATAATATGAAGTGGAGGAGTTCTCCTAATAACATAACATGCCTACGTTAAATAAAGCTGAGAGATGAAAGGAAGGGAACTATTTAGGAATTCTGTATGCATTGTCAAATGAATGATATGGACTGACTGTGAGCCAAGAATAATAAAAACAAAAAGTCCTCCACCCACACACACAGAAAGGAAGTGTAGACTCACGCGGGTTAAAATTTTGTTAACTACCACTGCCAGTTATCACCTAACTCTACTGTTCAACCGATACTTTCTATTTCTGGGTGTTGGTGAGGTTCTTGCATGAGCCCAAAGAGTTCTGTCTACAGGATAACTGCTGCGTTTGCCAATGTCTAGAAATATCTGAACTCTAAAGATTATTTTTTCAAGCTCATGCATTCATCTAGCGAGGCAATCTGTGATTTTCCTGTTAGCACTCGTGAGTGGATCCTGTGGTCTCACATCACCAGCTACACACATGCTTTCCAGCCAGGCTCTAACTTTGTCTAGGACACGTGTAGGCACTAAAAATATCGGTACATCCAAGACCAGGGATCCCCTGCCAAAGAGTAACTGAGAGGCAGTGGATGAGTGTGTGCTCTTGGTCTCTGTGAGAGAGAAATGCTGGGCAGGTCCCTGCACCATCTTCCACTGTGAGCTACAGGCGGCAGGCTTGTGGCGTAACAAAGCTTATTGTAAATGACATTTCTTCAGTTTTTGCGTTTGTGCTAATCCATCGATAGGAGATGGCAAAATCATGTAACAGATTTTATTTTAGCCTAGGAAGAAGCACAGGATTTAGATGGGACATTTTTATTACAACGTTTTAACAACAAACACAAATTATACCTGGTATGAGTTACAGGCTGCATCAGGAACCTGTACTTCAGCTACCTGGATATTTCAACAGAATGGTCATTTACACAGCTGATCCTAAAGTCTTTTATGAGAGAGAAACCCAGTAACCTTGCTGTGAAACCTCAGCAGGATGCAGATGCCATGATAATCCATATGAAAGCTACCACATTGTATTGTACGCTGTCAGACAAGTCAATTATTTTATTCCAGATCTAACATAAGCTTCTGTTTAGTAAACATGATGAGAGTCAAACTTTTACATATATATATATATAAAGTGCTTAATTTGCATGCAAAATTGCCGTAAGTATGTATGCAAATAGGAAAACTCATGCACAGATGACTAATTAAGTGCATTTATGTGAGAAATTACCCAATGCACGCATGGATTCTCAGTAATTGTACACACAACTCAGATGCACGATTGCATATGTATTTTGGACACATAACTGATTGAAAAAATTGTTTCTCAATACTGTATTGGAATAACTGATGCACATGATCAGAAACACGACACCTGATAGGACTTTTGAAAGAAACAGCAGAAGCTTGTGATGAATTTTACAAAATGAATGGAATTTGCCATCTCTACCACTACCATTTTCCAATTTCCTTATAACGTGCAAATCTATGGTTTGAAAAGAGCCATTTCTATAAGTACTGTAAGGAAACACTCAGCAAAACAAAATTAGTGTTACAGAACAAGACAGTAAACTTAAACCTGAGGTTTGAACCCTACTATTACCTGTCCTGTATGTGTTTTGGAAATAAACACTAAATTTTACTTCACGTGTCTTGATTATGTCCCAGTTCTTCTCACCAGAGCAGCGTTTGCAATATGACAGCACAATATCCCTTGGAAAGGTTCGGTGCATTTTGTTGAAAATATTGGCATCAGTCTGTTTTAATGTTCCAGGCATCATCGGTTATTATAGGTTACTTTACCTCTAAATACTGATTGATTTTCTTTGTATCCCAAAAGTTAGAAAGTTCATGCTAACATTATTAACATTCAGTACAGTAAACAAATTGCTTAAGTATCACATGATAAACATCCCTGACCCCAATCTCCTGCAAAGAAAACTACCTGCCTGTATTGTTTTGATATGCTCTGGCTACTGAATGCAGGCATGTATCTTCTTTGTGATATTTTCCTATTTTCTGTTCTGTGCATTGTATTCAGAACCGAGTATAACAGCAGTTAAGGTAGCACCTTTTTGTTTAGACGAGACATACAACATAAGATTTACTGTTTCTGTCAGCCACTAATATAGGCAAAGGATACCTGTCCACCTTCGTGGGCACAGCCGAATCAGGAACATACACACACAGGGAAATGAAGAAAAGGGATGGGAGTGGGGTGTGCTGTGACTGTTTGCTCAGAGCCAAAGTGCAGTTGTGCTGGAGAGAGACTCCTAGCAGCATTTTGAAATCTGAGGCTCTGAATGTAAAAAGTCAGAGAGGAGGAAAAGGGTTTGTTTTGTTTTGACTCGGAACAAAATTCCTCGGATTAGATTTCGGGAGCATTTGAAGTAGACTTTCTGCCACTAAGTGGTGCTATATACAGTACAGCATCTTTATGATACCGCATTTACAGGGAGGAATAAACCAGAGCACTGTCAAGCTGATTAGACTGATGTAGACACTTAACAAGTGTCCATTGTGCTGGTTTAATCCTTCTGTGGCACTGGATAAATCAGGAGGAAGAACAGGCCAATCCAGATGATTAAAGAAATCCAAAGATTGAGCCCAGGCATGCAGCTTCTAAAATGGAGGATTACCGAAAACAATTCTAAATTTTTAAAAGCTTTATCTGGCTTATTTTGTCACTTCTTAATTATTAGTATTGTCTTCTCCAAGCTTATGGGTGTTTAAACCTGAAGTACACACCCAGTAATACCAGAGAAACAAACTGGTATTAGTTAATTATTGCTATTATTCTCAAACAACTAATATTATTCTTAAAACATACCCTACTTTATATCAATTTACACACACACACAAAAAAAGAGTATGTTCCTTCTGGAGTACATATCTACATGTATATTTACCCCCTCTCACCCTCCAGAAAATGTGCACTGTAAAAATAGGATATAAATTTGGAAGGAGAATGCAAGCTTGCAACTTTGTCTATCCTCAGTCCCAGGAGAAGTGTAAATACAGCAGAGAAAGGAACTATTCTGACATTTTGACACCCATGCAATCTCTTGCCCCAAGCAGCTATACATGTTGCCTCTCAGTCGTGGCTGGTGCAATATGTCCTGGGTATGGATCAGTGGAAAAAAACTGCTATCCCAAGAATGGAGAGACTGAGTTCAGGAATCACAAGACTTGCCTCCTATTCTAAAGAAGAAGCAATTTATTCAGCCTCAGTGGGTGAAGCAGCTTTCTCCTTTTCTCTTCTCTACCACTGGTACGTCCTAGAAAACAAAGGAAAGATGCGGAGAAAGGATGGAGCACTGAACCGTCACTCATGTTCCATGACCCCTCCTGGTCCCAGACACAATCTGACATCTGGGACTGGGCATATTTGATCAGACCAAAGGACCCTAAAACATTTCCTCACTCTGAAGCCTGATCTATATGCCTATAGAATTCATCTGCTGAGCTAACCATCTTTAGAAAAGAGGTGGAACTTCTACAGAGAGGATTTGCTCCTTCTGTGGGCTGTGTTTGTGTGCAGGGTGCCAGCTCATACACTGTCTTCCCAGAGAAGTGATTTAAATCAAGAGTCACAAGCTGAAAGGGTATCAAAGCTGTACAGGAACTGATTACTGCTATAAATTTTCCTGAAACAAACCAATGCTTTGCTGATTCTTTAGTTGTTTTCAGGTAGAACTATTCAGAAGATGCTAGTGTTAACTCACAACATTGACTCCTCAATATTTTTCATTTTTGCTCCATGAGATTATTTTTAGCTGCTGTGCATCATCTCTGCTTCTGAAAATACTGATAGGTAGAGGTTTCAGGTTCTCGAAAATAACAAATGATTTATTGATGGAAATACACTGATACAAATATATCCATAAAATTAATGTTCCTCCCCCACTGTTTTTAAATGAAGTTAGAGACAGATGCTAGAGACAGATGTGAATTTCTCAGGAGAGAAAGAAATATCACAGGTAAATCAGTTTTATACCAGAAAATCTGATAACAATGAATAGAAGAGATGAAAAATAAGTAAACTTTTAACAGAAGAATGAACCCTTTTCAATTTTAGAGGAAATGACAACACCCAATTAACTTTATATGAGTTATTTATATTATAAAATCATTTCTAAGTCCTTCAAAGTAGCTAGATGTAAACACATAACAAGAAGCAGAAGCTAATCCAAAATGTCCTAAGGAGAGAGCAGGAGAAATGCAAAATTAGAGTGTCACAAACAAGGTCAGCTGCAGATTCAGAAGCAATATGATTCTTCTGACAGTTACTTCTTTCCCATGCAACTCTAAAAATCTTAAAAAAGAAATCAAGAATTTGCATAAAACAATGATCTAGCAGATAACTGTTAGGTGATCCTAGAAAGTATTCTCCATCCATACTAAGCTTTTCACATATTAAAGTAGTAAGCTGTCCCAAGCAAGGAAAAACTTGAAATCTCAAAAAATAGATAAATTCTAACTGAAATATATGAATTAGTCAACATATTGTTTCGCAAATTTTGAAATATTTTATTTACATGTTTGAAACATGCATTTACACATTTTCAGTTGAAAATGTAGTTACATTGGTCCAAAATTTCTCTGGCAAGTTTGTGACTATCAGTGGGTTCATCATCAGAGAGCAGATCCTCAGCACCTCTGCATTCCAAAATTGTGGTCCCACCTATCCAGCTGCCTTGTACTGGAAAATTAATCTCAAATCCTTTCCCACATGTATTCTCCACCTTGTTCCTGGTTGGACCTGCAAGGGCTTTCAAGTTATTTTTTGAATCTCTTCATTTAAGAGACCCAAGTTGTACAAGAGAGCATTAGACAGTGAACACAGTCCTATAGTGCTTTACTGTTTGGCTTTGGGAATTCACAGCTGTGTTTGCCCACAGCTGTTGATCCCAAGTTCAGTCCTGGAGTCCCTTCATCATTAAGAGATGCTGTATTTATAAGCAGTTTGATGCTGTTGGGACATCAGTACTTATATTTGAAGCCATTGCTGGCGCCAACATGAACATGCTGTGTATGTGTGCTATGTGTAATTGCCATTTTTGTATACGCTGTCTGAAATGGATTCAAAACAATGGTTCAGAAACTACAAGAATGTATTCTTCTTTGAAAGTTTAACTTAATGCTACTCTGGCTGAAGGCTGGCCATCTTGCCTACCTAAATCTATTACATTTTAATCAATTTTTCAGCTCCTGGCAATTCACACTAATAAATTCTGAGAACGCTCAGTATACATCAGCCCATTGCTTTTATAAATTGTACAGATTTTGGCATTACAGTTATTGTTCTAACATTCTAAAAACTTGCTTTTGTGGACTGTTTTATCTTTAGTAATTGCTTGGAAAAAAGCGAATACAACTACTTACGTTGAAAGAACAATCAAGGGAAAAAGCTGAATGGCTTTATACTACTAAGAGACTAAGATATTACTTCTCAGTGTTAGTCTCACTCACTAAAAACTTGTTTAAATATTAGACGTAATTCCTGCAGTGGTAGAAATGGATAAGAAACTTGAAAGCTCCTGTTTGAATTTGCAAGAAGCTTTCTGCTAAGAAAAATAGAGATAATATATTTGGAATATAAATGAAGCACCAGGTAGATTTTCCCACTATAGAATGAGTACATCTTATATGTATACTAATCTGCATACTACAGACCACAGAATAGTACAAATACTGCTTAAAATCTGAGAGAAAATTTAAAATGTCATTTATGCCAAATATCATAAACTACCCTTTCAATCCTTTCATCTATCAGATTTTATGGGGAGTGGAGACAATAGCACTCCCTCACAGAAGCTATAAAGAAGTTAAAAAGTGAAATCAATATTGTAAGAGGAACATCTAGCTGAAAATATTTAGCTGAATCCCGAGCAATATAAAAGGGAAATGTTTCTGTTGGACTTATTGCCTAGGGCTTTAAATTGCTGTATGCTATCATGCAGTATGGACTGTATTAATTATCTAATTTAGACATTTATGTGGTCATCAGACAAGTGGGAACCTGGAGAGAAATCCCTAATTAAGACTTGGGAGTTTCATAAGGGGCTGTTACTGCATGGTGATAAAATATTATTTTTGTCTTATCTTATGAATGTGTCAGGGCAGATTACGTTAAACGCTACCTACATGCATAATCAGATGACATATCTCTGGCAAGGCCCACAGATAACAGTCTACAAATGCGTATTTTTTATTTTACAGTTCAGTGATAAAAGAGGAGCAAAACTTTCAGATTCAGAACTACAGCAAATCCATCTCAGCTGTGTCTGGGGTGTCCCACCACCCACATTTTCCTTGGGACTTGGGGACAGGGTATTTGGTCTGCACTGACGGTTGCAACAGCTGGAAGCCTGCTCCTCTTCACAGCATCTGGAACCATTCTGTTGGCTCTGCATTGCTGAACCCTCCAGACATTCCCTTTCTGGTCCCTGACATGCTTCTTATGCAATAAACCAATGGTAGGGGGATTAAAAACATCAGAAATTCAATTCTACACAAGAAATCCCTATCGGATTGCTGAGTTTAACCTTTACAAAGAGAGAAGAACAGGGCAGAGAGTGGCCATTTAAAGCTCCACATTTCATTCCATTCAGATTATAACCACATCTCTCGGCATTACGAGTTTGTTGTGAATGCAAAAATACCAGCTTTGCGGGTCTTTCTGTCTTGATGAGCTTCCTGGATAAAGTCAGAGCTGCTGTATTTTGTGCATACAGCCTTCCGATCCTCATTCTCAACTGCAGGATTGACTTGAACAACAGCATTCACTTAAGGATCTCTTTCCTCATTAGGTATTTTGACTTCGCAAAGACCATGGCCAGCTCTACTGCTGAAGTAAAAGGAAGTAAATTCAGGGAATAAAATGTATGGGACAGTTTTATTTTTTATTTTATCCTCTTGGCATGCTGGTAACAACACTGTTGATATCAATGGCAAAACTCCTGCTATATCTTTCGGGACCAGTGCTTAGCTATTACTGGAAAAGTAAATGCTTATGAAGTTATAATTTCATTATTTATGTGTATATATATATGTATTTATATGTATAGGTATATATACAATACACACATAATTATACATATAATACAAATTATAAATACAACTATATATTTGCATAACAAATACATATATATATGCATTTAACACTACAATTCCATTTTGAGATTATTCAAAGCGCACATTGCAAAAACTCCATCACCTTCCACCTAGATAATATCTTTTTTCATTTTCTGTTATTTACAAGTATGCATAATACAAACTGACAAGTGCTATAGCTGAGGAAAAGTGGCGAGAAACAAGGACCAAAGGTCTTTGCTAAGTCGCAGGATGAAAGGTGGCTTCGTATAATTTTGCAGGAGGGATTCAATTTCACAGATCTCCACACGAGAAATGGGGATATTAATGGGGGTTGGCAACCAGCAAACTCAATAAAACTCCTATTTAATTAAAAGTGCGTAAGGCATTAATGCATTGTACCCCAGTTTATTTTTAATGGGCTGTATAGACTGAAGTCTCTATTACTCAAAAAAAGCACCTGCAGTTGCTTCTGTGCTCAAACCCCACATTTGTTGGTATACATCCATTACCATCAGCACTTCATGGACACGCAGAATGATTCTACTTATTTTCTAAAACACGGACTTAGGTTCAAGCAAGTGATTTAGGAGACTTGAGATCAAGCATCCCCTCTGCCAAGAAGCCCTTAGAAATCTCAGACCTGTCCTCTCAGCTCAGTGCATGCTTCTACTTGTGCAAAGGATCGCAGTGCTGAGAGGTAGCATCAGGAGAAATCTGTCAGATTCTGAAGGACCAGATATACCCAAAATATCAATGAGGATTGGAACCACCAGTATTTACTCAGTACACAGCTCTGTGCCTTGAGAGCTCCATAACAAAGGAAGTGAATAGTTAATGAACATTAACTATTCAAAAGGTAGAGACACCTAGTTGAGGTATAAGTCACAGTGTGATGGCCTGAGTATAAAGACGACCTCACCACCACCAACTGATTAAAAGTAGAGCAGTATTTATTTTATATCTAACTCCCAGGTTTTGGGGAAAAACAAACAAACAAAAAAAAACACAAAAACAAACAAACAAAAACACAAAAAACAGCAACCAACCAACCAAACAAAAAAACAGAAAGCACCACCACCAAAAAACAAACCAACCAAACAAAAAAAGTCTCACGTTGTTTGACCTAATCACTACGTGCCTGCATAAATAGGTGATGGAAGGAGCATGACCTAACAAAGCTAATGTGGGCTTGATTAATGGAGTGCACCAAAATAATAATAAAAAAAAGACATACTGAAAATCTGAAGAGAAATGCAAAGTTGTAATAGCATTTTAAAATTATTTAATCATAAAATCACTCCTGAACTTGTTCGATATGAAACTTCATTACAGCGTGAAATGTTAATATAGAGTTCCAACTGCATCATAAATTACTGGTTCCTTCAATGATGCATGGGCCTGTCTACTGTGTCCAACTGCAATTTTAATATTTTCTTAAGAAATGAAAAAATGAAGAATTTGCAAATAATGGCATGATCCTGAAATTACTGCTGTAGGTATCACAGGTTATTAATCAGCTAAAAAGAATAAAAATATTACTTGCTTCACACAGAAAATGATGCAGTTTGTCTTTTTTTTTTTGTGGAAAAAATTCTAAATGCTTATTTTTGAATAGATCCATTAATAACCAATTCAAGTGACCTACCTTTCTGCAATATGACAGGTCTGACAGTCAACGAAGGAATTACTACATGTAACTGGCAATTTTACCATCAGAAACATTATTTTGTATACTACCAGCACCTTGTAACGACTTTAAAATGGCATTCACTGTTTGAAAGTGTAAAGTACAAACACTTGCAATATTTACCGACAAAAATTCTTATTTGGAGCTTACTATTTAACAACAAAAGAAGCAAAAACAGTGGACTATTTATGTGACTAGAAAAATCAGGGAAACTGTGAGGGCACTGTACTTTTTTTTAACAATAAATGTTGTAAATAGTCCATACTAGCCATGCATTGTTTGGATTTTTTTTGGTACTAGCCATGCATTGTTTGGAAAGAGTACTGCTAGAAGTTTGGTGGTCTTCAGAAATAGTCCAGTCCAATCATCCAGTTCAGTCGTCCATTTTAATGGTTCCTGTAGATTTCAATATGAATGAACTGAAATATAATTTTCTTTGCTTCATTGCTAATCAAAGCATCATAAAAAAACTGCAGAGCAGGTCTGCCATAGATGAAACAACACTGGCCTAGGAAACGTTTCACTTCACATATTAACACGTCTGTCTCCCTGAGATCTGAAGGTCCATGTTGTACATTGCATACCAAAGATTAACTGTTTGCTATCAGCACTGAGTAAGAATGGGACAATCCTGGATGTGAGCTAATGAAACATTCTGCAGCAATTTAAAATTTATTTTGCATTTTCTTGAAATCTGGATACTTCTCTGCTCCAAAAGAAACCTGATCACTGGCATCAAAGTCAGTTACGTTTATGTATGTATGTAGGTATGTATGCATGTATTTTGAAAAAGAAGGAAAGAACTTTTATTCTAAAACACATTTTTGTCATGTAGTGAAAAGTTGACAATCTGGAGACTCAATCACTTTGAAGACACAGCTAGTAAACATTTCCAAATAAGTTTATTATTTTGACCTGCACAAAGAACCTCACTCTCGCCCTTTTTTCCCTATATTTCTGTGTTTGTAACCTCTTCAGCATTCTTTTAAATCTGCATCAGATTCAATCTAAAAATATTTAATGTCATTAAACACAAAACAGTTCTGCTTTTTTAATAGGATAGCCATCCAAATATTCGCTTGCCAAGAGGCAACAATACTGAGCAATATCGTGCAGAAGTCTGTAATTTGCTCTATAATAACCTCAGTTTGCTTTATTTTTTATTTCTTCTGGCCATGAGACATGTCAGGAGTTTTCACAGGCAACCCGTTGCCCAGAACTAATTGGCTGAAAATCACAGTAAGGGAAGAATTTCATTGTTTTCAACCATAATATTACACAACTATTTAGCAAAGGGAAAGAATAATGCAGAATAATTATTAATTGAAGAAAACACTCCGAACACATGAAACATGGCGAAACAAACTGTTAGGTCCAATTATGCCACTGCTGTGAACACTGTTATGCAATCTTTAATGAACGCACATTTGAAAGCTCAATTTTGTATTGGGCCATGGTTCAAAAACCAGAGACGTCAGTCCCAAGCACGAACAGTGCCAGACTTCAGCGTACTGACAGCACTTCCCCCAGCAGTCTGGGTTTACCTTAAAGAGCTTCTGTACAGCTCTGACTCAAATCCAACTTCATTTAACTATGGAAATGCAGCAAGGTCACAATGCAAGACAGTCTGTCTGCAGACGCCAGGCTTCCTTTAGTCCATTACACAACCACACGTACGGGAGTTTAAGAGCAAAAATACTGGATACCTTCTGTAGCAGCAGCCAGAATTGCCATAAAATCCAAAATGTTGAATTTGCAACTAAGTATTAAACCGTGACATAGTCTGTCTGTGAATACTACTGCCTGAATCTTTAACTATGAACTTGCATTTAACTCACTGCAAAAATATAACTAGGAGAACTAATATAACCCAAAGTGTAGCTGGACAGTGCCCTGTGTCAATTACAGAGACCAGAATTGGAGCTACAGAGAGAAAAAATAATGTGTGTTTTGGTGAGAAAGTCTTCTCTAGAGTTACAATTAAGATGAAATTTATTGCTTCCGCTTAAAATCTGTTTTATTTTTATTCATTCTGGCAAAAATTATATCCTGAATCCAAAGCTTCAGCTTCTAATGTTGCGGAATAAATGTTAATTAAATATTTGATATATACTCTTTTAAAAACCCACTAAAATTATGCAGTTTACTTAAAATAGGACTCTGAATAACACAAAGGGTAGTATCAGATTCCATAATGAAGTCTTTTAGTTCCCTTGAACTCTTTGTATTTAATGTGAAATATAAAGGAGTAACTTTAATATTTGTTTCTCTCTGGTATAAACAGAATGTGTAATGAGCTGCTGTGTGATATGAACTCAATGTCACTCAGAAGGCAACACATTCACAGTTCACTTGTGGCTTTACCCCTCTTAATCTTCACCTTATATCTGAGATGTTCTTTCCCTTTTTCATGGATGCTCATTATGTATCTGTTACTCATTCACTTTGCTGGGTTTGAATGAGGATGGACTTCTAGATACGACATAATCTACCAAACGCTACTAGAGTAGTGAATGTTATTTGCTGAAAAGCCTCGTGCTCATGAACAGCTTGTCAGTCTGCTGGCTCCTCAGAGATCTGTTTCCCCATTAGTGCTTATTTCCCCGGTTGAAGATTTAAGGATTTTTTTCCACTGTCACAATAAAAAAGGAGGAAAAGGAAGCAGGTGGTGTCATTTCTAAAGTCCAAGTGTTTTTAATGATCGTGCTGTATTTCTTCAAGTGCAGAAATTTCAATTCTGATTAAAATGAAAAAATGACAAGCCATTTACAGACAGGCCTCCGTTCTCCAAACACCCTGCTCTGAACACAGAATATGTTTTCCTATATAATGCATGCACCATATTTCAATATTAATTATATGCAGGTCTCTCATGGGTCACATGCTAATTATATCTATTTAGAATTTATCATGCTACTTCCAATAATGTGCTGTCATTGTGTCCTGTTGTTTTTCCTTGCCTGAGGCATAAGGAAGCTACAATAAACCTGGAAATATTGGCAAGAAGCATTCATCTTAAAACATATGGGGAAAAGCAGCACTAAGGGCCCAGTCCAATGCTCATTGAAATCAACAGGAATCATTTTATTAACCTCCAGGGAAAATGGTTTGAACCTGTTAAATATCTACACTTCTATATGATGAGCTATGTGCATCTCTCACAATATAATGAAATGGTTATGTTGTAACCACCAGTAAATAATCAAGGAAGCCTTCAGCCTTACACCAGTAATCCCTGCAAAGAGAAATTTAAACATTGCTGATTCTGAGAAGGTTAGACTGGTACTAAATAACCACAAGATAAAGGAGAAAGGAGAATCATACCCTCTGTTTCCAACCATCTCAAATGTAGCTTTTTCATATATTAATGCATAGCGTTTTGTGATCACTGGATCTGTGCATCAGACAATAACAGTTTTTTTTTTTTAATGTCTGAATACTGTACAGTATTGATTCAGATATGTCACAAAAAAAACAAACACACAAAACAAACAAACAAAAAAACTCTATTACAAGCACTAAACATATCAACTTGTTTGCCAGACTTATAGACTGTGTTTTCCATTTCCTTGTACAATGACTGGTATAAGTCAGTCTGCATTTACCAAGACATGGCGTCCTCTCTGTACAAGGAATCCTTAAAGTCTCCTGCATGAGCCAGAACCAAAGTTAAGTGGTGCCCCCTTCGTGCCAGCTGATGATCACAGAGGCAACTCAGTAGAGTACCTCACTGCATATGTACAATTATTAATGCTGAAGATTTGCATCTGCTTTCAAAAAACAGGTGCCTGCGGGACTAAGCACAGATAATGCGCAGAGAAAATCCAAACACTGAAGATCAGCATCTTGGACAAAAAATACACCTCTCAAGTTTCTGAGCCTTCTAAATTTTTACTGCTACATTACTAGTCAACAGTGACACAAATTAGACAGCCAGTGACTAAGTCCAATATGTAGGAGACTACCTCATCCAAATTTCCATGCGTCCTTTTAACCCATCAACCCATCTACTGCTACTGTCAGTCCTTTAACTCTCTGTGTCTTTTTGGCTCATGGACCCATCACACCACTCCTCTCATTACTTTGGTGGTGTCTGTAAGCAGCCTGACTCCTGGAAATAAATCTCACAAGGTACAAATATGAGCTGGCATTTACAGGTCTGTATCTCACAGTGGTGCTTTTTTTTTTTTTTTTTAATCCATAATGAGATGATTTCAGAATGAGAAAAACGTTACCATTTAGCCCACCAACTGTATTTTTTGCTTATAGGTCTCAGCAGAGAGCAAACTGATATTCAGGTACAGAAAATGAATTATCTGAAGCCAAATGTAATTTTATTTAGGTGGGCCAAGAATCAATAGAGTGAAAGCACAGTCATTTCAGTAACTGCCCCAGCTTCATGACAAATACTCACTTGAAACTTGTGGCTAGATGGTCTCTTTCAGCAGCCCATATGGCAAAGCTTCTCTGGACAAAAAGCAGTATGCATCTTTACTGTATGTTAGCTCAACTGTTCAGAGACATATTCAAATGAAGCAAGTATGGATGCAATTTTGTTTTAACATCTAAGGTCATGTTCAGATTGTCCCACTTTGTGTAGAAATCTAACTGGAAAAAGAAGCTGAAGTCTGAGGCTTCCACTTTGCTTACCTACATAGGAGTTAGCAGGGACCATTAAATTGGTAAATAAACACACATGAGAACCCAAAGACTCTATTCCCAATATCTAAAGGCACAAGACCACCTACTCTTATAAAGCTTATTGCCTCCATTCCTGCAAGACATCATCGTTGTAGGATCCCTATTACAATTAGCTCTGCCACATGAAACTGCAGTAGCAGCATTAAATTCTGCTTTGGTAACTATTGAGCAAAGGAGGGCTCCCCTCTGGGGCCTGTCTGCTTCTTTCCTGCCTTCTGGTCTCTTGCTTAACCCAGAAGATTTTGTTCAGTGCACTGGGAGAGCAGATGTGGCATTCCCAGCTGTAAGCAAAGGAAGGGATCTTGTTGTTGCAATAATCAGACTGCCAAATACCTCCGTCCATAACTGATCTTACAAAGATTACAAGGCCTGGGCTGTATTCTGTGGGAGCAGCTCTGAGGGATCAAAGGTGTTGTGCATAGATTTCCATATTCTGATGAGGTGAGGAAGAATTCAGACTCAGGAATGAGAAAGGAGAAGCAAAATGCCAGCAGGATGCTTCGCAATGCTGAAGACTAAAAGCTGCATCCGTGCTATGAAAAATGTTGCTATTTTAATATGAAATGAGTGTGAGTTTTAACTATGGTCACCAGAAAAGCAGAAAGGTTTATAGGGCAAAGAAATATGCCAAGCGTAATATAACCAAAGGCTGATCCCTATCTGCATATGATGTCAAGGAAATGAACTAGCGATACAGCCTCGAGAAGAATCTCACAAGATAAGATATTAATTAGGTTAAAATTAGCTCAGTGGTAAGACATTTGTTTTTCCGTAGTGCAAGAGTTCTTCCACTAAGGTGGAGGTTTGGACCCTTTGGGAACCTGGATACTGTCCTACATGCGGAAATTTATGGCATCTTTAGGGCCTTGTGAAGATCATGTAAGGCCTGATATTAGTCTGTTTTCAAAATACCTTTTAGGAAAAACAAGCCAGTACAATCATCAGTTTGGAGGTGGATTACAGATGAAAAGAATTAAAAGCACATTTTTCAAATGTATGACAGAGGAATGCTATTCTAATTTGCCACAGCAGATGAAATACTGTTCCACTTAGATACTTCTGGATTTTTACCAATGCCCATTTGTCTCAGAGCTTTCAGTGATGCAGATCCGACACACAGGAAACAGAGAACATCTTAATTTCTGTTTTTTTCTTCCTGAAATAAGAAATATTCTTTATGCAGGGGAAACTCCAAAGTCTGA